>NC_053138.1:56490950-57115950 GCF_016808335.1 Panicum virgatum
ATTTGACCAGTTACCAGTCAAACCGACCGGTTACCAGTCAAACCGGCCGGTATACCGGTACGAACCGGTTGAACTGCGCCATTTGAATTCAAATTTAAATTCCACCGGTTCCGATCGGTAACCGGCCAAACCGGACCGGTATACCGGTACCGGAGGCCGGCGGTTACCGAACACCGGTCGGATATTAAAACCCTGGCGGGGATACGGGGAACTGGGGAAGTAGAGAGTGAGGAGGCCGATCAATGTGACTACGGGAGCATAGGAAACATAAGGTGTGACTACGGGAGCATAGGAAACATAAGGTGTGTTTAGTTGGTGAAAAAGTTTGTATTTTTTACTGTAGCATATTTTGTTGTTATTTGACAAATAATGTCAAATTATGAACTAATTAGACTTAAAAGATTCATCTCGTGGTAATCAGTTAGACTATATAATTAGTTATTTTTTTAACTGCATTTAATGTTGTATGTATGTGTCTAAAGATTCGATGTGACAGGTACTATAGAAAATATTTTTGAAACTAAACAGGGCCATAGAGAAGGCAGCAAGCAAACAACGGACGGGATCCAGAAAACCAATAGCAGAGGTCAACCACACAAAGATACGCAGCAAGCATGCCTGTCTTGCAATTCGTCCCACTCACCTCTCTCACTCTTGGCCACCCTAAATTTCGCACTAAACATATATCTAAATTATCCACCTATGTTATTATAAAAAAATCTAGAGTAACCTCCAATCTTCACGTAAATTACCAACATATGCTATTATAAAAATAATGCAAATAACTCAATTAATTTGCATATAAATTATTCAATTATATAATTATCAAACTTGAATTAACCTATAAATCCAAATCAAAATTATATAATTACAATAAAATATTAAAGTGCACCAATATGAAATTCTAATTTACTGTTTCTATCATTATTAATATATTATTTATATTATTTTTCATATAAATATACTACCCACGGTATGGGTCACTATATATTCGTGTATGATGGTAGAGATAAGAATACCAATTTATAAACAAATAGTTCAATTAAATATATATCAAACACACATGAAGGTGTTATGCAAAATAAAATCTATTCCAATATTATGTTATGGTGGCTGCACTGGGAAGAACTGTTCCTTTTTATGCAAGAAACCCACCCCTTTTTTTAGTCTTATAAGAACACTAAGCCAAACAGTCTATTTATACAGATTCCTACAATCTTAGCTTCTTCTTTCAACTCTTCTGTGAGCGAATCCGGTTATTTGTAGTGAAAATATGTCTCAAGGGGAGCAAGCAAACTCCAAATTAATATGAATACGAACCTGGTTCAAGAAGTCGAAAGTCATAGGAACTTAGAGATTCGGTTTCTTATGTAACTCGCTTGCTGGAAACAAGTCTTGGATGACATAGACCATGTTCCGGTGAAGTGCACAGTAACAAGTCTTCCTGAACTCTTTGAGCAGGAGCTTTGGACTCTACCAGGTAATGATAAATATGTATTTTAGAGTATGTGTTGGAATATTTATTTGATGAAAGAGAGTGCAAGATAGATAATTATAATTATTAACTACAAATCTTATTTTTGTATTAATTCTAATTAGCCCAGGCGGAAGTACAGGTTGATAGGCTAGTACACCAAATACACACGATTGCGCAATGCAACTCGGCAAGTTCCTAGAGGTACTCTTGCTAGCATAGGATGGGGCACCTGGACAGCCCCTGCCCAATCATGACGAACGTCGAGCCGAGCCTTGTGAGGGTGGTCCGCATAGAATTTCTATTCATCGCGTATGCGATTGCAATCTGCAGCATCGGAGTCGAGCATCTGCGGAGGGGAGGGAGAATTAAACAACGGCAGCGGCTTGAGGGGGTGAGCGGGGTGTCTGCTTTGGTGGAGGGGAAGTGAGCTGGGGAGGGCTGGGGTCGCTGCAAGGGGCGTCGTAGATGGATCAATGAATTATGGATCGGGAAGAGAAGAAACAGAAGACGCGCATGATAGCTGGGACTCGACAACCGGGTATGCGTGGGCGGATAAGAGGACCCTCCAGTGAGAAAAATATTTGCTTTTTTGGTAGAAATATTCTCTAACTTTTTATTTTTTCCGGGTACAATGTGAGAGATACAGTGGATCACGTTGGACCCAATTCAGATACAGAAATTCAAAAATTTTCATTTTTTATCTCTGTCTCTATCTCTATCTCTACTATTACTAAAGGAAGCAATGATTTCTTGGTCCGTCAATTGAAATTCGGCTGACCATATAATAAATTAAGGGTTTGAAACCATTTAGAATTAGCGCTCTACGAGTAAAATAGAAAAAAGTTTGAAATCCTCGATCGTACTGTATTATTACAAAATACATATAGTGTGTGTATATATATATTTATACGCAAATCAATATATCTGAATGGTTTCCTCTAACAACGCAAGGTCGGCGGCGGCGGCGGCGGCGGCGCATGGGAGAAGGAGGCGGCGGCGGTAGGGTTGAGTGGAAGGGATGAAGATCCAATGGATGAAATTGATTGCACGAATTTCAAACATTGAAATATGTGAAAGGAAAAAATCTTTCAAAAAATATATAAGATTGGCGAAATCTAAGAATTCCTATCAATCCCATGGACTGAGATTCTGACCCACCTCATCATCCACCACCACAAATACCCGGCCTAAAATTTTTAAGCAAGCCCATCGGTACCATAGATCATGGGCTGCCAGCCAGCCTCACTCATGTGACTGCCCAGCTTGGACCACGGCCGAAATGATATGTTTTTAAATTACAATACAACTCAAACACTCACAACGCACATACACTTATTCCTATAAACATATATACGGAATTTATCTTTGTACATTTCTCAAAAAACTTATTCCTTCATTATGTTCTCTTTCTCTTCTCCCTAAAAAAAACTTTATTACGAAATAATGGTGCTATCCCTCAATTTGGTTTGGCTACATCGTAGTACAGGGTTACTCTCATAAATTTGCTACAACATGATGAGCAGCTCATGCCTACATTTTGCTACGAAGTGCTTTCTTGCGTCTGATATCAAGTTGCTAATAGTTTGGGTGGAAACTGGTTGCAACAGTTTGGATTTTGCATTGGTACTATTTCAATTTGGTTAAAAATATTTTTTCTAGCAATCAATCTGTTTTGGTTTTGTTTCACTGGAGAAATGGTTTAGTTTGGTTTAAAATACTAATAGCATGGAGCAGCTGCTATGCACGTCCTACTGCTTGTTTGATTAGTCGTGCTTATCGATTTAGTCATCAGTAGCGTGTAGTAATTAAAAATACCACCACCAGCATACTTTTGCACTACTTCCGAGTCTTCACTTTCCTCTTTATCTTTGATGGGGTGGCGTGGTTTTATTTTCACATACTGTGATGTGGTTTGATTGGTTTGTGGCAATGTATTTAACAAAAATAGTTCGGTGTGAATTTAATCCGGATCTCAGACAATTGGCTGCTTGAGTCTGATATTGAACGCTACGATAGCATAGTTGTCTAGTTGTGTACGTGACAGCCGTCCAAGGAATATTATTTTTTTTAAAAAAAAAGACAGCCGCCCAGGGGATGGTGGTGGGGTTCAGCTGCGAGCACGGCGGCGCCTGCGGGGACGATGAGCATCGTGCCGGGTAACCGGCGACTAGGCTGATGACGTCAAAGAAAGTCCAGGCCGCCGGACCCGTCGACGTCGTGCGCCGCCGGCGCTATGTATCGCGCGCGCTGTAAAAAGCAAAATCATCACCCGTAGGATGCGTCTTTTGGAGAAAAATATTTAAAAAAATAAAATTATCTAAATATAGTCAAGGGCAGTCTTGTTTTAAAGATCTTGGCGTGACAAATACAATGGTACAATCGAAATTTAATTTGGATATTCACTTTGAAATTTATTGATTTTTTCTTCAAACCTGTTTGCATGTAGATAATGTCATTATTTTGTCTTTTCTGCATGTATGCACATATTCTTTTCTCTACGCCTTATAAACAATTAGACAGTTCGATTTAATGGGATGAAAAGTGGGGGCTACTCGGGGTCACCCGCGTGACCCCGAGCCGGCTCGTCGCAGAAGGGCAGGGGTGGGCCGTTGGAGCACAAGAGCTGGGCGGGGGGAGCACGAGGGAAGTTGGGCTGAGGAAGGCGCGGGGAGCTGGGCTGTCCCTCCATGACCAGAAGAAATTGTTCCGCTGGAACAAATTGTTCCAACAAAATTATTCTGCCAAAACAAAAATATTTAGTTAGTAAAAGAAAAAGTTCTGTTGGAATAAAATGATTTGTTCAGTTAAAAATGTTAAAATGTTCCACTAAAACAAAATGTTCCGTTACAACAAAAATAAAAAATAATTATTGGAATTTCCAAAAAGAAAAAGAAAAAAACAAGATGGGCCGCTGGCGCCCGCAAACCACATTGGGCTGCGCGGACCAAAAGGGGGCGCCGTGGGCCGCGTGCGACGGGTCAGCACGCACCCGCGCGCGACCCCGAGCATTTGCGTGAAAAGTGACCCACCATGCGTGGAACTCCTCTTCACGCGATTGTGGAATATCCTATGGCGTTCCGTGACATGTAACCGCGCCCCGTGCGTCCCGCCGCCCACGCCCAACGCCCTCGCTTTGCAGGAGGAAGAGCGTCAGCGTCTGCGGGCTGCACCAATTTCTTGGCAGCGAGGATGGCCTTCGGAAAAAGGCCCACCTAGCGACACCTGAAAAGCCTGCGGTTTTTTTATTTTTTATTTTCATTTTTTACAAAAATATATTTTCGTTTTCAAAATTTACAAGAATATACCCCGGCCGCCCTGCTGCCGGGCGGCCGGGACCTGGTCACCCCGCTGCAGGGTGGCATGGATTTTTTTACAAAAATTTGCACGAAAAATTTACGTTGAAGTCCCTGAAAATTTTGAAAACGAAAATACATTTTTGTAAAAAAACGAAAATAAAAAAAATAAAAAATCCGCTGAAAAGCCCACTCAACGGCCTTCGAAAAGGGCCTACTTAGTGCCTCTCGAAAAGGTCAACCCTTGGAAAAATGTCTAATTGGTGCAACATCCGTAGATTCCGATGAACTTTAAATTACTGCTCCCTTCATTTCAAATTCTAGATTATTTTAGTTTGTCTATATATATATATATTTTCTACGCATATAGATATAGCGTGTATCTAGATTATAGAGAAAACTACATACTTTGGAAATCTCAAACGATCTATAATAATTTACAAATGACTACTTCTGTGCTTGCTCTGCTGTGTTCGGATTATAATAAACTTTACAATACTATTTTTCCACTCCCTCCGTTCCAAATTATACGTCGTTTGACGTTTTTCATCTCAAGTTTGACCAGTTGTCTAATTCAAAAATTTGCGCAGAATATCACTTCTTTATTGTGACTTACTTTATCAATATAAGTTCTTAAAAAATGATTTAAATTTGATTATGTTTGCACAAATTTTTTGAATAAGATGATTGGTCAAACTTAATGACTAAAAAGTCAAATGACTTATGATTTGGAAAGGAGGAAGTGCTTCTATAGCTGCTGACTCCAGAGCCGACGCGGACGCCGCCTTTGCCACCATCATCAAAGGCCATCATGTGCCGGCTACATCGACGTTCCATTGTTCTCAATCTATATTTTCGCCGATGGCCCCTTGCCGTGCCCATGAACGAGAGCTGGTTTATGTATCCCGCTCATCACGACTGAGCTCGCCTGCTTCCGGATGCCCCTCTCATATATCATTCGTCCTCGATATGATGTCCTTTGGTACAGCCAGATCCTCGGCCGTGGCACGTCATTAGCTGGAAAAGGGACGACGAGGGCAATCACAGTTGATCCTCGGCAGTGCAGTTTTTCTTCTTTTTTTTTCTTACATTACCAGTGCAGTTTGAGTCGGCACGTACGCGAGCTGGTAAACAAAGTTCCAAGGTGAGAGAAAAGGAGAGCTAAAATAAATATGAGAAACATTTTAGAAAGTGTTGTCTTCTTTTTCCTAGTCACAAAACGTCCATGCCCACTTGACCTGTCCAAGTGGTTCATGTCAGAAAATAGCACACTACTAGAAAAAGGACTTTAGGACTTTAGGCACCGGTTGAAGAGGGTTTAAGGTACGGGGTACCCCGAAACTGGGATCTTTGGCCATGGTCATCGATACCGGGTAAAAAAAACCGGTGCCTAAGGCTCTCTTTGATAGTATTTTTTTGTCAAAAATGGTTGGTCGGGATTCAAACTCAGGATCTCTTGCCTCGCGTGTATCTTTCTTACCATCTCACCTACATATCACTTCTAATGGAAAGAGAGATATTTTTCTTTTGAAGTAATTCATGGATGAGCCTAAAGGTACCATAAGGCTCCTAAGGTACTGGTTGATAACACCAACCGGTACCTAAAGCTCATCCATAGGCATCGGTTGGTGGTACCATCCGCACTAATGTAAAAGTTACCACCCGGTACCTATGGAGAACCTTATTAGGTACCAGTTGTCTAAGGCTCATCCATAGATTCCATCTATCCCAAAAGTACCAGTATGTAGATGAATCGGTACCTATACTTGGGGTGAACCTTTGGCTTGTTTTCTAGTAGTAGCAGCATAATTTTTTTAGGTGAAATGTGTTTCGAAAAGTTTTGTATATCCTTATAGTAGTAGAGACACTACCGGATTCACTGGCTTTGTCGAGTGCCGGTTACACTCGGCAAAGGCCAGTTTGCACTCGGCAAACGCCACTCGGCAAAGTCTCCCACGGCAAAGGGATCTTTGCCGAGTGTCGGATTTCGAGCACTCGGCAAAGACTTTGCCGAGAGCCTTGGCACTCGGCAAAGCAGCCACGTGGCGCCACCCTGGGCCGGCACTTTGCCGAGTGCCTAATGGCGAACACTCGGCAAAGTTTCAAACGTTTGCCAAGTGTCGACGTCTGGCACTCGGCAAAGTGCCGGCCCAGGGTGGCGCCACGTGACCACTTTGCCGAGTGCTGCACCCCGGCACTCGGCAAACGTTTGAAACTTTGCCGAGTGCCAGGGTTTTAGCACTCGGCGAAGTCCTATTGTGCTGTCCTGCGGAAGGCCACTTTGCCGAGTGTATTGGCTTAAGCACTTGGCAAAGTGGCCTATTTTTCTTTTTTTTTGTTTCTTTTTTCTCTGTTGTTCGATACAAATACAACAAATATATATATAAATGCAGGGGTCATTACAGGCAGTTATAAATGACAAATATATAATTGACAATTGCGACAATAGCATCGATACAAATAACATAAGATAATGTCCATCACATCACATAAAACGAGTCTGAAAGTCCATCACATAGATAGAGTCCGAATACAAGTCCATCACATCACATCACAAGTCCACAAGGGTACTACATGTCCATCACATCACAAGTCCAGTAGGGTACTACAAATCACTCACGGTCAGGTGGAGGGGGGGGGGGGTGGCCAAGTTTGCCACGGGGCCGCCGGCGAGTTCTGGTCCGGAGGGTCGTTCGATGCGTTCCACGACTGGTTCTGCAAATAGAAACACATAAATTGAGTAAAAATAATAAAGATATAATAATTAATATCTACAAACAAATCATACTCACGGGAGTGTCAGAAGATCATGCAGGAAAGTAAGGCTGAGCTGGTAAGGCGAAGGGAGGAGGCGGCACCGCATTGTTCATCGACGCGCCAAGTCCTTGCATCCAGGTGACCATGCTCTGCAACATAACTGACTGCTCCTCCCTCAGCTTCCGCTCCTGCTCCAGCTTGGCCTCGATCTCCATTCGGCACCTCCTCTCCTCCTCAAACTTTGCCTCCATCTCGGCCTAGAAGATTTAAACCTCCATGTTACAATACGAAGCAAAGTTTCATTTTAATCATACAATGGCAACTAAATCTAAACTAACCTGTCTCTGGTGCACGCTGGCCACTGAAGTCTCAGGCCGTGGGCGTATGGGCGGGGTCGAGTCGGTGGTACTTGCCCTAAGCTGCGAGAGACTGGGCGTACTCGCCGTGTCGACCAAGCTGTTGGCGATCAAGTACCGCCCGTGCTTCTCCCTTGTCCCGCCCTCATGATGGCTTCTCCGGAGAGTGGCGCAGTGGTCGGATCCCAAGTCTCCCCGTGGAGCGCCCTTCCCACCTCCATGTACGCATTGATGCGCGCGTGGATACTTGGGTTTGTGTAGGCCTGTGGTGGAGCCGCCGAGTTGTAGGCCACGTCCGACGTCGCCCTGCCCATGTGATACATGGCGTACGCCGTGAAGTCGTTGCAAGACTGGTCTGGATGAGACTCCGACTGCCAAGAAGTCAACAAGATGATTAGTAAGAATTAAAAATATAGCTTTAGAAAGAATGAAGAAATTAGTGAACTTACCCAAGTATTCTTGTACTCGCCGAGGCTAAGGCTCCCTTGATGATGTGCCGGACCCGGCATCATCAAGAGGCGCTCCCGGCATAAGGCATGCTGGCGGGCCCAATCCTCGCTGATCCACTTGTCCACCATCATAGACCAGCACTCGGTCTTATTTGCGCACCAGTTCGGAGGCACCTAAACGTAATGAAGTGCATGACATATTGTAATATCAAATACAAGATAAATGAGTAGAGATGGTATTTATTTACCCTTAAGTACTAGTTTCGCGTGAGAAAGATGTCCCTTGCGGCTGGTTTCTTGACACTCCTCTTCTCGAACTCGGCGCAGTACACAACGACGGCCTGGACACGCGCCTCGTAGTGCATGTCCTTTACCAGCTTGTAGCATGCCTGGTGAGCCAGCTCGTTCGCCCGGGCCTCATAGCCTTCCTCGTACCTGTAGAAATCCTGCATATATACCCACAAGATAATTGCAATCACTATTCCAAAAATTGAAACAGAATGTGATATTTCAACCATTTTAGTGTGAGGATGACTTACCCACAACTCCCCGACCACCCGCCTAGCTTTGGTGGTGAAGTTCCTTCCTTCGCGATCAGTAGCGTCTGGGCTGGCCATGTAGTGGTCCCATGTGTATGCCGGCTCCAGCACCCCGGCATGCATCATGAGCCCGGGGAAGTGCAGCCGGCACAAAAGACCCAAGATACCATTGGGCTTCCGTTTGTGCTCACCAGGCTGCACAAAAAACCACCCCCTGCAAGAGTGTTTAAGGTAAAATTTTAGTTAGTATTGCAATTTTAAATATATGTAATGCATAATAAATAAGTACTAACATACTTACTTAGGCTCTAGTGGCCGAATCATCGGGCGTCTCGCTAGAGGTATCGGACGTCGCGGGAGTTGCGACGGTCCACGCAACCACACCACCCGCTCATCTCCTGCTGCCCCCTCCTCGGCCCCCTCCTCGTCCTCCTCCTCGTCCCCCTCCATGTGCTCCTCCTCCTCCTCGCTCCCCTGGTCCTCCACCCTCTCCTCCTCCTCCTCCTCCTCCTCTACAGGAGAAGGGGTACTCTCCTTCCTCCCCCTCCTCACCTTACCTCCTCCACCACTCCCACTACCTCCTCCTCCACCCCTCCCTCTCCGTCTCCCTTTCCCTCCCCCTCCTCCACCACCTTTGCGAACACTACGGCTCTCGGACCCCTTGGGTGCGTCGGACCCACTACCGCCTCCTCCACCACTGCCCCTGTACAAGGAGCTCAGCCAAGTCATCTTGTGACCGCCTGGCATCTTTGTTTAGTTACATGAAATCAAAAGGAGTGGACGAATTATTCAAGATAAACAATACTTGCAAATAAATGTAAATAAAGAAAATATAACTACAAATTAACATAATATATATTAAATATTGCGAGTCCTACATATTTTAGAAGTAGTCATCATAATCGGGATTAGCTGGATCGTAGTCCTCATCATCACTATCAGCTATGTCAACATAACCAGCAGAATCCGAAGGAGGAATGTCGTCTTCACTGTCTCTGCCTAAACGTAGTCGCTCTAGTAATTGTAAGTCCTGAATATTTTGAACCTCATCTCCACCTTCCTCGTCAACTTCCCTTTCATTGTCGACTTCCATTCCAATCTCGTCGGATAAGTCTATCTCGAAACTCCCTTGTAGCCCCTCTTCTTGAAAAAACTCTCTATCATTGTTGTAATCTTCGGCAGCACCTCCCCGCTGTTCTCTAGATACACGTCCTGAAAGAGAGATTGTGTATCCGAAGAACAACAGGGAGATGATGCCAAAACTCTGCCTCGGATCGGAGTGGACCATATAAACTAACCCCATCTACGCATCCTCGGGCTGTCCAAAAATATGGACAATTCGAAACAGATACGGCCATCAATATGCAAATATCTGCATATTTGCAACCATATCTTTTTCGAACGGGAGACGCCTAACCGGGTTACGTGAACTACGAACATGAGGCGGTGCTTACCGTGAGTCACCAGTGTAGGCGTGGCGGGCGTGGTGTGGACTCGCGGTTCGTCGAGATCAAGCTATGGCTCGTGGTACTGTGCCTCGTGGCCGCCGAAGGGCTGGAGGCCGGCGATACAACTGTAAACGAGCATAACATATATTGGTCAAATAGCAGGACATGCTCAAGTGTAAATACTCTCTTAAGCACACTATACATACTAATTTGACTAATATTTCCACTTTTTATACTAATAGTGGAATCATGAAGATCGGCCAAGAGTACATTTCACTGGCTGCACATCTCTCAAATCAAGCATGCAAGAAGGTGCAGGAATTATCAAGATCATTACCACCTGTAATGAAAGTAACAAAGCATTCGACTAGTGCAGTATGTCACTGATCATAGCATAATTCTGAAATATGTTTTTGGCTTTGACAAGCTGCTGATCTTCCCTTCTGTTCTCCTACCAGAGCAATGTCAAAGTAAGTACCATATTGTTGATATCTCAATGTAATTTACTAATGTCATGGATACAATATGGCACTGCACCTATTTTGCATTTGCATTTGGTTGCATTGCAATTGTTTCTACTGTCAACTACTACACTTGAAAAGTTATTTATTTTCTTGCAGTTAAGTTCTTGCGATTTATAGTCTAGACATCTACTGCTAATATTTTGCTGTTCACTTAAGAAATCCTGTTGTGTTGTAGCCTTCCAAGGGAAATCCTATCTGTGGGGAGTGTTCAGAAGCAGGTCATGCAAGAGCAAAGCAGCTAGTCAAGTGAAACAAAAGGTTTCTACATCACATGCTGCGAAGAGAAAGGACCAGTGCCACGGTTTCTACATCACATTGCAGTACATTATCTCACTAAAATAAACATAGCATATATATTTGAAGATCTCTAAGTTGACAACACTAATGCAAAATCCACAAAATCCTAGCATTATCTCATTCTACTTACCTTGTTCCTCAGCGGCAGCGGCGGCGGAGGGAGCCGGCGGTGGAGTGTCCGGCAGTGGCAGCGGAGTGTGTCGTCGCGACGCTACAGAGCCGAGCTCACGCAGCTGCCATGGCGGGCTGGGTTTGCCGAGCTCACGCGGCGGGCGGGGCCGGCGTCGAGGTGCCGCGGCGTGGAGGCACCGGGCGGGCAGGGCAACCGTGGAGGCGTCGGGCGTGTGGGGGAGGCGTCGAGGTGCCGCGGCGTGGAGGCGCCGGGCGGGCAGGGCAGAGCCGAGCTCACGAGGCGGCGTCGCTCCGGCGTGGAGGTGCCGGGCCCGCGGTGGCGCGACGTCGGAGCGGCGTGGAGGTGGCGCGGGCGGGCTGGCGTACGTGGAGGTGGCGCGGGCGGGGTCGGCGTCGAGGCGGCGTCGATCCGGCCTGGAAATGGCGTGCCGGCGGCGGGACGTGGCGCGGGCGGGGCCGGCGTGGAGGCGGCGGGGCGACGCCGCGGTGGCGGGATGGGGCGGCGCAGCAGCGGGCCGACGCCGCACTGGCGGGGCGGCGTGGTGGCGTGGAGCTGGCGGGGCGGGGCTGCGACGCGGCGGCGAGGAGGTGGAGTGACTGTCAGCATTATGTGTGTGTGTTGTGTGTCCGTGTGTGCGTTGTGCGCCTAAGTGGGGGGGGGGCGGCGTATGCCGAGTGCCAGATCTGGCACTCGGCATATGCGGGGTTTGCCGAGTGCCAGTGATGCGACACTCGGCATACTCAGGGTTTGCCGAGTGTCACAGATGTGGCACTCGGCAAACATTTTTTGTTTTCCAATTTAAATTCAAGTACTTTCGATTCAAAATTTGAAATCATGAATTTCTTTAAATATAATTCGAAATTTAATTACCAAATGCACTCAACAAATCTTATTTCATGTGTCCATAAAAAATATTCCATTATTTCAATCACTAATAACTAAATGTCAAATTATAGGAACTAATTCTCTACATTTGCCAAAAAATTTGAAAAAATATTTACCAAATCAGAAAAATAACCAAAATTTAACACGAACCAGTTCATGATGTCTATTGCCTATACAAAAAAATTCACATGCTTCAACGAAGAAAATTACATTATTTCATGCACTATTAGTTTAAATTCAAGTTACATCACTATAAAATACTATAGATGGAAAAAAATTCTCGAAATTATCAAATGGATTCAGAAAATTACCAAAATTTAACATTACACAATCCATCATGTCTATTAGCTATAAAAAAGTTTATGAAGTGAAACCCCAATTCGAACGTCACTCTGAATCATAATCTCAAAGAATACTTCTCAGTTCTATGAAACTTCTTCGGAGATACTTCATTTCGTAAGAGATATACGTGACAACTTTTGCAAAACCTTCTCAATTTTTTTCTATAGACTCCCTGTATGTTATCATGATATCATAACAAATTTTATGGATTTTTGGCTAATTTTGATTTTTGTAAAATTTAAAAACTATTCGTCATTATCTCATTCTGTCCCATTTCATGATCAAGATGTTCAAATTTTCCTTTCAATTGATTGACAATGTCTCAAATTGGACTAAATAACATGAATATAATTTTTTTCATTCATTATACTATATTATTCGAATCACTTGTAGCTCCAATTTGAATTTTCCAAAAATAGCATTTTAATGAAACAAATTAATAACATATATGAAACTTATACAGAAATATACCAAATTTCGATATGTTGTACCTCGACTAGTATAATAACAGAACAAAAAGTTTGGAAGGTAGGAGCTAAAGTTTTTTTTTAGTTTGCCGAGTGCCTTGAACCTGACACTCGGCAAAGGAGTACATTTGCCGAGTGCCTGAGTTAAGGCACTCGGCAAACACTACTTCCGTAACGGCGTTGGATCACATGGCGGGCACGTGCAGTCTTTGCCGAGTGCTACAAACACGGCACTCGGCAAAAAGCCAATTTTACCGTGTGTTTGCGATCCAGCACTCGGCAAAAGGCAAATTTGCCGAGTGTCAAATTGTTGCCTGAGTGTTTTCTGGATAACACTCGGTATATTCCACGGTTGCCGAGTGCTCGACTTTTGGCACTCGGCAAAGCGGTCGGCACTCGGCAACAATAGGGTTTTCGGTAGTGAGATAAACACCATTGTTTACTAGTAAAAGCGGTTGAATGGTTAGATCCGACCGTGGCCAGAAATTGACCATTACTATATATATTACTAGATTAATAATACTCGTACATTGCTACAGGCTCACATCAAAATTGGTATATTGTAGTACTAAAACCAGTAAATATTTCTTTGTCTAGCCATGCAATGGACCCTATATATTGATATTATACTTAGCTCTAAAGAACAATTGTAGTGTTAAACACCGGCCGTGTTTTATTTTCCCTTCCTACCCTAGAAATTAAACACAGGATCGGTTTGTTTGTTTACTTGAGATTCAGAGTTGATGCAAAGTGACGGGTTGCAAATTACTGAAATTAGCGAAACAGCAACTTGCGAGTTGCGACCGAAAATTAGGCACACGGAAAGACCTATGATTAGGTATGATAAAAACACGCGTAAGATGAATCAGGGTAGTAATGATCTATAGCAATTAGCATTAACAGTCACACAAAAACAACGACGACAGACACCGAGCGAAGCAAGGCAAACAGAAATGAAAACTGTGCAAAAGCGCGTATTCACCTTGAGCGACCGACCTGTTGAGCGCCGGCCGTTTGTATGGTCCCGTGGACCAGTGGACCAGACGTCGCAGACTCGCAGAGCAAATCGCGGACAAGGTGGTCCGCCGTTTGTGCACGCAGGCGGGCGAAGAAAGAATGGAAACGACGGGGCGCCAAAATTGACGCATAGGGTGACAATGGGTGATTGTAAGGGGCATCTCCAACGCTTTTTAGTTTAAAATATTGCTCTACTTTTCATTTCGAAGAAGTAGCACAATATTTTAAATTAAATGGGGTTGCAGATGTACTTAAGTATTATTTATTTGCACCCGTATGATCGTAGGCTGTCCAATTTCCTGCTCATGCCTGGGCATGCCACTGGCAGTGGGTCCGACGTGCTCCTTGGCCCCACGTGGAGGCGTCCCGATCTGGATTTGTCTAGCTAGCTAGTTTCCGCTTGCGTATGATATCCATTTGTTCACTGCCTGACTGTGCATTTTCAAAAAAAAAACTGCCTGACTGTGACTGGCGGCGCGCGGCTGGAAAGTCAATGGAGGATCTGACTGTGTCCGCCGTTGGTGCACGTACGCAGGCGGACAAGGTGTTCACTGAACTGACTGCTGAAATTGGTTTCAGCCGACCCGACTTTCAGCTATATATACATTGGCCTTTGCAGTTTTGCCATTGACCCCATATTTCATAGGCACAGATGGTCTCACCGTGTCATTCACTGGGAGTGGCAAATTCACGAGTGGTCAGTGTTTGCAGTCCTAATATTGCAATTTTTTCTATACACTACGAGAAATTTGCAAAAATGGGACTGCAAACATTGTCCTTTGCAGTTTTGCCATTGACCCCACATTTCATAGGCACAGATGGTCCCACCGTGTCATTCACTGGGAGTGGCAAATTCACGAGTGGTCAGTGTTTGCAATCCTAATATTGCAATTTTTTCATATACTACGGTTGTGTTTAGATGTGAAAAGTTTGCGAAAAGTGAAGCTGAAAAGTATTGTAGTATTTTTTATTTGTATGTGGTAAATATTTGTCCTATCATGAGCTAACTATGCTCAAAAGATTCATTTCGCAATGTACATCCAAACTGTGCAATAAGTTGTTTTGTTTACCCACATTTAGTGTTACATGCATGCGTCATTTGCTATATTTAATATTTCGATTTGATTTCGATGTGATGGAAAGTTTGGAAAATTTGAAAGAACTAAACACAACCTACTAGACTTTGCTATATACTATGCTGCACCTACCATTCTCCTCTCTCAATCTCATCACAGCCTCCCAGGCGGCCAGGCCAGGGCCTTCAGGCACCCGCTGCTGCTGCTGTTGCTCGTGTGGGTATGCAGCTGCCGCTGCGCTTGCGGCGGCTACTCGTCCCCTTCAACTGCAGTCATTTCGTCGGTATGCGCCGCCGCCTCCGGTGAGTGCAGTGGCCCCTGCCTCACATGCACCTTGCTTTACGTATCACCCTCCTCCGGTCCTGCCTCCTGCACCTTCTCTTGTTCTTCGTCTGCATGCCGATCGGTACGGTACGGTGTTCAATAATACTTTCATTCTTGAGGTTTTCCTTGCACGACCTCCCGAACGCGGGAGCTCCATGGTGTGAGCTCCGCCGATCGAGCTGCAGTCCCGGCGGCGCAGGAGAACGAGCAGGGCGGGATACACCAAACTGGCACTTCAGCTTGAGCTGCTGCTCATGGCACTGCTGCTCCAGTGGCACCACAGATTAACGACACAATAACTATATATACGCCTACTGGTGATCAAGATACAAATTGTCGAGTCGGGTCTGTGTAAAAATACAAGAGAGTATATATCCACACATTTTTATGTATTTGAAAATTGGAACTCATAACATATATTGTTAGGCTACAATCATAGAATATATATGCCACTATGGCAGAATTTATTTGTTATTACAAGGATCTCTCATCAGCTGCTTTCCATTACGTTACATGCATTCTACTAGTACAACCATTTCACCCAATTGAGTTACTAGTTAAATATTAATCAACCCTTCGGCTTCTTTGAAATGTTTAGAGGAACTGAGATATGAATTATTAGCCCAATATTTGATCCAATGAACATGAAATTTTTACCACAGCTCAAGAATATAATTATTAACCCACCATAAAAATTTCACCATAATTGGACCAAGGAAAAATGTAGATATAAGTTAATTACAAAAAAGTATATATCTAAAAGTAAAAAATGAGTTTCACTAAATTATATCATATCATATGTTCACTGCATAGATCTACTCATGTGGAGTCCAACAAAATCAAATTTTCTATTTTATAATTTTTAAAATATTTATCCAAAATAAACATAAAAGAAAAAGACTAAAACCACTAAGAGAAACTGGCCAACAAGGTCATATGTCTGGTGTCGCGAGTTTCAAATTCATGACAAAAATGAAAACATTTTTTTGAGAAACCGGGACTAAATTTTATTCATATGTTTTGGTGATTACAGCCCACAATTTACAAAGACATCCCTGAAAGATAAAGAAATTACACTGTAGTCATCGTAAGCTTCTCCCGGACCTACTCGCCACCGGCGGCCGGAGCATGCAGCTTGAAGCCGACCTCCTCACTGGCGAAGAAACACGGTTTTTTGATGCCGTCTTGAGCAGCACATCGCTTTCAACGTGCCTTGTTGACGCTGAATGACCCGGCTGAACAAGATCGGCCATCGCATTGCCAGACGATGAGGAATCTGATGCCTCAAGAACTGCCAGAAGCCCCGAATCGCCGAACGACGAGGTACCCAGAAGGGGAACTGTACCACCAAAACAGGTGGGAAGAACCAACTCGATTTCTCGGGTTGGAACAACAAACCCACAGAGGATACTAACCTCACAAGGCAGCCACGAACAGCCCTACCTTGGAGGGACAAAAAAATCCTCCAACCAACAGAAGTCATGTCGATGGTTGCTAGGCCAACGATGCCACAGGCAAAACGGGCACACCCGGCGACAGAAAGCTCACAGAGGAATCGAAGACCGACGCACAAGAAAACGAAGAAACGAACCTCGTCGAAATCAAATCCTCCGCATAAAACGCCAGCTTCATGCTCCGTACGCCCATGAAGCACCGTCAAGCACCTACCACCACGGACACAAACCACTGCCTGGAAGCCATGGAGAATACACTCCAACTCTAACCCTAGCACACAAAGACAGAAGCTAAGAAAACAAGGGTACATACAACGGCCTCCCATTCCGCAATTCCTCCCCATCTCCAGCGCTAGAACGGCCTCCGAAGACGAGGAGGAATTGACGGAATCGGCGCCGGAAATCAGAAATCGCTTGCGAGTCGCCCGTGATCTACTGTAGCTTGGGGAAAGAACACTCGAGAGAATTTTTTGATTAAAAAAAAACTTAGTCCACGGGGAGGTGAATTGGACCTTTTCCATTTCTTTTTGCTACCTGAACTAGGTGGTGGTTCAGCCCATGGGCCTGCGTGTGGAGTCCAGGGGAATAAATGGATTACCAGCAGATGTGCTACTATATCAAATCAAGTAATCAACTCACTTATAAACTAAAGATATGGTCAATGAACTCATCAACTAGAGTCATGAGAACCCTGATAAGTATGCAAAGTATCAGATAGTAGAATATACTAATTACCAGCTGACTTTTTTCTTGATATGCTATTAGATCATCAGCATGTAAAGAGATATAATACTACTGAGTTGACAAATTACCAATTGTGGCCTGCTGCAAGCTGGTCAAATGGCACAGACAACTGTTGCATATGGCCTGTGGGTTGCTCCACCTGCAGAATTGGAAGAAGAAATTAGCCATAGCCGTTACAATCAAATTACAAGAAATGAATTATATGAAGAACTGCCAATCATCTTAACCATACTCACATGGTCGCACCACATACGCTGAAGTGGAGAATTTTTTTAAAAAATATTATTTTAATAAAAACATGTAGAAATAAATACCATAAAATAAAAGTTCAAAATTTGATAATCTGTCGGCTAATAGAAAGCCGATAGGTCCTCTGTCGGCCATCAGAGAGCCAAAAGGAGCTGCTCGGGCCTTGAGGAGCCGATAAGTTCCAGTCGGTGATCCTGTCGGCCGCTGGAGGGCCGACAGACCGAAGAGCTGTTTGCTTTGCGATTGGATATGGGAGAGGGGGAGAAAGGAGCAGAGGTTTGCGATTGGATAGGAGAGCAAGGGGAAAGAGAGGAGCAGAGATGAGTGTAGCACTAGAACCTGCTTTGCTTGCTTGCTTCCTGGGTACCTGCTATTGCTAGCTTCTCGGAGGAGAAGATGGACAATGGCGTGTGGGATCGATGTGCAGATGCCCGCATCGATGCGCCGTCGCCTGATTCGAGATGAGAGAGAGCCTGGAAGATTAATTTAGACTAGTTTGGTAGGCGCGCTATATGCACGCCCGTATAGAAAATTGCTAACTCGAAGTAATATTTTTTTTACTGTTCTCGAAAGAGGATCAAACGATGTTTTATATTATATAAAAAAATATATTACTGTGAAATACGAAATTATTTTTTTTGTATAAAAATGTATATTTTTTATTTTACAATAGACTTGTAGTGTGTAACGATAGGTATTATTGTCTTTTATGGACATCATGGACTTTTGAGATCGTATAGTACAGATAAGATGCTATGATATATTTTTTTAAGTTTGGTTTAGTACAATCAGTTAGTTAGATGGTAAATATTTTTAACGATCTAAAATTCTCAATTGATGTAAAATTAACACATAGGCTACCCCTTTATATATTGGATCATTCATATAAGTAAATGTTGTTAGAACTTTAGTCTCAAGTGTATATTAGATAACTGGTGCTATAAATATTAGGAAGTCTCAATTGTATATTAGATAACTGGTGTTTTAAATATTAGAAAACAAATATTGGGAAGTTTTTCTTTTTAAAAAAACAGAAGGCAGACCTATTCTGGAAAGGGTAAAAAAACCCTCACGAACAGTACTAAACAGTGTCGTGTGGGCCACTTGTGAACAGTTCTAAACAGTGCATGTGGCCCACTGTGAACAGTACATATGGCCCACGGTGAATAATGTTGTGTGGGCCCCACGTGGGGCCAGAACTCACGGCGTTGCGCCTATTCTTGGCCCTAGTATATGTACTCAATGCCCACCTCCTTCCGGAGCAGGCTAGCAGCTGGGGCTGTGGAGCTTCCCCGTGCGTGGCCGGGGCCGCGGAGGACTCTCGCCCGCGCCGGAGGGCTCGCACGCCGGCGGCGGCGGAGCTCGCAGCTGCCGCTCGCATGGACCTCGGCATTTAGCTGGCCGTGTCGGCCCACCAACAACCAATAGGCCTCGGCCCATCAGCATCAGGCAACGCAATCGGCCAGATGAGCGTCAGAGCAACCGATCAAGTAATCCCCACTTGATAAAGATCCTGTAGCAAGTTTTTTATTGTAATTTTAACAAGTATACCTTTTTTATGTAACTATTTATTTCGATTTTCGAAACAGATCTATTTACCATTTTCAAATACACAAACTCAACAGATAAAAGGTAATTAGATCAATGTTTGGAAAAGGTTGAATTGAAAAGCATCAATTATATGTGTGATTGGAGAAAGTAGGCCCTGTTTAGTTCCCAAAAAAAATTTATACAGTATCCGTCACATCAAATGTTCGGACACATATATGGAGTATTAAATGCAGTTGAAAAAATAACTAATTATACAGTCTAACTGATTAGCACGAGATGAATCTTTTAAGCCTAATTAGTCCATGATTGGACATTATTTGTCAAGTAATAACTAAATGTGCTACAGTATCAGAACCAACAACTTTTCACCAACTAAACAGGACTACCCAATGTTTCAATGATATGATTAATTCTTACCCAAAATATCTAATACTCTCTCTCTTTGTCTCTCTCTCTGTTCCTCTAAACATTGCATGAAGGGCCAAGGGTTCATTAGTAATTAATTAGTAACTCAACAGAATGAAAAGGATGTAATAGTAGAATGACTGGTAGAATGCATGGAGAGCAGCCGAGAGATCCTTGTAATAACAAATAAATTCTACCACAGTGAAGGGCCAAGGGTTCATTAATAATTAATCAGTAACCCAACTGGGTGAAAAGGATGTACTAGTAGAATGCATGGAGAGCAGCGGAGAGATCCTTGTAATAACAAATAAATTCTACCATAGTGGCATATATATGCTATGATTGTAGCCTAACAATATATGTTTATGAGTTCCAATTTTCAAACACACAAAAATGCATGGATATACCTCCACGTGTCTGGTTTGCCGAGTGTTAAGGCAGTGGCACTCGGCAAACGTTCAAATCTTTGCCGAGTGCCAGTACTTTAGCACTCGGCAAAGTGACTGCGTTGCTGACCTGTGCAAGCTCCTTTGCCGAGTGTTTTGGCTTAAACACTCGGCAAAGTGGTGAATTTTTCTTTTTTTTGTTTCGTTTTTCTCTGTTTTTCCATACAAATACAACAGAAATATATGTGATTGCAGAGGTCAATACAGGCAGTTATAGTCCATCACATATGATTGACAATGACGAGAATGACATCGATACAAATAACACACTCCATCACATATATCACAAGTCCAATACATAACACGAGTCCGATACATAACACAAGTCCATCACATAGAATATAGTCCACATGTCACAAGTCCGATACATAACACTAGTCCATAAAACAGAATATAGTCCGATACATATAATAAGTCCAATACACTAGTACTACAAGGCACTCACTGCTCAGGTCTGTGGGGCCAAATTATTCCCTGGGTGCTCAGGAATAATCAACGACACAAATATGGTTTGTCGTTGAAAGAGAACACCGGGGGGGGGGGATTCAAGGGAATAACGAACACGGGCCAACATGAGTACGATGCGGCCATCATACCATAAGGATTGAACCCATCGGTTGCTAGCGCAACACGTACATTACGAGCTTCTTTAGCTTTCTCATGATGAATCTCATCAAAATGAGTCCATGACTCACTGTCGGAGGGATGCACCATCTTATCTGGGTTGTATCGAACACCTTTTTTGTGCCATATCATCTGTTTCGCGGTTTCCTCGGTCATATAGAGTCTTTGGATCCTTTGAATGAACGGAAGGTAACGTACGATTTTCACAGGAATCGTGAGCTGCCTCTTAGGCTGACCGTCACCTGCATCCACCTCCAGGAATCTTGAGGATTTGCATTTTGGACAGTAAGTTTCAGCCTCGTGCTCTTTCCTAAATAAAATGCACCCATTAGAACAAGAATGTATCTGCTCATATGGCATCTTCAGTGCACTAAGGATTTTCGTCGCCTGATACATTGTCTTGGGCAGAATGTGATCTTCCGGAAGAATGCTCCCAAAAACGGTCAACATACTATCAAAGGCGTCTCGGCTCAGGCCAAACTGGGACTTTAAGGCCATAAGGCGTCCAATGCCGTCCAGCTGAGAAACCTTTGTTTGGCCGTGAAGAGGTTTCTGTGCCGCCTCCAACATCTCGTAAAACGACTTTGTGCTTGCCTCTGGCTCCTCCTCCTGCGGTCCTTCACCGAAATGTGCCTCCTCATAGTCGTGTAACATGTCCCCAATCCCACCAGCAGCATCACATTCATCGATGCGTTGCCTCACGACCTCGTCCCTCATACGATGGGTTTCACCGTGAAAGATCCACCGGGTATAGTCTGGCATAAATCCATAATTGACAAGATGTTCGCCCATGACCTTCTTTGTCTTTCGTTTCTGGTTTCCACAACTCTTGCAGGGACACCACATGAATCTCGACCCTTTAGCTTGCGCCCATGCCCCTTCCAAGAACTGGTTAGTCTTCTCAATCCATTCATTGGTCATGCTAGCTCGACTTACCCGGCCGGTGTACATCCACTCACGGTTATCCATCTTTCAAGATATCAGCGACTACTATCAAAATTCGGCTTAGTCTAGTAGGTAAGGATAGGTCCTAATCCCACCCGACCATGCGTAGATGCGGTCAGCTTCCATGATCCAATCCTATCCGAGACAAAATTTCGGCAGCACCTCCCCGCTGTTCTCTAGATACACGTCCCGAAAGGGAGATTGTGTATCCCGAGAACAACAGGGAGGTGATGCCGAAACTCTGACTCGGATCGGAGCCGACCATAGAACCTGACCCCATCTACGCATCCTCGGGCTGTCCAAAGAAGCGTGGATAATTCGAAACAGATACGATTAAAGATATGCAGAAAAAACTGCATATCTCCACTCGTATCTCTTCCGAACGGGAGACGCCTAACTAGTTTACGCGATCTACGAACATGATTTCCTAAATAAACTAAAAAACATAAAAAATAAACTACATCAGACTTTAAAACTAAATAAATATTTAAATCAGACTTCAAAACTAACTAAATATTTAGAAACTAACTAAACATATAAATAATATTCTAAATAAACTATAAACCAAATAAACTAAATAAATTAACAAAAAATACAAATTAATTACCTTGGCGTGGGGTGGGGGGCGACGGGGCGGAGCCGAGGCGGCGGTGGGGCGCCGCTGGGCTCGAGGCGGCGGCAGCGCCGGTCGTGTGCGGCGGTGGGGAGGCGCGGGGCCCGGGGCGAAGCCGGCGACGGCTGCGGGCGGCGGCGGCGGGAGGCCCGGGGCGGCGCGGTGGGACCTGGGGCGGCGCGGCGGGGCGTGGCCGGGGCACCGCGGCGGGTCGGGGGCGCGGCGCGGTGGTGGGGAGGCGCGGGGCCCGGGGCGGAACCGGCGACGGCCGCGAGCAGCGCGCGGGGCTCGGGCAGCGGCGGCACGGGCGCGGCCGGCGGCGGAGCGGGGCATGGGGCCGCGGGCGCGCGGCGAGCGGGCGGCGCGGGGCACGGGCCCGGGGCGGCGGCGGCACAGCCGCGGACGGCGGTGGCGCGGGGCACGGGGCCGCGGGCGGCGAGCGGGGCAGCGGCGGCGGGAGGCCCGGCCGCGGACAGCGAGGGGCCCGGGGAGGCGCGCGGCCGGGGCGGCGCGGCGGGTCGGGTGCGTGAGCGGGGGGGGGGGGGGGCGTGGATGAAGAAATGAGTTAAGTTCGGGCACCGGGGGGGTTATCCCCGTTATCTGCCGTGTGCCTGGATCCGGCACTCGGCAAACTATGCCTATGCCGAGTGCCAAATCACAACACTCGGCAAATGGTTTTTTTAAAATATTTGATTCATTTCTTTGCCGAGTGCCGGACCAGGTGGCACTCGGCAACCTGGTCCGGCATATTGATGAGCTATGTTAAATCCAAAAGCAATGATACTGAAATTAATATAATGTAAAAAACATATTATTTCATGCATAACTATTCCAAACTCAAATTAACATAATTTTAATTTCAAGTTTCATGATTTTATGCAAGAAAACCTATTATTTCATGTGTTTCTAAAGTCAAATTGAATTTATATCAACAAATTCGTTTTGATGAGGTATGTATAAAAAATTTAGTGACTACCAACTAAATAATTTGCCAAAATAAAACAACAAATTATGGTTCATGATTTCATGCAAAAAACCCTATTATTTCATATGTTTAAAGATCAACTTAAAACTAAATATAATGATTTTCAATATGTGCCAAAAATAATTTAATATATAGATAACAAATTCAAAAATCAACCAAATTTTCACAAGACACATGTTTTGTTGTTATTTCTCTATATAAAAAGTTTCACATTGAAAATCATATGCAACTTTCATTTCAACCACAAATCCAACCGGATACTAAACATCTCTCCGAAACTTCTTCGGAGATTCTCCGACTTGTGAGCGGCGTACATTGTCACGTGTCCGAAGCACTGTCAATTTTTTTCCACTCTATCCTCGCATGAAACCAAGAGTTTTGCACAATTCCCATGATTTTCAGACATTGCATGCTATTTTTGGTTTTTTTCCGAACGTCCGTGCACACGCTTGTGATCAAGTTTCCTGATAAAGATGCTTCAACTTTTAAGTTCTTTCGTGCATACGGCATCAGTTTTGATTCTGGTACATAAATATCAAATTTCCATTCATTGATTTCGAAATTTTGACCCACTTCTAATTTAATATTAACTTCGAATGATTATTCCCCGCAAACAAAAAATTAACAGAAAATAGTAAACCAATCAATAAAAGTTTTTTATGTTACTAGGGATTAAATTATCAAATTTAACTAGAGACCAAAAAAATTTGAAGGTCAAAAAAAATTTACCCAATTTTGCCGAGTACCTAAGCGCTCCAGCACTCGGCAAAAGAAAATTTGCCGAGAGCCAGGCTCGAGGCACTCGGCAAAATATCCCCTTTGCCGAGTGCCAGGTGGTGGCACTCGGCAAAGATTTGACGCCATCAGCCCCCCTAACGGGCGTCGCACGGCGGGCGCGCGTGATGGGCACGTGCGCCGGATTTGCCGAGTGCCGCCAGGCCAGCACTCGACAAAGGTGACAGTTTGCCGAGTGCCATTCGTTGCCGACAGCTGGCACTCGGCAAAGCTCGGGCATGCCGTGTGACAGATGTTTGCCGAGTGCTCGTGTCCTGGCACTCGGCAAAGCACATCTTTGCCGAGTGTCCGTGTTCTGGTACTCGGCAAAGGCCAAGACACTCGGCAAATTTGGGTTTTCCGGTAGTGGATGGATGGCGCCTGGCCGGCTGTTGGACGGCCGTGGTCGACGACGACCGAGATGGCGGCCGTGGCCGGAGAGGCGCTGTAGTTGGAGATCAGGTAGACCTGCTCGTTCTGTTGCTGCATGCTCGTTTGCATTTACACAAGTTCATATTATTAAGCCATGAGATATATATAATACGTACTGATTCTTTTTATTGACAGAAATTGAATACAATTATATATACAAGGCTAATTAGAATTAATATTTCCTCGCAAACAAATTAGAGTTAATATTAAATTAAGATTTATAGTTAATAATTATAATTATGAAATTATCTATCTCACGCTCTCTTTCATCTATGAAATATTCTAACACATACTCTAAAATATGTATTTATCATTATCTAGTTGTAATAAATTTCATTTTGCATATCACACCTTCATGTGTGTTTGATATATGTATTTATTAAACCATTTATTTATGAATTTTTATTCTTATCTCTTCCATCATAGATGAATACATGGCTAATGATAGAAATAATAATTTAGAATATCAAAACAATGCATTTTAATGTTTTATTATAATTATATAATTTAGATTCAGATTTAGAGGTTACTTTGACTTTTAATAATGAAATAATTGGTAATTCATACACAAATTTAGGGGTTTATTTATATTATTTTTACTTTCTTATAACAACATAGGTGTGTAATTTACACGAAGATTAGGAAGTTACATTAGATTTTTTATAATGGGAGAGATGTGTAATTTAGATACATAGTTAGAGGTTACTTTAGTCCATTTTTGTAATAGCAAAGGTGTGTATTTATTAGGAAATATAACAAATCATATAACTATTATAATTAGAGTTGTTAGATTGATAGCCGGATGTTTATGATTTTGTGAAAATTTTTAGAGTTTCTTTATTTTTCTTTTATGTTCATAGTGTACATCTAGGATTCTAATTAAGTGGCTTGACGTGGAAACTTCAGAGAGGAACCTCCAGCGTGTACTTATGTCACCGTACCTCATCCACTCCGGCGCAGTACAAGTCGGAAGGCCTCATGGAATCGAAGCTGCAGCCCCTCAGTCGCCGAGTCCACTGGCAAAAATCTGGGGCTCGTTGCCCGGTATGTGATCGACATCGAACCTGATGATTTTGCCCGAAAACGGGGAGCTCGCTTCGCCTCCTGCTCCATCACCGCGTCCCACGGCGAGGTAGAGATGCCCATCATCGCCACCCGGACGGAAGAAGATCTGGCCTCCACGCGCGTCCTCCAGCTGCGGCGGCAAACCCATGGCGAAGATACCCCTCACTTCAGTTGGAGCAGCTCGAGCTTGATGAGTCCCCTGATGAAAATCAAAGCAGCAGATCAAAGGGAAATTAAGCATCTAGATATAAGAGCAGCACATAGATCTCGATCTTCAAAATTTGGATATGTATTCTTGAGACGAAGTAGGACGTTACCATGCCATAGTCAACGCCCTTCGTGGTGAACTCCTCGACAACGAGCTGGTACCTGGATCCATTTCCAGCAGCAGCAGACGAGAATGATCCAGCGCCGCCGAACGCCGGCGAGGCGGCGCTATCGCAGGTGTAGGAGACAAACAAGCGTCCGTTGGTCGTGAATTCTGGGTGGAGCGCAAGTCCCGTCAGCCTGAGCGCCGAACCCGCGAGGTCGAGGATGATGGCCCCGTCGCCGTCGACCTGCAACGCCGCTCCGGAGCCCCGTGCTGGCACCGCGACGAGCCAGACCTTGCCGTCATCCTGGGTGTACAGAAAGGCCCTGCCGGAGCCGTCCGGGTGCGCCACCATGCCCAGGTTGGTGGCGGCGCCGGCGAGTCGCTCGAGGCATGTGCCAGCATCCTCTTGCTGGGGCTGGGAGGAGGAGGACGTCGACGGGGGCGGCGGAGTGGTGCACCGTGGGGGAATAGGCCTGATGCTGCCGGCATTGACCGGATTGGGAGAGGTCGTCGAGGGTATGCACCTCTGCACGCAAAGAGGGTAGGTACAAATTAAAGGAAATCAGCAACATCCAGAGATAGGCACCAGGCAGATAGCGCGCGAGGGGATCTGGAGACACTTTGGACGTTGGTTGGACAAAAAAAATGAAAGAAAGATTGAAAAGAAGAAAATTGGGCGTCGATGTAGATTAGCCCCCTTGCTTACTTGGCAGAGGATGGCCTTGACGATGGTGGCGCAGGCGGGGTTGGAGGCGGGCACGTTCAGGGCCTCGAACTGCTCTTTGAGCACGGCGTCGGCGGCGGGGTCGCAGCAGCTGAGGCCGACGACGTTGTCGCAGAAGCGCAGCGGCTGCGACAGCACCACCGGCATCCCTGCACATGGAATTAAAAATCATGTCAACAATAATTAATAACAAGTTAACAACACAGCAGCTTTTTTATATTATAGTTCAATTAACCATTCTAGATAAGCATCTATCTCTAAACAAGCATGGTAGTGAAAAACATTAATCATACAACAGTATTATCATCATCAACATATTCCACTTGTTACTCTATGTAGCAAAAGTGTTAAGCAGTCTCATTGTCCGTGAGCGGCGGAACGATTCGAATCGAGTTTATTAACCTTGCAAGGCAAACCTAACACACACTCCTGGAGCAATGATGGGTCACCCCAAGCAACCTTTCCCCTTTCTTCCCAGGTCGTGGATCAGGGCCACCCCCCTCAAGTACATGGCCTCATGGACTACGAATGACGCCCGGTCGTGCCAACACGTGTACTTGCTAGGGAACAAATTCAAGAGGGTGGGAGAAGTCCACTTGCCGGTCCAATCAGGTACCGAGCTTACCGATTACCATATTCTCGGCTTGTGGCTAGTACGTTCAAATGCTTAACAACCACTACCACACACTGCGACCTTAGTACATTATTCCTACACGGACGGAGTCTCATGATCCCGCCGTAAATCTTATGATTGCAGTATGTGGTAAAACAGTCAAATTCTATAGTCTCGCGAGTAGCAGAAAACTACTCGACTTTTACCGATCCTAGTTAGCAGAGCATCTAGTCGAGCTTATCTAAGGGTAAGCATTACAAAGGAACCTAGGATCATGCATCTAAGATTACAAACAACACCTGAAACTTAAATGCATAAATAAATAATAAATAATAGTACAACATAGATTGAAAATAATAGGAATTAGATGCACCGGGGCTTGCCTTCTTGGGCACTGCTAGCCTTGGGCTCGTCCGAACTTTGGTTCGGGTCTTGGATCAGTTCAAGAGCATTCTATTGCGCACCAACGGGCTCACTCTCGTGTGTCGGCACCAACTCGTATGTACCGTCAACAAGGTTGGCAGTTTCTATATGAATGCAAGGATGAAATTTATTACAATAAGATACAAAACACATTTCATTCCTTCACTATAGAGTTGTAATCCAACATAACATGTTGTATTGTGGTGAACTTAGTTAACTTCATTTACTGGGTAATCATTAATTGAGTAGTTTATAACTTTACTTTACTTCATAAAATGAACTGGGTGGCGGTTATTAATTTGAGTTAATATACATGAAGTTAATTTGACTATTTCAAATCATAAGCTAGAAATAGTTTCTGCAGTTACAAAATTTACAAAAGTTAGTACATCTAATCGTCAACTTGGAGTAAAAATTTCAGACATAAACAGTAAAGCATGTAAACATGAAAAATGATCAAAATAGAATATGCTTAACTGAAGATGATTTTACCCAGAACAAACTACAATAGTTCTGGAGCTCAAATTTTTATAGAGGTATTTAGACATGATTCTTAACCTACTGTAAATTGATCACAATTTTTGTAGACATAAAACAGGAACACTAAAATAGATAATCTTAACTCCTATTTAATAAGATTAAAATGTACAGAGAGTTATATATTGATTATTGGTCTCAAAGTTTTACCCAAGCCTAAGATAATCAGTATAAAGCGACAGTAAAAATTTCAGCATTTATATCCAGATACAAAACTAGAATGACATTTACTCATCTATTCTTATGCATAAATATTCTAGCTAGAAAATGTTAAGAACACATGCTCAAACTTTTTGTATAGCATCCATATACCTCTAATCTGACTGTGGTTAACTTTCATAGGCAAAAACTAACTATAGCTACCAGGAGAATACACAAACAAATCCATGTGACAGAAAGAGTAAATAATATCAACTGTTCTACTCAAGATTTGGTTCCCAAACTTTTCATGCGTGGTTATTTACTCAATAATAAGATTTGGTATAAATTTCAGATTTTTCGAGCTAGTACAACTATTCATAACAATATAGTGCTATTATTCAAGACTAAAATCAAAGATATAGCTACACAGTTTTGAAAATGACCGAACTTTGGCAGTAATGTTTATCTAGTGTTACAAGACCATGGAAAAAGTTTCATGTGCATTACTGTCCTAGAGCAACCAGAACCAAAATATCAATCTCTACCCTAGATCTAGCAAAGGCTAGGTTTTCATCTAGCTAAACATCTTATCTGATGCTCAAAATTTTACAGAAAGCTGGACATATCACAAACTATCTACCATCCAAAAATCAACTAAAGGTACTGAGTAGAGCTCCTAGAACATTCATATCCTATTTAATCTAATCTTTTTCCTAGATTAAAATGTAGGCGGATTCTGAAGATGTGCATGTAACAAAACTTGTATATATTATTGTAAGTATTCCAAAACATTTAGATTTGCATTTTTCTTATTTTTCTACAAATTCCTACGCATTTTCAAAGTTCACTGATTTGAGTTCTAGAGTTCATGTTCATTTCTCAGTCTAGCCCATGGAATCAAGTTTCTAAATTGCAGACAAGTCCTTCGCCGGGGAACTTGAACAGAGCCGTCGGTTCGGGCCGGATTCCGGTGAAGTCCGGCACCGGTGGTGAGGGGAAAGTTAGGGAAAACGGCGAGGAGGTCGGGCCGCACCTTTTGGTGGCCTTCTCTCTGCGGGAGATGGTCTGAGGAGGGCTTGCCTTGGCGAGCGGCGGCCGGCGGCGGCGCTCTGGCGGCGATGGGGAAGAACAGCCGGGTCGAGGAGCTTTAGTGTTGGTCTTGGGAGGTGGTGGTGGGGCCAAATCGGGCAATGTGTGGGTGGAGGACGGCGGTCCGTGGCGAGCTCGAGCTCGCCGGCAGCAATGGTGGCGGCGGCGGGCTGTGCGCGCGCAGGGGGCATGGCTCCCTTTTATAGGAAAGGGAGGAGGGGGAGAGTGGTCTGGGAAACGCAGCGCACCACCTGGGGGTGGCCGGTTTGGTCT
Organism: Panicum virgatum; assembly: GCF_016808335.1. Classification (NCBI taxonomy): domain Eukaryota; kingdom Viridiplantae; phylum Streptophyta; class Magnoliopsida; order Poales; family Poaceae; genus Panicum; species Panicum virgatum. The sequence continues at coordinate 56,520,735 of NC_053138.1, forward strand.
AGGAAGGGCGGACAGCGAGGCGACGGCCGGCGGCAGTGCTGGCGGGCGTCAGGGTGGCGTGGCGGCCTTCCGCGCTGGCAAGGGCATGTGGCACGCGGAGGAGTAGTCAGAGAGGAGCGGAATCGCTTGAAACTGGGGGGGGCGCGGCCGAACCTGAAGGGGTTTGCCGTTTCCCCCGCGCCGGCGTACGGACGGCGTGCTGTGAGGGAGAGAGGTGAGAGAGAGTTAATGGCATTTTCGTAATTTTATCGAAGTTCAAAAATCCAGTTCTGTAGACTCCATTTTTCTCCCTCATCTTGGCATCAAATGAAAAACTCTTGAATACCATTTTTGTTCAATTTTTCGAGATCTACAACTTTCGTTTCAGGCACTTTTCCATTTGATCCATGATTTGTGAGCCATTTTAAAGAGTTCAAAAACTCTATAAAAGGATTCAATTAATTTGTTTATTAGGGATGAATTTGAGCCCACTTCCAATTAAACACATGTGACTAAATGTACCAGATTTTCATCCATAATATTTTGGTGCGATAATTTATACATGAAATATAGCTGAATCATTCTTTATTTGTCCTCACAAAGTGAAACCACTATTTGAATTGAATTTCATTTGCATTTTGTTGCCATTAATAATTTGTTTGTTCTCGCATTAATTCTCCTCTTTATTCTAATTTGTCAAATAATGACTTTTGAAAACTTAGGATGTCACAGGGAGCAAGAGACGGCGGCGGCGATTGGCTGAGGAAGGAGGCGGCGTGGCGGGCTGCGGTGTCAGGAGCATGAGGCGGTGGCGAGCGGCGTCAAGAGCAGGAGGGGGTGGCGGTGCATGAGTAAGGAGCAGCAGCATGAGTTAGAGTTGAGGAGATACAATGAACGGGATTGTTTGCATGAATGTTAAATACCGGAAGGTGGAGAAGAATTTTTTTTTGAAAAGATATAAGATTCTGGTCGAAGATAGGCAGGACTGTTGTGTGCTTTCTCGACTCGAGGCCTTTGTTGTCACCGATTGCCCCGCTGCCGGCGGCGGCCTAGATTGTTATTATGCGCTCAATGGGCCTTCTCAGAAACCCAATCCCTAACCTTGTGTTTTTTTATTTTTATATTTTTCAAAATCATTTTTTACAGAAATATATTTTTCATTTCATAATTTACAGATTTATACCCCTACCGCCCGGCTGCGGGGCGGCCGGCCCCCTGCCGCCCTCCTACCGGGCAGTAGGGACCTTAATATAAATAAAATTTATTTTTAATTGCATTTTGGCCCCTGGGGGGAGCCTGCGGCCCGGCTGCCGGGCGGGAGGCCTACCCGCCGCCCAGCAGGGGGCGGTAGGCCCCTCCCGCATGTTAAACCTTGACCGTCAGTGCGGCAGTGCGGCATTAGATGTGGTTTTAAATATTTTGGATAGAAATAAAAACCGTTAGTAAAGTAGATGAATATGAAAAGTATAACTTAGCAATTCATACACATACACAACTGAGAACGAAATAGGTGATGCATGAGAACGAAATAAGTATAACATGACGACATGTTCATAACAAAAATACAGAAACAACTAGAAGCACCTCCTAACCACCCCGGCCATGTCGACCTCTTTTACGCTGTGCGTGGACGTGGTCTGTAGGGTATGTGTGTCGGTCTGGAGGCCCTACGTCTCTACCTGGACGTCCGGTGGCCACATGTGTCTGGAAGGTAGGATCGGCCTGCTGGTTAGGTGTAGAAAATAACCGACTCCAGTCTTCGAAGTTCGCCTCCAAGGTATCTTGTGTGGCCCCTATGCAGTAGCAATTAAGATATCTTAATCATCGTCTTATAAGTCATCTATTTGGGTACATATTCATCATACGTACCTGTTGGTGGTGGGTACGAAGAAGGACCCATATCAGGAAGCTGGTGGTGCGATCCTATAAACCGTTCAAATTATTTAAAATATTCATAGAAATAAGAAGAACATGATAAATTTGGATTACAGATTAGGTATTTACCTTTGCGTTCCTTCTGCTGTCGCCATAGGGTAATACGAAGAAGGTCCCGCATCATATAAATGTTGTGATCCTATATGTAAATGCAAAAGGAATTAGACTTCATACCAAAATTAATTGAAATTAAGATATGGACTATATGTTTACCAAAATGTCGTGGTGGTGCCTGTGTTGGTTGAAATGACATCCCTGCAGCTGGTGCCATGGTACTAAATTGGGTCCCTCCGTGAGGTTGATAAGGTGGGTGTCCATCACCTGTATGGACTGAGAATTAATTGTTGTTATCAAAGTAGGAAGTCAGTAAGTATCCTCACATACCTGGATAATGCTGCTGAGACCAATAAGATGCTGGGGAAGGCTGCTGCTGTGTGGGACCACAAGGAAACGAGGTCGAGGCTTGAGACGAACCGTAGGAGTCCTCGTACGATGTCCGGCTACCAAAGGCTTCAAGCATGGAATGGGCTCTTTGTGAAACTCGAGTCCAGGCCGACTCTTGCTCATTCCTATCCATCATAGATCCCGCTCGAATCCTCATCAAATTCGCCTTGGCATCTATGTCCATCAACCTGCACATTTCAAAATGCATGCAAGAAAAAGAAAGACATTAACACTGTAATCCAAAGTATTTGAAAAGCGATGATAACTTTGACTCACCGCCCCAGCTAATGCCTCATTCCTATGTCGTGCATAGCCATCATGTGAGGTCGCAACATGCGGCTCTGGATGCATGTCAGCATATATGAAGCGGCAATGAGTCTTAGGCTGGTACCAGCTCAGGTACGCCCTGTACGAAGCCTTCGTGTGTGCAGGGGTTGGAAGCGCCACGTTCTCCTCTGCCTGGTCCCAGCCATCGACCCAAGGCTGCACCCTTGTCACCCACATGTTCGAGAAGGGTTGACCAGCCCTCGACAAACTAAATATTGATTAGTTAAAGCAGCAATGCATTATCACTGAAATGACATATGAATTGTTACCTGTGGTCATGACGTTGGACCCGATCTAATGCTGATAGCACAGGATACAACTGCCTTTAACCGAACTGCCTCCTGACTCTGTCCGGGCAGTGGGCCTCAATGTAAACGTCGTACACCAACGCTGTAGTTGTCATCCGAAGGCCCTGGTCCTGAGAGCAAACCGAAGATATCCCGAACAGTGCACGAGTGTTTATAGCCAACTGGGAGTAGGGCTCCCACACAACGTCTTCAGGTGTCAACCGATCAAACTCAGCTACAAACTCAGGATAGGACCGCTGAGACTGTACGTGGGCCCAACTCTTCTGCACGAAATTAATAATATATACCAATAAGAAATACAAAGAGGATCAAATAAAGCAACAGAATTGCCAACAGAATAGTATGAGTTGCAGTCATTTCCGTACCCGACGAGCATACCAGAGAGTCCCCATGGTCGGCCTATCATCCTCTGTGTCACCGTACATATCCAGCTCATACGGTGAGTGGTCAATAATCGGACGACCAATTGCTATCCTCTAGTACGACCAAAGCTGTAGCAGAATCGGACATCCTGTAAGAATTGCATTGTGCTTATTTTGCACCGATGCCTTGCAGAGGCCACGGTACGTGGCTGCAAGTACCGCTGAACCCCAACTGTATTGAGGCATTTTCTCCACAGCTGCCTCTGCGATCTCCTGTGCATAAGGCACAAGCACCCTATCCACATAGGCCCCGTGTGAGTTGTTGAACATTATGTATCCAAACAACCACAACAAGTATGCCTCAAGGGATCGAGTGACGCTATCCACATCAGCATCATGTGCCAAATTGTCGGACTGCATAGAAAAGATGAACATTTATGAGTACAAGATCAATTATAAAATAAAACCATAACTGCACTAGTCAAAAGCATAACTCTAACATTACTCATAACAAAACGAGGTATGTACCTGAAACTGTAGAATCCATGACTTGGCAGGCCCTGTTGCTTTTGGGTGCTCCTCTACATCAATCGCGATGTCAATATTTGCAAAACGCTCTTCTAGATCGTCCAACCACGTTGACGGGACAACGCAAGGCCCTACGGCATCCCCACTGATAGGAAGACCCAGCAGCATCGCAACAACCTGTAGGGTCGGTGACATCTCCCCATAAGGGAGGTGGAAGGTGTGTGTCTCAGGCCTCTATCTATCAACCAGAGCCGTCAGTAGGGACCTGTCCAGCTTTGCCAAACCACTCTCAGCAAGACGAACTATAATAAGAAGACCAGCCTCACTCAACCTGAAAAGTAGAACGATCAAAGGTAAGTACATTATGTAGGAAACGTATACGAAACAAACGTATTCTCAGAAACATAATCCGACGACATATCACCTGGGCACCCATCGTGGGTCAACAGGAATCAACTCCGCTGGTGGACGTGGACACAGCACGTTAAGTTTCACGCGCTGAACCACTGCAAGGAAGGACCGGTGCGACGAGTCTATGACTCAGTCAAGTAGAGCTGGCGTATCTTCGGTCATACCTAACACAAAAAATATAAGTTTTTTGCATTTTCTATAATTTATTTGAAATTTTCATAAACTTTTCTAGCATTTCCTACAATTTTTGTACAATAATTTTTTATAAATAACATTTTCTACAATTTTTTTGCATTTTCTACAATTTATCCTTATTTTTGATATACTTTTCTAACATTTTCTACTATTTCTGAGCTTTTTTAAAAAAATTCTCGCATTAAACAACTAATCAATACCACAAAAAGGTTGGTAAACCTAAATGGTTTTTCTAAAAACTAATCCTAATTCTACATAAATTATTATAAAAAACAGTAACTAAATTGCTAAAATATCATTACTGCTGCATACACTAATTATAGAATTAAACATACAAAAAAATTAGAATAAGAAAGTTGAGAAATATTTATTACCTGCGGTTCGGATCCAAAATCCAGCAGGGCTTCGCCGCTGCAACTCTCTCCCTCACCCCTCCTCTCTCCCTCCCCCTCTCTGGATGTCATGGGAAGCAAATGAGGGGGGAGAGGGGAGCTCAGCCTTTTATGTAGAGGGGGTCCTGCCGCCCCCCTGCCGGGCAGCGGGACCGCCGCGCCACTGGGCGGCAACCTCCCCTCAGGGCCCAAAATGCGAATAAAAATAAATTTTATTTACATTCAGGTCCCTACCGCCCGGTAGTAGGGCGGCAGGGGGCCGGCCGCCTCGCAGCCGGACGGTAGGGGTACAAAACTGTAAATTATGAAACCGAAAATATATTTCTGTAAAAAACAATTTTGAAAAATATAAAAATAAAAAAGGCCCCTAGCCTTCTTCCTCTTTGGGCTTTGACGAAGCTGCCGCCACCGCCTTCTCCCTCCTCTCTCTACACTTGGGCCTTCGCCTCTCTCTCTCTCATGGCGGTGGTGGCGGCGTCGGCATCGGCGTCGACGCCGCAGGGTGTGGCGGAGCGGCGGGGCATCCCGGCGGCGACCTTCGTCGAGGACGTCGAGGCCTACCTCCGCCAGGCCGGGCTCGACGTCAACTCCGCCCTGGCCTTTCTCCAGGAAAGGTAAACCCTGAACAAACTCGGTACCCTAGGGATCTCGCCATGCTCCGGAGCGCGCTTCATCCGGGAACAATGTACCAGAGTCATTGCTCCCGCGCCGTGGCATCGGCTCTGAACTGGATCCACACTGTCTGCCTATCTGCGAGTTCCTCCGACCAGTAGCTTGTGGGGTGGAGATGTGGCTGCTCTGTTTTCGATCCTACCTGCTTGTTCCTGAGAGCGGTGGCTATTGTCCCACTACTACAGATCGGGCCATTTGTCCCGGTTCCAAAGGGCTATTTGTCCCGGTTTTGGAACCGGGATTCGGCCGCCGGGACAAAAGCCCTGGAGGCTTTTGTCCCAGGTGGTAGAACCGGGACAAAAAGTCTCTCGCGCTAAAAAATCTTTGCGCCCTGCGGGATTCGAACCCAAGACCTATTGCCTAGCGCATGGCTTCCTTACCAACTCACCTAAGTAGTACATGTGACTCAGTAAAGAATAACTCCCTTTTGAACTATCATGTGGAGGGTCCTTTTGTCCGGGTTGGTAACACCAACCGGGATAAAAGGGTTGGGCCTTTTGTCCCGGGTGGAGCCACCAACCGGGACAAAAGGGGGACCTTTTGTCCGGGTTAGTACCTCCAACCGGGACAAAAGGCCCCTGTCTCCCCCGCTGGCCCGGCTAGCCTTTGGACTCGGGACAAAAGCCACCTATTGTTCCGGGCCCAAAGGCAACCGGGACAAATGGCCTGGAATAAAGGCCTATTCTGTAGTAGTGTCCCCTCCGCTTGTTAGTTGAGTTGACGAACTGGGAGCGATTGAATCGCCTGGTTCAGGGCTTCTGCGGGGGGTTTTGCGATTTTCTACTGGGTTCATAGAACATAGGCTGATCCTTCGCTTGGATCTCTGCAAGTTCCAACCTTGATAGCCGCCTTGGCAGACTAAACAGACGGTTCGGTTCCTTTCTTTGCGTCCTTCCTGGTTTTGGACCAGGTATATTGCAGAGGTGCATGCTCCCTGATTACGCACCTGGTAGGGGGAGCTGGGGGTGTTGGGTATGGAAGCCGGCATAATTCCCTGAAACTCACTTTTTTTTAAAAAAACTTAGTGTTTTTTGTGGGTTTATAGCTTGTGCCACATTTGTTGCCCCCTTGGATTGGGCTTGCTCTGGGAAAGGCTGTTCACTCTTTTATATTTCACTAATGGATTAGCTTGCAATTCATTAACCATTTCGACCTAAAAGTCTGGAAATTGCCTTTGAACATGTGTCCTTTCCTTTTAGCATGGAAAATTCCATTTGGGCAATTTCTGAGAGGTTGGTGATCACGTTGGACATATTTGTTTTTTTCTTAATTATTAGTGAAATATTGAGTGCAAGCCTGCAATGGAGTGATATAATGCAAACCCTTCCATGAGTTGTCCAATAAATGAGAGGAAGGATTATTTCTGTTCAATCATAAGACAATGTTCTTTCCATGTGGGTTGATTGCTTGTGCTGGCTATTTGCATGTTGGCACTAAAGTTGTGGCTGACTGGCTGCAATAACCGCTGGATATGTTCACTAACCCTAGATATTAGTCCATTTACCTTTTGTTCCTGCTAGAAAAAAAATATTGTAGTCCCATCCATGATATTTCCTTCTGCTTTTATACTACTTTCTCAATTGTCCCCTCCGCTTGTTAGTTGAGTTGACGAACTGGGAGCAATCGAATCGCCTGATTCTTACTTGGTTGCACTGATTTTGAGGAGAAATGGAACATGTATTTGTGTTTTGTTTAGGCTGCAGCAATACAAAATAGTGGAGATGAAGCTTCTAGCACAACAAAGGGATCTTCAGGTGCTCATGCTTTTTTCCTTAGATTTTTGTAGACTTTCTTCTGTGAAGTATGTTTATATACAATTATTAAATTTAGTATTGGTTAACTTTATTAAATTTAGTATTGGTTAACTAAGTCAAACTTAGCTTATGAATATGTGTGATGATTTGGTTTTTACATCTTATGATTTAATCTCTAACACCTTAGCAGTAGCTTCAGAATTGTTTAGTTTGTTCATGGTATGAGCACAAATCTCGGTGTTCCTCATCACAGCTATTCCTGATCTGGTATTAATAAAGTAAATCTTTTAATTTAGTAATGTAAAATTCAAACTATTGTTGATGGAATGAACTTACAATTATCATCATACTGATAAATGTAACAGGCCAATGGTGGGCTTGCATAAGTACCTTATTAACCTTCTATTCTGTTGACAGGCTAAACTTCCTGATATAGAGAAGTGCTTAGATATTGTTGCAGCGTTACAAGCTAAAAAGGCTTTGGGTGAGGTTTTTCCAGTTTCTGAGAAACCAAATTATCTACTTTTGCATTTCCTATCATGATATTGCACTATTGTTGAAGGCTGTACTCTCGCACTCAAGCGAACAAAATGTTACAGTTTTGATGCTTTTGCCATGGTCTGTTGGTTATTTTACCTTACTTGAAGGCACTAGGTTATTACTCTGTGGGTCTGTGTCGGCACTTTTGCTACCCTGAAAATGTAGCTCTTGAGCCTATGACTATATTTCAAATTGTACTTAGGCTCTGTTTAGTTCCCTTTACATGTAAACGCAAAATTTTTTTGCGAGGCAATCTTGCCAATTTGAAGTACTAAATGAAATCTATTTACAAATTTTTTGCACAGATGGGTTGTAAATTGCGGATGGTTACTGTAGCATCACTGTTGCAAATCATGGATTAAGTAGGCTCATTAGATTCGTCTCGCGATTTACAACCCAACCATGTAAAAAGTTTTGTAAATAGACTTCATTTAGTACTTCAAATTAGTAAGATTCCTTTTCACTTTAATGCGTTTACAATTTTTTTGCGTTTACGGGTGGAAACTAAACAGGGCCTTAGTATTAAACGTTGCTATCTACCAACATTCATGCAGATGTTGACCATGTATTGTGCGCAGCTTTGATGTAGCTGTCACTATGTAGGTGTTGCCATCAATGTCGCGTAATAATTTGTGTCGCATAAAATGGTTAAATCAAATGCAACAGATAAGCGTGGAAAATATTGTATTCTAACTAAGCAATGCTACCATAACTCAACAGGTCTTATAGGAAAACAATCCGACCAGCACCTCCACAGATGAGCATCAGAGCAACCGATCAAGTAATCCCCACTTGATAAAGGTCCTGTAGCAATTTTTTTTGGTAATTGTAGCAAGTATACCTTTATGTAACTATGTATTTCGAAACAGATCCATTTACCATTTTCAAATACACAAACTCAACAGATAAAAGGTAATTAGATCAATGTTTGGAAAATGTTGAATTGAAAAGCATCACTTATATGTGTGATTCGAGAAAGTACATACCAAAAGGCTGTTATTAATAGCCAATGTTTCAATGATATGATTTAATTCTTACCCATAATATTTAATACTCTCTCTCTCTCTCTCTGTTCCTCTAAACATTTCAATGAAGGGCCGAGGGTTGATTAGTAATTAATTAGTAACTCAACAGGATGAAAAAGGATGTACTAGTAGAATGCATGGAGAGCAGCCGAGAGATCCTTGTAATAACAAATAAATTCTACCATAGTGGCATAGATATGCTATGATTAATTGTAGCCTAACAATATATGTTTATGAGTTCCAATTTTCAAACACACAAAAATGCGTTGATATATACTCGCTAGTATTGCTAGTATTTTTACACAGGCCCGACTCTACAACATAGCTAGACTCTGCACATGGACAAACTACTTGGTGACAAAAACAAACCTGCTATGTACATGAACAAAATGATAATAAAACCGAGTAACTCAAGCCGTAGACCACCCTTATTTCTTGACCACCAGTAGGCGTATATATAGTATTATTGTGTCGTATTGTCGTTAATTTGTGGTGCCACTGGAGCAGCAGCTCAAGCTGAAGGACCAGTTTGGTGTAGGCCGTCCTGCTCCTGCTCCTGCGCCGCCGCACAGGCACGAGGAGATGGATGGGATCGCTACCATTGAAACGAGTCCAAGAATGGAGATGAGCCACGTAAGCCATGGTGGCATCTGCTGCGGCGGCGCGGGAGGAGGAGCGCCACCGGCGCAGAGGCCTGGCGGAATGACTCGGTAGATGCCGCCAGTGGTGATGATGTAGGCGTCCATGTTGCTGTCCTGGCCCAAGAAGACGATGCTACCGGCGATGGCCTCGCCGCCGCAAGGCACGGGGCTGCTCTCGGAGCACCGGACGTTGGGGATCCGGGCAGAGGGGTATGCGTGGAGCCCGCCAGCTTTGCTCGATGGAGTTTCCGCTGTGGCCCACATGGAAGAATTATATACGTACACGTACCTGTATGTATCCATTGGACAATAACTCAATAAGTATATGGGTTAATCAACGCCTTAATGATCAGCAGCACTGACAGTTTGCTGCAGCAAATTAAAATAAAGCATATGTACGTACCTTTCATTCAAGAAGGGGTCAGCGGGACCTCGTTTGACGAAACCACCTATGATGGATGGCGCCTGGCCGGCTGTTGGACGGCCGTGGTCGACGACGACGGAGATGGCGGCCGTGACCGGAGAGGCGCTGTAGTTGGAGATCAGGTAGACCTGCTCGTTCTGTTGCTGCATGTTCGTTTGCATTTACACAAGTTCATATTATTAAGCCATGAGATATATATAGTACGTACTGATTGTTTTTATTGACAGAACTTGAATACAATTATATATACAGAGCTAATTAGAATTAATATTAAATTAAGATTTATAGTTAATAATTATAATTATAAAATTATCTATCGCACGCTCTCTTTCATCTATGAAATATTCTAACACATACTCTAAAATATGTATTTATCATTATTTAGTTGTAATAAATTGCATTTTGCATATCACACCTTCATGTGTGTTTGATATATGTATTTATTAAATCATTTATTTATGATTTTTATTCTTATCTCTTCCATCATAAATAAATGAATACATGGCGACTTATATTGTGAGTAGTATTTTTATATAATCAATATATTAATAATGATAGAAATAGTAATTTAGAATATCATAACAGTGCATTTAGATTCAGATTTAGAGGTTACTTTGACTTTTAATAATGAAATAATTGGTAATTCATACGTAAATTTAGGGGGTTATTTACATTATTTTTAATTTTTATAATAGCATAGGTGGGTAATTTACACAAAGATTAGGAAGTTATATTAGATTTTTTATAATGGCAAAGATGTGTAATTTAGATACATATTTAGGGGTTATTTTAGTCTGTTTTTGTAATAGCAGAGGTGTGTAATTTATTAGAAAATATAACGAATCATATAACTATTATAATTAGAGTTGTCGGATTGACAACCGGATGTTTTTGATTTTGTGAAAAATTTTAGAGTTTCTCTATTTTTCTTTTATGTTCATAGTGTACATCTAGGATTCTAATTAAGTGGCTTGACGTGAAAACTTCAGAAAGGAACCTCCAACGTGTACTGATGTCACCGTACCTCATCCACTCCGGCGCAGTACAAGTCGGAAGGCCTCATGGAATCGAAGCTGCAGCCCCTCGGGTTGCTGAGTCCAGCGGCAAAGATCTGGGGCTCGTTGTTGCCAGGCATGCTGTCGACGTCGAGCCTGACGATTTTGCCAAGAAACGGGGAGCTCGCTTCGCCTCCTAGTCCACCACCGTGCCCCGTAGCGAGGTAGAGATGCCCATCATCGTCGCTAGGAGGGAAGAAGATCTGGCCGCCACGCTGCTGGTTGGGCGCGTCCACCAGCTGCGGCGGCAAACCCATGGCAAAAATCCTCCTCGCTTCGGTAATCTTGATGAATTTAAAGCAGCAGATCAAAGGTAATAATAAGCACATACATCTCGATCTTCGAAATAATTTAGATCTGTAATCTTGACACGAAGTACGTTACCATGCCATTGTCAACGCCGCCCTTGGTGGTGAACTCTTCGACAATGAGCTGGTACCTTAATCCATTTCCAGCAGCAGGAGGAGGAGGAGACGAAGATGATGATGTTCCAGCGCCGCCGCACGCCGGCGAGTTGTCGCTATCGCAGGTGTAGGCCACAAACAAGCGTCCGTTGGCCGCGAACTCCGGGTGGAGCGCAAGCCCCGTCAGCCTGATGAGCACCCGATCCCCGACGGCGAGGTCGAGGATGGCCCCGTCGCCACCGTCGAGCTGCAACGCCGCTCCGGACCCCCGTGCGGGCAGCGACGCAAGCGAGACCTTGCCGTCCTGGGTGTAGAGGAAGGCCATGCCGGAGCCGTCCGGGTGCGCGGCCATGCCCAGGTAGGTGGTGGTGCCGCCGGCGAGTTGCTCGAGGCATATGCCGGCATCTTGCTGCTGGGGCTGGGCGGACGTCGTCGACGGGGGCGGCCGAGTGGTGCACCGTGGGGGAATAGAGCTGATGCTGCCGGCGTTGACCGGCTTGGGAGAGGTCGAGGGTATGCACCTCTGCACGCGCAAGAGGATGGTAGTTACAAATTAAAGGAAATCAGCAACATCCACAGATAGCGTACGAGTGGATCTGGAGACAGTTTGGACGTTGAACAAATGTTTTGTTTAGTTCTCGAAAAATTTTGGACGTTGAACAAAAGCCTTGGTTAGTTCGGGAAATTTTTTAGGTTTCATACTGTAGCACTTTCGTTGTTATTTAGTAATTAATGTCCAATTATGGACTAATTAGGCTTAAAAGATTCGTCTTTTGCTAATCAGTTAGACTATGTCATTAGTTATTTTTTTCAACTACATTTAGTGCTCCATACATGTGTTCAAAAATTCGATGTGATTGGTACTGTAGAAAATTTTTTAGGAACTAAGCAGGGCCAAAAAAGAAAAGAAAGATTGATTAAAAAGAAGAAAAATTGGGCGTCGAAGATGTACAGTAGCCCTTGCTTACTTGGCAGAGGATGGCCTTGACGATGGTGGCGCAGGCGGCGTCGGAGGCGGGCACGTTGATGGCCTCGAACTCCTCTCTGAGCATGGCGTCGGCGGCGGGGTCGCAGCAGCTGAGGCCGACGACGTTGTCGCAGAAGCACAGCGGCTGCGTCAGCACCACCGGCACCGCCCCTGCAAATGGAATAAAAAGAACATGTCAACAATAATTAATAACAAACAGAGCAGCTGAAAGAAGAGAAAAAAAATAGTACCCCAGTAGCAATACAAAATTCAGCAGAAGGGCCGGTAAGTGAGTTTTTTCTAGGCGATAAGTAGGCCTTACCCGAAGGCCGGTGAGTGGGCCGCCACGATGTGGGTGCGTGCGTGTCTATGTGAGTGGGCCTAATTGGGCGCATGAGATGGAAGACTAGGGCGCGAGTCTCCTCCATCGAGGGAAAACTCGTGGCGCCGAACGCGAACGGCAGGGGCGGGAGCGGCGCCGCGCCGTGGGCGCCTGCTAGGCTGGCACACTCGACGGTCGATGGATTAGGCGTCTTGAGCTTGCTCGACGTACGTCAGCCTCGTCGTCGACGGATACGGACTCCGCCGGGGCTGCAGCTTGATCGGCGGAGCTCACACCATGGTCCATGGAGCTCAAAATTGGCCTCAAGAAAGAAAGCAATTGAAGTGATCTGTGTTACGGATCGGCGCGTGACATACGTACAGCGCGTACGAAACACGCGAATTGTATGTATTATTGAACACCGTACCGTACCGATCGGCATGCAGACGAAGAACAAGAGAAGGTGCAGGAAGCATGATTGGAGGAGGGTGGGACGTAAAGCAAGGTGCATGTGAGGCAGCGGCCACTGCACTCACCGGAGGCGGCGCACACCGACGACATGGCTGCAGTATTCGAACCAGGGGATGAGGAGGAGGCGCCGCAAGCGCAGCGGCAGGTGCAGACCCACACGAGCAGCAGCAGCAGGAGCGGGTGCTGGAGAGCCATGGCTGTAGTACGTGATCGAGGGCGAGGCGGAGTTGGGTGATCGTGGGTCTGGAGGATGATGGCCCGGCCCCCTAGCTCCTTTAGCTCCTTTATAAAGGAGCTGGAGGGTGAACAACGCGTGGCGCGGGGCTGTTGGGTCCAGTGGTCCAACAAAGTGCGCGGTTCGCACTCCTGAGGCAGCTGCGCGGAGGGTGACGTGCGAAATGGCTAGAGCTTTTTTTTTTGGGGAACAGCGAAATGGCTAGAGCTGCTGCTCCAACCACCACGCGCAGCAGTACAGCGACACCTCTGGCCGCGTCGGAGTCGGAGGGCGCGGGGCGAGAAGCTCGCGCAACAGGCCGCACGTCCTCGTTCCATAGTGTGCGCTTGCCGCTGGGGAAGAAGCCGTCAGTTTCAGAAAGAGGATGAAATGTGGGTAAAATCGCCATAACAGAAGGAGACGGGCGGAGTTTAGCGATGCGCCGGTATGTTTACGTACCCGTGCTGTGTATTTAATTTTTCTTCCATTAAGCAACAATGTTATTATTTATTTTCCTTTTAAAAATAAGATATGTTGGTTTCAAAAAAAATAATGCATGTCTTTCTTCTCCTTCATAAAATAATAATGTTAATTACTATTCTTCCTAAATAAATAATGACGCGAATTACGAATGAATGCATGTGCAAAAGAGCGCGGCAAAACCGCTCCAGCCATAGATAAAATAATAAATTCATAATTCTCATACATGTTTAAATTTTAATTGTATTCAATAAACAAAGGGCGCGGCAAAGCCGTGCCAGATTTCTAGTGAAAGTACTGTATTATTGAACACCGTACCGTACCGATCGGCATGCAGACGAAGAACAAGAGAAGGTGCAGGAAGCAGGACCGGAGGAGGGTGGTACGTAAAGCAAGGTGCATGTGAGGCAGGGGCCACTGCGCTCACCGGAGGTGGTGGCGCATACCGACGACATGGCTGCAGTAGTTGAACCAGGGGGCGATGAGGAGCCGCCGCAAGCGCAGCGGCAGCTGCAGACCCACACGAGCAGCAGCAGCAGGAGCGGGTGCTGGAGAGCCATGCTGTAGTACGTGTTCGCGGCCAACGGATGCTTGTTTGTCTCCTACACCTGCGATAGCGACACCTCGCCGATGTGCGGCGGCGCTGGAACATCATCATCCTCGTCTGCTCCTCCTCCTCCTGCTGGAAATGGATCTAGGTACCAGCTCGTTGTGGAGGAGTTCACCACGAAGGGCGTTGATTATGGCATGGTAACGTACTTCTTGTCAAGAATACAGATCTAATTTTGGAAGACCGATATGTATATATGTGCTGCTCTTATATCTAGATGCTTAATTATTATTTCCTTTGATCTGCTGCTTTAACTTCATCAGGGGACTTGAGCTGGAGCCGCACCAACTGAAGTGAGGAGGATCTTCGCCACGAGGGGCTGCAGCTTCGACTCCATAAGGCCTTACGACTTGTACTGCGCCGGAGTGGATGAGGTAGACATAAGTACATGCCGATTTATATGACTGTATTCAATTCCTGTCAATAAGAACAATCAGACAGTACTATATATCACATGGTGGCTTAATAATTAATTAATATGAACTTGCATTGTGTAAATGCAAACGAACGTGCAGCAACAGAATGAGCAGGTGTACCTGATCTCCAACTACAGCGCCTCTCCGGCCACGGCCGCCGTCTCCGTCATCATCAGCCACGGCCGTCCAACAGCCGGCCACATCCTAGGTGGTATCCTCAATGCTTTGATTTACTCGGCACTTACATTGCATCATTTTAATTTACTGCAGTAAACTGTTAGTGCTGCTGATGAAGGCGTTGATTAACCCATACTTAATTGTCTAACAATGGTTACATACAGGTATGTGTACACATATAATTCTTCCGTGTGGGCCGCAGAGAAAACTCCATCCAGCAATGTTGGCGAGCTCCATGCATACCTCTCTGCCCTGTGCCCTGCGGCGGTGAGGCCATCGCTAGCAGCATCGTCTTCTTGGGCCAGGACAGCAGCATAGACGTCTACATCATCACCACTAGCGGCATCTACCGAGTCATTCCGCCAGGCCTAAGCGCCGGCGCCGCTCCTCCTGCGCTGCCGCAGCAGATGCCACCATGGCTTGCGTGACTCATCTCCATCCTTGGACTCGTTTTCTTGGTAGCATCCCAGTCATCTCGTGCCTGTGCGACGGCGGAGGAGCGGGCCGGCTTGCACCAAACTGGTCCTTTAGCTTGAGCTGCTGCTCATGGAACTGCTGCTCCAGTGGCACCACAAATTAATGACACAAACTATATATTCACCTACTGGTGGTCAAGAAGGTTTGTTTTTGTCTACAGCTTGAGTTACTTGGTTTTATTACTGTTCATGTATATAGCGGGTTTGTTTTTGTCACCAAGTAGTTTGTCCATGTGCAGAGTCTTACTATGTTGTCGAGCCGGGTCTGTGTAAAAATACGAGTGAGCATATATATCCACACATTTTTTTGTATTTGAAAATTGGAACTCATAACATATATTGTTAGGCTACAATCATAGCATATATATGCCACTATGGCAGAATTTATTTGTTATTACAAGGATCTCTCGGCTGCTTTCGCGTTACATGCATTCTGCTAGTACATCATATCCTTTTCACCCAATTGAGTTACTAATTAAGTATTAATCAACCCTCGGCCGGTCGGCCCTTCTTTGAAATGTTTAGAGGAACTGAGATATGAATTATTAGCCTAATATATGATACAATGAACATGGAATTTTTATTACAGCTCACGAATATAATTATTAGCCCGCCATAATAATTTCACCATAATTGGACCAAGGAAAATGTAGATATAAATTAATTACATAAAAGTATATATCTAATAGTTCACTAAATTATATCATATCATATGTTCACTGCATAGATCTACTCATGTAGAGTCCAATAAAATAAAATTTTCTATTTTATAATTTTTAAAATATTTATTCAAAACAAACATAAAAGAAGACGTGGAAAACCACTAAGAGAAACTAGCCTAAGAGGTCATATGTCTGGCAAGTCCGAGAAAGTCAAAATACCCGATTTTCAAACACCACGTTCGGCAGGCTGGAGCTCGAGGCTGGAGCTGGAATAGTGTGAGAGAAAAACACTGTTACCTGGCTGGTGGCTAGAGGTTGGAGCTGGAGCGATATGAGAGGAAAATACTGTAGCGCTGGAGCTGAAGGCACCAGCCGAACACAGTGAAATTCAAGATGTACACGAAAACTTAGTCCACAGGGAGGTGAATGGGACCTTTTCCATTTGTTTTTGCTACCTGAACTAGGTGGCGGTTCAGCCCATGGGTCTGCGTGCGGTGCCCACGGGAATAAATGGAGTACCAACAGATGTGCTATTATACTAAAGAAAAAATCATCTATCAATTTGTACATTAGTTTTATGCATAAGTTGTTGTATAGTTGTACATAAGTTACTACTTGCAATCAAGGTTTTTTTTTCCAACCGGAACCGGTCCGGAAACCGCGGTTACCGGTGTAACCGGTCCGGACCGGTTCCGGTACCGGCCGTTTTGAAAACGACCAAATTCAAAACTTCAATTTTGAATTCAAAAAAATGAAAAATTCCTAAAAAAATTCTAAAAATATTTCAAGTTGCAACGAATCTAATGGTGTCAAATCTTTTCAAATATTCGTTCTTTTAATATACTTTGCGGGCATTTGAAGTTAAACCAAAAAAGAAAAAGAAAAAAAATGCGCCGGCCCATTAAGGCCCACTTTGGCCCGATGCGCCGGCGACCAATATACCCCCTCCGTCCCCCAGAACCCTCACTCCCCTCCCACTCCCGTGACTCCTCAGCCACATCTCGCTTCGCTCCGCCGCCCCCACGGTCGCGACCGGCGCTCACCGCCGGCCAGCCGCCCGGAGCCCGCGGTTAGCCGGGCGGTAGCTCCGGTTAGCCGGGTGGGCAGCGGATCTACCGCCCCCCACCGGTCAACCGCGCGCGTAGCCGGTTAGCTACGACACTCCACAGTACTCCACAGTACTCTTCTTCCTCCTACAGCGATACCTCGCAGTCTTTTCACTATCCCATATCTGACATCAGTGTGGCAGAACCGCCTAAATTATCCCGGCTCAAGTGCGTAAACCATCACCATAAAGGCAACATTAGCTTAAACGTACTTCAAACGGAACAATTTTTGGTCTGTCGGGTAACGTCCCGATACAACCACCGATTCTCGGATCGAACAAGCATACCTCGCACGAAGGCGAGTCCAGAGATATTACAACCACAAAATTTACAACACAGGCAAGTTCAGTAGTGATTACAAAATAGTTCAAACCATTATTACAAAACCAACTTAAGTAAAACAGTTATACAAGCCATGATTATAAGTTCAGAGTCTAAACAGCGGAAGATGAAACACGATCTCTACAACACGTCGCCAAAAGTATACCAAGCTAGCCCAAGCCGGGTATCACTCGTCATAGTCATTGCCGGCCGAAGACGTATCCCATTCTACGGACCAGCCAGGAGGCAACGAGCAAGGATAGGTCAAGCTAGCGACCTGATCCTCAAAAGTCATACCTGAAAAAGGGTTTCAACAGCAAGGCTGAGTATTCTAATACTCAGCAAGACTTAACCGACAACGGGTATAAGTAGCCCACCTTAGCTAGACTATGCAAGGCTTTGTAAGGCTCTGGTTTCCCTTTGCTGAAAAGCAATAAAGAGTAGGTCCTTACTTTCAAGTTTTAGCTGCAAGATTCTAGTTGATTAACCATTCTATGTAAGCATCTACTAACCATTCATGGTGAAACTTCTAAGCAAACATCAAGATTAATAAGAATATTGTTGCTCTTATTACTCTGTGTGGCAAAGAGATCAAGCAGTCTCATTTCATCGTGAGAGGCGGACGATTCTGAATCGAAATTCAACCTTGCAAGGGTAACCTAGCACACACGTCTGGAATACCGTCGGGTCATTCCCAAACAACCGTTAACCTTTCTTTCCGGCTTGTGGATAGTGCCACTCTCCCCGACTACAGGGCTCCAAGGCCGAACCTTGTCCCTAGAAGTCGTAGTGTTGCGCAACATAAAATAAAACCTATCCCTACTGAGAGAGTGGGAGGTATATCCACTCCCCGGTCCAATCGGCTACTAGGCTTGCCGCGTACCATATTTACGGCATGTGACTAGTACTTTCAAAAACTTAACCAGCACTACCACACACCGCGACCTTAGCAAGTTCATCAACACAGACGGGGTCTCACATAGGACATGATATCGAACACAACCCCGTCCGTCGTCCTTATATTGTTAACAGAAAGTAAACAAGTAATTCCTATAAAGCTCGCGAGTGACAGGCAATCACTCGACTTTTACCGTTCCTATAAGCTTAGCAGATAGTCGAACTCAGGTCTAGTGTTCAGTACATAGGTTCCTAGGATCATGCATCTAGGGTTTCAATTCAAATCCTAAGAACTGTAAATGCACAAGTAAGTAATAACAGTAAATGATAATAATTTGAAATATAGGTTATGTCCGGGGCTTGCCTTCTCGGTAATTGCTAACTATTTCAGCGCTAGGCTCTTCCGAACTTTGGTTCGGGGCTTCAGTTAGTTCCGCAGTGTTCACTTGAGCTTCGAGATCACCTCCGTCAGACTCCGGAATCAACTCGTACGTCCCGTCTGACAAAGTAGTCGTATCTATATGTAATGCAAGAACAACATTATAAACAAACATGGGCAATCGTTTATAGAGTAGTTAAATAACAAATTTAACTACACAAGGCATCATGATCAAAAGCACAAAAGAAGTTAACTAACTTCATAAAAAGAGTGGTGGCGATTTCCTATACAAATAAGTCATGGTTTGTAAATAAATCAACAAATCAAAGTACAAACAGTAATAAAATCTACCAAATTACTCTAAACAGAACATGAATAAAGTAATCTACCCTACAAAAATCATGTCAAGACATGTAATCATTTAATCACAATAAATCATTTACTCAGATAACATCTAGAACAAGCAAGAATTACACAGGTCAAACTAAAGAAGATCAGAAGCTCAAAATTTAACATGAGATCTAAACAGGGATGATCTAGCTACTGTGAATTTTTCATGATTTTATCTGCACGGAATTAATTCAGATAAATTAAACTAAACAGACATAAGTTTAGCAAGATTTAATTTTTGCTCCTGTTCTGGACATGAACTAAATCTCAAACTTCCTGGACAAGCTAACATACTCCAGAAGAACACTCATGAATATTTTCATGATTTATTAAGAAAAGAAACTATTTACCATGAATAAAGTCTATTAAACAAAGATTAAAACAAATAAATAGCTACAACAAAGAACTGATCATGAAATTTTTATAGCAAAGCTAGTGTAACATGAGTAAACTACCACCAAAATTTCAAAGCAATAAAAGCTTTCAAGCATCAGATAAGAAAAAGATTAAAGAACAAGTAGTTATACACCTAGTAACACAAAACAACATCTACAGCAAAAACTTGCAACTAAGGCCTAACATATTCTGGTTCTACTGCATAGAGCTCTTCAAGAGGATTCCAAAACATCAAGATTTGCTATTTTACGAATTTTCTACGAATTGATCTAGAATTTCAAAGTTCACTGAAAATATTACAAAGCAGCCCCTACTGGCACTATTCATCTGAGTCTATGCCTATGCAAATAACCCCCTGGGTTTTCTTTCCTTTCAACCCGAGGTCCCTGGGCCGGGTCAGAGAGGGGAGGCGGCGGTTGACCGGCCGTTTCCCGGCGAGGGGCTCACCGGCGGCGAGAGTGGAGGGGTGCGTGAGCTTCACGGGTGCAAGGCGCACCTCTGGGTGGCCTAGGGTTGCGCGGAGGGGCTCGGAAGCGGCGGCTCGGCGGAGCAGGGCGGGTCGGCGGCGGAGGCAAGCGACGGCGAGGGTGCTCCGGTGAGGTTCAGGCGAGGGGAAGTGGCCTGGGAGCTGCGCGAGGTCGAGGCGGTGCTAAAGGTGGGGGCTGTAGGGGTGGAGCGGGTCTGGGGTGGCGGCTCCGCGGCGGGGTGAAGCTCACCGGCGTTCGGGGTGAGCGGCGGCGGCGTTCTGGGGCGTGGGGTTAGGGAACTGGCGAAAAGATGAGGGGAAAAGAGCGCGGGGCTTCTTGTAGTGCTCAGGCGCGCGAAAGATCGAGAGCTGGGCCTCTGGTTTGGGCTCTCCACGGCGGCGGCGAGGTGGCAGCCGGCGGGGAGGTTCTGGGCGCGGCGGGGCGGCGTGGCGAGGGGTGGAGGCGCCAGCGCGAGGCAACAGGCGGGGGAGGAGCTCGTCCGCGACGCGTGGGCGCCAGCGCACGGCGAATTGATGGCCGGGAAGGCCGGGGAATCGTCGGCGGGCGGCGCTGTCGGTGGCCGGCGGCGAGAAGCAGAGCAAGGAGGGGAGATGGTCATAAGGACGATTTTGCAATTTCCAAAAGTTCCAGGGACCTTTCTGTAAACAAGCAATAACTTTTGAACTAAAGCTCAAATGAAAAAGTGCCCAACATGAAAGTTGTTCAACTTTTCAAGATCTACAACTTTGATGTTGTGCAAAAATTTATTTGACCAAAGATTCAAGAGCTAAAATTAAAATCATTGAAGGGATTTTGAAATCTAGGAAATTTGTCTTTTTCAACGTAAATTCACTACAAACATAGACTTACAAGCAAAATTGGTTGCCATGCAATAAATGCACTGAAATTTTGCACAAACACCCTCCATAAAAGCTATAAACACAATTAACTATATAAAGGACCTTGCATAAAATCATAATTACACATATAACCTTTCATAATTACAAAAAGATCCTTTTTAAGTAATTCAAGCACATGATGCATAGCAAACCTACACCATTACTGTGCAGGCACCAAATTAAAATACTGTGTAAACACCCGGGGTGTTACAATCAGCATGCAGCCACCGACGAGATGGGTGTATGAATAGGAAGACCCCCATTTTTACACTATGTTAGTTCAGGAATGGGAGACAACATCGGCGTGGACGGACCAAACTTGGCAAGACTACAAGGCTGAGCTGCTTAAAGTGCGAGGTTTAAATGTGATGTCCACCTTCGAATACCAAACACTACTACAAAAACATTGATTTGTCCCGGTTGGGAAACCGCTGTTGTCCCGGTTTCCCAACCGGGAACGCCTGTCCGGGACAAAAGGGGGTGCCCTTTTGTCCCGGGTGTGGCAACCGGGACAAAAGAGGACCTTTTGTCCCGGTTGGTAACACCAACCGGGACAAAAGGTGCAGCCAGCGCCCACGTGGCTGGCGCACCCTTTTGTCCCGGTTGGTGTTACCAACCGGGACAAAAGGTCTCTTTTTTTTCATGTTTTTCTTTTCTCAATTCTTTTTCTATTTCAATTATACTTTTGCATTTCAATTAAACTTATGTATTGGAATTCAGTGTGTATGATCTCCACTAATATATACATATATATATAGTTACTTATATAATATTTGTCCTAGATAGTTTTCATATATAAATTAATTCACTTATATATATGTATACACATATCTATACATGTGAATTCCTTTACATATGAAAATGTCTAGGACCAATATTATATAAATATATATACATACACATATATATTATTGGAGTGCTTATATATATAATACATACATACTCCATCATATTTGCATAGGTATATTCGTTCTTAATTACATAGTAGAATTCGCCTTTTGGAAATTTAATACATACATACATACTCATAAATAGAAATTTAATACATAGACACACATATATATTTACATAGTTATATTCGTTCTTAATTACATATATACGCGTATATTGTCATATTTACTGTGATTGTCAATATTAGATATTCCATCATAATAGAATTCGCCTTTTGGATCGAGGACTTGCTCAACAATAAATCCGGAGAATTGTTCTTGAATCGCCATAATCTTTTCCTCCGGTATGAGTTTATCGCGCATCTCCCCGACCTATGGAAAAAGGGGATAATTAATTTCGACTAATTAAAATACGAGTTCAAATATTAACAAGTTCTTTTACTTACTTCCTCCTCCCAATCTGTCCAGCCCTTTGGAGGACCTACCAGACTATGGATGTTCTCGCATACATAGTATGCGCACAATACAGTGCCTGGTTTCTGCCTCATACACTTTAAGAGAGAAGAAATTATCAGGTATTTACATGAATATATAATAAAACTAATGAATCGTGCAACGAATCATCCAAGCGCGTACCGGAAAATCTGTCTTGATCTTCAATTCCTTGTCAAATTTGCCTGGATGATTTTTAGCGAATTCTTTCCAAACCCTGTGCATGATTAGAACAATTATAGTCAAGTAACAAAGTGATTCAAATTATCGGTCATGGACGGAGTAGTGGTAGAATTACTTTTTCATCATGTTAAGAAGATTTTCGTATTGTTTTGGAGGTCTCCTCAATGAGTCCATAACCACGAGTAGGCTCTTCTCGGGAATTATGACAATTAGGACAAAGTGTTCACTGCAAGATTATACGGAGGCAGTTCTTGGTAGTTAAGGTTTAAACAATTTGATTATAGAATAGAAAGAGTTAGACGGAAGGAATCACTCACGCAAAGTTGTAAGGAAACAATATCATTTGCTTGTTGTGATGAACGCTTATGTACTTGAACAAGTTTTGGAATATGTCATCGGGATTGTCCCGTAGAAGCCTCCAATTACAAGTAATTGGGTCGATGAAGCCGAGGTGAGAGTATCCCTTTCTTCTGCAAGTATGTATCTCCATTCTACATGATACCGAATAAATCAAGAGATCAGTATGTTAAGATCATGCAAAACAATACATAAGGAGAGTAAAATACTTACAGAACCCACAAGCCGACCATAGAGATGTCGAGGGCCTCCTGATGGAATACTTGGTAAATTTCTTCCCAGTTTATCCATATAATGGCCTCCCCCCATAAGAAATCGTCATCTTTAATCTTTGCGCCCTGCATGAAGATGCAATCGGCCATCGCACGCATGTAGTGCTGGTGCAGCTTATACATTTGCGTTGGAAGCACAGACACTACTTCGGGGGGTACAAGAGTTTTGCCGATCTCAAACGTCCATTTGACGACCACATCGGCCTTTGGAATATCTTCTCCCCCTGCAATCTGAGCAGCCGTCAGGTTTGATTCTTTCAGAAATGTAACAAAGTCTTGTTCTTGCATCGTCTGACCCACTACGAGAGGCTCTATTGATTGTTTCTTTTGGGCTCCGAGCGTCGGACGACGACGACTTTGATTGTCTCTTCTTTTTCTCAGTAGTTTTGATAATTGTGCGTTCGTAGTCTGAAGGGGGGTCTCTCGGAATGAATTTTCTCATATTTGCTTCGCACATTCCCTTAAAAAATTTCAAATCTATCGGATTTATGACTTTCTCGGGCTCCGGCTTCGGCTTCGGCTTGAAGTGCTCTTTAACTCTTTCTTGAGTTATCCGATCGCATTCTTCAAGGCTCATGTCCCAGGGTTTAATAGGAGCCTCCTTGGTTTTCTTCTTCTTTTCCTTCTTCTTTGGAGGCTCCCTAGCCGGTGCAGCTACCTTCTTTGCCGGCGGCCGTTTCTGCTTCTTTGCCGGCGGCGGAGGGGGTGACCATGGAGGCGACGGTGACGCTTGAGTGTTCATCGGCGCATGAGATGATGGTGATGGAGAATGTGCCGGTGAACCTTGCCGAGACAGTGCTGCCCTTGGGGAGTTTTGCGGAGATGCCGGTCTTGGAGAGGCATGCTGAGATGCCGGTCTTGGTGTTTGATCATCCGACTTTAGGACAATGTAGCGCTTATCCCATAGGATGTAGCCATGAATGGCTTCTGCTAGTGTCCTCTCCCCATCGCCTCCAGGAATATCAAGCCCGAGCGTCTCCCAACCCTGGCACACCTGCTCCACGCCAACTCTTGTGTATCTAGGCGGAATTTGCTGCCCGTGGTACACGTCGCCTGGTTCGGTTGGCATGGCGGTACCGTACGCAACAGTGAACATTAAGTTCTTAACGGCAGTCTGCAGGTCACAAGGTGTCCGGTGGGTGATCTCATCCACTGGAAATCGCTGCGGGGCCGACGCTTCAACTGCGGCCTGGATCCCCGTGGGCTCGGCGGCGGCGACGTCTGTGGAAGCGCAGCTGCTTTTCCGCTGAGACAGGTGATCGGCTGCGACACTAGGCTCTGGAGGCAACGTTTGCGCTTGCTATTGCTGGCTCATTGCTACGGCCACTTGGCGTTGAACCTCTTCCTCCAGTCTTTGATCGTGTGACATGAGCCGTTCCTCTAGCCTTCGCAAGTGCTCCCGCTCATCATTCTTTCTTCTTTGCCGGCTTCTATATGAATCAATGTAATCCCTGAACCCAAACTTCCACGGAACCACGCCTTTGCCTCTTGTGCGGCCCGGATGCTCTGGATTCCCAAGGGCGTAAGTCAGCTCGTCCCTCTCTCTATCCGGCTGGAATGTTCCCTCGGCCGTTGCTTATATGGCCTCCTGTAGTCTCTGGGCTGCTCGCTGGATGTTTGGCCCATAGATGCAGTCACCAGTCAATGGGTCCAAGCTTCCCCCGTGACCATAAAACCAGGTCCTTGACCTTTCAGGCCAGTTCATGGTCGCAGGTTGGATGCCTCTGTCAAGCAGATCCTGCTCCATCTTCTCCCATTTGGGTACTGCAAGCATGTAGCCTCCTTGGCCTAGAGTGTGATGGTACACTTTCTTCGAGGCGTTGTCTTTGGCCTTCTGCACCTTCTGAAGCCCAAGCTCTGAAGACTTGTATTCCACAAATGCATCCCAGTGACCCCTGAGCTTTTCGAGCTCGCCGGTAAATACGGGTGTGGTCCCGGTCTTGATATATTTCTTCGTCAAAATTTTCTTGAATGATCGCAGTTGTTCGGCCATCTTACTCAGGGTCCAGCGCTTGCATATCCCTTCGGATTCAGCTGGAACCGTGAAGTTTTTCTTAAGCTCCCGCCAGCACCATTCTTTTTCTCTTTCGGGTACCGCATCCCGTTCCTCGCTTGGATTGGAAGCTTTCCAGAGCCTGAAGCTGATCGGGATGTGGTCCCTGACAATACATCCGGATTGTCTTATGAATTTTTTGGCGGCAGCTTCTGGAGCGATCGGTTCGCCATCTGGGCCAACTTCCGTTATAATGAACCGCCCTTCCAGTTTTTTTGTTGGGCCTCGCTTCGTCTTTTTCTGCTGCGACGATGATCCAGACGGCTATAAAAAACATTCATAGTATTCATATAGATTCAGATGAAAATATGATTGTCACTACAAATAATTATAGTTGTGATATGTACATTAGCACTTTGTTCAGCAGCAGCGTCATCCTGAATAGATGGTGCCTCAATTCCATCACCGGACATATTCAAATATATGTCGGTATTGCTGCCATCATCAGCTTGTTCAGCGACATCTCCTTGACCTTCGCCAATCATATTCAACAAGAACTGTTCGTCTTCCGCGTCTGTGTGTCGCGGGTCCATCGTAACTAAAATATGAATACAAATAAAACCCTTAAAAAATTATCTAAATAATCCACATATTTGCGAGCATTTGACTAAGTACCGATCGATGGACGAGGTCGAGTAATATTCTCTAAGTAATTCAAGAAATGAACTTGAAATATTCTATCGATAATTTCACTAAGTACCGATCGATGGATGAGGTCGAGAAATATTTCACTAAGTAATTCAAGAAATATACATGAAATATTTAAAAGAAATTTAAACTCACTTTACACATACATACATACATACATTCATACATTTAAAAATTTGTAAATATACCTTTATTTACACAACAAATTATGATTTCACTCTTAACAACAAATTATGATTTCACTCTAAATAACATGAACTCTAAATTATGATTTCAAATTATGAGCATGTCCCAAAGTTACATGAGTGTAGCTTCCTAGCTACTGAAAATGAGCCATAATTGGTCGACGATGTCGATCTCAGTGCTGCAAACACTCGACACACTCTGAAAACTAAAAATTAAAGAACATTGGGGAACTATACAGAGGCAGGAGCTTCCCAACGTAGCGAGAGGTTCTGGGGTTCAATGGAATGGAGAAGGTGTTGAGGGGACTCTCGTAGTAGGACGATCTTTTAGGAGATGAAACCTCGGTGTCAAATGCAGTGGGATTCGGCCTTTCTCCAGTATGATTCCATCTATTTTTAGGTACAGGCAGCTTTAGTAGTTTATGTACCAGGCTGCTGCATTACTTTTACCTTTTAGGTATAACAAATGTATTGTTGAATGATTGATCGCTCTTATACTAGTTTACCATGCTTCTTAGTACACAATTCTCGTAATTTTCTAGACCTTCATTGATCCTGTACAATGCTAAATTAACCATATAATTTGCTACTTTCTTTGTATTGTGCCGATTTCATCAGGTTCTTTTGTTGTGGTTGATTTTATGGACTTAGGTCTAAGTAGCACGAAACTAAAAGTTTTTTTATTAGTAAATGTTATAGAAAATTTATGGATCCATGTTACTTACTTGCCAAGAGTTTTCTTTCTAGTAAATCGAAGTCAGCAATTTACGTCAATTAAGTTGGACCCTGAATGTTATTATAGTAAATTCATAGATTCATGTCAATTACTTATCAATAATTTTTCTCTCATGCAGATCATAATTAGAAAGTTATGTTAGTCATTGTTGTGGTACTGTAAGTTTGACAGATGATTTACACGGTGCATTTGTGTCGATCCGTGAGCTTATTTCCTTCCATTTCCTATTTGTGACAGATGATTTAAGTCAGATTCAGGGTGAACACTATAATAGTTTTGTGAAGCCTCATTTCCTATTTGATGACCAAGCATCAATGCTCCTACATTTGAGAGCAGCAAACAAGCATGGTGATTCTGTTAGTGCTCTGTGTTGGAGGGGACGAGATCGAGCTCTACCTTTGGGTACGCGGCGTGGGCTGGGATGGCCTGTAGCGGTGGGTCAACGGCGAGCAGGGGATGGTGGCGAGGGCGTTACGGCGGCGGCGGTGGCTCTGGGCGGCGGTGTGAGGTCGGGGCTCTGGGCGGCGGCGACGTCGATGGCGGCGGTGCTCGGCTCGCGCGGTGGGGGGAGCAGGACGGCAGCGGCGGTGGCTCTGGGCGGCGGCGTGAGGTCGGGGCTCTGGGCGGCGGCGACGTCGATGGCGGCGGTGCTCAGCTCGCGCGGTGGGGGGAGCAGGACGGGCGCAGATGAGAAACCAAGTGTTAGGAGAAGGGCGAAGGAGGAAGAAAATATATGGGGGGGCCTTTTGTCCCGGGTGAAGCCACGACCCGGGACAAAAGGACCTTTTGTCCCGGGTGGTGGCTTCACCCGGGACAAAAGGCCCCCCCTTTTGTCCCGGGTGAAGCCACGACCCGGGACAAAAGGTCCTTTTGTCCCGGGTGGTGGTTTCACCCGGGACAAAAGGGGTTTTTGGGCGGGCCGGGAAAATTCCCAGCCCGCGGCCCACCTTTAGACCCGGGTGGATCTACCACCCGGGACAAAAGGGGCCCGTTTTCCCTCGTTCCCGCCTAATGTTATGTTTGTTTTTGTTTCTTTTTACTTCTCTTTTAAAATTGGCTTTCATTTGTTAATTCAGTTAATAAAATTATGATTCCAAAAATTATGGAACAAAATTTCTTATCTCTATATAAACTTGATACACGCAACAAAAATAATTAATTTTCATTCAAGTGATTGGGTCAATGAAATATCTAACTTTTTTGAAATCATATTTGTTATTTTGACCATGCAAAAATATATTAGGTGAATTTTTTTTCAAACTGTTGCTTTTCGATAGAAAGTGGATTCTATCACGATATTAACGTTTAAAAAGTGAATTTTAGATAAAATTAAGCAATTTCATGATATTAATGAGTAGTGTGTGAGTTTGAGAGATAGTGTGTGTTAGTGAGATTGTGTGTGTTAGTGAGAGAGTATAGTGTGTTAATGTGAATGTAATTTAAGATTCCTTTTATATTGGATGAGTATCCAGATGGAACCTTTATACTGCTCAAGCAGTCAAACATGGTTTCTTTCTCTTCCTTGCTAAGAGTATAGCTGGCATGACTTAAGTATTGTCGTCCATTATCTCGCTGTTGTGGATGTAAGGCATCTCGTTCTTCCATACGTTGCAATTCTTGACGTGCTTTTACTGTATCTTTTGTCTTTCCGTACACTCCCAAGAATGCTATCAGGTTGACGCAAAAATTCTTCGTGAGGTGCATCACATCAATTGCATGACGAACATCTAAGACTTCCCAATATGGTAGCTCCCAAAATATAGATTTCTTCTTCCACATGGGCGCCATTCCGTTTTCGTTCGGAACAGGTTGGCTACCAGATCCCTTTCCAAAAACAACTTCTAGATCTTTTACCATGTTGAAGACGTATTTACCACTACGGTGCATCGGTTTTGTTCGGTGGTCCGCTTGGCCTTTGAAATGATTGCCCTTCTTTCGTACCGCATGCCTGATGGGAAGAAACCGACGATGACCCATGTATACAACCTTCTTACAGTGAGTCAACCATATATTATCGGTATCATCTAAACAGTGTGTGCATGCTTTGTATCCCTTGTTCGAATGTCCTGACAAGTTACTAAGAGCAGGCCAGTCATTGATCGTTACGAACAGCAATGCTCGTAGGTTGAAGTTTTCCTGTTTGTATTCATCCCACATCCGTACACCTTCATCGCCCCAGAGCAATAAGAGTTCTTCGACCAATGGTCTTAGGTACACATCAATGTCATTTCCGGGCTGCTTTGGACCCGGGATAAGCACTGGCATCATGATGAACTTTCGTTTCATGCAAAGCCATGGTGGAAGATTGTACAGACAAAGAGTCACAGGCCAAGTGCTATGACCACTGCTCATCTCACCAAAAGGATTCATGCCATCCGTACTCAAACCGAACCTTATGTTTCTCGCATCCAAATCAAATTTAGGGTACGTTCTATCTATTTTTCTCCACTGCGACCCATTAGCGGGGTGTCTCAACATCGAGTCATTCTTGCGTTCATCTTTGTGCCATCGCATCAACTTAGCATTATCTTTATTTCTAAACAGACGCTTCAAACGTGGTATTATAGGCAAATACCACATGACCTTCGCAGGAACTCTCTTCCGGGGAGGCTCCCCCTCGACATCTCCAGGATCATCTTTTCTAATCTTGTAACGCAATGCACTGTATACGGGACATGCATCCAAATTCTCGTACTCGCCTCGGTAGAGGATGCAGTCGTTGGGGCATGCATGTATCTTTTGCACTTCCAGTCCCAAAGGGCAAACAAGTTGTTTGGCTTCATACGTTGTGGCAGGCAATTCATTGTCCTTAGGAAGCATTTTTTAACAAGTTTGAGTAATTCACCAAATCCCTTGTCGGATACACCATTTGTCGCCTTCCATTGCAGCAACTCCAAGGTGGTGCCAAGTTTCTTAAATCCATTTTGACAATCTGGGTACAACAACTTATGGTGGTCCTCTAACAACTTCTGGAACTTCAACCTCTCCGTTTCACTCTCACAGTCTGCCTGCACATTGTGCAATGCTTGCCCCAGATCGTCGCTGGGATCATTTTCTGCTACATCTACTTCGGGCTCTTCCATGGGAATATCGTCATCGAATGCACCGATTCCAGCATTCCCGGGAAAGTGGTCGTCAAAATCTTCTTCTTCATTGTCTTCCATGGTAACCCCCTGTTCTCCGTGCTTCGTCCAACAAACATACTTTTTCATGAAACCATTTGCGAAAATGTGGCTGTGTAGGATTCTTGAAGATGAGTAATCCTTGTTATTGTTGCAATGAACACACGGGCAGCACATAAAACCATTCTGCTTGTTTGCCTCAGCCACAGACAAAAAATAATGCAGGCCATCAATGAATTCTTTCGAACGTCGGTCAGCATTGTACATCCATTGCCGGTCCATCTGCATTTTAAATAAATCGATTTGAATTCTTTACACGTATCGAATAAATAAAATATATCAAACCTAAATTAAACTAAATGTAACATAACATGAATAATTAAAAGATATGCAATATCCATCATACATCTTGATTAATTAAAAGGAGTACTTAATCCATTACAGAACTTAACAAAGGAGTACTATACATGAAATTTAAAAATTCGGTCAACAACACATAGGTTTTCAACCGTCCTTGCGTTGGAACGCAAAATGTTCTAACGGATTTCTTGCTGGCGCAGAAGAAGATGGTGGAGCTGAAACCTCCGAGTTTGGTGGTGACGAACCGTAACGCCGCAATAAATCCTCAAGATCAAACGGAGGTTTCTCGCCCCTTGCCATGCATTCTCTATATTCTTTTTCCAAATAACGGAGCGCTGCCCTATGAAAAGCACTAGGTTTTTTGGACCGACGACCTACTCGAGTTGTGCCCTTCTCTCCAGAAGGACAACGATCACCCCCACCGGCGCCACTCCCTCCAGTTGCTGAAGCCATATTTTACTGAAAAATACCTTTATTTTCCACAAAATTATAAATTCTTACCATTACAAAGCAAAAATTATTTACTATTACAATTACAATGATCAGATTAATAACTCTTGCAAATAACAATGAAATTATATAAAAAAGACGAAATGTATCATTAATCCTCAAGAAATCTCTAATTAATTGAAAGAAATCTCTATAACTTCTAATTACTTTGACACCCTTCAGTTCCAGGAGTACACTCTTTTCAATATCCAGAAACCCTCTAGAAGAAAAATAAACCTTTATTTCTGAAAATGTATATGTCAGTAACCTCAACCCTGCGGTGATGACACTGACTTTCGGGAGGACACGGTGCGGTACAAGGATGTCACCAATCGGCTAGTCGCAGCACCAACATTTACGATTAATAGGCACAGCACTTGGCACAGGCAGCATGCTCGTTGATATGCTCTCAGTACAACAACGGGCATACTGACTGTGTCAAATGCTGTCTTCTTATCAATCGGAAGTGCTGGTGATGCGACCAACCGATTTACGACGTCCTTATAGCGCATCGTGTATCCCTGAAAGGTAGTGCCATCACCGTTGGATGGAGATTAACGACGTATACTTGTTTCGAAAAAAAGATTTTTTTAGCTTCTAGATGGTTTCAATGTGAGCCTGATTAAATACATCACTAGAGTGTCAAAATAATCCATTCATAATACAAAAAATTCTATAATATACTCATTTCATTAATTCATTCATGAATAAAAAAATCAACTATCCACAATATGGTCATATATACAAGTACATCACATGAAGTATCTACACTCATTCTAAAAATTTCTACTATCCATATACTCATCTAAATCTAAAAGAAAATTACACCTACATATGCAATCTAGCTAGCTAAATGTCCAAGAAATGAGCTAGCTACACATTTTCTCTATTTCTAAAGTATGAAATGAGCTATACAAGCCAAGGAAGAAGAGAAAAACAAGCCCCAAACCTTTAGAGCAGATGGATGGACGGGGAATCAAAGATCTTCACAAATGTGGTGAAGAAATGAGCAAGAACTCCTCTATCCCGAGCCAAGAACCGCAAGAAAACAAGTGAGCTGAATGGCTCGGGCGGGGGGAGAGGGAAGGGGATAAGGGGCGCAAGGCCTTTTGTCCCGGTTGGAGGCACCAACCGGGACAAAAGGGGGGACTTTTGTCCCGGTTGGTGGTTCCAACCGGGACAAAAGGCTACGCGGGCCTTTTGTCCCGGTTGGAACCACCAACCGGGACAAAAGGCTCCCATTTTGTCCCGGTTGGTGTCTCCAACCGGGACAAAAGGCCCCCGTCCCCCCCGCTGGCCCGGCTAGCCGTTGGACCCGGGACAAAAGCCACCTATTGTCCCGGGCCCAAAGGCTGCCGGGACAAATGGCCAGGAACAAAGGCCTGTTTTGTAGTAGTGAAATGACGTCCCAAATGGGGGTCTTCCCGTTCGTACGTTGAACTTTTATTAATGTGTATCAGTGTATGCACGATTATGACTATGGTATTTGTATGCGCGCTTATTACTATTATATTTGTATGCATGATTATAAATTGTTGCTTTGGTGTAATCTTTTACATTAATACGTGCATAGCTCATACCAAAATTTTCATTTATTTCACACCGGAGAACCACTTTAAAACCGTCAATTTTTTTGTTCAACGCCCCGGTTACCGCTCAAACCGGAGCGGTTTACCGGCCTAACCGGGCGGCTAACCGGTGGAAACTGATTGAACTATCGTTTTTTGTTTGAAATTTGAATTTGGCCGGTTTTTTCTGGTTTCCGGTCAAACCGGAGCAGTTAACCACTACCGGACCACGGCGGTTTCAACCTACTGGTCGGGGAAAAAACCTTGCTTGCAATCAATATAATTTGACTAGAGCATAACAACTTCAAAACATATCACATATGGATCCTGGTTCGTAGGTTTTACTCTAAGAAACAT
Source organism: Panicum virgatum (assembly GCF_016808335.1). Lineage (NCBI taxonomy): Eukaryota > Viridiplantae > Streptophyta > Magnoliopsida > Poales > Poaceae > Panicum > Panicum virgatum. The sequence goes on from NC_053138.1 coordinate 56,553,493, forward strand.
AATGGTGCAAACGGATTTAAAAACGGACACTCAGTGAGAAAGTAATAATCATTTTAAGAAAATATACTATTTTTCATTGCTCATGTCACTTGTGAAAGCGACATCCTCTCCCTGCATGCGCTTCTCCTTCCATTGATCACATGGAAGAAGATAAGATATTAGTAACTAGCAGCGGGAAACCCAGAGGTACATGGCATCGCGACTAGTCGTGCGCTAATCATTTAGCGCGAAACACGGTCCTATACCAAATCAGCAACTCACTTATAAACTTATGATATGGTCAATGAACTCATCAACTAGAGTCATGAGAACCCTGATAAGTATGCAAAGTAACATATTCTCTAAATTATAAGTCATTTTCTAAAAATTTTGAAGAGTCAAAGTTTTAAGTTTGACTAGCCCCGGCCTCCGCGCGCTCCGGCTGCTGGGCTGTCGAGGTGTTTGCTTTGCGATTGGATATGGGAGAGTGGGGGTGGGGGGGGGGGGGGGGGGGGAAAGGGGCAGAGTTTTGCGGTGGGATAGGAGAGCACGAGGAAAGAGAGGAGCAGAGATGAGTATAGCACTAGAACCTGCTTTGCTTGCTTGCTTCCTCGGTACCTGCTATTGCTAGCTTCTCGGAGGAGAAGATGGACAATGGCGTGTGGGATTGGTGCGCAGATGCCCGCATCGATGCGCCGTCGCCTGGATTCGAGATGAGAGAGAGAGCCTGGAAGATTAATTTAGATGCCCACCTCCTTCCGTAGCAGGCTAGCAGCTGGGGCTGCGGAGCTTCCCCGTGCGTGGCCGGGGCCGCGGAGGACTCTCGCCCGCGCCGGAGGGCTCGCACGCCGGCGGCGGCGGAGCTCGCAGCTGCCGCTCGCATGGACCTCGGCATTTAGCTGGCCGATTGAACTTGTCGGCTCACCAACAACCGATAGGCCTCGGCCCATCAGCATTAGACAACGCAATCGGCTCCAATAGGTGATCCAGTCGGCCAGCAAGTAGCCGACAGCCCTATCGGCGTCGAAAGTCTGGCCAGCCAGGTTACGGTGGATGCCACGTAGGCTGTTGGCCCTTCAATAGTCGATTACTGTCCAGTGGGCTAAACAATGGCCAACAGGCTACTAGATTTGCTATTGGTATTTTACGATATTTATTTCTACAATTTTTTATTAAAATAATATTAGGACCTCCTGCACCTATGTAAGTTGACACAAATGAATGGAACTCTCTTCTATAGGTGCAGAGAGCGACTCCGACTCCAGCCAGACCCTAGTTGTCCCAACCGGGCAAAAAGTGCTTCTCCGTAAGCCTGTTTGACAACCAAGAGGGCCATGTGCCCCCCTACTATTCCTATTTTTTTTTAAACAATATGGAGTACCCTATTGTAAACAAAATATTATTTCAGGATTTGTCAGTGCAATTTCCTAAAACTCTTTACAAGCACGCAAAATCAATTGATTCTGGTATATTCTGAATCCTTATATGTAGCTGAGTTATCCAAGCGATAGCTTTTGTGGTACATGTTCACCTCGATTAATCTAATTAATGAAGATGATACTAACATTAGGCCACCAAATTACCTTCAGGATCATTGGTCCTCCGTAAAAAAGCATAGATTATCACCACTCATTACCCACACTTGATCTGTATGCATCTACCATAACTCAACAGGTCTAGCTTATAGGAAAACAATCCGACAAGCACCTCCCCAGATGAGCATCAGAGCAACCGATCAAGTAATCCCCACTTGATAAAGATCCTGTAGCAAGTTTTTTTTTATAATTGTAGCAAGTATACCTTCTTTATGTAACTATGTATTTCGAAACAGATCCATTTACCACTTTCAAATACACAAACTCAACAGATAAAAGGTAATTAGATCAATGTTTGGAAAATGTTGAATTGAAAAGCATCACTTATATGTGTGATTCGAGAAAGTACATACTAAAAGGCTGTTATTAATTAATAGCCAATGTTTCAATGATATGATTAATTCTTACCCAAAATATTTAATACTCTCTCTCTCTCTCTCTCTCTCTCGCCACTGCCTCCCTCAGTTCCTCTAAACATTTCAATGAAGGGCCGACGGTTGATTAGTAATTAATTAGTAACTCAACAGGATGAAAAGGATGTGCTAGTAGAATGCATGGAGAGCAGCCGAGAGATCCTTGTAATAACAAATAAATTCTACCATATAGTGGCATAGATATGCTATGATTGTAGCCTAACAACATATGTTTATGAGTTCCAATTTTCAAACACACAAAGATGCGTGGATATATACTCTCGCTAGTATTTTTACACAGACCCGACTCGACAACATAGCTAGACTCTGCACATGGACAAACTACAACTTGGTGACAAAAACAAACTTGCTATGTACATGAACAAAATGATAATAAAACCGAGTAACTCAAGCCGTAGACGACCCTTATTTCTTGACCACCAGTAGGCGTATATATAGTGTTATAGTTATTGTGTCGTATTGTCATTAATTTGTCGTGCCACTGGAGCAGCAGTTCCATGAGCAGCAGCTCAAGCTTAAGTACCAGTTTGGTGTAGGCCGCCCTGCTGCTGCTCCTGCGCCGCCGCACAGGCACGAGGAGATGGCTGGGATTGCTACCAGGAAAATGAATCCAAGGATGGAGATGAGCCACGTAAGCCATGGTGGCATCTGCTGCGGCGGTGCGGGAGGAGGAGCACCGCCGGCACAGAGGCCTGGCGGAATGACTCGGTAGATGCCGCCAACGGTGATGATGTAGACGTCCATCATGCTGTCCTGGCCCAAGAAGACGATGCTGCCGGCAATGGCCTCGCCGTCGCAGGGCATGAGGCTGCTCTCGGAGCACCGAACGTTGGGGATCCGAGCGGAGGGGTAAGCATGGAGCCCATTGCTCGCCGTAGTTTCTGCTGCGGCCCACACGGATGAATTATATATGTACACGTACCTACATCCATTGGACAATTACCGGTTAATCAAAGCCTTGATCAGCAGCAGTGACAGTCTGACAGTAGCTAATGACCTCCCGATCGAAGAGATTACTGCAGCACATAAAAATAAGAATGCAAGTTAAGCAGTTAAGACAGCTGCGAGCAAAGCAAATATACCTTCCATTCAAGAAGGGATCAGCGGGACCTCGATTGAGGATCCCACCTACGATGAGGCCGCCGGTTGGACGGCCGTGGCTGATCACGACGGAGACGGCAGCCGTGGCCGGAGAGGCACTGTGGTTGGAGATCAGGTACACCTGCTCGTTCTGTCGCTGCACGTTCGTTTGCATTTACACAAGCTCATATTAGCTTTGTTTAGTTTGCGAAAATTTTTAAATTTTGGTACTGTATCACTTTTGTTATTATTTAACAATTAATGTCTAATTATGAACTAATTAAGTTTAAAAGATTCATCTCGTCATTTATAGTTAAACTGTGTAATACTATATTTAATGAGAACTAAACATTGCCATCCGTATGTCATCGTACCTCATCCACTCCCGCACAGTACAAGTCGGAAGGCCTCATGGAATCGAAGCTGCAACCCCTCGGGTTGCTGAGTCCACTGGCAAAAATCTTAGGCTCGTTGTTGTCCGGCATGCGGTCGACGTGGAGCCTGATGATTTTGCCAAGAAACGGGGAGCTCGCTTCGCCTCCTGCTCCGCCACCGTGCCCCGCGGCGAGGTAGAGATGCCCATCATCGTCACCCGGACAGAAGAAGATCTGGCCGCCATGCTGCTGGTTGGGCGCGTCCACTAGCTGCGGCGGCAAACCCATGGCAAAAATCCTCCTCGTTTCGGTAATCTTGATGAATTTAAAGCAACAGATCAAAGGTAATAATAAGCACATACATCTCGATCTTCGAAATAATTTAGATTTGTAATCTTGACATACCTTGCCATAGTCAGCGCCGCCCTTGGTGGTGAACTCTTCGACAACGAGCTGGTACCTGGACCCATTCCGAGCAGCAGCAGACGAGGACGATGATGCAGCGCCGCCGCACGCCGGCGAGGTGGCGCTATCGCAGGTGTACGAGACAAACAAGCGTCCGCTGGCCGCGAACTTCGGGTGGAGCGCAAGCCCTGTCAGCCTGATGAGCGTCGGACCCCCGAGGTTGAGGATGGCCCCGTCGCCGTCGACCTGCAACGCCGCTCCGGAGCCCCGTGCGGGCACCGCGACGAGCCAGACCTTGCCGTCCTGGGTGTACAGGAAGGCCCTGCCGGAGCCGTCCGGGTGCGCCGCCATGCCCAGGTAGGCGGCGCCGCCGGCGCCGGCGAGTCGCTCGAGGCATATGCCGGCATCCTGCTGCTGGGACTGGGCGGAGGACGCCGTCGACGGGGGCGGCCGAGTGGTGCACCATGGGGGAATAGACCCGATGCTGCCTGAGTTGACCGGCTTTGGAGAGGTCGTCGAGAGTATGCACCTCTGCACGCAAGAGAAGGGTAGGTACAAATTAAAGGAAATCAGCAACAACAACAGATAGCGTCCGAGTGGATCTGGAGACAGTCTGGACGTCGGACAAAAAAAATTGACTGATGATGATTAAAAAGAAGAAAAATTTGGCGTCGATGTAGAGTAGCCCCCTTGCTTACTTGGCAGAGGATGGCCTTGACGATGGTGGCGCAGGTGGCGTCGGACGCGGGCACGTTTAGGGCCTCGAACTCCTCCCTGAGCACGGCGTCGGCGGCGGGGTCGCAGCAGCTGAGGCCGACGACATCGTTGCAGAAGCCCAACGGTTGCGTCAGCACCACCGGCACCCCTGCAAATAGAATATAAAAAACATGTCAACAATAAATAAATAATAACAACACAGGCACACAGCAGCTGAAGAAGAAGAAAAATAGTAGGTATGTAAAATTCAGCAGAAAATTCAGGGACAGCTATATTTCTACAAGGGCCGGTAACTGGGCCTTTACGGAAGGAATGGGCTTTCGGGGGCCAGTGAGTGGGGCCTCGGTGTTTGGCGGTGGTGTTTAGTATTTATGTAAATGGTGCTCGGCTTGGCCCGTGGGCCTAATCGGAGTTGAGGCTGTAGGCGGGTTAGTTTTGTTTTTTCATGCGGCTCCCAGTTCTTCTTCGCGCTCAAGGAGCTAACGTACTCCTCCTGGCGTCTGGTCGACGGGTACCCGCCGGCACATCGAATCGCAGGGCGCGCGCGGGCGGGAGCACTGAGCATCGCTGCCGCGCGGTTGACGTACTTCCGTCGTGCTCAAGGAGGGGTTTCTCTCCGCGGTTGACATAGAGACGCCGGAATGCCGCAATGGCGTGCCGCAGTACTAGCGCGTGGATGTATAATTAAAACGGACAAATTGAGCAGAGAGCAGCTGAGATCAAGTACAAAGAGAAAGAATGAAGCTGGGGACGGCGGCGGTGTGAAGAAAAGATGAGCAGCTAGAGGCCACTCACCAGAGCCGGCGCATACAGGCATGGCTGCAGTAGTTGAAGGGGACGGGGAGCCGCAGCAAGCGCTGCAGACCCACACGAGCAGCAGCAGGAGGCGGATCGGGTGCGGGAGGGCCATGGCCTGTGTGAGATGATGAGAAGATGGATGGAGAGAGAGAATGAGGCAAGGTTTTATTTATAAGAAAAGAAACCGGTGAAAGGAGATGAAATTGGTCGCGCATCGCTATCGCAAAAGAAACCGGTGAAACGAGATCAAAATTGTCGCGCATCGCTATCGCAAAAGAAACCGGTGAAAGGAGATCAAAATTGTCGCGCATCGCTATCGCAAAAGAAACCGGTGAAGTGAAAGGAGATCAAAATTGTGGCGCATCGCTATCGCAAAAGAAACAGGTGAAAGGAGATCAAAATTGTCACGCATCGCTATCGCTGCCGTAGCTGACGCGTTGTTCTAGCACGGCGGCACGCACACATGCACGCCCTCGCACCAACCCTGCTAAGACTGTCCGCAGTGGGCGCTCTAAACGATCCGCAACGCCGTGCTCCAGTATCGATTTAGAGCAAAAACTGCTACAGCGGCGCGCGGTATCCCATCCGCAACCCTTGCGGACGAGGCGCCTGTCCTCCATTCCGAGCACAATAGAGAAGCCTCGCTACAGGCACACGTGGCGTGGGCCCCGAGCACCAGCGCCATCCCCAAGACCCCAACCACCTCGTGCCGCCCGCCGCGAACCTGCTCCTCCGCACCGCTGCCGCCGCCATGGCCGCCGCCACGGCACGACCGGCTCATAGTTTTGGAGGGCCCCAGGGCGAGCCAGATACTATGGGCCCTTTAGGCCAACTATTTTTTATTTGAGACGGTATTTTAAAGAAAGATAGAAATTCTAATAATATTAATATATATAATTCATGAAGAATAATGTCAATATTATAAACTAAAATGACAGAAACATAAAACTATTATTACGATGATGTGAATTATAATTACCTCTTATAAGAACCAAACTCCAATAACTCCTTGTATAATAATCCTTCAATTCTTCTTAAAGAATTTTCTACGAGCATTTCTTAATTCAAAATCATTAAGGACAACATCAAGATCAATATTGTCCAAGATCTCCCACTCAATGGAGCCCTAGCAATTAAACAAATAAGAAATTGAGAACCTAACAAAACTTACGGCTCATTAGTCTTTCCTGCAAGGCTTCAAACTGCTAGGCTGCTAGCGTCTCGGTCTGGCCGTCTGGGCAGCAGCAGCACGCGCACAGACCCAGCACTAGCAGATATGCTCGCAGGCGCAGCTCGTGCTCGTGCAGTCGGCAGTCGCGTGGGCCGCGGTGCGCCTGCCGTGCGTGCGCTGTGACTCCAGCCGGCGAACTCGCGATCGCCGATCGTGGCGCGGTCGCGTGGAAGGCGGAAGTCCAAAAGACTGGCTGCGTGTGCATGCCTGGGCCTGACTACTAGATTTACTCTGAGTTGGGCCTTGGATCAAGTATTACTACTACCTATTACATACTAGATGTTGGGCCCCCTGTTCCATGGCCCCAGGCCGTCGCCCTGCTTGCCCCCCCCCCCCCCCCCCCCCCCCCCGGTCTCCGGCTCCGCCCGAGCTCCAGGCCGTCGGATCTGGCCGGCCCCGCTCGTCTCCCAGGCTCGGCGGAGCTCGAGCTCGCCGCAGCCCGGCCACGCAGGAGAAGGGAGAGAGAGACAGAGAGGTGGTCGCCGTCGTCGCGCCTCCTCTGCCTGCGGAGTGAGCAGAGGGACCTCCATGGCGCTCGAGCTCGAGCTGCCCTCCTCCTCCATCACGCCGCCATACCGCGTGCACGCCGTCTCCGTCGCGCACGGGCCCGTAGCAGAGGGAGGCCGCATGGCCCTCCGCCGCTAGCCCGCCATGGTCTCCGCCGCCGCGAGGCCCTCCTCCGCCCCCGAACCACCCCGCCGCCACCGCCTAGTCCACGACCCTCCTCGCCATGGCGGCCGCTCACCGTACCGCCCGTCGCCAGGGCGAGGGACGCGGACGCCGCCATGAACCCGCCGCGAGGAACGCGGCCATCGTGCGCCCAGGGCCCGGACGCGCTCTCTGCCATGGGCCCGCCATGAGGAACGCGGCTGCCGCTGCCCCGCTGTGCTCCCCGGCCCGCGTGCCGTAGCGCCCCGGCCACCCCGCCGCGGAGCAGGGGCCGCGCGCCGTGGAGCCGTGGCTCACACCGGCCGCCCCAATCCCTACCATGGCCATGCTCCGCACACGCTTGCCGGCGAAGCTCCAGGCCGGCGAACTCGAGGCCCCGAGCTACCTTGTGCCGGTCCGTCCCGCCGTAGAGGCCGTGTGGAGGGAGGAGGCCGCCCTCCGTCCCGCACGTCTAGAGGGAGAGGGGCGCGCCTCCATGGCCACCAAGGAGCCGGCCTGCCATGGCCCTGCTTTGCTGGATCCGGACGCCGTCGTCGGAGCTTGGCAGGGAGGCGGCGCAGGGGAGGGGAAAGGAGGCGGGCCGCGCGCGCAGGGGAGGAAGGACGGCCGAGGCCGCCTCGCCACAGGGCGCCACAGCACCGGAGGCCCGCCGCGCCGCCGCGGGCTGCCTCCGAGAGGGGCACCGGCGGGGATTCGACAGAGCAGGGAGAGAGGCAATGCCGGGGATTCTGCCACGCCGGCGTCCGCAGCGAGCCACGGCCAGCTCGGCCCTGGTCCCGCGTGGGCATCCGCATCTAACCGTCTGCGAGGGAGATGAGGGAGGGAGCGTCGGCGTCGGGGAGGAAGGCCCGAGGAGGGGGCGCCGGCGTCGGGGAGGAAGGCCGGAGGAGGGAGCGCCACCGTCGCTTGGGGAGAAGGAAGGGAGGAGAGAGGAGGGGAGGGCGAGGGGTTGGTGGAGTGGGAGGGATAAAAAATTAAATAGTGTATGACAGGTGGGCTCCGCGTGTTGGTAGTTGGTATAGAGTAGGAGATAGAGAATGAACGGGTGCAGCAAAACTGAATATAGAGAAGAGAATTTTGATGACTAGACAAGAATATTCCTTTTAGAGAGTGAATTTGGAGTACCACGAGTGCGGACAGCCTAATGCTTTCATCCTAACTTCACGTAAAAAGATTAAACCAAGAGTTGAAATATACTTGGCACTTAGATTTATATGTTGATAAATCTCACTCTTAACTAGTAAGATGGGACAACTTCCACTACTAGAGAATTGTTCATTGCTAACGGGCTACCACCGCCGGTTTAACATGAACCGGCGGTGATGAGGTATCACTGCCGGGTCCAGAGTAGGTGGTCGTAGTGACCGTTGGAACCGGTGGTGATGCTAATTATCACCGCCGGTTCGTGGTAGGAACCGTTGGTGATGTCCTGCGAGCATATCACCGCCGGTTTGTAACACAACCCGGTGGTGATATTAAGCATCACCAACGGTTCGTGTTTTGAACCGGCGGTGATAAGCCTGTACAGTACAAAACTCCAACCCCTCCTTCCTCCCACCACCTTTCTTCTCCAACCCGACGGCCACACCTCTCTCCTCCATTTTTGCTGCCGGATTTTACCGAAATTCTCATGAAACCTCACCATTCTTGATGTATTGGCTCCACCAACTTATTCTAAGGTTAGTAGCCATCAATTTATTGGCTTTGTACCCATTTTCTTTGGATTAATCATGCATTTCGTGATGAATTGATCAAGGAGGGCTTTTTTACCCCATTTTCGGATCATTTCTCATCATTGGGGCTTCTTTTTTTGTTGTTTGAGTGAACCAACTTGTGCTAGGTTTGTAGCTAGCAATCCCTTTGATTCATAGCCTTTATCTTAGGATTAGTCATTCATTTTGTGATGAATTGATCAAGGAGAGTCTCTTTTTCTTCACTTTAGGATAATTTCTCATGAACACTCATCATGAAGTCATTATGGAGGCTCATTAAATTTTGAGGACTGGACTTCACATATTTGATTCAAGGTAAGAACTAGCTCTTTATGGTTAGATTGTTGTCATAATTGCAATGATTGGGATGTAAGGGGTCTTTCTTAATTAGTTTATAGGATATTTATTAATTGTGATGATCGAGATGTCAATGCTTTTTCTTAATTAATTTAGATGGCATTTCTTAGTTTTGATGATAAGGAACTTGACAAAAATTGAAGTAGATATTTTAATTATTGAAGTAAAGGCTCTTTCTTAATTGATTTAGATGGCCCTTAAAGTGTGATATTTGTTACGAAACTTGATAAACTGAAAATCTATGTGTTGAGATGATAATTTTATTAAATTCAGATTCTTATATGCTTTCTTGTGTGCATGGATGAATCGAGGTTGGATGTACGGTACAAAGGCTGGAAATTTGGAATTTGTCAACGGTGTGGACTCGTTTGTGCAGACTGCCAAGGCACACAAGAATCTACAAGATGATGGCTACGAGTATTGCCCACGCATTGATTGCAAAAATCAGAAGCAGTTTGGCAATGTTGAGCAGATCCGCTTTCATCTGTTATTTAGAGGTTTTATGCCCAACTACCAAATTTGGAACAAGCATGGTGAGGTTGGTGAGACAATGCACTCCGTCCATGAGGACAGGCATGAAACAGTGGAGGAAACAACTAACCCGGAAATAGTAGAGGAAACCAGACATGAAAGCGTAAATGAAACCATGCAGGAAACATTAGTTGCTGATGATGTTGTGGATGCACTAGACCTGATGATACGTGATGGGGAACCGGATTTTCTTGACGAAAAGAATCTGAAGAAGTTGGAGCAGATGAGGATAGATGCAAGAACACCACTTTACCCAAGTTGTAGCGTGTCTAAACTTGAAGCAAATCTGATGCTATTGGAGATGAAGTCTAGTAATGGTTTGTCAGACAAGGGATTTGATGATTTGTTAAGCTTATTGCAGAATTTGCTGCCAAGCCCTAACGGGTTGCCTGAAAACACATACCAGGCGAAGCAAATGATTTGCCCAATGGGACTGGAGGTACAAAAGATCCATGCATGCCCTAAGGATTGCATCTTGTATCACGACAAATATGAAGACTTGGATGCATGTCCAGTGTGCTCAGCTTCACGGTACAAATGTCCTGAATCGGCATTGTCAATGAAAGGTGACCGCAACAAACGACCACCTGCCAAGGTCGTCTGGTATTTTCCTATCATTCCTCGTTTGAAACGGTTGTTTGCAAACGCGAAGACTGCCAAGCTGATGAGGTGGCATGCCGAAGATCGACTCGTTGATGGGAATCTCAGACACCCTGCAGATGGTTCACAGTGGAGAGCTATCAACTACAAATACAAGAATCGGTTTGCAAAGGAAATAAGAAACATAAGATTCGGTTTGAGTACGGATGGGATGTGTCCTTTTAACATGGTGAGCAGCAAACACAGTACGTGGCCTGTAACTCTTTGCATATACAACCTTCTTCCTTGGTTGTGTATTTGGAACCACATCATGATGCCATTACTAATCCAAGGGCCAAAACAACCTGGAAATGATATCGATGTGTATTTGGAACCACTGGTGGATGATCTAATGAAGTTGTGGAACGATGGTGTCAAGGTGTGGGATGAGTACAAGCGAGAACACTTCACTCTGAAGGCAATGTTGTTTGTAACAATCACAGACCTTCCCGGCCTTGGTAGCTTAGCAGGCCAAGTAACGAAGGGTTACAAGGGATGTGTGGTTTGTTTGGATGATACCGACGCAAGATGGTTGAAGAATAGCAACAAAATGGTTTACATGGGTCATCGTAGGTTCCTTCCAAAGGCTCACCCATATCGCCGGAACAAAAAATCCTTTGATGGTACAAGGGATGAACGTTTACCTCCCAAGTTTCTAGATGGGAAGGAGATATACAAGAAGGTTAGTAAACTAAGAGTTATACTAGTAAAGGGCAAAGGAAGTGTACCCGCTCCAGCTGATTCGTTGTGGAAAAAAATTCCTTGTTCTGGAGACTCCCTTATTGGCAGGACTTGATTGTTCGTCACGCACTTGATGGCATGCATCTAACTAAAAATATTACCGAGAGCACGCTCGGAATATTAATGGCCATGAAAGGTAAAGGAAAAGACTCACTTGAAACTCGACAGGACCTGCAAGATATGAATGTCAGAAGTGAGCTGCATCCAATTACTCAACATGATGGGAAGACGAAGCTTCCGGTTGCATCTTGGACCTTGGATAAAATTGAGAAAAGGAAAATTTGTAGCTTCTTCCACGAACTCAAAGTGCCAACGGGCTACTCATCAAACATCAGAAGGCTTGCGAACATGAAGGAGTTAAAGTTCAACATGAGCTGCATGAAGGCCCATGACTGCCATGTCATTATGACACAGTTGCTCCCAGTTGCTCTGAGGGGCGTGCTTCCCGTGAAGGTCAGAGATCCGATCATAAAGTTGTGCTCATTCTTCAACGCAATCTCACACAAGGTCATAGACCCAAACACACTTGACAAGCTGCAAGCAGACCTGATTCACACAATTAATCGGCTCGAGATGCATTTTCCACCAACTTTCTTTGATATATCGGTGCATCTTATCACTCACCTTGTTGCCCAGATAAAAGCTCTTGGTCCAATCTTCTTACATCAGATGTTTCCTTTCGAGAGGTTGATGAGTGTTCTAAGAAAATATGTTCGGAATAGATATCTTCCCGAAGGGTGCATAGTTAATGGATGGTCTACAGAGGAGGCAGTTGATGGTCCCGGGCTCCAGACGCGGCGCCGTCCCCGAGGCCCGTCCCCCGCCCCTGCGCCGTTCCCCGCCCCGGGCTCCAGACGCGGCGCCGTCCCCGAGCACCGGCGCCCCGTCCCCGAGCCCCGGCGCCGCCGTCCCCGAGGCCATCCACGCCGCGGCGGCGCTCGCCCCCTTCCCTCGGCCCTGCCCCTGCAGGGGCCGACAGCTCCGCCGCGGCCGCTCTCAACGGCGTCGCCACGCGGCCGCACTCCCGGCGCGGATCTCCCACAACGGCGTACTCGCGTATGCGTACTTGCCCTCCTCCCCTACTCCCACCTGATGTGTGTCATGTGCTCTAGAGTGATCTCCTCCCCTACGCCTGACCTGACCCACGCCCTGAGACTCTGACGCTGCACTCGCTGTTGCTGCCCAAACGGTAAAGTGGTGGCTTTCCGCGAAGCTTCGTCCTGCGGTAACTAGCTCGAGTCATCAATATAATCATACTCATACCATAACGTGATCTACTACTGGCTGGTAGATGCATACGAGAATGGGATTTTCGTCCGTAGTCAGAGATCACTCTAGAGCACATGCTTTCTTGTTTCTTTTTCCGTTGTAAGGATGGTTGGTCCTTGGTGTAGCATTGTTACATCGCAAAGATCAGTGGAGTCGTTTCAGTTTGAGAGAGCATCGGTCTACTATATATGTGCAGATGCAGAAGCTTAATTATTAATTCAATTCGTTCCAGCTTGCTGCATGATGCACGCAGTTACTCAGTAATACACACTCAGGTTTGGTAATTTCACCTCAAACATGTAGCTAGCTAGTATATATATCAGCAGTAGTATTTGTTGGAGTAATGGGCTTGGCCCGTTACTTCTAAAGCATTAAAAGAATTTAAAGCCCACTATTAATGCTAGGGAATCAATGCTTAATTCCGTACCGGGAATTGAGGAGGATCTCAACCGACTTAAAAGGTGGACTTCGTGTACACCACTTGTGAAGCCGGTAAGAGGAGGACGGTGAACCACACGCGCGCTCGCTCGCTCGCCTCGCCGGGCCGTGGCCGAGGCGCGGCGCGCGGTGCGGTGCAGGTGCGATGTGAAGGATGTTTTGCAGTAAAGAGTATTAAAACATAGGGTTAATGTCGTCACTAATGACCGGACATTGAAGGCTCTATGGAATTGGGCTTGAGACCCACGTGAGTCATTCTATAGTGGAAACCTGTCCTATGTGATCGGAGATCCCGTGAATTAGGATAGTGAAACAAACTAAAGTCTGACTGTGAGAAGAAAACCTTTGTGAAAAGGGCTCATTCCGTGTATAAGGTGCATTTCTCTTCTAATCTGTATGGCAGGTTGGTCTATACCTTAATGTGTGCCAGGTGGTTTCTTTTAAACAAATGAGTTGTTTTCTTGAAACAAAGATGTTGTCCTACAGAACATCTAAAAGGAACACACCTATATGAGTTTGACCACTGGTCATGGTCTATGAGAATTGGGTATTCTCTAGAAACTCACGAAGGGCCTGGAGTATGACTTATAAGCTCCAAACCGCGGGGATGCTTTTGCAGCCTAGTACCAGTGTAGGGCTTTGGTCAAACTTGTTTGCACAAAACTGGCAATTCAAGGCATAGTCCATTGCACAGTTGTGAATAAGTGTAGCCTTTGTCCTAGATGGAAGTTCAACTTAACAGTCTCTGTCGAATACTGGTATATCAATGAGGGAATGAGGGTATTTCTAGTGTGGCTTGAATTTCTTGGTGGGGATTGTTGGAGTAATGGGCTTGGCCCATTACTTCTAAAGCATTAAAAGAATTTAAAGCCCACTATTAATGCTAGGGAATCAATGCTTAATTCCATACCGGGAATTGAGGAGGATCTCAACCGACTTAAAAGGTGGACTTCGTGTACACCACTTCTGAAGCCGGTAAGAGGAGGACGGTGAACCACACGCGCGCGCGCTCGCTCGTCTCGCCGGCCCGGGCCGGGCCGTGGCCGTGGCCGAGGCGCGGCGCGGCGCGCGGGCAGTGCGGTGCGGTGCGCGTGCGCATGCGCGTGCGCGGCCGGACGTGACGTGCAGGTGCCGGTGCGGTGCGACGTGATGTGCTGAGATGAGAAGGATGTTTTGCAGTAAAGAGTATTAAAACAGAGGGTTAATGTCGTCACTAATGACCGGACATTGAAGGCTCTTTACGACGTCCAGGTTCGTTGAACCTGAGGCACATTAACTGCCGCTCATCAAAGCCATTCATGATGTCCAGGTTCGTTGAACCTGAGGCATATCGTGCCTATATAAACCAGCACCCTCTCCTCTCATTCTCACTCATCTCAAGCACTCATCCAGGTACTCCTCTTCAGGAGACCTCTCCCTTCTCCCTCAGCTGCTTTCTGCCTTCCCCACCGCTAGCACTGCGCGCACAGGTCTAGCGAGAGCAGGGCCTCCGGAACCTCTGCTCGCTGAAGGTCCTGCACGGGACGCGGGCAATTAGGTTTTCGGGGAGCGTCTTGACGCGACTGCTCGCTCCCTGAACGACTCCTTCGTCTACTTCCCGGCGTAACCGCTCGTGCGAACGACTACTTCGTCTACTTCCCGGCGTAACCGTTCGTGGGACTGCACTGCGAACATCTTCCTGCATCGACATAGTTCGGCTACTTCGAGCAAGACCAGTCGAATAGCATGTCTATTCCAGCTGGTAACGGCGCAACCGGTGCCTCCGGCACTGGTCCCGCCTTGGGGTATTTACTAAACCTACTCTGGTTTAATTCTTTGTTTATGCTTATTAGTGAGAATAACATGAACACATGCACATATCTTGTACACACATTATCACTCATCTATATCATGAAATTGATATTAATATTTGGAATTAAAATATACCGAAAATTGCCTAGATATCTAACAGTATTTGGCTGACGACATACGATTACTGTTCAGAAAATCCTAGAACATGCTAATTAATATTTACAAACAGCATGCTTGTTAATTGATCCGGATTCATTTCTTTTTCTCGCCGAGATGCCTGGCTTCTAAGGCTACTATCCGGTGTCTGAATCTTCGTACGATCACCTCTGTAGCCTTCTGTACGTTCACCTGGAGTAGTGGATGGAACAACTGTAAGAGGCTTAAGTCATCACGAGAGTAACAATATCAAGAGTTGCAAAATTGTACGGGATAGTATGCAAGTGCATGCGTAGCACCTTCTTTTTGGAGCTACTTATTGGCCTTGCAAGCTCTCACCAGGTTCCTCCATTTGTCCTGAGAGCATCAACGAAGCAACATTATACTGAACTGTCTAAGCACCTGAAAAAATATGAAAAGCAGTATTCATTTTCATTTAACCAAGTCAAAAATTCATTTAATTTTCAGTAAGAAAACAAATACCAGTATGCCACCCAATTGTCACTCAGATATTTGTTCGAGCATGTGTGTCATAGAAAGCATTACAATATTGCTTCCACATGTGTGTCATATTAGACCGTAATTAAATATAAATAGCTGAGGTAAATTTTTTGGCTGTAAAGTAATAGATGCCTAATGTAACATGTAAAGTAGTATATGCTTTCTTTTTTGGCTCCAAGTTTGTCTTCCTCCTTTTGGTTTTGCTTATTCCTTTCTATGTCTCTCACTTGTATTTTATACTCCATGAGTTTGATTATCTTCAGTTACTCTGAAACTATGTAAGATTAATACTTAACAAATTATTAGGTAACCACTGGCTACTGAATTAAAATTAAGACACAGTCCTTATAAGCGTATGTCCATAATAAAATCAGGATGTGGTGGTGGATAGATATTTCTATACACTGTGGACTTCAAGTGACAATCAGAAATAAGAACCATAGCTAAATCTCTAAAGCTAATAAGGACGGTTAATTGCCATGGGGGTTATTTGCCATGGGCCGATCTGATAATAACGAAGTGCTTTATTTTTTTCAACAGAATAATGCCCAGTTTGTATCCTATAAACTAATATAACGAGTAGCATTTCCTTAGAAATAAACATACTGCATTAATATACTAAACATGGACCTTTAGCATCAGTGTTTCCCTGGTGGTTAAGCCCTAGCCACCATCAACTAGTCCCGATTTGTAATCAGAATTTTGTTATTCCAAATAACTGCAATTGCAACTCAGGGTTGCCCACAGAATTACGTTCCCAATTCATTCAGTCAAATAACTGTACCAGAGGTGTTTCTAACTCTATAGTTGGAAGGAAAATCAGATTAGCGAAGTTACGGCCTCTTGTTGAACCTAGGCAGGGAAGGGTCACTGGTTGCACCATATTTTTATAGAAAATGGATAGATCTCCGCAGACTGATCGCAAAGCCCAGTTTTACAGTATACTATCTCAGCTCACAAACTGATCACAAATAAGTTGCACCATATAGTAGATCTTTGATCCTAGCCCTAGTGTTCTGTTCCTTTTCCATATTACCTTGTTCTGATGGTATAATATTTTGTCAGACGTCATGGATGCATCACGTCTTATTTTGTGGTGTCAGAAAATGCTGCTCTGTGCCGTAAGCTTTTTGAGCAAACCATGCTTCTTTACTCATATGCAGGTATAATGGGGCGATTTTCACGATTCAAGTCTCGTCGTGGGAAACAAGCTGAAGCTGAGAATAATGCGGAGAATGATGATGGAGGGGCCCGTAGTAATAGTGAGGGTGGAGGGGATGGAAGCCCTTCTGAGTACTTAAACCTCAACCAAAATGATGAGGTAATTCAGTGTCGCATATATGTGTGCTCTTCTAATTGGTCAATTGTAGGAAATAACTGTTCAACATATGTGCAGGCGCCAGCTCAGACTGAGGAAGAGACCACGATATCAGCTGCCAGTAGGGCCAAACGAGGTCGGAACAAGATGCCTAAGGGTCGGTCTCTTATTACCGAGCTCGATGAATTAGGTGAGCCCGTCGCTCCTGTCAAGGTGATGGGGCCATACAAGTCAGCTATTGGGGTGGTGGTGAAGGAAAATGTGCCCATCACGTACAGGTATTGGAATGCGAAGGATAAGACTTGGGTGGTACCGGACTCAATCAAGGAAATATGTTGGGGCAAGTTGAAAGAAAAGTTCATCTTCCCCGAGGATTCAGAGCCATTAGCACGACGTCGAGCACTGTTTCTCATGGGCAACTCTTTCAGATACTTCAAATTTACCTTGAACAAGCATGTGAAGAATGAAACTGAGCCAGATTGGAAGGATTTTCCGAACCAACGACCTTTTTGGGAACAGTTTGTCTTGTACAAGAGGTCAAAGGAGGCATAAGCTAGCAGCGCCACAAATTCACAGAATTGTAGGAAAAATGATAAGCCCTATAAGACCGGCTCTCGTGGGTATATTAGAAAAATACCCGAGTGGGAGGAGCAGGCAGAGAGGCTGGTCCATAGTGGTGTTACGCTGCAGACAGATGGGTGGGATCCTTGGGCCGTGAGGTATCTTCTAGCGAGGGGTGCGTACTACAATCCTGATGGTTCCCTTGGTTTTCATGATCGTGATGCTGAGGATCTTGGACGCAAGATTCATGAAGCACACGAGGCTGCTTCCACAGGCGCTTTCGTGCCAGACAGGGAGAACGATGAGCTAACTCGAGCACTTGGATCCAAAGAGCACCCAGGGTGCACACGTGGGACCGGCAATGTTCCATGGAGGTTTGCCTTCCCCGAACATTTGGGCACATACAGGAGCCGTGGGAGGAGGAATGCTCAACAACAGGCCGAGTGGCAAAGTCTTTTACAAGCTGTCCGTGAAGAAGTAAATGCAACGAATGAGAAGTTTCGGGCTGAGCTTGTGGAATCACTTTCCCGTGGTGCTCCCTTGGCACCAGGAGAAGCAATGAGAGATGCTGCGCCAGATCTTACAAGTCCACAAGGGTTGGTTCGGAGTAGCTGTGGAAGCACAGCATTGCCTGAGGAGGATATTGGAGTCACCTTCCCTGTGGATAAGATCACACAACCAACAACCTGCAAGCTATACATCCATCAGAAGTTCTTTGATATGAAGGTGGCTGTAGGTCAGGCTTGGCCAACCGGCGAAGGGGTTATGCTGCATAATCGCCCTTTACCTGAAGGTTATGCAAAGGTTACCGTTGATTCTCTTGTTAAGAGAAAATACAAAAATGTGGAGTTGGATATCCCCGGTGATGACAGTAGGTTGCTAGGGGATAACATCGGAGGATTTGTGGCGTGGCGGAAACGCTACATAATATTTGAATAAGAATCTGAGTCATCCGATGATGATCCTCGAGAGTCACCGGAGAGGGACCTACCTCCTTCACCAAAGTCCAACAGAGAATCAAGCCCGCCGTCACCTCAAAGAGAGCTAACTCCTCCTAGCCCTCCGAAAAAAAGGCGAACATCATCAAGAACACAGAAAATATCATCTCAGAAGCAATATTCAGAACCGGCAGAAAAGCCAGAGGGACCATGTGAAGGGACGGGCAAGAAACAGGTGAGTGGAAGCATAACAATGCTACTCGAAGAAAAAGGAAAGAAAGTAGAGGAGGACTTCATAGTCCCCAAAGGTGCAATGGACCATTTTTTAAACTTAATGAAACTGCCGCAAACTGGAAATAATCAACCTCCGCTTTCAAACTATGAGCGAACTATGAATATAGAGAGGTGGCGTGAAGGAACCCGAGCTGCACACAAGTTAAATGTAGCTGAACGGGCCACATTTTGTGAACAAAACAACATTACAGAGTTAGAACTTCTTCAAATTGAGTATGGAGAAGATTGGTGGAAACAACCACCGCCACTACCACCGATTACCTGGAAATTTGAATTGGGGAAAGATCTGGTGGCCCTAGAACAAATCCCGAAGCTACCCACAAGAATGCGATAGTTGAATTCTTGGTGCAAGATGCAAAAAAGTAAGCTGTTTGGGGCAAGTTATCTTGATGAAGATCTTCATAAGGGGGAAGGCAGAGTGTGGGTTGATTTCGAGCACTTGTATCATTTCTACCAACAGGTTGCTCTCGACGTCTCAATTATGACCTTGTGGACTGTGTAAGTATCCTCACTACTGATCATCTGTCGTCATTTATCACTCATTAGCATGTTTAACTTTTCATTATTTTTTTCTAGAATGGAGTCACACAAATGTAGACGATGTGGGATTAACAATATAGGCTTCTTGGACCCTAGCACCGTACATGAGAACACAGTCAATTTACCAAGTACCGTTGACTACTTGTACAAAGATTTCCTCTCCATGCAGGATAAAAGATCCATACTTCTTTCATACAATTGCTTGTAAGTTTGTTTTTTAATTCCATATCAAAGTTATTCTCACCACAGTTATTATTAATTTACTTTGTTGTGTCTTATATACAGTTATCATCATGTCCTACTCGATATCGGCCTTAGCGATAGTCGAATCAAGGTTTCTGACTCACGAAAGAGGCCTTAGCGAATGTCCTCAACAAGTAAGTAAAGCAAGTGAATTTATACGATATTTCCATGTCGTGTATCTTATTCATGCAATTTCTCTTTCATAATTTCGCTCATATATAGGGCATTCGCTAAGTACCGTAAGAAAAACAAAATCCATAGACCTTTTTGGGGAGACTTCACTGTAGAAGAGGCTAAATACATCCTCAAGCAGCCTCCGGGCAACGATCACTGTGGGTTCTATGTAATGCATTACATGCACTGCTACACCGGCGATTGCAGAAGCGCCGAAATGGTTGGTATGAAATGGTTAATTGATATATGTTCTTGTGTCTTGAATTATCTAACTTGTCTAATATCTTGTTGTTGTGACATTTTGTTCAGAACATTGAGTTGGATTCAGGTGAATTGCTCATGGGCGAGCTAGTAGCACTTCAAGAAGAACTAGCCGGATGGCTTGTGGACTACGTGGTGAAGCCAGGATCTGAGTACAGCATAATCTAGGTGTAATGTCTAGATCGTATCGTTCTTGTCAAGTATTATAATATATTTGGTGTATGGACTAGATGTTCTTAAACTTGATGTGTGGACTCTATATTTTTTTATTATGATGTTTGAACTCTCTCATTTGATTTCAATGTATAATATCTTATGGTTCAATTCTGCTGTAATAATTATATATTATATATGCTATACAAATATTGTATTATTGATGTCTGAATATATTTTTTTTATGGGAAAATAGTCATCACCGCCGGTTCTAAACAACGGTTTTTGAACCGGCGGTGATGCGCCACCCATCACCGCCGGTTCTACAATAACCGGCGGTGATAGCCCCCCTCATCACCAACGACATAAATCCAACGCCTCCCGAACCGTTGGTGATACTCCTTACGAACCGGCGGTGATGTGGGGTGCTGGAGTAGTGTTCCCACACATATTATGCCACTCACACATGTGCCACTAGTAGTCTCAAATTCATCTTGGGGCGGGATGTCACATTTGGCGTCACAACCAATATAACACAGTGGCGGCTTCCATGTGGCGCCTACGTGGCAAAGCCAGTCACACGAGAGAGCGTGATTACCTTCCGGTAACCTGCTAGCTGCACTAAATGCACAAACATGCAGCCCATTTAGCTATATTTCCTCCATTGTTTTTAATTAGCTAATGAACCCTAAAATTAGTCAAACTTGGTAAGTTTAATCTATGGAGTGTACATGTTCCATTTTTAGTGTTTGCACTCTAAACTATGGTGCAGAAGATAAAAAAAATCAATTTCTAAATAGGATAAGTATAATCTTCAGAGACACTCAACAGTCGGTATGTTTTTTCACGGGCCACTCAAAATCAATGACCTTGTTTCCTATTTAGCAAATCGGCAGTGGTGGCAGTTCAACCGGCGGCCGAGGCGAGGCAGCACGGGAGTGCTGCCGGTCCGCCGGGGGCTGGACCCCGCGGGCAGTGGCCGGTGGCGGGGACCGGCGGCGCGGTGGCAGCTGTGGACGAGCGGGCGGAGGTGGAGTCGTCGGGAGGAAGAAGAGGAGGAGAGGCCCACATACAGCCCACAACGGTGGAGGTAGGGGAGCCTTCTGCGAGGCTTCCACTCCACATTGCACATGCGATGTGCGACTGTATATGTGCGACTGGGAATAGCCCCCGGAATATCCTCCTCTCCTATCTGCCCAAGATCACTACTCCGTGGTGTGCGTTTGCAACAAAGATGTCCAAGTCCAAAGACGCTGGCTTCAGGTGAACTGAACATGTAGAACGACAAAGAGAATGATTTGCAGAGTTTTGGGATTGGGAGCAAGCTTTTACGCCTTCTCTCTTTGTTTTTTCGAAGAAATGCTTTTTTTCTTGTGTTTAATATGTTGGAAAAAATAAGAGCCCTTTTCGTTTGTTCCCTGCCTATGTTGTCCTTGCATTCTCTTTGGACTTTGGTGTTCGGTCAGAGACAGGCAGATTGATTGGGCTGCTGTGGGCTTTCTCCAGACCTTCTGGGCCTTTGTTGTCACCCTGTGCCCCACCGGCGGCGGCCTTGATTGTTGTTGTGACTCAATGGGCCTTGAATCTCCTTACAGGCTGGGCCAAGGCCCAAAATATGGTCCGATGGACCCACCGAACAGAAACCATCCATCCTCTTTGGGCTTTGACGAAGCTGCGGCCTTCCCTCCTCCCGCGGTTTTTTCTTTTTTATATTTAAAAAAATAAAATTTCAAAAATATATGTCCGTTTTGAAATATTTCAAAAATATACCCCGGTCGCCCTCCCATAGGGCGACAGGCCCAATGTGTAATTTTTTTTTTCAAATTTGCAACGAAGTCCTTGGAGAAAAAAAAACAAGCCCTGTCGCCCGTTGGGGGGGCGACCGCCGCTGGGCCCGGCCCACAGTCGCGGCAGGGGGCCTGTCGCCCCCCCCCCCCCCCCCCCCCCCGCCCCCCCCCGCGGGCGACCGGGGTCTCCCCCTTATAAAAGCCCCAGCCCTCCCCTTCCCTCCTCATTTGAGCCCGAAAATTCCACCAAAAATCCAGAAAAAAAAGAGAGGAGTGAGGAGAAGGAAAGCGGCGAAGCCCTACCGGATTCAGCACTTGTGATCTGCAGGTTAGTACATTTAGTTTAAATATTGTTATATTTAAGTACTACGTATTTAAATATGAGTAATTTAATTTAATTAGTGCTATAGTAGATCCATTTAAGTAGGAGTTCAATGATACTTTAGTTTGTAGTTACGTAGTAGTAAATTAGTTTAGAAAATTAGTTCTACGCATTTATTATTACAATTGCAGTGCTATTAGAGACATGTTTATAAATTAATTATGATTTAGAATAGAATTTGGCATATGCAGTATAGAATTCGAGAGTCATCACGTAGTTATGAATACTTATACGTTGTAGTTGAATTCCATACTTAGTTTTTACGGATTATTGAATAAGGTAGTGAAGTAAAGAGTATAACTCGATAAGTATTATGTGATATACAGATATGTCGAGCAAAATGCAGTTTCAAGTATTTTATGGTGAATACAATGTTATGTATGGGCCAAATGGAGTAGATCTTTCTGCCTTTAAGCGCACATCTAGCGGCATAGATAAACCTCTGGAAAGGAGTTTTGGTTCCATATGTAAGTGGCTGCAGCGTGGGTTCCATGTTGATCCGTTGACACATGTGATCACTGTCCAGTCTCTTGTTAATTGGGAGGTAGAAAGTGAATTATGGGAATTAATGATGATACACAGCACTGATGACTGGCAGAAGTACATGCAAGCAGCTCTAGAGCGTGGGTGGCCTCTGGCCATTCTTGTTCAAATCCGGGAGAAGACACAAAATGAAATCCAACATTGTGCAGATCAAGGAACTCCGAGTATTCGAAGAGAGACCAATTATGTTGAGCAAGATGAGTCAGAAGAGACAGAGAACCAAAACATGGGACCACAGGGGCTTGCTGATGAGGGAGAGAGGATACATAGCATTGTGGACGAGATGGAGGCAGAAGACCAAACCGCAATAGAGATGGAAGAATATGAGAACTCATCTGATGACGAGCAGTACTCATTGCCAAAAGAGTGGAAAGAGCATGGTTTTGGCAGTCATATCGCAGAAGATGTACGAAATCAGGAGTGGGAGTACAGAGGGAATGAGGTAGTGCAAGGTGCAACATATCCAAACATTGAAGCCGTAAAAAATGCTGTGAGACTATGGGCAATCTCATTGAAACGAGAATTCAGAGTCGTAAAGTCTGGCAGTAAAGAATATGAGGTGAAGTGTGTGAATGCTGGATGACCATGGCGAGTACATGCATTCAAGGGAAAATGGAAGTCAAACTGGAAATGTTCCATTGTCACAGAGCACACTTGTTTGCTGTCAGAAGTTATTCCCTCGCATCGCAATATATCATGCGACTTTGTTGCAAAGCAAATGTATGAGTTTATTATGGACAACCTAAATTATGAGCCAAAATTGATTATTCGACACATTGAGCAGACTTACCAGTACACCATCAGTTATTTGAAGGCATGGCAGGCTAAACAAAGGGTGTTCGAGATGCGGTTCGGCACATACGAGGCATCATATGATAACCTACCTCGTATGTTATCCCAGGTTGCTGCTAGAAATCCTGGAAGCTTTTATGACACATACCTTTTACCAGTCGTGACTAGGGGACAAAGAATTATGCAACGAGCCTTCTTTTGCATAGGTGCTTCTGTTAGAGCATTTCAGTTTTGTCTTCCGGTGATCTGCATTGATGGCACATTTTTGACTGGAAGGTATAAAGGTCAGATACTCACCGCAATCGGTGTAGATTGCAACAACCAAATTGTTCCGCTCGCATTTGCATTTGTTGAGAATGAGAACATAGACAGTTGGTATTGGTTCCTTGAACGAGTGAAGAATCATGTTGTTGCTGCACGTCCAGATGTGTGCCTTATTAGTGATAGGCATGCAGGTATCCTGCAATCAATACTAAAATTGCAACATGGAACTGCGACAACGCCTCCATTATGGCCTGATGTCCAAAACAGGTGGTGCATTAGGCATATGGGTGCAAACTTCTATGAACACTTCAAGAACAAGGATCTTAAAAACCTATTTAAGAGGTTGTGCACCCAAAATCAACAGAGAAAATTCAATACATTATGGCAGATGCTTGATCAGTTGACTGCAGAGCTAGTGAAGGTAAGGGCATCAGGAGCAGGCACGAGTCAGGCTGCAGAGGCTAGGGATTCAATTGAGAAGCCATTTTCACACTGGATTCGAGGTGCACCTAAGGAGAAATGGTCATTCCTTTATGATACCAACGGAATACGGTATGGTATTCAGACAACGAACCATGCAGAGTGTTTCAATATGGTTATGCGTTCTTGTCGTGCCTTTCCACTTGTGGGAATTGTTGAGTTCATCATGTATGGGTGCATGAAGTATTTCAGAGAGCGTTACACGGCTGCAAGCATAAACATCAGCAACCCCCAAATTCAGTTTTGCAAAAGAGTGACACAATATATGCAAGAGAAGATAGAAAAGGCAAAACTGCACCGCGTCATATCCACAGGTACAATGGAGCATAGATTTGAGGTTCTATGTAAGGATAGAAGTGGTCGTGGTATCCGTTGAGATAGAGTGGTACAGGAGAGTTTGATTACAGTTGATGGCAAAGCATTCTGCTCCTGCATGAAGCCTAAGTTATTGCATATGACATGCTCCCATCTCATTGCGGCATGTGCAGAGTCTGCGTTACAGCCAGGACTATTTGTTTCACCGTACTTCAGCAAGGAAGCAGCTGTATCCACATGGGGACATGAGGTATACGGGATTGGAATTGTGGGGCCTTTCACTCAGGATAATGAGAATAAGATGTTTATTCCTGATCCAGCCACTAAGAAAGGCAAAGGCCGCCGTCAGACACGTCGTATTCGGAATGGTATGGACGAGTCGGAAGCAAGCAAGGCACAAAAGCGTTGCAGCCAATGTGGATCATTGAGTCACAACTACAAGAAGTGTCCTCAGAATGCACTTCACGATGCTGCTGACGTCGGTCCTTCCGGAAATCCCAGAGATGGAGCACCTCCTACGTTCAAACGAGCATCGGCGAGAATTGCTCGTGGAAGGCATTCGGTGTCATGATCCACAATTGTATTTCATTATTTGTAATATGTAGTAATGAAATATGGCAGGTATGTAATGAAGTATTATTGTATTTATGTGTCCAGTTTGTATGAAATATATATTTACCTATGTGTTCTCATATATTTTTGAATGCAGGTATGGAGATGGACTCCTTGCTAGACCCAGTGATCGACTCGAGCCACAGGTCTTACTTTGCAGCTGTTGAGCACCGAGTCCTAGAGGTGCTACGTCCTCGTCCACCCGGCGAGGCGATCTCTATACACCACGATTGGTGTGACCGGTATGTAATGAAATATTATTGTTTATCACTTTTGTATTCGCCGGTATTCCTTTGTTTCGACATTTTTTGTTTTTTTGCAGGTTACGTGAGGCCGGCCTACTGACTCTGAGCCGTCTTGTCGAGGTTGGGCCTATTCAGCTCGACCGATCCCTCCTGACGGCGCTCGTTGACAGATGGAGGCCGGAGACATACACGTTCCACCTCCCGTGTGGGGAGATGACTCCTACGCTGCAGGACGTGGCCTACCTCCTCGGCCTCCCTATCGTCGGGGAGGCTGTAGGTCCGCGTGTGGTGGCGGCCTCGTGGAAGGATGAGCTGGAGGCCCGTTTTGCCCAGGTTGACCGCGTGGACGAAGCAGGTCCGATCAACCCGCACCCGCGAGCAGCAGGTCCTTCGAAGACCTGGTTCCTACAGTTTACAGTACGTATTCATTGCATATATAAATTTAATTGTTACAATTCACATGTTCCATTGCCAGTTGAAACCATTAATCTTAATTGTTTATGCAGCCTGCCTTGTTGGCTGCGGATGCCGATGAGTACAGTGTGACCAGATCGCTGGAGGCGTACCGACTTTGGTTGTTTGGTTACATCATGTTCAACAACACTCATGGCAACTCGGTCGATAGGATTCTCCTTCCGTATGCACGGGAGATTGCGGATGGGGACGAGGACGTACCGCCCTACAGCTGGGGTGAGGCGGTACTTGCAGCCACTTACCGTGGACTCTGCGATGGGTGCATGAAGACACATGGGAACGCTATCCTGTCAGGGTGCCCACTACTGCTACAGCTTTGGTCGTACGAGAGGCTAGCCGTTGGTCGCCCCTTGGTCAGCCACGAGCCTTACCACGGGGGCATGTACGGCGACGAGGAGGACGAGAGGCCCACTATGGGAACTATCTGGATCTGGCGTCAGGTATGTTTGCAACAAACCTAATTTTGTTATTCATTGTTACATGATGTATTAGCGCAATTTTAATTTTACTTATTCGGAATGCAGAGGTCCTGGGCACATGCGCGGGTTAAACGCGCATATCCTGAGTTTGTTTCGGAGCTCGACATGCTTACGCCCGAGGACGTTGTCTGGGAGCCTTACAGCCCAGAGGCTGTGGCTACCCGTGCACCAGCAGGCCTGTCTTCACACTGCTCCGCGAATGCGAGCCTGTGGCTTACTTCCGCCGCCCTGGTTTATGGCATCGCGGTTGAGGCATATTGCCCCTGGAGAGTCAGGAGACAGTTTGGGCAGCGCCAGGAGTTTCCGGTGCCCACCGCGTTGGAGCGTGTCAGTCGCCAGGACCACAGGTAATTATGAATGAACTTGGCTCATACATTCGTGTCGAATCTAACGATTCTTCGTGGTCCACTTTTTAGGTTGTCAAGGAGTGGCTTGCCGTGCTCTGATGATTGGCTCACCAAGATCCAGCCGTGGGTGGACCAATGGGAACAGGCAGACGAGCACTTGGTCCATCCAACAGGACCACACACAGATAGCTCCTTTAGGGCTTACCTCACCTAGTACTTACCCCGGACTCGGGCTCGTCTGGTTTTTGTTGACACTCACCCGCAGCCACACCAGGCGAGGCCTCAGGATGGCTATGCCCGGCACCACGTGGAGGCACTAGCTGGCGCGGTGAGTCTTTTGATCATATTTGCATATATAATCATATTCATAAGATAATTCATGTGTTTGTAACTTTACTGAATTGATGCAGCTTCGCCTTTGCAACATGATGGAGACGGACTGCTCGACTTACCTGACGAGGGTACGTGCCGATCCCCAATGACCCAGTTTGAGCAGACAGAGGCATGGTCGAGGCAGCGTGATCAGTTGCGTCAGGTGGCGCACAACTTCGGAAGCCGTGTGCAGTACGAAGACAGCCACGGGTCGTCTCAGGCCTCGTCGTCGTTCCCGTGTCCGTCGACCATGCACGGGCCGACGTCGCAGTTCTTCCCAAGTGCAGGTAACGTACATATCTCTTTAAAATTACATCAGAGGGCTAAGAGGGTCCGACGCCCTAGGGGTGGTTAGATGTATATGATGTTTATTTGTAATGAGATAGCTGTGGACCGCTTATTTGTATCCGATGTTTATGATTGTGGTAGGTTACTTGTCATTTGTTTTTATAGATATTATTTATGTGAACTTATTATGCTTGTGGGTTCCATAATGCTCGTGAAATAAGGGAAGTTCTTGCGATTTTTTTCCGTGATTTAATGAAGGACAAGTTACGTGCGGTAGGAGTTAGCGGCCGAGATCTTGCCGACGATGATGACGAATACACGCTCGAATAGCTCAAAATAGGTCCCTGCAAAAATAAAAGTCCGAGAAAAAAAAAGGGGGGGGCTGTCGCCCCCCCAACGGGCGACAGGGCCCTGTCGCCCGAGGGGTGGGCGACAGGCCCCTGTTGCCCGTTGGGGGGGCGACAGGTCCCCCCCTTTTTTTCTCCAGGGACTTCGTTGCAAATTTGAAAAAAAAATTACACATTGGGCCTGTCGCCCTATGGGAGGGCGACCGGGGTATATTTTTGAAATATTTGAAAACGAACATATATTTTTGAAATTTTAATTTTTAAAAAATATAAAAATGAAAAAAGTTCCCTCCTCCCTCTACACTTGGGCCTTCTATCTCTCTCTCTCTCATGGCGGCGGCGGCGGCGTCGGCGTCGACGCCGCAGGGGGTGGCGGAGCGGCGGGGCATCCCGGCGGCGGCCTTCGTCGAAGACGTCGAGGCCTACCTCCGCCAGGCCGGGCTCGACGTCAACTCCGCCCTCGCCTTCCTCCAGGAGAGGTAAACCCCGAATAAACTCGGTACCCTAGGGATCTCGCCATGCTCCGGAGCGCGCTTCATCCGGGAATCGCCTACCGGTGTCGTTGCTCCCGCG
Organism: Panicum virgatum; assembly: GCF_016808335.1. Classification (NCBI taxonomy): domain Eukaryota; kingdom Viridiplantae; phylum Streptophyta; class Magnoliopsida; order Poales; family Poaceae; genus Panicum; species Panicum virgatum. The sequence goes on from NC_053138.1 coordinate 56,581,692, forward strand.
CCGTGCTATCGTCTCTGGCCTGGATCCGCTGTCTGCCTCCCTGCGGGTGTCTCCGACCAGTAGCTTTTGGGGTGGAGATGTGCCGGCTCTGTTTTGGATCCTTCCTGCTTGTTCGTGAGCGCGGTGGCTCTTGTCCCCTACGCTTGTTAGTTGAGCTGACGAACGGAGAGCAATCGAAACCCCTGATTCAGTGTTTGTGCGGGGGGTTTGGTGACTTTCAACTCGGTTCATAGACTGATCCGTCGCTTGGATCTCTCATATGTGCCAATTCCAACCTAGATACCGTCGGTTCAGTACCTCTCTTTGCAGCTATTAACTTGTGCACCTCTGCTGTTTTTAATATCCATGCTCCCCGATTATTTGGTGAAACCATTCGCTGATTCGCACAAAAAAAATGAGAGAGAAATGAGAACACTAGCTGGCTGTGTGGCTAGCTGGATTTATTCCCTGGGACTCGCTATTTTTGTGAACTTACTGGTTTTTGTGAGTTCATAGCATGTAAACTTATTGGTGTCATGTCATGCAGTGCTTCTGTTCACCAGACTGACAGTATTTCTTATGGAACACGGGAGACATAGTTAAGATTAATTTGTTTCAATTTCTTTTTTCAGGAACAAAAGCATTTATCAGATTAGGCTAAGATAGTCTGTGTGAAATTTCATATTTTTTTCTTACTTTTTTTTTGCGAAATATTTTTTTTCTTACTTGGTTGCACTGATTTTGAGGAGAAATGTAACATGTATATTGTGTTTTGTTTAGGCTGCAGCAATATAAAATAGTGGAGATGAAGCTTCTAGCACAACAAAGGGATCTTTAGGTGCTCATGCTTTTTTCCTTAGATTTTTGTAGAGTTTCTTCTGTGAAGTATGTTTCTGTACAATTATTAAACTTAGTACTGCTTAACTAAGTCAAACTTAGCTTATGAATATGTGTGATGATTTGGTTTTTTACATCTTATGATTTAATATTTAACACCTTAGCAGTAGCTTCCAGAATTTTTTAGTTTGTTCATGGTATGAGCACAAATCTCTCTCTCCCCCCCCCCCCTCTCTCTCTCTCTCTCGTCACTGCCTCCCTCAGTTCCTCTAAACATTTCAATGAAGGGCCGACGGTTGATTAGTAATTAATTAGTAACTCAGCAGGATGAAAAGGATGTGCTAGTAGAATGCATGGAGAGCAGCCGAGAGATCCTTGTAATAACAAATAAATTCTACCATATAGTGGCATAGATATGCTATGATTGTAGCCTAACAATATATGTTTATGAGTTCCAATTTTCAAACACACAAAGATGCGTGGATATATACTCGCTAGTATTTTTACACAGACCCGACTCGACAACATAGCTAGACTCTGCACATGGACAAACTACAACTTGGTGACAAAAACAAACCTGCCATGTACATGAACAAAATGATAAAAAAAACCGAGTAACTCAAGCCGTAGACGACCCTTATTTCTTGACCACCAATAGGTGTATATATAGTATTATAGTTATTGTGTCGTATTGTCGTTAATTTGTCGTGCCACTGGAGCAGCAATTCCATGAGCAGCAGCTCAAGCTTAAGTACCAGTTTGGTGTAGGCCGCCCTGCTGCTGCTCCTGCGCCGCCGCACAAGCACAAGGAGATAGCTGGGATTGCTACCAGGAAGATGAGTCCAAGGATGGAGATGAGCCACGTAAGCCATGGTAGCATCTGCTGCGGCGGCGCGGGAGGAGGAGCGCCGCCGGCGCAGAGGCCTGGCGGAATGACTCGGTAGATGCCGCCAGCGGTGATGATGTAGACGTCCATGATGCTGTCCTGGCCCAAGAAGACGATGCTACCGGCGATCCGTTGCAGGGCACGGGGCTGCTCTCCAGCACCGGACTTTGGGGATCCGGACGGAGGGGTAAGCATGCAGCCCATTGCTTGCCGGAGTTTCTGCTGCGGCCCACACGGATGAATTATATATGTACACGTACCTACATTCATTGGACAATTACCGGTTAATCACAGCAGCAGTGACAGACTGACAGTAGCTAATAATGAACTTCCGATCGAAGGGATTACTGCAGCACATAAAAATAAGATTGGAAGTTACAGTGAGGAAAGCAAATATACCTTCCGCTCAAGAAGGGGTCAGCGGGACCTCGATGTGGCCGCCGGTTGAACGGCCGTGGCTGATGATGATGCGGGACCTCGATGTGGCCGCCGGTTGAACAGCCGTGGCTGATGATGACGGAGACGGCGGCCGTGGTCGGAGAGGCACTGTGGTTGGAGATCAGGTACACCTGCTCGTTCTGTCGCTGCACGTTCGTTTGCATTTACACAAGCTCATATTAGCCTTGTTTAGTTCGTAAAATTTTTTAGGTTTTGGTACTATAGCGTTTTCATTATTATTTGGCAATTAATGTTCAATTATAAACTAATTAAATTTAAAAGATTAGTCTCGTTATTTACAGTTAAACTGTGTAATACTACATTTAATGCTCAATACATATGTCCAAAGATTCAATGTAATATGTATTGTAGAATTTTTTTTTTGAGAACTTAACATTGCCATCGGTATGTCATCGTACCTCATCCACTCCGGCGCAGTACAAGTCGGAAGGCCTCATGGAATCGAAGCTGCAGCCCCTCGGGTTGCTGAGTCCAGCGGCAAAGATCTGGGGCTCGTTGTTGCCAGGCATGCTGTCGACGTCGAGCCTGACGATTTTGCCAAGAAACGGGGAGCTCGCTTCGCCTCCTAGTCCACCACCGTGCCCCGTAGCGAGGTAGAGATACCCATCATCGTCACTAGGACGGAAGATCTGGCCGCCACGCTGCTGGTTGGGCGCGTCCACCAGCTGCGGCGGCAAATCCATGGCAAAATTCCTCCTCGCTTCGGTAATCTTGATGAATTTGAAGCAGCAGATCAAAGGTAATAATAAGCACATACATCTCGATCTTCGAAATAATTTAGATCTGTAATCTTGACACGAAGTACGTTACCTTGCCATAGTAAGCGCCGCCCTTGGTGGTGAACTCTTCGACAACGAGCTGGTACCTGGACCCATTTCCAGCAGCACCAGACGAGGACGATGATGCAGCGCCGCCGCACGCCGGTGAGGTGGCGCTATCGCAGGTGTACGAGACAAACAAGCGTCCGTTGGCCGCGAACTTCGGGTGGAGCGCAAGCCCCGACAGCCTGATGAGCGCCGGACCCCCCGAGGTTGAGGATGGCCCCGTCGCCGTCGACCTGCAACGCCGCTCCGGACCCCCGTGGGGCCACCGCGACGAGCCAGACCTTGCCGTCCTGGGTGTAGAGGAAGGCCATGCCGGCACTGGCGGACCCAGTGGGTGGGCAGGTATGCCGTCGCATATCCTAAGCCGGCCCTTCTCTTTCTAATGATTTTTTGACTGGAATTAATAAAATTGAATTGACAATCATATTGATGACACTAGACATGAGGACAGCTTCAAAGGTTTTACTAATCTTGATGACCTCTCAGTTCTAGTTCAAATTGGGAGGCATAAGATTTATGATATGGTTTACAATTTTCTAAAATTACTCTTGTTTCTACCGGTGGCAATATTTTTTCCAAAGTCAGCTTTTCATTAGTATAGATCCAAAAGCACTTTCTCCTACTTTTACTGATTTTTGGGCATACAAATTACCCACTTGCCATTGATTATGTAGATATCGGTTTATGTTTTTTTTACGTCGCTCTCTCCTCCCTCTCGCGACCGCTTCCTTGGTGCCCCTCACCTCCTTTCCCGCCAGCGCACCAGAAGCCTTATCCGGCTGGTGCGCGGCCCTGCTCTGATGAGTGCGCGTCTCTACCCTCATCGTTGTTGAGGCTCCACACCCTCCCCCACGCCGCTCCCCTCCCTTGAGAGAGCCGCATCGAGACGATTGTGGATGATATATGGGTCTCCTTAACAGTTTTCTGATAAACAATTACAGCTGCCGAACTAGATGGCCTTTTGCTTTTTTTCACAGCTATTTTTCTATAGCCCACAGCTCACAACAGTTTTTCCAAAAGTCACAGCTCAACCAAACACACTTTTAATTTGTTTCTACTATTTATATTGTAATCTATGCAAGTATTGAACCTAATTATTTGTATACCAAATTGCTCGTGGGATTTTTTATTGTGCATTGATTTTTTTAGATTATACCGAATACCGAATTATATGTTAAAATTTTAACATGGCGTACCCCAAGTTTTAATCCTAGATCCGCCACTGCACGCCGGAGCCGTCCGGGTGCGCGGCCATGCCCAGGTAGGTGGTGGTGCCGCCGGCGAGTTGCTCGAGGCATATGCCGGCATCCTGCTACTGTGGCTGGGCGGACGTCGTGGACGGGGGCGGCCGAGTGGTGCACCGTGGGGGAATAGAGCTGATGCTGCCGGCGTTGACCGGCTTGGGAGAGGTCGAGGGTATGCACCTCTGCACACGCAAGAGGATGGTAGGTACAAATTAAAGGAAATCAGCAACATCCACATATAGCGTGCGAGTGGATCTGGAGACAGTTTGGCCGTTGGATTGGACAGAAAAAAAGAAAGGAAGATCGATTAAAAAGAAGAACAATTGGGCGTCGATGTACAGTACAGTAGCCCCCTTGCTTACTTGGCAGAGGATGGCCTTGATGATGGTGGCGCAGGCGCAGTGGCGGAGCCAGGAATCTGTGTCTGGGTATGCCAAATGCTAAAAAAAATTGAAGCAAAATGTATATAATATAGTGAATGAAAAGTTATAACAGCCATTACATTTATCGAATCCATAATAATAACCAAAGTACAAGTTCGAAACATAAATATTATAAAATAGTAACAATTACTACAATATAACTCTACGATCCCCTTGTTGGAAGAGATTGATGATATCCTCGTCTTTCACTTGACTAAAGAATTCCCTCTCATTAAATGTAACCAAGCAATTGTTCAAATATTCATCACCCATTTTGTTCCTTTGCTTGTTCTTCACATAATTCAGTGTGGAAAATACTCTTTCAACACTAGCAGTGGCTACAGGAAGAATTAGCACCAGCTTAAGAAGCTTGTAAACAACATAATATTGTTCATCCTTTTGTGTGTTCACAAGTTTAACTGAAAGCTCACACAGGTTCTTCAAATTTTTAAACCTTTCATCTCTACGAACATGAGAAATGTACATATTAAGCTGTCATGGAAGTTTCCCTAATTCCTCAGTTGTGAAATCTTTAGGATAAAACTTTGTAGCAAGTGTAACCAACTTGGCTTGATCATAAGCAGCAAATGAATCAAGTGGGCTAAATGCTGCCATGCAAGAAAGTAGCTCTGTGTTTACCTCATCGAATCTGTCATTCAGTTCTCGAAGTTGCCTATCAATGACGCTCACAAACATGTCAACATGGAAGCGATGATAGTTCATTGCGCCATTATAGAACCCTCTTTTAGGCCTCCCAACAGGATAATAAGAACCCTCCATGTCAACAACTTTAATCTTGTACTTCACACAAAAAGAAGTAACCCTCTGAAGAAAATTATTCCATCCTTCCTCTTCCCGCAAGCACTGCAAATGAAACTTTGTAAGATCAACAAGCTCCATGGCATTCACAATATCCTGGTCTTTCTTTTGCAAGGCCCTACTCAAGTCCTCGGTATAACCAAATATTTCTTGCATCAAGTGTGCCATGAATACAAACTCGAATGACCGAAATGATGTCAACATAGTCATAGCTGATTGAGCCTCCGCTGTAGTATACTCTTTTCCAATCTTCACCAAAACACGCCTGATTGCAGGATACATAGAGATAACATGCATCACAGTTTTGTAGTGAGAGCCCCAACGAGTATCACACGGCCTTCCCAAACCCATTTCTTGATTCAAACCCTTTCCGATTTCTTCTTCCTCCAACTCTAATGCATCAATTAGTTCCTCAGCCTGAGCCATTCGAAGCATTCTCATCTTTTTGCAAGAATTGCCAAGAACATTTAACAAGATAACAAGCTATCCAAAAAACCATGTGCAATCCCCACTCTCCTTAGCAACAGCAACAAGAGTTAATTGCAGCTGATGAGCAAAGCAATGAACATAATAGGCATATGGAGACTCATCCATAATAAGTTTTTTCAGCCCATTAGCATTACCTTTCATATTGCTAGCTCCATCGTATCCTTGCCCACGAACCATTGCAAAGGTCAAATTATACTTCATAAGCATATGCTCCACTGCAGCCTTAAGTGTCATAGCACTAGTATCTTCAACATGGGCAACACCAAGAAATCTTTCAACTGCCCTTCCTTTCTTATCAACGTAACGCAAGCAAACAGCTAGCTGTTCATTCTGGTACACATCAGCAGACTCATCAGCAAGTATTGCAAAGTTTTGACCACCAAGTTCCTCAATTACTAGCTTAGTAGTCTCTTGTGCACAACATTTGATGAGCTCATGTTGTACTTGATGTCATGTCATCTTACAGTTCTGTGGAGCATTCTTTAGAACCACCCTGTCAACCTCTTCAAAATTTCCTACAAGCCAATTTAAAAGCTCAAGGAAATTTCCTTTGTTTAGCGAGTCTTCACTTTCATCATGCCCTCTAAATGCCAAGCCTTGGCGCAATAGAAACCTTAAGCACTTGAGTGTCCATGTCAAACGAAGCTTATATAAAGCTTTGTACTGCGTGGTGTTTGAAGCAATAGACTCTCGAATTGATGTTCTTGGTGTAGTGAACCTATCATATTTCTCTTGAGCTTCAGCATGAGCACTACTGACAGTACCCATGTGTTTTTTCAATCTTGATTTTAGGTGCCAATTTCGCCACCCACCCTTCACAAATGTATCACCACCTGGGCATTTTCTTTTATCTTTGAACAAATAGCAAACGAAACAGAAAGTGGCATCTCTTTCTACACTGTACTCAAGCCACTTATTTTGCTTAAACCAAACTGGGCAAAAGCGGCGTGGATGACTACTTATGTCTCTATATGGAAAATCATGATTCTTTGGCTGACATGGATCCAACTCAATATATCTCCTTCTAACTCTATCTTGGTCATTTACAGCATACCTTGAGATGGCTATTCGCTTCCCAGGATCATGCTCAAGTGCTTCCAAATCTGCTCCATCTTCACCCTCTTCATCAGTTGCTGCATCATCTTGTACAATTGGAGTTGGGGAGCCTCTGTCCGATTGGGGAGCTTCATCATTTGCTTCAACAGCGGACTGTGCCAGTGCTTCATCATCATCCTGTGCTTGCACAAGTGCTATCTGCAAATTGTTCTCGATCTCAACAGGAGGAGGATTTGGTGTAGATGCCAAATCTGCTTTTTTTGCCTTTGCTTTCTCCCATAATGTAAATATACTGCTAGTAGCCTTCTTCTTCATCTAGATTACAATTTACATAGAAATAAATGTTACAAAATTATTGAATAAAGTAGCACACATACAGCAGTATAAAAACAAATAAATTAGAACAGAAAAATAAAATCTTTACCTAGTTGCCTGCTGCAATTGAGATCGATGACGCGCCGGTGCTTGCTGGCTGCTGGTTGCTGGTCACCGGCCGCCCGTCGTCGGTCGCCACAGCACTGCAGAAGAAGCAGATAGAAATGACGAGATCTGGGGTCTGGCCGTCTGGGGATTGGACGCCAGCAACGCAAGGGGACGGACGAAAGGGGAAAGAAATCGCCTACCTGGCTACCTGCTTGCCGGCTGAGATGTGGCCTCCGCAGCTCGCACAGTCACAGGCCACAGCGAGATGCGCCGCCGCTGCTTCCGCTTGGGAGTCGCCCACGAGCACGATGAATCGTGCTCAGAATAGGAAAGGGCAAGGCCAGTGGGAGCTGACGGGAGATGACCTCTTCACTTTTGCTCTTGGGCCTAGCCAAATGATGGGCTGTTCGGCTGCTCACTCCAACTTGGTGGGCTTTTGCATCTTGGTAATTAAAAAATAGAATATGCATGTATTTTGGTATATGTATTTATTTTTTGTGCTGAAATCCGCCAGTGCGCAGGCGGCGTCGGAGGCGGGCACGTTCATGGCCTCGAACTCTCACCCTGAGCGCAGCGTCGGCAGCCGGGTCGCAACAGCTGAGGCCGACGATGGTGTCGCAAAAGTGCAGTGGCTCCCACACCACCACCGGCACCTCTGTAAATGGAATAAAAAAAACTTGTCAATGAAATTTTTCTCTATCCGATTTGTGTGCTTTCAAATAGTACTACCTCCGTCTCAATATATAACAAACTTTTAGAATTAGTCAAAGTGAAACATTCTCATCTTCAACCAATATAATATCACTAAAAATAATTACTTTTAAATGAAGAAAGTTACATACTACGATAGTTGGGTTTATTGCGAATAAACTAGTATAACTTTTATGTTGATAATCTTTATAATATTTTTAACAGGTACAGTTAATAAATTTTAAAAGGTTTTACTTTGACAAAAACCTAAAAATAACTATATTTTGAGGGGGAGATAGCTGTAGTAATGCCAAAATTCAGCAGATCTGTTCCGCTCAAAATGGGAACGGGTGTCATCTTCCCTAACCCAAGATCGGAGAATGAAGACAGCAACAATTTCTACAAGGGCCGGTAAGTTTTTTTTTTTGAGAACACCCAAGGGCTGGTAAGTGGGCCTGTAACAAGGCCGGTAAATGGGCTTTTGGTGGTCAGTGAGTGGGCCTCAATTTGTACAGCTGCTTGCTCGGCTTGGCCCGTGGCCCTGTAGACGGGTTAGTTGGTTTTCTTACGGCTACTTCGTTGTCGTCGGAATTGATGCTCGACGAGAGCTTCCGGCCTCGGGCGCCTGGCTGGCTGGCTGCGCGCATGGCGGCATGGGTACCCGCCGGGCGCCGGCTCATCGTCCCGCAGGGCGGGAGCAGACGTACTTCCGTCGTGCTCAAGGGGCCTCTCTTTGAGGCGAAATTAGTAATGTTTTCCTACGGTACGTACGGAAACATATTGAAAGTCGGCTAGCTAGTTCCATGATCCATTTCCATGCATGATGGACTGCTTCTCAGCGCCGGGGAATCCACCGCTCCGCTTAGCACGACGACGAACGAAGCATCCGCGCCTCACCGGTGGATACACAAGGCCCAGAACCTTGCGCCGGTGGTTGCGGCAGCCATGCCCCAGACCAGGGCGCCGACCGCCGGCGGCATCAGCGGAGCCACCCGCGACGCGAACATCGCCGTGAGCGCCCAGACCGCGGCCCTGGTCGTCCTTCCGCCGCCGTCAGCGTTCGTACCTGCGGAGGCGGTGGAAGAGCAGCGCGATGGCCCCGTAGGCGCCGCCCACGAACGCGACGGGAAATCTCAGGAAACAAAGGAGGGCGCCTATCTAGCTACGGAGCGCGTGGATGCATGTAAAACGGACAAACAAATTGAGCGGAGAGCAGCAGAGATCAAATACAAAGAGAAAGAATGAAGCTTGGGACGGCGGCGGTGTGAAGAAAAGATCAGCATGCAGCTAAAGAGGCCACTCACCAGAGCCGGGGCATACCGGCGACATGGCTGCAGTAGTTGAACCAGGGGACGGGGAGCCGCACCAAGCGCCGCAGCAGCTGCAGAGCAGCAGCAGGAGGCGAAGCTGGTGGCGTGGGAGGGCCATGGCATGTGTGTGAGACGATGAGAAGATGGAGATATGACAAGGTGACTGTGGGTTTTATACTTGAAGAACGCCCAGAAACCATAAAGATGACGTACTCTCAGTACCGGAAACATGACATATAGTTGTTGCCGTGTATGTCCCTGTTGTTGCCGTGTATGGGAAGTCACGTTTTATGTATCGCTGACAATAATTATCGATTTATCGTGCTGCGCATCCTGCGCATCGCTATCGTGCTAATTAAATTTGTATAAGGCCGTGGATTTTTATGTCTAACTTGGAAGAAAAGCGTCGCCTTACGTTTTTATCCCCGCTTCGTGTAAAAGAATTAATCTGGGATTCAAATGCACTCGTCCCTTAAATTTATATGTTGGTGAACCTTATCTTAACTAGTAAGATGGGACAACTTTTCACACATACCATACCATTTAACGTAGGCTATTAGTGGGCTCAAATTCGTCCGGACTGAGATGTCACATTTGGAGTCTCGACCAATATAACACAGTGGCGGCTCCCATGTGACGCCTACATGGCAAAGCCAGTCACGCGAGGGGAAAAAATCTGGTGGAGACGGTACGTAAGGAGCGTTCCGTGCATACCGTGTCCGTGGATGAACGACACTTAGGCATCATTTCCATCTACCGTCTATACCAATAATCTTCACAGTTACTATACTAGATATCTCTGGCTTATCCTAATGAAATTCTGACTTAGCTTCTTCCTGGTGATGGATATAGTCTCGATGGCTTTGCCCCTAGTATGGCTTAAAAGTAAACTAGGATATCCTAAAAAAGGGAATTTCATGTGTGATCACCTTGCCTCTTTTAGGGGAGGCTATTTACCAAGTGAGTCTGTGCTGCATGCTACGAAACAGAAGAATCATTTTAAATCCCATTTGCACCCGGATTCAGCTTCTTTCGAACTAGCAAATGCACTTTCAGAGCCAACAACGGATCGGAGTTCGCCAGAATACGACGACATGCTGAGTTCTCAACGACTAGCATGAATTGAAGGACGCTGATTGCCGTTGTACCTATTGATAAAGGATTGGACAACTCGACACAGACTACGCAACAGGCTTCAAGGAATTGAAGCGGCTCCCACGCTTGGAGGATGCTGCAGCGCTCGGCTCCTACGCCGCATGACGACCGAGGACACGGCTTGGCTCCAGATGAGACTCGGAGCAATCAGCTTATAGGATTGACGGGAGAAACGCATCATCCATATCGTGCATACCGGTTGAGGGTTTACGGGATTGACGAAGAAACGAATCCACTCTCGCACAACGTACCACAGCACTCCGGTGACGGTGCCTGCGGCGTGGCGATGCAATTGCTCAGGCGGCAGCGGCGTGGTGATGGTGCCGCCAGCACGGCGACACAAAAAACACCTAGATGGACGGGATGCTCGCATGTACCGATGGCAAGTAAGCAGCACACGCTGAACATCTAGCCGGAGGCCCTTCCGGCGCGTCAGCGGCCGCGGAGGTGTGTGCCTGCCGCACGCTGCTTCCCGCGCATCACATGGGCAGCAAGGACTGGAGGCACTGCCGCCGCCGACGGAGGCAACTGCAATAATGGCAGATGAGGGAAGCTGGGGCAGCGGCAGATGGCGGCGGAAGCTCGCATATGAGACGATCCCAGGGATTTGGAGCTTTGGATGATGGCCCTCGTCTGCATCGGGAGCACAGCTGAGGCGCTGGAAGCCTCGTTCATCTGGAGCCGAGCGGCGTCCTCACGCTGCGCAGGAGCCGAGCGCTGCAGCATCCTCCAATCGTGGGAGCCGAGATTGTTAGCAGACGTCGGATGGAATGGAAGGGGCGCCTACGTGTAGTTCATCCACGGACGGTTTGCACGGAACGCTCTTTGCATACCATCTCCACCAAATTTTTTTCCAAGGTCTCAACCATGGCCCTAGTGCGTGATCGAGGTCTCGACGAGGACGCCCGCGAGATGGTCTGAGCGTAGGTATTGGTCCGGCCGGGGAAACGCTACGTACCTGCGCAATGCTTTTATCGACATATCTATGACTTGCGCCATAAAAAGACAGGGTGCTAGCTACTAGTCGCTCCCGTGCAAAAATTTTAAATCGAGGCACTCCTTGCATGCTCACACTGCCGGCATTAATAACCTTTTGTCGACTATTCCAGTCAATCCAAATCCGTCTAACGTAATCCAAATTTCAAGCACGTAGTGGGAGGCACAAAGGCAAGCAGCCGCAAGCTTATCACAAACACGCTGGACGCATATATTCCTTGCCCGCGCGGCACGCTCGGTCGCAAGGAGCGGCGCGGCCTCCTCTCGTTCCCACTGCGACGACGCCCGGCCGCAGCCACCTCCAATCCAATGCCTTTTGCTGGCCTAGTTCTACAGCTAGCCCTGCTAATGGGTTCCGCTCAAATAGGTTTTATGGAGTGAGTTTTGACGTGAAGTGTGTTTGGATGGGTTAAGATTGATTGTATTAGTTAATGAGATAGAGCGGGTTCTATGTAAATACGGTTTGCACTAAAAAAACCTATTGATCTATGATGATTAAATTTCGTGCGGATTGGCATGGGTTGAAATAGATACCGTGTGCAAAACTGTATAACTGTATATAAATGTGGGTCCACATTGAGAGTCACACCCTGAAATTAAAACCACGTGTTTACACCATAAAATTTTATCAAAATTGACAGAAATTTGTTAGAAATGACTCAGTATGACTGGCAACTACTCTGTGCAAAGCTAGGTTGCTAGAACTATATGCGAACCCCGCATCAAGAACCGGACGATAAAATCTCGCATTCACATTATAGAATTTTATCAAATTGACTGAAATTTGTTGGAGATGACTCAGTATGACTGGCAGCTACTCTGTGCAAAGCTGGGTGGCTGGAACTACATGGTCCCCACGTCAAGAGTCAGACCTTGAGGCCGTGTTTAGTTGAAACGCAAAAAAAAAATTGTGAAAGAATCTTGCTAATTTGAAGTACTAAATGAAGTCTATTTACAAAACTTTTTGCACAGATGGGTTGTAAATCGCAAGACGAATCTAATGATGCTAATTAATCCATAATTAGCAGATGGTTACTGTAGCATCAATATTGCAAAATCATAGATTAAGTAGGCTCATTAGATTCGTCTCGCGATTTACTGCCTATCCATGCAAAAAATTTTGTAAACAGACTTCATTTATTACTCCATGCATGTGTCGAAACATTCGATGTGACGTTTTTTTTTTGCGTTTACGGGGTTTATGGGGTGGGAACTAAACAGGGCCTGAAAATAAAACCTCGCATCCACACTATAAAATTTTTATTTAAATTGACTCAACTTTGTTAGAGATGACTTAGTATGACTAGCTGCTACTCTGTGCAAAGCATTGTGACTAGAACTACATGCGGATCCCGTGTCAAGGGCCGGACCATGAAAATACAACATCGTGTTCACACTATAAAATTTTTATAAAAATTGAATGAAATTTGTTGGAAATGACTCAGCATGACTGACAGCTACTCTATGCAAATCAGTGTGGCTTGAAGTACATGTGGGCCCCACATCAAGAGTGGAGCCACTAAATTTTTAAATATAGTAGAATCTATTGGTTTTTATGGATTACCTGCTTGTAATGAGACGGGTTGGTTAGAGTAGAGAAATTAACTAATTGGATAGGGTAGAATTAAGTATCTAGGTATATTAATTTTGGGTGGGGTTCAGGGGTTGAGTATGGTGCGGGTTAAATCCCATTAGCAGGGCTATCTACAGCCACACCTGGTTGGTAGAGTTCAGGGCTATAACACCTTAGGTGTTAATCTTAGCCATGATGAATCTCATTAGGTCATAATTGAGCATCATGGCATCTCATTTGTTTAAGTCATTTAATTATTGCTTAGTGTGCAAAATCTAACTTTGTGAATGAACTTAAGTTTTTGTTATACAACTGTGGCTCCTGTTGGTTTATTTAAATACTGGATACAACATCGTGAATTTATAGTAGTTTTGCTTGATTTTTTGGCTGTCGATTTCTTGGGTGAAATATCAGTTGTAACTGCATTCATTTTTAAATTCAAGTTTCAATGTGTTCTTTGTGATTTATATTTCCCGTAAAAATTTTGGGGAATTTTTTTGAGCATATGTGGCTTGCTAGCTTGAACGGGGAGAACTTTAGTTCAAAATAAATATCTTGCTAGGCCCGCCGGGCATCATCCGCTCTTCCTCCTCCGCTCATACTCTGGCCATGCCGCCGGCTGCTTGCTGGTCCTCCCCCGCCGAGTAGGTTCCCCGTTTAGTTTCCAAAAAATTTTCTATAGTACTAATGAGATTAGCACAAATTGCTGTTTATATGCTCAACAATCCTGCGTGAGACGAATCTAACGAGGCATTTAACCGCATGATAAAAGAATAGTACTGTAGCATTATTGTAGCCAATCATAGATAAATTACAGTCATTAGATTCGTCGCGAAAAATTACACCCATCAGCGAAAAGATTTTGCAAATAAATTTTATTTAGTTCTTCATGCATCGAGATTAGCACAAATTACTGTTCATCAGCACAACAAACCAAACAAAGCCCTTGACTGAATGAAGATTTACAGTACTAGGGTACTGCGGTAGGCGTTATCCTGTACGTTAGTATATGCACCGAGATCTGTGCTGGGTACCGTGGCGCGACAGTTAATGAAAATTATGTCTAATGACATATGTATAGTATACCATGGGGTAGGGATGTACTGTTGTGATCTGTTCACATATGTACGCAATAAAAACAGGTGGCTCCCTCTCTCACCGTTTCAAAATCAGGCTCTGTTTAGTTTCCAAAAAAAATTCTACAGTACCCATCACATCGAATCTTCGGACAAATACATGGAGCATTAAATACAGTTGAAAAAATATCAAATTACACAGTTTAACTGATTAGCACGAGATAAATTTTTAAACCTAATTAATTCATGATTGAACATTATTTATCAAATAACAATAAAATATACTACAGTACCAAAATTCAAACATTTTCATCAACTAAACACACCCTCATTTGAACCGGCTGTCCGTCTCACCCCTCCGAGGCCAGAGGCTCGTCGGCCGCGCCTCCCTCCCTGTGCAGGACGTCGCCAGCCCCAACGAGGTCCGGCTCGCCGACCGATGGCTGGACATCCTCGGCGACGGGCGACGGCCGCTGCCCAACGAGCCGAAGCTCCATGTCCATGTGCGGTTCGCCGGCGCCGCTGCCGACCCCGGTGGGGCGCCGGAGTCGGCGTCGCGGCGCAGTACCCCGGCGTGCCCCGGACCTTCTTTAAGCAGCGACAGGGGTGCCGGGTCACCATGTACCAGGACGCGCACGTTCCGGACGCGTTCCGGCCGTCGGCGATGCGGCCGGCGGCCCCGCCTACGAGCCGTGCCGCCGGTGCTGGGAGGACCTCTACGACGCCATCAGCGGCGCGTGGCACCTCGTGTACGTCCCCACTGGTCGATGTCCGCCCACATCACACTAGCGCGCGACGCCGGCCGGCAGCACCCCGGTGGCAGCGGCACCCTCAGCGAGCTCTTCAAGCGCAAGGACGGCGAGGGCGGGCGCGTGCTCATGCTAGTGTGGGACCGGGGCCAGCCCTAAGGGGGTGCGGACGGTGCGACCGCACCGGGCCTCCAAAATTTGGGGCCACCAAAAATTACTATGTTAAGAGGCATATCAAGTCATAAGTAACACTTGTGCTCATAAGCTAAGCTAGTTCATTTAGGTGTTGAAAGAGACTTGGATTACATAAGTATTTGGCATGATCCCCTCCTAAATTTTGTAATCTGTATTGTTGGGCGTGATATCTCTGTCCAGTTGGAGGAATAAAGCAGCACACTGCATTGGAATAAAAAAAGTACCAACAAAGCCCAGTTGCAAGTTTACATAGAGAGTAGACCTGATAGAGAGGAAGACCAATCGACAACTTCTCCTGTCCAACTACACGCTTCAGTGCCTCCTTGACTTCTTTGCGAGACGCCGCTGCTGTCTACAGATTCGCCACCTGCTTGTCATGCATGATTGACAATTTTATTTTTTATATTTTTATGGTGAATGGGGCCTCCATTATTTTTATCGCACCAGGCCACCGAAATGTCAGGACCGGCCCTGTGTGGACGACCCCATCTCGGCGTCCTCCCCGGCCAAATGGGGACCAATGATGCCGACACCTGCGTGCCGTGCCCGGGCAGCCCCGACGACGCCGCCAGCTTCGCGCAGGGCCTCAGGACGCTCGCCTTCAGCCACCACCAGAAGTCCGTCATCGTCGACGTCATCAGCGAAGGTGGGCGCTGCCGAGTCTCCTGCTTCGTCGGCGGGCTCGACCTCACCAATGGGCGCTACGACACGGCGGAGCGACGCCGAGCTTGCCAAGTCCGGCTCCAACCTCCGGAAGCTCGGCGAGCGGGCGGTACGGTGGTGCATGCCAGATGCCAGGCAGCACGCCGGGGCCGCGCACCATGGCGATGAGGAGCTGTCCGGCGCATGCGCTCGGGCGCTGCACGCCGTCGGCGGCGCTGGCGTTCCGGCCGCGCCGCTCCATCCCTGGCGTGGCGCGCCATCTCCGGCGTGGGCACGTGGCCTACCGTGCCGGCGGCTGCAAGACCGTAGCGCAATGGGAGCTGGCGCTCCGGGGGCACCGCGGACAGCAGGACCCCGCGGTGTGGCACGCGATGGGGAGGTCCCCGCGTTGCAGCAGGGACAACGCCGCCCTCGCGATGTCCTGAGAATGGGTTGCCGCAGTGCCCTGAACATCATGCTGCCCGACTTTGCTTCTTCTTCCTCCTTGGCTAGAGCTACGAAGCTGATATTTTTTCTGTTCTTTCTTTCTTGATATCTAGATCCAGTTTGCATATACCTTGATATGCGCATCTTTCTTGCGCATCTTTCTTGTAGAAGCATGTTGTTGACAAGCTAATATGTTCATATGTTCCTGTAGAAGCATGTTCTTGAAAAGCTAATATGTCCTTGAGAAGCTTAACTCGGGCAGAGATTTTTCTTTTATTTTGTAGAGATATGCTTGCTTATGATTTATATTGATTCTAAAATAAATATTATTTAGAATCTTGTTATCGAAATACAATATGTACCCGTACATGTGTGGCATGTTGATATTCTTTGACCATGTTTTAGAAGTTCCTGGCTATTGTTTATCTCTTTCATGGTACTGGTACTGTAAAATGGTAAATGTGCTTAGATTTAGGTACCGGATGGTACCAACGAGCACATGGAGATAGAAAAAATGATATAGATATGATACAACAATTGATTTATAGGCAAGGTACCAGTATGTACCGGTACCATGCACGGGTACAGTTATATTTAATAAAGTTTAGAATCTAAAAAAATGGCACTGAGTTTAGCACTTTAGCTGGCTTCGTTATATGAAAGTTGTATTAACAAGTATAAAATTACCCTACATATTCTACACAACCTTACTTCTATTTAAAATTCAAAAGATCACATCTGTGATTAAATGTACATGTATCAATTGGAGCAAGATCGCCATCTCCTATAAACGGTATTGGTTATTCAAAATATTCAATAAAAAGATCCTCTCCTGAGTAAAATGAAAAGAAAAATAAGTGATCAAGAGATGATTGAGCGGCTAACAAAAAAAAAAGACTTATCTACATGCGCGAGCAAACGGTAAAAAAAACATGGAGAGGTAACGGTCAAAAAATGAGGGGTGCAGAGGAAGTGTGGCAGCTAAATAAAAAAATATAAAAGTCACCATTCAACGTTCACTAGTTCAAAATTCAAATGAGAAAAAGATGGAGGACTAAACCTATCCACCTTCGTTACCTTCGGCAGCAAAAGAAAAAAAAAAGAGTTAACCAGGACCACATGTTCCAAAGAGTTAACCAGGACAGCAAAAAAAATGGACTGAGTATGTCCTTTCATCTGTTCCTAGCGCAGTGCCCAGCTCCATCCACCTGTTCCTTGTGAGGTGCACGGACCCCTTTTCCTTGCAGAACTATATGTCCCATCACCTGGCAAACACACCAATGCTGTCCTAAAATACATAAGAAGAAAAATATAAATACAGTCAAATACACATAGCACACATCTCGGTGCATAACGTGCAGACAGGATAACAACTACCGCGAGTGCCGGGTCCAAAATAGAGTTTTCGGGGTGGTCTAGAGTATCAGAGAAAGACTAGAAAAATGTCGTGCCGTTGGCGTCCCCGAGAGACCAGTCACCGATACATATTAAGTGGTTGATTTCGCAAAAGTCTTGAGAGTTTTCTATGAAATAGATATTTGTGGAGTGCAGATTGATTTCGCCAAAGTTCAGAAGGTTTTATGTGAAAGCGAAGGCAGAGTGCCAGTTGATTTTACCCAAAATCAGAGTTATTTTCATAAAATTGCCAATGATTTCGTCAAAGTTGAATGGGTCTTTTGTAAAATTGATATTCATAAAGTTTGGGGTTTTTTTTTTGCAAAATTTCTATCGGTGGATGGTGGGTTGATTTCACTAAAGTTCTGGGACTTTCAAGCAGCATGCTCGAGTCAAAAGCAGTAGGAGGCTCGGCACAGCTCGAGCATCTTTTGGCCCAATGCAATTGCGATGTGCTCAGCATTGGATGATGGCACTAGTAAAGAATAGCGTCGGAGCTTATCTTGCAGCTGCGTGGTGCTAGGGAGATGGGCCTGGCGCTCGGCCCTCAGTCTGGATGATGGTCATTGGTCAAAGGAAGCTATAACTTCTGGAAACCGGAATATTTCTGTCGGTTAGAACTACACAGGAAATTGGACTCTGATCCCCGCCTTTTGCCGTCTTTTGTTGTATACCATGATATTTGAGGCATTTATGATTTGCCGAGTAGTTGGCGTGCGCGATCACTCTTTCTTTTCTAGTGTTATTATATACCATGATCTTGTGTCGTAGCGATTTTGGTGTCGCCGTCGTTTTCCTGCTTCCTTGGCCCGCTTCCGTGTCATCCTTTTGCAATGGTCCATCATCTGCTCTGCGCGGTACGTCTTGTCCACGGAACCACCGGTTCACATGTACAAACGGCCGGCAGAAGCTGTCAACAGGTCGGTCGCACAAGGTTAACGAGGGGGTGGTTGATCTAAAGAGATAAAGTCTCAAGAGCTAAACATGAAGTAAATTACAAAATTAATTGCATAAGTCTAGAGATGATTTGCGAGACAAATCTATTAAGTCAAAATTATCTATGACAGCATATGTTTACTATAGCATCACATGAGCTAATCATGGACTAATTAGACTTTATAATTAAATTCGTCTCGCGAAATAGCTAGAGGTTATGTATAATTAATTTTGTCATCTTACTATTACTAATTGAAAGCTCCTTTTGAAGCCTCCAAGTGAAGCCATCTAGAATCCTAGGTGGACATCCTAGAAAATAAGAGAAATCAAAGAAATTTTTACATGAAGCCACCTAAGATTCTAGGTGGACATCCTAGAAAATAAGAGAAATCAATGAAATTCTTTAAAAAAAATCATCTAGCCGTCAATCTATATAATGTAATTATAATAGCCTTTGGATCTAAACACATCCACCCGTACGGCACCTAGCTGAACGCTGAACGGACGCAAGCAAAGGTCCCCAAGTAACGGATGTAGTTTAATATTGACTGATTTCCTTATATCTCATTGTTATTTAAATCATAGAGAATCTATATCTCCAAGGCTAATCTTTATCTCCAACTAACAAACATAAAAGGATAGTTCCAAAATCAGATCAGGTAATCACGTACAAGTCTCTATCTCCAAGGCTAATATCTATCTCCAACTAACAAACACGAAAAAGGAGAGTTCCAAAACCAGATCACGTAATCGCGTACAAGCACACCACTAGCCGTCCACCGGCAGGAACATACGTTGGCGTTGTTCATCGACTCCCCACCGGCAGGAACATACGCCGGCCGTTCTAACGTCGCTTTGATCAACACATAGGCACGCTGGCTGTTCTAACGTCGCTTCGATCAACACAGAGGTAAGCATGTTGAATCAATACCGAATGAAAGACACATGCAATTAGTTTAGTGTCAACTAATGTCGCTTGCAATTCTAGATTCGTTTCATCATCTCGCAAGGGTATTACTCTTTGTATAGAAAATAGTTCAATTTTACATTCCTTCTAAATATATATTACTAATTGGAGGTTTCTTTTGAAACCTCTATGTGAAGCCGCCTAGGATTTTATGTGGACAATCTAAAAAAAATAAAGAAATCTTACAAATTCTCACAAAAATCAGAAACATCCACCCATCAATTCGGCAACTCTAATCATATTAGCCATTGGATCTGTTATCTTTTTAATAAATTACCCACCTTTGCCATTATGATAATAGACTAAAGTAACCCCCTAAATATGTATCTAAATTACTCACCTCTGCTATTATAAAAAGTAATCTAAAGTAACCCCCTAATATTCATGTAAATTACCTACTTATGCCATTACAAAATAATATCAATTAACCCTCTAAATTTATATATATATATATATATTATCCAATGATAACATAATAAAAAGTTAAAATAAACCTAAAATCTGAATCAAAATTATATTATCACAATAAAATCTTAAAGCGCGTCAATATAAAATTCTAAATTACTATTTCTATCATTATTAATATATTATTTATGTTATTATTTATATAAAAATACTAACCATAATGTGTGTGTCACCATATATTCATGTATAAGAGAAGAGATAAGAATACCAATTATTATTTTGTTCACGTAGCTTAAAAAAGTGTTCAATTAAATAAATATCAAACATATTAGATGGATGATGCAAAGCGAGAAAAAATTATTACTAACTAAACCTATCACATTTATTACAATTACATAATGATAAATATGATCTTTATCATACTGAATTAGAATATTTAATAATTAGTTAAAGAGAGCGTAAAACAAATAATTATTAGATATATCTTTAACTAGCCCGTGCGGGAGCACGGGTTGACAGACTAGTTAGTCTAATTAGCAATTAAACATATGATGTAACAGACTAAAGTTTAGCCAGCCCGGATCCAAACAGGATCTTAGGTCCTGTTTAGTTGGTGAAAAGTTTATTGGTTTGGTATTGTACCTCATTTCGTTGTTACTTGACAAATATATCCAATCATGAACTAATTAGACTTAAAAGATTCATCCGGTGCTGATCAGTTAGACTATGTAATTAATTATTTTTTAAACTACATTAATGTTTCATGCATATGTCCGAACATTCGATGTGACGGGTACTGTAGAAATTTTTTTGGGAACTAAACAGGGCCTTAGTTGCTCCTTTTCTTTCTACCTGAGCCATATATGCGCTTCTGCACATTTTTCTTTTCTATGTGCCTTGCTTCGCTGTCATTTGTTGTTTATGTGTGATTGTTAATGCTAAATTTACAAATCTAGCTATAGCTAGAATATTACTCTTATTCCTCTTACGCGTGTTTTTATCAAACCTAATCATAGGTCTTTCCGTGCAGCTAATATTCGGTTGCAGGTTGTTTCGCTAATTTTAATTTTAGTAATTTGCAACCCGTTATTTTGGATCAACTCTGAATCTGAAATAAACAAACTGATCCTATGTTTCTAGCTGGGGTAAGAAGGGGAAAAAACTCCGCCGGTGTTTAACACTAGAATTGTTCTTTAGGGCTAAGTATAGTATCAATAATATATAGGGTCTCTCATGGCTAGATGAAGACATATTTACTGGTTTTAGTACTACAACATACCAATTTTGATGTGAGCTTGTAGCAACGTACAAGTATATTAATCTAGTAATAATGATCAATTTCCGGCCAGCGTAGGATCTAACCATTCAACCGCGCTTTTACTAGTACTAGTAGGTACTGCGGCACGTGTATTAAAAAACTATAACATAGAAGTCTAGTAAATAATAATTTTATATTTATAGTAAAGATGTTATTGTGGCGAGGATAAATTTTAAAAGAAGTTTTGAAAACAAAAATATAAGTAATTGACAATGTAGTATCACACGGATTAAATTTGGTAAAAAAAACTTAACCTATACATAATTATTTATACTCAACAATTAAGCACATATTTTAAAGAAAATTGGTAAACAAAACTTTATATTCATATATCAAAACAAAAAGTACTTAATACAATGAATGGTAACAAAGAAACTTTGTAGCATTGAGTTGAACTAAATAAGAAAAAAATCATGATCCATGTATGTCGCCTACATATGCCAACATATACATTAGCTATCTATTTGGACTAAGTGGCAATTTTAAACAGAGTAAACAGTGATTAAATAAGGAAAATGACCGATTAAACAGACACGGTAAGCCTGCTAATTAAGTGGTAACTAACTGTATAGAGGCGCTGTCGATCGAGCTTGTTCCTCATGCACTTGTTGCTCAAAAGCTTTGATCTTTGGGGCCCATAACCTAAAGGGACCTACAATCCATTCGACGTGTTTCACCAAACCAAATCCACATCTTCTCTCTCTCTCTCTCTCTCTCTCTCTCTCTCTCTCTCTCTCTCTCTCTCTCTCTCTAAAATTAGAAGAAAACAAACTTTTAAAAAGAAAAAAAACAACAAAAAAAAAGAAACTGCCTTGCAGTTGCATCTTTTTGCAATGCATGCACCCGAGGAAGAAGAAAAAGAGGCAAAGCCAGAAAGAGAGCCAAGGAGCGAAGCAAACACATCGCAACATCATGCATGGACATGGAAAGCTAGCAACGATAGATGACGACGGGATCCAGCACGCGGTCGGCTCGCCGGCGTTGTTGGTTGGTTACCTGGACGGTGTTGACGGTGCAGTTGAGCAGCGTCGGCACGATGTGGCGGCCCCCCCAGACGTCCGCCTCCATGGTGAGCCTCTCGAACTGCGCCTCCACCTTCGCTGCCTCCACGCCCAGCCTGACCATGATCCATACATGTCGATTCGTTCACAGCAGCACAACCTCATCATCATGCGTGCAACATGCATCCACGAGCACGGGCAGTTTCGATCGATAATGATGCATGGATATATATTCTTTTTCTCGGTATAATTAATGATCATCCACACACGGATCGATCGGACCTCTCCTTCTCGCGGAGCATGGGGAGGAAGCCGCGGTTGTCGTCGTGGGTAAGCTGCGGCAGCTCCCTCCTCCCCGCGCGCCGCCGCCATCATGAATACATCGTCGTACCACCCTTCGCCTTTCGGCAGCCGGCTGCCGCCCCGCCTCCGTGTACTCTATCCTCTTTCGGCGGCGCTAGAAGCTAGCTAGCAAGCTACGAGGACGCACGACACGGCCGGCCGGCTATTTAGGAGATGACGGCCCTATTGATTGGAAACTTGGAATGCCTTAGGAAACAACATCAGGGCACCCATATTTTTGCCAAAAAAAAAAACAGCCGCCCATGATCAAACGCTGCGGGTATAAAAGGAAAATATTAGGTGGGTACAAAGAGTGGGTATGTAGAAGGCTTTAGTGAAAAAAGTTTTAGCTTTTCGGTGGAAATATTTTTCTTTTATTAATTTCGTGGGTCTACACCCTTTTTCGTCAAACTTTTGGCCTGACAAGTGGGGCCTCCGAGAGAGGTACGGTGAGCCTAATCTTGGTGAAAAAGTGTTTCAATTGTTTCAACTTTTATAGTATAGATATAGTATAGATAGACTAGTGGAGATGCACGTGCCAAGCACGTGTTTAAGGTCAAATTTAAAAATAATTGAACTACATCAAATAACTACTAAAAATATCATAAATAAATAATGAAGTTTTGTTGCACCACGTACGAGAGCTATATGCGTGTCAGCAAGAGGAAAATGGATCATATAGATTCCATAGAGGAGTGACAATCCGCGCGAAAGGCAATGGACTTCCGCAAGGGTGGGTACGTTAGGCGGGTAAAGGTGATCGCGGTGACAAAAATTTTTGGATTTGGGCGGAATCATTTTGAAAGACGTCGTTTATTTGCCCACTAGTCCCTGTCAAGCACCTAGCTTAAGATGCATTTTGTGAAAGGGCGGATAGGTTAATTCTTGGTGGGAAATGTATTAGAAAATTTTAACTTTTAAAGTATAGATAAACAATAGTTTCTATCTCTACTCTAATTCCTTTTTCAAAAAAAATATCTCT
This sequence comes from Panicum virgatum, assembly GCF_016808335.1. Lineage (NCBI taxonomy): Eukaryota > Viridiplantae > Streptophyta > Magnoliopsida > Poales > Poaceae > Panicum > Panicum virgatum. Next base: position 56,605,309 of record NC_053138.1, read on the forward strand.
AATCTAAGGATATACAAAACTTTTCAAAACACATTCACCTTTTAAAAAAGATCCTCCTACTACTTCTAACATGAACCACTTAGACAGGTCAAATGGAGATGGACGTTTTGAGAGTAGGAAAAAAGATAACACCTTTCTAAAATGTTTCTCATATTTATTTTAGCTGTCCTTTTTTCTCACCTTGGAACTTTGTTTACCAGCTCGCGTACGTGCTGACTCAAATTGCACTGGTGACTGATTATTTTATCGCCGTATCAATCGTGATTGCCCTCGTCGTTCCTTTTCCAGCTAATGACCGTACCTTTTGTATTTCAATCCTTTTATGGAAAGAATTTCACAATTAGACTCTTAAATTTTGAATTCAGAGTGTCGGCGCCACGACCCATGACACTAAGTTAACACGTCTCGACGCCATGAGTCATGGCGCCGAGGTTCCTACCACCTGTTTAGTAGCTACTGAGATGGCACAGATGTGGCAGCCAGCTCGACGCCATGCGACGCCAAGTTCAGCACCATAAGCTACGGGCTACGGCGACGAGTAAGCTGCCTCAAACCTGCAGACTGCGCCCCACTACTCTCTACCTCGACGTCGAGGCTGCATGCGTCGCTGTCCTGCCCTGCTAAAAAGTGCCTCCACCCACCAATTACATTTAAAACCTGCCATCTCTGTCCCACAAACACCTCCACACCTCTTTAAAAATCCACTCACCTACCTGCCTCATGAATTATTTGCTTAGCATTTGCTGGGAAAATTCATGAACTTTTTCAAGACTGTTTTCCAATTGGACGGTTGAGAACAGTGGCAGACCCAGATTTTTCCTACAGCCTGGGCCACTCAGGCGCGTCACGCCGCTCATCCGATGCCTGTTACATTGCGTAGGCTGCTTGATCTGAAGATGAATCGAGTGTTTAAGTTACGTCTCTGTTGGGCCAACACACCAAAACGCTAGAGTGCGTGGCGAGCGACGGCACAATGCAACGCCGATACTCAGACCGGTCGGGTATACCGGTCAGATCGGTTGTCGCCGGGCAGGCCGGCGGCGAGACCAACGAACGTCGCCCGGGAAGGACCCGTCGGGCAGGCGCACGCAGGGTTGTTCTAGAGTCGGCAGGCCACCTAAAACGCCCTCAATCAACATAGAGACAAAGGAGGAACAGTAGATAGTAGATGAAAAAAAACTAGGGCAAAGAGAAAGTAAAAAGATAAAAGTTTTGGTATTTGATCGATTGGATACCCTAATCGGCCGTGACCCTTTATATTTATAGGGTGGGGTGGACTTATCCCGAAAGAAATACTATTACAAAATCTAAATCTATTAAAAACTCTAATTGTACTCGGATTCCACTTGGACTGGTCAGACCCACCGGTCAGACCGATTGGTCGTGCCAGACCGGCTACAGACGCTTCGACCGGTCAGACCGCTTGAGCGCACCGGTCAGCACAGGTTGCTGCCAATTTTGGTCATCAACATATGCCCCATGTTCTTTGGCAAAGCTTACGTGCCAAAGAACACTCTTCTGGACCAAAATTGTCTAAGGGCGATGAATACACTGACTATTTTTTTTGTGCTAAGGGCGATAACAATTTATCGGCTGTATGTTGCTTCTTCTTCAAGCTGATGACAAAACAACTTGCTTAAGCCTCCATACCTGCTTCATGACCGCTGACCTTGTTGGTATAATTTCCGCTTGATGTTTCATGGACTCCTTTTTGCGCATCCATTGCAGCCTTCTTTTTTGGGTGTGAGACAAGCCTGAGGGACACCACCTCGACTGTAGATATTTTGAATCTTGTCTTATATTCTTCTCACACTCCTTTGCTGCAATCAATGCCCCTTTTGACCAGATTATCGCTAATCTGTCTTTGTGAAGCAAAACTTGGATATATAGAATAATAATAAATATAATATGACAGCATGTGCATCCTACTATAATCCAAAGGCATATAACAAGGATACCAGCAATACTATGGAGCAATCGGTCCATTAAATGAATTACCTTGGTTCAAACTCGATTGCTCTTGAGACGATGATGGCTTTGTATCCTTGACTTTGTCCGGCCGCCCCCTCTGCTTCTGGACGACTCCTTTCTTCTCATATTTGGCCAAGAGTTCTTCAAAACTCGGTCTTTCTTTTTCTTTCTTGTTTATGGAATTATTTCCACAATTTCCAGAGCGACCGGTCAGACTGGTTTCCTGACCGGTCTGAGCAGATCTGGCGTCCTTCTTCTGTTTTTGCCTCTCGAGCGCTGAATTCTTCAATGAATCTTCAGGGACCTTCTTTGCTGGAGCTTCCTGATGAGATTTCGAAGGCTCAGACCTTTCTTCACCAACAATTATATTTTTTCCTTTTGTTGATTCGGCTTGATTTGGCCGAATTAACACTTTAGGATTACTCAATTCAAGCACATGTGTATGTGCAGGAAAAGTATTCTGATCCATCTCATTTGTGAAACAATTATTCGGCCTTCGTTAACAGCCGATTGAATTTGCCTTCGAAGCACATTGCAATCATTAGTCGCATGAGAGAAAGTATTATGAAATTTGCAATAAGCTCGCCGTTTTAATTCTTCAAGCGGCGGTATAACATGCGACATCTTGATGTATCCATTCTTATATAATTCATCAAATATCCTCTCACATTTGGATACATCAAAAGAAAATCTTTCTTACCGATCTTTATGAATCGGCTTAAGAGAACCGCAAACGCAAGGTTTATCATTGGAGGGCCAAACAAATTCAGCAGTATAAACATCTTTACCTTCATCGTCCGAACAATTGGAATCACACCCAAGCACATAAACATGACGATTAGGTTTTTCATTGGACTTTTGAGAGTCTCTAGCTTATTTAGCTCGGCTTTCATTAGCCAGAGCCTTTTGTAGGACTTGACTAACATCTAGGAACTCTTGTCCCTCTAGCTTTGCTTTATGAAAATCAAGTAAATCAGCAAAAGCTAGATCAGCCAAATTTCTATTAGAAATTGTCAAACTATAACATCGGTTTCTAGTATCTCTAAATCTTCTAATATACTCAGAAACAACTTCATGTATTTTTTGTTTAACCGATGAAAGATGTGACAATCTCAATTCAGTTTCACCAGTAAAGAAATAATCATGGAATTTCTGCTCTAAATCAGCAAAAGTGAAAACTGAAATGGGTGGCAATAAAATAAACCAAGTAAATGCAGCACCCGATAGAGATAAAGGAAATAACCTCAATTTGTAAATGTCATTGGTGCTAGCTTCACCACATTGTATAATAAATTGACCAATATGCTCCAATGTAGTTCTATTATCATCACCAGTGAATTTAACAAATTCAGAAATTTTAAACCCTTTAAGATATGCAACATAATCGTAATTCTCAGGGTATGGTCTTTGATAAGTTCGGCATTTGGCTTTAGGTTCTATACCAAAGGTTTGCCGAAATATCTTCATCACCTCTTCTTTAATACTACCTGATCCAACATCATCAGCATTAGGCCGATTTGTGATCGGTGTACTACTAGGTTGAGCAAAGTTCGGCGGTGTAGAATGTCGCAACGAACTTGCTGCCCCATATGGCATATTGGCATTAGGTGATGCATTATAATTAATTTGGCTATGCTGATTAGCCGAATTAGTCGCAATAGCATTATTTGTTGGAATTGCCGAACCACGCATCGTCTTATCAGTATTAGATGTAGATGCATTATTACCGACAGACTTCATACCAAGATGTATTTCAATTCGGCTAAAACAGTCATCAAATATATCATGAATATTTTGACCAATAAATTCCAACTTATTATTTACATGAGAAGCAACATCACTATCTATCATATTAGTTACTTCTGAATCAAGAGTAGGTTGTTTTATCCTCATCAAATTTTACCTCAAATTGTGAAGCATCGAAGGCGTCATCCGTCGTGACCTTCCCTTGTCGGTCGATGGAGAAGTGCGAGATGTACTGGTTCATGGCTTCTTCTTCTAGCCTCTGGATCTCCTTCTCCTTCTCTTTTCCGATCTTCTTCTAGATGTCATCAAGAATCTTCTGATGCTCGGCCGGAAGTTGTTGAACATTCGGCCTCCTGATATTGGCAGAATCAACTTCACTAGGTTTAGGAATACCGGTCATGGCAACTGATTTATTTTTTTCGTCCCCAGCGGAGTCACCAAAAAGTATGTTGGCACAGAACTAGGGCTAACACACCAAAGCGCTAGAACGCGCGGCGAGCGACGGCACAACCCAGCGCCGATGCTCAGACCGGTCAGACCGGTCGAGTATACCGGTCAGACCGGTTGTCGCCGGGCAGGCCGGCGGCGAGACCAACGAACGTCGCCCGGGAAGGACCCGTCGGGGCAGACGCACGCAGGGTTGTTCTAGGATCGGCAAGCCATCTAAAACGCCCTCAATCGACGTAGAGACGAAGGAGGAACAACAGATAGTAGATGGAAAAAAGTTAGGGCAAAGAGAAAGTAAAAAGATAAAAGTTTTTGTATTTGATCGATTGGATACCCTATTCGGTCGTGACCCTTTATATTTATAGGGTGGGGTGGACTTATCCCGCAAGAAATACTATTACAAGATCTAAATCTATTAAAAACCCTAGTTGGACTCGGATTCCACTTGGACCGGTCAGACCCACCGATCAGACTAGTCGGTCGTGCCAGACCGGCTACAGACGCTTCGACCGGTCAGACCGGTCAGCACAGATTGCTGCCAATTTTGGTCATCAACAGTCTCACAATATTTTCTTTGCCACAAGTTAATTGTTGAGTGATGTCCTGTGCAGGGTCATAGTGATACTCGCCAGTGGGAGCCCGGGCCGGCGCCCAGGCTCGCCGGGCCTTGGATCCGCCCATGGTTGAGAAACTCCATGTTTCTTGTTTTACCGTCAGTGAAGTTCATAATAGAAAAGTAGTAGCAAAAAGACACTTTGCAAGTAGTAAAGAATATGATCATCTGATTACATGGTGCATGCACTAAGAGCAACTAAGTTTATAAGGAGATAAAAAAGTTCTGGTCGAGGAGCTTTGACCACCTAATTGACAGTACTCCAGTAGTCTCTACCTAGTAACCACGATCCACAAGAGACTAAGAAGACCTCTATTAGGTGGCGAGGAGGTGGCGGCAGCGCAGACGTGGAAGTCACATGACGGTGCACGAGTTGGCGTTCTCCCCGTTGAACATCATGTTGTACGACTCCGGCGGATTCCTTTGCCGGCTTAGGGGAGCCCTTCTCCTTCGGTGCAGTAACAGCCTCTGTCATTGGCAGTTCTGTCATTGCAAAACATCCTAGGTAATCCAAATTGTTAATTCCATCAAAGAAACCTATCTATGTGCATCAACAAGCAGACCAAATTAGTGCATTACAAAGAAGTAGCTAGTAAATAAAAGCAGTAAATAACTGGAGCAGATTCTGCTAATGTTCTGAAAAGACTACCAAACTATACAGCAGCAGCAACAAAATAAATATAAAAGGTATTTTGAGTAAATTCAATTATATTAAGATCTGCCAAAAAATCATGTTAAGAATTACAAGGGCATAGTAATGAACAAACCATCCTATTCATGAACCATGAGTAATCTAGTGCCAAAAAATCATGTTCAAATCTCCTCATTTCGCAAATACATTGTGATCAGTGACTACAAAGGACTTCTTGGTTGCTTGCAGGCAGGGTATTGACAGGATCACAACCCCAGAATTAGCGGAGGCTTTGCTTTCAGGCGGGTGATTTTGTTTGCTTCTGAGCTCTCATATAACCGGGCCATAGTAGCAACTGTCTTTGATCCAGAAGCTCCGGTCAGAGGTCATGGATCGATCCCATACAGGAATTATTACCTAAGATATCAAGAAAGTGGCACATAATTATACTGTTGTCTTCTCTTTTATCCATGTCACTAGATATTGTAATGAGATAGCTCATGTACTTACTAGGTCAGCCGATCAACTTGCTAGGTCGGGCGACAAGGTGCCTGAGACAGCTGTTGGGACTCAGGAAAGATATATATCACGCGCGCTATATATCATTGATCCATCGCCTGAAGGAGGAATTAAAGCAATTCGGCCCAATAAATATTTTCAGCCCAAAATCTCTCACTTCCACTCCACGCATATAATATATTTTGCTTTTTATATTTTCCCACATTACTTATACACGCATGTGCATGCATACAGCATGCAACCTATGACTAAGTTTTGTCCGTAATTTTTCTCTCTTCTTATTCTTTAGGTTTTTTCATTTTCTTTTATATTTTCTTTCTATTCTTTTGTACTGCTTTGTATTTATTATTTATTTATTTCTTCTTTTCCTCTTCTTCGTTCTAAAGCTCATATACAACCAAATGTTCCATGATGTTGATTTATTTGTTCGCTTTATAGATTAAATTGTTCCGTGATGTTGACCTACTATTTGTTCATGATATTCATTTTCCATTACTCATCCTATACAATAAAATGTTCGCGATGTTTAATATTTTTGTCCGTTATATATTATTATTTGTTCGTTATATTTAATTTTTTGTTCATTAAAATAATTATTTGTTCGCGCTGTTAAATTATTTTTTCCCAAGATCTGAAATTAATTATTTAGTGTAAAAGAAAATATTTAAGAAAAATATCGTGCAAATATAGGGAAGTGTTATGGGAAAACAATGAGAAAGTGAGTAACTTGGATAATGAGGAGCTTACTAAGCCTTTCTCGGAAGCAAAGATCAAGGAAGCTCTCTTTCATATGGAAAAGAATAAAGCTACGGGCCCTGACAAGATCCCAATTGAAGTCTACCAACATTGTTGCTACATTATTAAGGATGATATAGTAGAACTATTTGGAGAATTTCACAATGGCAAGTTGGATGTGAGTAGGCTGAACTATGGCATTATTACCCTGCTACCAAAGGTGCAGGATGCTGAAAGAATTCAACAGTTCATACCTATATGCCTACTAAACTGTATATATAAATGGATCACCAAAGTGCTCACTCTAAGGCTTGAGCCTATAGTGGAGAAGCCGATCCTTATTAACCAATCTGCTTTCATGAAAGGTAGAGACATAATGAATGGAATCATGGCTCTGCATGAAATCCTACATGAAACAAAGAAAAAAAGGGAGGTGGGTATAATCTTAAAACTATATTTTGAAAAGGCATATGACAAGGTGTGTTGGGATTTCCTGTTTAAATGCCTTGAACTTAGAGGATTCTCTGTGACATGGTGTGACTGGATTAAACAAGTTGTCTCAGGTGGCACCATAAGTGTCAAGGTGAATGACCAAACTGGCCCCTACTTTGTCAGTCATAAAGGTGTGCGCCAAGGTGACCCTCTCTCACCTATACTCTTCAACTTTGTTGCAGATTACTTGACTAGAATGGTCAGACACTCCCAAAGAAATGGGATGCTGACTGGTCTAGCTAATAATCTGATCCCACATGGAGTGGCTATCCTGCAATATGCAGATGATCCCATTACCTATTTGAAAGAAAATTTTGAAAATGCAAGGAACATGAAAATCCTTCTTGACATTTATGAAATCATGACTGGTCTGAAGATAAACTTCTCCAAAAATGAAGTAATTCTTGTGAATGGGGATCACAATATGAATTTGCAATATGTTGAATTATTCAACTGCCAGATTGGGACTTTTCCCTTGAAATACTTGGGTGTGCCGGTCAGCCCTAGCAGGCTTCATGTCAAAGACTGGGCCTTGCTAGAAGAGAAAAATGATAAGAAGCTGGCTACTTGGAAAGGAAAATCCTTATCAATAGCTGGTAGAACCACCCTGATTGATTCCAGCCTATTTAACTCCTTTATCTATCATATGTCCATGTACCTCCTTCCTAAAACCATTACTGATAGGTTGGATAAGCAGAGAAGAATATTTTTTTGGCAAGGGGGTGGACAGAAAAAGAAGTATCACCTAGTAAGGTGGGATACTATAAATAAAAGCAGAAAAAAAAGGAGGGCTAAGAATAAAAAACATCCAAAAAAATGAACATCAGCTTATTATGTATTATTATGTAAATAGTGGTGAAAACTAGAATATGAGGATGGGATGTGGCGGAGTATAGTCAAGAGAAAATATTTGCAGGGGGAGACTGTTGGTTCTGTGAGACACAAAATAGATGACTCACCAGTGTGGCATGATCTGTTGAAAGTGAAACACATCTATCTGAGAGGAGAACCTTTTCAGTCAAAAATGGGAGAAAAACCTCTCTTTGGACTGATGTTTGGATTTCAGACAAACCATTATGTATTCTTTACCCAGTTCTATTTGATCTCTGTGATAACAAAAATATCTCAGTCTTTAATTTTTTGGTCAATCATGGGCAAGTCCACTTTAGAAGATGGCTGCCTCCTATTCTCTTTGAACAATGGATCGAGGTGATCAACAACATCTACAACCATGTGTTTGAGGATAGAGCTGATGTACCTATCTGGAAGTGGAACAAAAACTCAATGTTCTCCACAAAATCAGTCTATGACTTCCTGACTAGGGAGGATGCTGGGAGACACTTTAATCACATTTGGAAAGCCAAAATCCCCTACAAGATCAAAATCTTTATGTGGTTAGTGGAGAATAATGCCATTTTAACCAAGAATAATCTAATATGAAGACATTGGGTAGGGGACCCCATATGTCAATTTTGCACTTCACATGAAACCATTGATCACTTGTTCTTTCAATGCCCAGTTGCTAAGATAACTTGGGGGGTAATTGGTTTCAACAATATAGGACTCGGATTAATAAATGGCTACCAGGGGTGTCCCTGTATACACTAGTGGCTGTGCAGCAGTCTACTGGGCCACTTGGAAATGCAGAAATAGAGCCTGCTTTGACATGAAGATAATCAAGAACCCTTTGGAGATCCTAATTCATGTCTGCTCATTCTTGACCTATTGGACAGGCTTATACAACTCTGAGACACAGGGGAAGATCTTGGAGGGCGTCCAGACTATGCTTGCTTGGGCCCATAGGATGATGGCGTGCCAGCCGACATCGACGACGACAACAGCCAGGATCCTGCCACCAACTCCAGAAGATGAACATGATGACAGCAAACTGAACCGATGGGGGAGCGCGGTCACTGAAGAAAAAACGCCGGGGACCTGTCGTTGTCCTTTTGATCTGTCTTGTGTCTTGACCTCATCAGCTTAAAACTCGGTCTGTAAAACTATTTGGAGGGTGCTGTGGCTTGGGAGCCTTGGGCCACATCTCTGCAGCGTTATCTAGCCTGAATCAGACTAGATTCCCCCCTATCCCCCTCTCCCTCTTTCATATTTCCCAAACTCTGTGAACTTTGTGGAATTTCTGTTGGATGCAATGGAAATGAGGGTTGCCTCGTGTCAAAAAAAAATATAAGTGTGGTCTTATTTTGAAGATCTTATCATAAGAAAATAATGATGCAGTCCAAATTTAATTTGGATACACGGTTCAACGATTATAGTTTTTTGAAGTTCTAAACATATCTGCATGTGGGATGACATCATCAATTTTGTCTTTTTTCACGCATTCATCAGATATTTTTATTTGAAATGAGTGCAGCGAACCGCGAACCTGGGTTCAGATTATTGGGCTGATAGCCCATCAACCAAACGTGGAATCTCCCGGCGATGGTTGTCCGAACCATCACCTGCATTGAAGACAGGTACAAACTCCTTTCGGGCGGCGAGTAGAGAAATTTCAACCGATCGACGCGCGCGCGACCGCCACGTCGAACTGGTCAAAACGTACACGAAAGCACACGGTGGCTGCTGCCGCACCTGTTCCGGGCACGCCGTCTGAGGCTGTTCACATTCATGTGTTTCTATATTCATCCTAAAAAATATATATATTATTCTGGTCATCGACATTTTCTTTTTTATATTATATTTTTTTCACTCATCTATCCTCTAAATCTTTCTCCTATACCAACTACCAGCAGTGGGGCCCACATGTCAGTTTATTTTTTCCCTTTTCTTCCTCCCGCAGCTGCTGTCGCTCCATATCCGCTCGTCACGCCGGCCCTGGCAACCAGCGGCGGCGGAAGCAGAGCGTGGGCACGGGTGGCTTTGTCGGCGGAGGTCTGCGCGCGCCAGCGGCGAAGGCGCCGGCGGAGCCCTGCGTGGAGCGGGCCGGGGGCGGCGGGCGGCAGAGGAGGAGCAGCGCGGGGCCGGGAACGGCGTGCCGGCGTGCGGCGGCAGCGGAGGCGCAGCGCGGGCCGGGGGCGGCGTGCGGTGGCGGAGGTGGAGCACGTTGGTCGGCGGCGGAGCCCTGCGCGGCGCGTCCGACCTGCACCGGACGTGCTCTGCCCCTTCGATTGCAGCACCCCGCTCTGCCCCTTCGTCTGCAACTTGTCCTTGTGAGCGCCAGAGGTGAAAAAGGTGAGCCCACTCTCGCAAGATCGATTTCCAATTTGTGTTTTGCATGTTCGTCAGCCAAAAATTCTGTGCAATGATAGTACTGATTAGAGAGCAACCCGGGTTCAGGGCAAACAGCAGAGCACTAGAGGACGAAACATTTTGCAACACCTTCAGTTAACCGAGATACATTATACATAGGTGAACAAACTCATCGATGGTGTCTTCACCTGCGAAAAATGCACAGAATCTGAAATAACTTTCTCACTCAAGAACTGGTCGGTTGGGTATTGCAGCAAGTGAATGTATAGGGATACACAGGAAACAGATCGTTTCCTCTTTAATTGCCTGTTCTAAACTACAATGTACTAGAAGAAAGAGGCCGTGCGTTATTCTGTATTATTTCTACTTGCAAGTGTAATTTTGGGGACTCAGGCTGCAATGTTGAAGTAAACTGTGTAGAATCCATCCATTCTTTTTGCTGGAATATCATTTCCCACCAGCACACATGGTAAATTGGTAATTCATTCCAATGATCAGTCAGACATACTTTTTATGAATAGGTGCAGTTGGTCTCTGCCATGGACAACTACCAAAGCTCGTTGCGAAATTTCTGGATGATGGAGGAGGAAGACGATGACATGCATTTCTTGCTTGATGATGATGAAGCGGAGGTGGCGACATACAATCTCCTGGTGGAAGCAGAGAGCTCTCGCACGCATCGTCGAAGTGATGGTCCTCCAAAGGTTATTCGGCGAGGGACCTTCCTTCTGGTCATAAGAGGATCAAAGCCGACTACTTCGTACCAAATCCAGTGTACAACGACAAGCAATTCCGTCGAAGGTATAGATGTGCATATTTCAAATAACGATAGCCCTATGTCTCTAGTGCCTCATATCAGAAGTGTTGTTTCAGATTTCGGATGCGTCGTCCTTTATTCAAGCGCATTAAAGAGGCTGTAAAAAATCATGATGACTACTTCAAAAAGAAATGCGATGCCACTGGCAAGGAAGGACTATCGGCTCTCCAAAAGTGTGTCGCGTCAATGCGCATTCTTGCTTACGGACTCCCGGCGGATGCTGTTGACGAGTACGTGCGTATCGGTGATTCAACTGCTAGACAAGCTTTGAATCATTTCTGTCAGGCTGTCATTGAAGTTTTTGGCGAGCAGTACCTACGGGCACCCAACGAAGCCGATGTAGCTAGGCTTCTTCAAGAGGGGCAGAATCGTGGGTTCCCGGGGATGCTAGGCAGCATAGATTGCATGCACTGGGAGTGGAGGAATTGCCCAAGGGTCAGTTCACGGGCAGAGGGAAGCATCCAACTATGATTTTAGAGGCTGTTGCATCGCATGATCTATGGAAATGGCATGCTTACTTTGGCATGCCGGGGAGTAACAATGACATTAATGTTCTTCATAGATCCCCTATGTTCTCTAGTTACCTAAGGGGTCGTTCAACCCCTGTGTCGTTTGCAGTGAATGGAAGGACATATAACATGGGCTATTACCTTGCGGATGGGATTTACCCTGAGTGGGCAGCATTTGTTAAGACTATTCGTCACCCCATGGAGCAAAAGATGCGGCATTTTGCAGCTCAACAGGAAAGTGCGCGCAAGGATATAGAGCGTGCATTTGGTGTGCTACAAACTCGGTTTGCCGTGATCAGAGGACCCGCATATGGCTGGGACCGTAGCCAGATTAATGATATAATGATGACTTGTGTTATTTTGCATAACATGGTAGTGGAAGATGAAGGAGCCCATGCTCGTAATGTTGATTTCTTGAACATAGGACAACTAGCTGTTCCGTACAGCAACAACCCAGACAGGGAGGCATTTGTTGCTGCACACCATAGGCTTCATGACCGAAACACGCACTATCAACTACAATATGATCTCATCGAGCACCAGTGGATGAGACTGGGATCTGCTCAACAGTAGATGCTCAACAGCTACAATATGTTTTCTCCCTGGTTATCTTGTCATGGCAGGTACATTGCAATTGAAATAATCTATGCCAGCCAAATACATTTTGTTTGTCCATGATGACAGGGCTCATGATTGTTTAACTACTTGGCAACTGTTTATATCTTATTTTACCTGGCATGATGAGTTGTGGATTTGGTTAATATAAGTGGGTCCTGTTTGGTAGTCTGAGAATTTCTTATCTAATTCTAGCTCTACATCTTGGTAGTCTCTTACAGGGTTCACCTTTCTGAGTTGTGCATGGTTGTATTTTGCACATTTGTATGATCTTTGATTTAGAGGTGGTTCCTGTTTTTTATTAACTATGTGGAAGGATCAGTGAATTTATGTACCCCTGCTAGTTCCTTTGTAGTTTTATTAGAATTCTCAATCTGCAATTTTTAATTTAAGTTTACTTGTGATTGTAATTGCCTGCAGAAGATGTTCGAGGTCTCCTTTTCAGATTACTTTTGTTTTCAGACTTTTGGGTAATGATCTATGGTTCACTGCACACAGTTTGGATTTTACAACCGACAAGCTCATGGAGGTAACTACTCTAAGAAGATGTTGGGACCAAGCTGGAGAGGCCTGCTGACACCGATGAAGCCATGGCTGGACAGGAGGTCGCTGCTGGCGAGTGATGATGCTTTCTTTTGGGTTACTTCTGTCGTTTGTGTTTCTAGAACCTATCTTGTAAGGTGGTGATATGAACTTCGAGTCAATGTTTGATTCCAGCTTTGCGCCACACTTTTGTCAGAAGCTGTTCTGTGGCTGCATGTTTAAGTATGAAAACTGAAGAATATTTGCATCGAGTTTTATCACGCCTCGTGCGTCTGCCTTTGTTTTTCATGTATTTTTCTGATCAGGAAAAATGAGACCTCGTCGAGCGTCTACCTTGGTCCTGCACCATCGTTCGTCGACCTCTTTTTCAGACTAGGAAACAAGTGCCAATTTGTCATGTTCTCTAATCATAATATTTCAGACTAGGAAACAAGTGCCTGCACTCGACTAACTTTAATCATAATATTTCAGACTAGGAAACAAGTAAAGGAAAGAGATAGGCATAAGTTACATATATGAAACCTTTAAAATTGACTTGTAGCTCGACACCTCTAATGTGTAGACTGTAAAGATGGCCTTTGCATGTGTAGTTTTTTCTTTAAATGAGCAGCTGCAGCAGCACAGGCGCCTGGTGCCCAGGTTGCAGCTTCACAGCCTGGGACAGCACAGGCTACAGCAGTGTCAGCAGCAGCCACAAACCCATATGTCAATCCACCACAGTATCACACCAAGAGATATGACACAGTGATAACAAGAGATAAATTCAGCCCAACACAAACATTCAGATTTTGAATGCCTGCTATATATGAGCATAATCCTGATTACAAAATAGGGGCATAAACACAAGTTGCATGATTGCCTTGTCACAAACACCTGTCCACAAGCTTACAGTAATATTACACACAGAAAATAAGATTCCAAGTCCACAAGCTTACAGTAATATTACACACAGCAAATAAGGTCCAAAGCACACTCAGACAACAGACATACAAGCTTACAATAATATTACAATGCAAGGTTCATGGCCCCTGTTCGTTCCTGCGCCTAGCAGCAGCCTTCTCCAGAATTCCGTGCTGACGAATTTCGTAATATGTTCGCAGAGGTGGTGGGCAAGAATCCAGATTAATTGCAAGGATCCTTTCGTCCTCTTTCTGCTCCTTCTCTGCCTTCTCCATGTCATGCTTCTCACGCATGAGCTGAATCTTCTCTTGCTCAAGTAGTATCAGTGACTGATTGTGGCTTCGCATTTCCTCGTAGCGCTTCTCATCTATCAAGGCAAGTTGCTGGAAACGATCATTTTTACGTGCAGTTTCTTCTTGCATCATAGAGATCTTTTGCAAAGAAAGATCTTGCATCTTCGAAGCGTACTCCATGGATGATGTTGACCCTGCAGAAGATTTCGCTTTCTTCTTCGGTACTTTAGATGTATCCCTGCCCGGAGGCCTCTTCTCAGCTGATCCAGTAGGGCTAGAATTATCATATCCAAGGTTGATGGTGTCGTCACGGCCACCTGACTTTCCAAATGATCTGACTTTTGGATCCTGCCATTTGGGCTCATTCTTCATGACTCCCAACAATGCAGGAACGCAAAGTTGTGTTCCATGACACCCGCAAAATTACTTGCTGCACGAGTGGTCTGCAGCAACAAATAGTAGTTGTTAAATTTACAATAACATGCATAAATTAGAGAAATGTACAGGAATAAAACAGGTCCACAACTCACAAACCTTATCGGCGTCGGACAGTCTGCTAGGATTCTCGCGAATGACATCAGCATGGAAGGATGAGAACTTCCCCACTTCAGCCTTGATAGTGTCCCAACGGTTCTGTAGAGACTTCACAGACCTTTCTGGGTACGCTCCCCTCCTCAAGTCGTATCGCTGCAGAATCCTAAACCACATGCCATCCTTTTTTTGTCCTGTACTTATAATTGGGTCACAACTTATCTCCAGCCATGACTTGACTAGGTTTACATCCTCTTCTGGGCTGAAATTGCTGCCTTTGCTCCTCTTTCCTTTGGAGGTTTCAGCTGCAGACACGGGAGGTTGATCCACATCTTCCTCATCGATTTGTGTAGATGCGGCTGCGTTTTCAGCAGGATCAAACAATTGTGGACTGTTGCTACCAGGATGCATCATTGGGACAGTGGGTGGAAACTGTGGCAACCCTTGAGGGAACCAAGATTGAGGACCTTGGTAGCCATACATGTATGGGTTCCAGGGGTATGGAGGCATGTTGCCGCCAGGAAATCCTCCCTGTGAACCATCATGTGATTGATTAGGATCCATCCTGAAATGACAGGAAAACACACATGTCAATGATAGCTATAACAACTGAAATATAACATCTACTCCCAATTGAAGTAAAAAAAAAGTCATGAGTAATGGAAGCAATTTTATAACAAAAAGTAGGTGGAGTAGCAACTGAAATATAACATCTACTCCCATAACTGAGTTCAAACTATTGTTAAGAGTAAAAAGAAAATGTGTAAATCGTATATTCAAATGTAAACTGTAGCTGGAATAGCTCATGTTTATCCCCAGAAAGACCTATTATCAGATTATTTTTGTACACTTCTAAAGAAAAAGTTGGTCTTTGTTCACCAGATCAATGTAACGTAGTCTGCTAATTCACAGCACAAATTCAGAATCACCCAGATAGGCAATGTAAACCACACCCTCATATAAAATTCAGAATCACCCTGACGAGATCGTCTTGCAACTCAGCAGGAAAAACTAAACACAACAAGCAATCCTGCAAACTAAACACCATATTCTAGGCCAACCCTTTTTCACCCGTGACACTAGTAGCATCAATCTAGTAGCATCATAACAGCTGCCAGAGAAGTTCCCATGTGATATCTTCCACTTAGTCCATTTTTTGTGGAACATCACTTGCTCAAAATAAAGCTAGATGCAGCCATACCCAAGAGTGCTGCAGAAGTGGTCAAAGTAAATGCTCGACATCAATTGTAAGTTGTAACCACAAGATAAAACGTCCTTCCCCCTAAATGCAAGCAGCTAACCTCTGTCCTTGGCACATTAACTTACTCTCGAGTACTAACACCATATAAATGGCGGTTACACCACATATTAACACATCCTTCGTACTATGATTCATCGCGTGCACTATTCACAACTAAGGCAGTAACGCATCAACAGAAGGGAACATGTCAGTATTAACTGTACCTTTTTGCTTAAAATGCAAGGCTGATAACAAGTAAATTCCCTGCCGTCTCGGCTTTTCTATGAAACCAGTGGATAATGGGTGCCAAGGACAAGGAAGCTCTGGTGGTACTTACAAACACATTCTGAACTAGGAAGGACAGTGTGTTGATCAAAGCACTGAACGGGATCCCCAATCCCAAGCCAAGAAGATCCTAACTAGCAATCCGCACCCAAGCACAGAGCAGTCGTGAGGTAGATGAAGGCCATATCAATTAATCAAGATGGCATGAATGCATGGATTTTTGCCGGCAATGAATTTCCAAAGTATTCTGTACGTGAGGCTAGCAGTTGGCGCCGAGCACCATTGCAACTGCAGTGCACATACCTCAGTTGGGCTGGACGGAGGGCGGAAAGAGCTGTGGAGCTCTCCTCGGATGTCGCCGCCGAATCAGGTGAACGCCGCCGCCTCCTCTTGCGCCCACGGGTGCGCACCGAAGCCTTCTCCAGGACCCTCGCACCCACGGACGGCCGCGCGGCCGGAGGGGATTCCGGGCCGGCCAGGCTCGGAGGCGGGAGCGGACGGCCGGGCGCGTGCTCCGGCAGGCGGCGGCAACCCGGATTTCGCTTCCACGCGGGGATCCAAAGTGGGCGACGGCGGCAGGCGAGGCAGCTCCGGAACGATGCAGGAAACCCGCTCCCCGGCGCACATCCACGCTCCCCTCGAGGCCCAGGCGCGCGCGGACGCCGGCGGATCTGTCCGCGCGCCGCTTCTCCCTCCCCGCGCCGACCGCTTGACGCGGTCCTCCTCCCTCCCGTAGCCTGCGGCCCACGCTCCCCTCGAGGCCCACAGGCGCGGACGCCGGCGGATCTGGCCGCGCGCCGCTTCTCCCTCCCTGCGCCGACCGCTTGGCGCGGCCCTCCTCCCACGCGTAGCCTGCGGCCCACCCTCCCCCCTCGGCCTCTGGCGACACCTCCGGGCCGGGGCGACGACTTCGCCGGCGGAGGACGGGCGCGGGGGATGGGGCTGCGGCCTGGAGCCGATTCTGCGGGCGGCGGGGGCGCTGGCAGTTGAGAGATCGAGGATGAGAGAAGGATACGGAAACCCCTGGGAATAGAGGAAACGGGAGGTTAACTCTGTTCGCTGTGCCGTGCGGTGGTTGGTGTTGATTCGTTGCGAAAAAAAATACTATTGTTAGTTAGTGGTTACTGAATGAGCTGGTTTGGTGTGTGAAAAAAATATTATTGGCTGGATGTAATGAATAAGAGTGTATCCGAGAGCCCGCTGCAGCCTTTTTTTTCTGGACGCCGTTCCTTCGGGAACATATACGGGACACCGGTGTGGATAGCCTGACGTCTGTAATCGCGCGCTGCAATGACTATCCACACGCTATTAAGCGTCAGAGCAAGCAATCATAATATTATTATTATTATTATTATTATTATTATTATTATTATTATTATTATTATTATTATTATACAACTTCCAGTGGTGTTTGCAGTACAACATCTGTCCGTCCCGTAGTACTCCCATTTGTTTGGGGCGAAGCTTCCGAGCGCCTCTCTCCTTAATTCCCCTTGGATTCTTCCTCGCCAGAAACC
Organism: Panicum virgatum; assembly: GCF_016808335.1. NCBI lineage: Eukaryota > Viridiplantae > Streptophyta > Magnoliopsida > Poales > Poaceae > Panicum > Panicum virgatum. Next base: position 56,622,920 of record NC_053138.1, read on the forward strand.
CGACGCGTCGTCGGTACGGTGAATCTCAAACATGTGTGTGCCGATTCAATTTTCTTGGAAAGCGACAAATAAAGGCTGGAGAAAAAGTTCTGTATACTACAAGAAAAAGCGGGACATGTTTTCATGTGACGAATCTAAAACATATTTCACGTCGAGTCGGACCCACTGTCAGTGGCATGCGCGGACCTCGTCCAAACTTTTAAACGGGGGCACAAAACGGGCTCCTCACACTACCGGCCTTTTGCTCTCTTCTATGAAACCGAAGCAAACAATCTCTAAAAGTCCATTGGCATGGCACTCATCGTCCACTACTATAGAGACCTTTGGTCCAGCACATTAATCCCGACTGCTTTTGAACCCGAAATCAATGATAACTTTAGTCCCGAGTCCAATAGCTAAAAGACAATAAAAATCTTTTATCCCGGGTGGTGCCTCCACCCGGAACTAAATGTCCCCCATTAATCCCGCGTGAAGCCATCACCCGCGACTAAACTTTTTAGTCCCCGGTGCTGACTCCACCCTAAAAGTCCGCCTCCCGAGTGAAGACTCCGCCCGCCACTAAAATGCATGTTCCTGGTTCGGCCATTTTTTCTTCAAAGTCCCGAGAAGCTCTCCGTCACTTTATATCTTGGACTTGGAGAGGAAGCACAACACCGGTGCCTTATCCTTTCGTCAATCTCTGAGCTCTCTTCTCTCCCCTCAACTCCTCTCTCTCTCTCATCTTTTCTTTCACACTTGGAGCAGGAGATTGAAGCGCTTGGCCGGGGAGGCGTGGGCGGGAGGAGGCCGAGGACCGCCGGCACGGGCAGGGCACCGCCGCCGGCTGCTGTGCGTCCAGATCGGGGGGCCAACGGTGCGGGCGGAGCGGGCCAGGCGCCGCCTCCGGCCGCCGCGCGTCCAAATCGGGAGCCACCTGGCAGAGCGGGCCGGTTGCCGCCGCCGGCCGCCGCGCGTCCAGGCCAGGGGCCACCGGCACTGGCGGAGCGGGCCGGGTGCCGCCGCCGGTCGCTGCGCGTCCAGGACGGGGCCACAGGCGCGGGCGGAGCGGGCCGGCCGCTGCGCATCCAGGCCGGGGGCCACCAGTGCGGGTTGAGCAGGTCGGGCGCCGCCGCCGGCTGTCGCGCGTGGGTGGGAGCGGCTCGGCCAGGCCCCAGCGCGGGCAACCTCGGGCGGGGCCAGCGCACGATGGGTCGGCCGGCGAGAGGGTGGCCTGGGGCAGGACCGGTGTGCGGCAGCTCGACGGCAAGTGCAAGCGTAGGAGGTGGAGATCGATAGTATTTTTTGATGAAATTGTTCTTAGCTGCTGTTGTTTGGAGGAACTTGGGGAAGATTGAATATGTTTAATTTGAAGATTGATGTTGGTTTAATTGTTGTAATTGAATGGAGAATTTGATGGGTTTGTAATTGATTGGGGAATTTGAGAAATGAGGCTTGCCGTGTAGGACAAGGATGAGGTAGAAGGAGAGGGCGCCATGGCCAGCGACAGCGGCCCGCCGGCCGACAAGCTGTCAAGGTCCACCTTTTTTTATTCGTGAAAACTTTTTTGTCCCGGGCCGTAGCATGAGCCGGAATTAAAAACACTCTTTAGTCCCAGTTGCCAGACTCGGGACCAAAGACCCCGATCTTTTGTCCCGGCTTGGGGATCCCGGTTGAAAAACCGAGACAAAAGAGACTTTCTAACCATGACTATTGAGCTGTTCTGTATTAGTGGTCAATTTTAGGCTGTTCCCAGTTAACCCCATCGGTTTGTCACTCACTGTATCGCTGACAATCTGACCCCATATCGCAGTGTCCTATTCTGTCTCGGAGTTGAGCATCAGAGCAAGCAATCAGGTAATCCCCTAAGCATCAAAGCAAGCAATCAAGCAATTAGGGAATCGTCGAAATTTGAATCGTTTTACAACTTTTATGCCAATAATCTAAAGATTTTTTTTGGAGATTTGTCCAGTTGGGGAGATTCCGCAGAAATCTCCTAAGACTTTGGAGAAGTTACTGAATTCATAAATCCACTGTCCAAACCTCAACCAAAAGTAAATTAAGTGAATTTTCAGGTTTTGTAGCCTTATTTCCACCCCTTTTCTTCAAACACATGCACTCAAAAAACCTTGCAACCAAGTAGATCGAGACCAAACCCTAGAAAAGCTCAAGGTAGCCAAGAACTTCAACAAATCATAGAAAATAAGAACAAAATATGAGGATTTGTTTTTCAAAGTTCAGTTCGACACGTGTGAAAGGACCGTGACATCTTTCCTCCAAAAAAAACGCCAATGGGAGCGGAGCTGGGCTGACCCGGCGCCTAGGGCTACTCCATGGGCTGATGGGGCTCTCGGTTGGACCCTTTGCTACAGTACTCTCTCTTTGTAGAAAAAGAACAGCCCAACGCCTAGAGTGCTCGTGACGGGGTCACGTTGGGGGTAACGCGCGTTACCCCCAGCCGAGCTGTCGCACATATTATTTCCCACTCTAGTTTTTGTATTTTGGGCCTAAAGTAGTCCAATAAATTAGTCCACATGTGTAATTCATTTTAAAATTGTTTCGAAATAATTTTTTTTTGTTTCAGAATAATTTTTTAAGTGTTCCGGCAATACGTAAAAAATTTTCGGGTAAAAATAAATATTTAAAAACAAAAAAATAATTATTAAACTTTTTATAATAAATGTGACTTCTAATATTTCCGCTCGTGGCCCCTGCCAAGTTAGAAGTCCCAACATACACCCGCAGAGCTGCCGGGGGCCTTGATTGTTGTTGCGCGCTCAATGGGCCTTGAATCTCATTACAAGCTGGGCCAAGCCCCATAACGAGGTCGGATGGACCCACCGAACAGAAACCCAATCCCTTCAACCCTTTGAGCGAAATGTGGAAAAGGAAGCAAAATCCATGGACCGATCCCATTGTCTCCACGCATAGGAACTACGAGATCACCCCAGGCGTCCAGGGGTCACGGACCGACCATAGACCCTGTTCAATAAGTCTCTTTGGGCTTTGACGAAGCTGCCGCCGCCTTCTCCCTCCTCTCTACACTTGGGCCTTCGCCTCTCTCTCTCTCTCTCATGGCGGCGGCGGCGGCGTCGACGCCGCAGGGGGTGGCGGAGCGCCGGGGCATCCCGGCGGCGGCCTTCGTCGAGGACGTCGAGGCCTACCTCCGCCAGGCCGGGCTCGACGTCAACTCCGCCCTGGCCTTCCTCCAGGAAAGGTAAACCCTGAACAAACTCAGTACCCTAGGGATCTCGCCATGCTCCGGAGCGCGCTTCATCCGGGAACAACGTACCGGAGTCGTTGCTCCCGCGCCGTGGCATCGGCTCTGAACTGGATCCACACTATCTGCCTATCTGGGAGTTCCTCCGACCAGTAGCTTGTGGGGTGGAGATGTGGCTGCTCTGTTTTCGATCCTACCTGCTTGTTCCTGAGAGCGGTGGCTATTGCCCCCTCCGCTTGTTAGTTGAGTTGACGAACTGGGAGCGATTGAATCGCCTGGTTCAGGGCTTCTGCGGGGGGTTTTGCGATTTTCTACTGGGTTCATAGAACATAGGCTGATCCTTCGCTTGGATCTCTGCAAGTTCCAACCTTGATAGCCGCCTTTGGCAGAGACTAAACAGATGGTTCGGTTCCTTTCTTTGCATCCTTCCTGGTTTTGGACCAGGTATATTGCAGAGGTGCATGCTCCCTGATTACGCACCTGGTAGGGGGAGCTGGGGGTGTTGGGTATGGAAGCCGGCATAATTCCCTGAAACTCACTATTTTTTTTTTGTAAACTTAGTGTTTTTTGTTTGTTGCCCCCTTGGATTGGGCTTGCTCTGGGAAAGGCTGTTCCCTCTTTTACATTTCACTAATGGATTAGCTTGCAATTCATTAAACATTTCGACCTAAAAGTCTGGAAATTGCCTTTGAACATGTGCCCTTTCCTTTTAGCATGGAAAATTCCATTTGGGCAATTTCTGAGAGGTCAGTGATTACGTTGCACATATTTGTTTTCTTCTTAATTGTTAGTGAAATATTGAGTGCAAGCCTGCGATGGAGTGATATAATTCAAACCCTTCCATGAGTTGTCCAATAAATGAGACGAAGGATTATTACAACGACCCACTTGATAAGGATTCTGTAGCAAGTACACATTTCTATGAAACTATATGTTTCAAAACAAATCTATTTTCCATTTTCAAATACACAAACTAACAAGACTTATGAATGCTAACAAGAATGCTCATGATGCACATTTGGGTCATTACAACGACCCTCTTGACCACCGGTAGGCGCATAGTTTCTGCCTTTAATTTGTCGTGCCACTGGAGCAGCAGTTCCATGAGCAGCAGCTCAAGCTGAAGGACAAGTTTGGTGTAGGCCGCCCTGCTCCTGCGCCGCCGCACAGGGACGAGGAGATGGCTGGGATCGCTACCAAGAAAACAAGTCCAAGGATGGAGATGAGCCACGTAAGCCATGGTGGCATCTTCTGCGGCGACGCGAGAGGAGGAGCGCCGCCGGCGTAGAGGCCTGGCTGAATGATTCGGTAGATGCCGCCGGTGGTGATGATGTAGACGTCCATGCTGCTGTCCTGGCACAAGAAGACGATGCTGCCGGCGATGGCCTCGCCGCCGCAGGGCACGGGGCTGCTCTTGGAGCACCGGACGTTGGGGATCCGGGCGGAGGGGTGTGCATGGAGCCCGCCAGCATTGCTCGCTGGAGTTTCCGCTGCAGCCCACACGGAAGAATTATATATGTACATGTACCTGTATGCATCCATTGGACAATAACTCAATAAGTATGGGTTAATCAACGCCTTAATGATCAGCAGCACTGACAGTTTACAGCATATGTACCTTCCATTCAAGAAGGGGTCAGCGGGACCTCGATTGACGAAACCACCTACGATGGATGGCGCCTGGCCGGCTGTTGGACGGCCGTGGTCGATGACGACGGAGACGGCGGCCGTGGTTGGAAAGGCGCTGTAGTTGGAGATCAGGTAGATCTGCTCATTCTGTTGCTGCACGTTCGTTTGCATTTACACAAGTTCATATTATTAAGCCATGACATATTTTGTACTGATTGTTCTTATTATCAGAAAATAGTTTTTAATGATAGTTGAAGGGTATAATCTGAACTTTTCTGAGACTATGAGATACAGTACTTGTTGTCATGTACTATTGTCATCGTACCTCATCCACTCCCGCGCAGTACAAGTCAGAAGGCTTCATGGAATCGAAGCTGCAGCCCCTCAGGTCGCCGAGTCCACTGGCAAAAATCTTGGGCTCCTTGTTGCCCGCCGGCATGCGGTCGACGTCGAGCCTGATGATCTTGCCCAGAAACGGGGAGCTCGCTTCGCCTCCTGCTCCACCACCACGCCCCACGGCGAGGTAGAGATGCCCATCATCGCCACCAGGACGGAAGAAGATCTGGCCTCCACGCGCGTCCACCAGCTGCGGCGGCAAACCCATGGCGAAGATCCTCCTCACCTCAGTTGGAGCAGCTCGAGCTTGATGAGTCCCCTGGTGAATCAAAGCAGCAGATCAAAGGTAGTAATAAAGCACATACATCTCAGAACTTTTAAATTTAGATCTGTATTCTTGACACGATCGAAGTACGTTACCATGCCATAGTCAACGCCCTTCGTGCTGAACTCCTCGACAACGAACTGGTACCTGCTCGATCGATTTCCACCACCAGCAGCAGGAGGAGGAGAAGGAGGAGACGAGGATGATGATGTTCCAGCGCCGCCGCACGCTGGTGAGTTGTCGCTATCGCAGGTGTAGGCGACAAACAAGAGTCCGTTGGCCGCGAACTCCGGGTGGAGCGCAAGCCCCGTTAGCCTAATGAGCGCCCGACCAGTGAGGTCGAGAATGGCCCCGTCGCCGTTGACCTGCAACGCCGCTCCGGACCCCCGTGGGGGCAGCATCGCAAGCGAGACCTTGCCGTCCTGGGTGTACAGGAAGGCCCTGCCGGAGCCGTCCGGGTGCACGGCCATGCCCTGGTAGGTGGCGGCGCCGGCGAGTCGCTCGAGGCATATGCCGGCATCCTGGTGCTGTGGCTGGGCGGAGGTGGTCGTCGACGGGGGTGGCGGAGCGCGGCACCGTGGGGGAATAGAGCTGATGCTGCCGGCGTTGACCGGCTTGGGAGAAGTCGAGGGTATGCACCTCTGTACGCGCAAGTACGAAGCAAATCAGCAACATCCACAAATAGCGTACGTGTGGATCTGGAGACAGTGTGGACGTTGGAAAAAAAATAAAGAGAACAAGAGATTTTGATTAAAATTAAAGGTTCAAAAATTGGGCGTCGATGTAGCCCTTACTTTTACTTAGGGGTGAATTTTAGTATGGATTATATAGGATGTTTGATACTAATTAAGGAGGCTAAACATAAAATAATTATAAAACTAATTAAATAAAGGAAGACAAATTCACGAGCCAAATCTGTTAAACTTAATTAATTAATCATTAATATATTTTTTCAGTAGCATATAACATGGTCAAATTCGATACGAGGGGGACTAAAATTTAATCACCCTAATCCAAACACAATCATAGAGCATCTCAAGCAAACTACATATCTCTCATATTCTTTATATCTTTTCTGTCCACCACCAATAGTACTTTTTACATTTTTAGTAGCCAGTGCGGTAGCAGATTTACTCAAAAGATAGTGTGTATGGAGGAATCTCCTACATTTGAGCAAGAGGAAGTTGTGTTTTGCAGGTTATCAAAAATATTTTGGTATTGCCGATGCAGCTGGAGCAACTCTCATTACCAAAATGATTACTTTTAGTATTGAAATTAGAGATCCTCTTACTTGGCAGAGGATGGCCTTGACAATGGTGGCGCAGGCGGGGTCGGAGGCGGGCACGTTCAGGGCCTCGAACTCCTCCCTGAGCACGGCATCGGCAGTGGGGTCACAGCAACTGAGGCCGACAACGTTGTCGCAGAAGTGCAGTGGCTCCCACAGCACCGTCGGCGCCCCTACAAGTGGAATAAAAAAACTTTTCAATGAAAATTTTCTCTGTTTGGTTTGTCTGCTTTCAGTTTATTTTGGTTTATTCTCTCCCAAAATATTATTGAATCGGCCGAAATTAGACCAGCCGAACAGATGTATACCAACACAGCAGCTGAACTGCTGAAGTGAAGAAGCTAAAAAAATAGTACCACCTCCGTCTCAATATATAACAACTTTCAAAAAGGATCAAAGTGATTAAGTGAAACATTACCATCTTTATCCAATATAATATCCCTAAAAAATTAATTTTAAATGAAAAAAGTTACATATTACATTAGTTGGGTTTATTGTGATAAACTAGTATTACTTTTATGTTGATAATCTTCAAGTTTAAAAGGTTTTATTTTGGCAAAAAAATCTAAAAAAAACTATATTTTGAGAGGAAGATAGCAGAAGTAATGCCAAAATTCAGCAGATCTGTTCCGCCCAAAATGGGAATGGGTGCCTTCTTCCCTAATCCAAAATTAAGAAAAGAAGATCTAAGAGGACCTGTAAATCATTGGACAGCAACAATTTCTACGAGGGCCGGTAAGTGGGCCTGTAAGGCTGTAACAAGTCCGGTAAATGGGCTTTTGGTGGTCTGAGTGGGCTTCAATTTGTACAAGCTGCTTCTCGGCTTGGCCCGTGGGCCTGATCAGAGTTGAGCCTGTAGACGGGTTGGCTACTTCGTTGACAACGAGAGCGCTCGGCCTCGGGCGCCGGGCTGGCTGGCTGCATGGGTACCCGCTGGACTACTTCTCAGCGCCGGCGAATCCACCGCTCCGCTTAGCACGACGACGAACGAAGCATCCACGCCTCACCGGTGGATGAACAAAGGCCCAGAACCCCGCGCCGGCGGTTCCGGCGGCCATGGTCCTGACCAGACCAGGGCGCTGACCGCCGGCGGCATCAGCGGAGCCACCCGCGATGCGAACATCGCCGTGTGCAGCGTCGTCAGCGGCCACACCGCGGCCCTGGTCGTCCTTCCGCCGCCGTCAGCGCTCGAACCTGCGGAGGAGGTGGCTAGCAGCGCGATGGCCACGAACGTAACGGGAAATCTCAGGAAACAAAGGAAGGCGCCAATATCTAGCTACGGAGCGCGTCCATGTAAAACGGATAAATTGAGCAGAGAGTTCAAGTACAAACAGGAAGAATGAAGCTGGGCACGGCGGCGGTTCGAAGAAAAGATCAGCATGCAGCTAGCTAGAGGCCACGCACTCACCAGAGCCGCCGGCGCATACTGGCATGGCTACAGTAGTTGAAGGGGACGAGGAGCGGCCACCGCAAGCCCAGCGGCAGCCCTGGCAGCAACACACAAGCAGCAGCAGGAGGAGGAGGAGCGGCGGGTGCGCCAAGGCCATGGCCACGGTGATCGATGGAGGAGACGGAGAGAAGGCTCATTTATAGAGCACCACCTGCCGTTCACTTTTTTTCTGACTCGCAAACGAAGAAACTGCGGCGAAGGTGGGTGGCCCAATACACTTTTTTTCTGTCGACAGCGACGGCGGATAGATGATGCCGGATACATGATGCCGCTGGTTTGTCGTGGTGCGGTAAACCACAGTTGGGTGGCGTAATGTATCCGTCTAAGTCTAAAGGGTGAGTACTCGGGGGTAGTTAGGACTAATTCGATCTCGCTGGAAGAACACGATGAACACTACAGGTTTAGAGTGGTTCGAGCCGCCGGAGCGTAATACCCTACGTCCACTGTGTGTTGTATTGCTTGAGTCCTTTAGTCTCGAGACAGTCTGAGAGAGTGTGAGAGAGCCTGAGTGTGTCTAGTGGTCAGTCCAGAGTGTGTCCGAGGATCTGTAGCGAGCGCCTCCCTTTTATATCTCAAGTGAGGTGCGTACATGTCCGTGGGGTCCCCGACAGGTGGGTCCAATCAATGTAGTATAAAATAACATACTGTTCATACATTATGGCGTTGCAGGCGAAGGAGATCTCATTCCTGGATTTCCTTGCCTGCTCCTGGGAATCCTCCGTTCAGCATACCCATACGCTGTCTTGTCGAAACGGCGCAAGGCGTAGCTTGTGGCGTTGGCTGCAGCGTAGCTGAACGGCCGTGTAGCTTGCGGCGTAGGCGCTATGATGGAAAAGTGACGTGCCGTCGTATCCAATTAATGCGGCAGACGGGCTCTGCGCGGATGCGGCGCAGGCGGCTACACTGTATACCTCGGTAATACGCGGTCTACAGTGAGACCTGACAAAGGCTGCCCCGCGTGCTGCGGCGGCAGAGCACGCCTCAACCACCCGTATTGAATGCGGTGGGTGGACGAGTCTCCCAGCGGAAGACGCGCGCCTGTGCCAGGGTACCGGTCAAACCGGTCCGGTTCGGATCTGGTTTGGGCCGGTACCAAACCGGCCCAAATTCAAAATTTAAATTTAAATTCAAAAAAATGAAAAATTCCTAAAAATACTTCAAGGTGCGACGAATCTAATGGTGTCAAATTTTCTCAAAAATTCGTTCATTTAGTATAGTTTGGGGGATTTGAAGTTAAACAAAAAAACGTGCATACAAAAGTATACAAATACAATGTAAAAGTAGTACAAAAGAGGGTTGGAGGGTTCATTTAGACTAAAATATGTTATACAAACATTTATTTAGTATACTTTGCGGGCATTTGAATTTAAACAAAAAAAACTTGAATTTGACCGGTTACTAGGCAAACCGACCGGTTACCAATAAACCGGCCGGTAAACCGGTCAAACCGGCCGGTATACCGGTCTAACCGGCTGGTATACCGGTACGAACCGGTTGAACTGCGCCATTTGAATTCAAATTTGAATTCCACCGGTTCCGACCGGTAACCGGCCAAACCGGACCGGTATACTGGTACCGGAGGCCGGCGGTTACCGGACACCGGTCGGATCTTAAAACCCTGGCCTGCGCCCGCGCCTGCGGGACACGTGGCGCCTCCGGACCCCCCCGGTGGTATATTGGTTCTACGCGCGCGGAAGGTCCGGACGGGCGCGAGGAGGTCCCGGACCCTTATGGGGGTCCGCGCCCTCGGCTGTTGGCCCGGAGCTTCTCTCCCTCAGGGACACGTGGCGTCACCGGACCCGTCCCAGAGCGGGGAGTGGGTCCGGGGCCGTTGGCCTGGTGAGGTAAGAGCCTAACCCGTGGGGCTCGGCTGCTCCGCCCCTTATGGCGTAGTTACGGATGGCTACGCGAGTCCTGCCTTGCTCCAGTAAGAGTGGGTATCCCTGCTACAGGGTACCGACAGTGGCCCCGGGGCCCACCTCGGGAGAGATGTCGAACCCGCAGGTGGGGCCACTACTGCGATTTGGCTCTGTATAACTTGAAGCCTCTTACTACAGGAGTCTTGACCGGCTTTGACCATCCATCGGGTTTTTTTGCTGCCTCATCACATCGTAACGGCTTACTGACTCGTGGCCCCCACGCAAAGTGGTACACCTAGTCACGCGAGCGACGCTCGGTATTGTTGCGGCCGGAGTAAACGGAATATTTACCATCAGCGCAGTTCTCGAAAAGCCTGGTCATGCCAGCGTTTAATGCGTGCACGTCTGCTCAGCTTCCGCCTCGCTTCGCGCGCGGGCGACGGTTCAGATCCCGCCTTTTCACACCTTTGTTCGTTACCCGCCCTACCTGACGGGCGGGCCTGGGCCCCCCTTGTCATGGACTGGGCGGTTAACACCAGGCGTGAGCGTCGCTTGGGTTCCAGCGACGGTTCCGGGGCGCGCCGGTTGGGTCAGGCTTCATAAAGGGACGAACCACATATCGCGGTTACTTTTCCGCACTCGCCTTCTTCCTTCCAACCTTTGCGCCCCTTTGCCTCCGAGCCTCCTCGCCCCTTGCTCTCCTGCATAGATTGCTCCTCACCTCCATAGCGAGATGGCATCCCTCGCTCGTCCCCGCCATTTCCAGATTGAGAAGGAGCTGAACACGGTGCGCTGCCTGCTTGGGTGGAGTTCTCTGGAGCAGGCTCGGTTCCCCTCGGCGATCTGCGCGCCGGGGAAATTTTGTTGTTCATCTCGCACATTTCCACCGGCGTGGGGCTGCCGGTCTCTTCGTTCCTGCTGTTGCTGCTGGAAGACTTCGGCCTCCAACTCCAGCACCTTACGCCCCACTCCCTCCTCCTGACGTCCATCTTCGTCCATCTATGCTAGATGTTCGTCAGGGTGCGGCCCTGCGTCGTCCTCTTCCGCCACTTCTTCGTCCTGGTGAAGTCCGGGAAGGGGAAGGATGAGGTGGGGGCGTACTACTTCCAGACGAGGAGCGACCTGCCGACGCCCTACATTCCCGGCCTCACTGGCGGGAAGTGGGAAGATTGGCACAAGGAATGGGTGATCGCCACCACCGAAGCCAACGAGCGCCTCGCCTTGCCGACCGAGGGACCCACCACCGACCGCCAGTCCTGGCGGGCTAAGCCGTCCCTGCCGCCAGCGTTTGACCCCGTGCTGAGCAAGATCAGGTCGCTGGCGGAGGGCGGCCTCACCTCGCTACACGTGCTCGGGGATTTCCTGAAGCGCCAGATCGCCCCCCTGAAGCAGCGGCCGCGTCCTACTTAGAGCTTCACCGGCCCCAACGACTGCAGCAGGACGCACCGCGGAGAGGGGAGCGATCTGACCCAGGAAGCCCTGGAGGTCCTGGTGCGAGTGGTGACCGGGGAGATCTTCATCCCGGAGCACATGATCCTTCCTCAGGGCGTCGTCCCCCTCTGCGAGGAATCACGCCTGAGGACCACGGTGCTGGCCACCCTGCCGACCCTTGACGACGGTGGGCTGGCAGCGCGCCAGACTGGAGGTGATCCGGACCGTGGGCTCCGGATCCCTGGTGCGTCCGGGGAGTAGGCCGTGGTGAGCGCCGCGGGGTCCGGCCTTCTGCCAAGGGCAAGCAGGCCGTGGCTGGTAGCGCTGCCACGAGCGCGTCGTCGGGGGAAGTGGGCCGGCACAGGTTGCACCGCGGCGATGGGACCCTGGTTATGGAGCCTGCCGCGAAGCGTCAGAGTACCGCAGAGGATGCGGGCCAGGGTAGCTCCCTGGCCCCCAGCTCTCGCGGGACCTCCGGAGTAACCGCGCCGCCGCCAGCACCGCCAGGAGATGTCTCCCCCCGGCAGCAATAGCAGCAGCAGCCACGGGTTGCGCCTCCGTCGCCGCCACGGGAGCAGCGGCGGCGGCGGCAGCAGCAGCAGCAGACGCAGAAGCAGCCACCGAGCCTCCGTGGGCGCTGGAGACCCGGCGCTTCGGGGTAAGTGTTCTTCCGTTCACTCCCAATATTCTGGGCTCTTTGCTTTTTGCTGAAGGCTTCTTCTCTTTGTTTGCTAGGGCCTCTCGCCAAGGCAGCTCTTCCACCGCCGCTAGCTCGTCAGCAGGGGTCCAGGTGACCGGGGCCTCGGCGGCGACGGCGGGAGCGACGGTGGGTGCGCCAGCGTCCGGCACAGCAACGCCCGACGCGGCGGCGGCGGATGCGCCAGCATCGGGCATAGCAGCGCCCGAAGCGGCGGCGGCTGGTGCGCCAGTGCCAGGCATAGCAGCGCCTGAAGCGGCGGCGGCGGGTGCGCCAGTGCCAGGCGCAACCACACCCGACGCGGTGGCCCCCGAGGCCCCAGCGACGGCGAGCATAGCGGCAGCGGGCGCGGCAACGGCGAGCACCTCGGTTCCTGAGGTCCCGACGCCTGTACCGGACGTCCCCTCCCCCAGCTCCCAACCTGCGGCAGAGGAAGAGCTGGAGGAGGTCTCTGGTAGGCAGCTCCTGCAGGGTCCCCAGGAGGAGGAAGCGGCTCCCCTCTCCCAGGTGCTGGTCCGGGTCCGGCAGACGATAGAGGAGGCGACCTCTACCACCGAGGCGGCCTTCCGGCGGGAGTGGGCTGCTCTGGAGAGCGAGCGCTAGCGCCTCGGCGACCGGCACACCCACCTGGAGGGGCGCACGAAGGCCGAAGTCTCCCATGCTGCGCGTGTTCGGTCCGAACTCATGGCCGACCAAGAGTCCTACCGAGCCAATCTTCGGAAGGTGTTCGACCGGGAGTTTGCGGTGGCGAGTCGGGAGAAAGCCGTGGCACTGCGGGAGGAGGCCATTGCCAAGGAGGAGGCCAGCCTCACGGTGCAGCGGTCCGAGATCGAATCCCGCAGCCAGGGACTCGAGGTGCGCAAGCTGGAGCTCGACAAGCTCTCCGAGTCCCTGCACCAATGGCGCTAGGAGCTGCAGGTGACCACCAGCAAGCAGGCTCCTGCCGAGGTGGAGCTCGAGGAGGACAGGAAGTCCCTTGCAAAGCGGGAATCCCTCACCACCAACATGGAGCGCCAACTTGCGCGCCAGCGCGAGGCCCTCAAGTTCCTGAAGGAGTCGGCGGCGAAGAAGGAGGCCACGCTCGAGGAGAGGACCCGCCAGGTGGAGGCGGCCCAAGCAGCAATGGACGCCCAGGTCCAGGAGGCGGTCCGGAAGCTGCAGGAGGACCAGCTCAGGGGGGCCCAGCGAATCGTTGCCTGGGCGAGCGAAGCGAGCTCAGCGCTGGTGCCACTTGGGATGAGTCCAATCCAAGTGGCAGTGCCGCCAGCTTCGATTGTTGATGCTCTCCCAGTGCTGAACTCTGCTTCAGACAGACTCCGACGTCTGGAGCTGATCCTTGCTGGACAGCTTGAAGCCGAGGGCCGCGAGCTGATCCGGATGGTGGTGGAGCACATTCTGACCTGCCTCCGGAGCCACGACCCAGCCATCTCGCTAGCCCCCGTGGTCGATGGTCCAGTGGCGGAGATGGAGGCTTCTGCTCGAGAAAGCGTGTGGGACATCGTCGACTTTGTCGCTGCTTAGTTCAAGTGGGAGCCTGCAGATCCCTGAGCTGGACCATCACAGCAGTAGCACTTTTGTTTTGTTTTTTGCAGATGTAAAAACATTGTATTTGTCGAAATTTCAATAGAAGAAAATTTTAACTTAGCTCTTTTGTCAGTTGTTCTGGTTTGTGGTATGCAGCACCCCAGCGCCCTGGCCCCTTGGTAGATAGGTTCAGTTGTTAGGACCTATCTACCATCCGAGCTGCAGAAGACACTCCAGAACCCCGTATGAGGTTGAGCAAGCGTCCTTGGGCATAAGTGTAACATAGACCGCAAGTCGAACGAGCGACTTATTCCCTGTGTAGCAGAAAGAACTACAGAGAGGAAAATCAATCTTGCTTGCATGGTAGTAATGATACTGCAACTTAGTTGTTTGACGCATGCAGATTCGATCCTTGGTGTCTGGCTCAAAGCGGACTCTCCGGGCCCCTTGGGAGACAGGCTCAGTCGTTTTGAGTATGTCTACCACAGAGACTGGACCTCGATCTGCATGAAACCTTAAAGCGGATGCCGGGACCCCCTGGTAGGTAGGATCAATGGTTTGAGGCTAGCTACCACCAGTGAAGGCTTAACCTGTATACCACTCAAAGTCACAGCTTAGTAGCAGGTCCGCGGGACCTATTCTGGACCGGCCCCCAGTCTAGTACGAGGTCCAGAGCTCCGGATACGCAGGTCCAGGCAGTTCAATGCTTGTTACAGAGTGGTGGAGAGTGTAGGCTTAGGGTGCGGAACCAGGCTAAGGCGCTACACAGGGCTCCGGACCACTCCAGGAAACAAACACGACTTTACCGGACCTGGTTCCGACGTTCCAGACCCCTCCTAGTCGTGGGTGAGGTCATTCTGTCGTACTCGATCCTTTGAGATATGGAGCTGGACCTGCCGTGTAGGACTTAGTAAGCCAACCCTTGAGCTAGAACGAGGTCCGGGCCCCTAATTACCCAGCTCCGAGTAGTAGAGCACTTGTTACAGGGTGGTGGAGTGTGTAGGCTTTGGGTACGGAACCGGCTAAGCGGCTACACAGGACTCCGGACCACCCCAGGAAACAAGCACCCCCTCTCCAGAGCGGGCCCTAGGGGTCCAGACCCCTGTCCCAGCAGCAAGGGGGTCCGGACCGTACGGTAGTCCAGTAACTCAATACAGATCTTAGCTGTAGCGACCAGAGTGGAAGTCCGCATGGGGGTTAGAAAAGAAAAAGCTTGAAAATCGAAATACGAAATAAAATTTGACGCAAAGACAGAACTGGGGGCAAATCTTTCCTTTGCAACTTGATATACATGGCTTGCGTGATGGATGCTAGATGCCGGGTTTACGAGGGCGGACCTCTACCCCTCTGGGCAGCGCGTTAATGCTAGCCGACGGTGCGATGGATGCCAGAGGCTGGGTTTACGAGGACGGACCCCCACCGCTCTGGGCCGCACGCTGATTCTATCTTATTACAAAGGAAAATTTCATTTCCCTGCTCTGCCTAAGTGTAAAACTTACACAGATGCTCTATATTCCATGGATTGGGTAGCGGCACCCCATCTTCTGTGGCAAGGCGAACGCATCCGGGCCGGCATACTTCTGTAACCTTGAAGGGCCCCTCCCAGCTGGGGGAGAGTTTGTGGAGCCCTGCTCGGTTCAGGATCCGCCTCAGGACGAGGTCGCTAGCAGGGAGCTCCATACTGTGCACGAACCGTTGATGATAGCGCCTGAGCGCCTAGTTGTAGCGTGCATTTCGGATTGCTGCTCGCCACCTTCGTTCGTCAACGAAGTCCACATCGTCACGCCGCAGCTGTTCCTGCATGGATTCGTCAAAAGCCTGGACCCGTGGTGAGCCCAGGTGAATTTCCAGGGGAAGGCATGCATCAGCACCGTAGACCAGGAAGAATGGAGTCTCCCCGGTGGCTCGGCTGGGTGTGGTTCGGTTGCCCTATAGTACGCACGGAAGCTCGTCAACCCATTTGGCACCCTGCTTCTTCAAGCAGTTGTAGGTGCGGGTCTTGAATCCCCTGAGGATCTCTGCATTCGCTCTCTCGACCTGTTCATTGCTGCGGGGATGTGCCACGGACGCAAAGCATAGCTGGATGCCGATGTCCTCACCTTACTCTTGGAAGAGTCTGCTTTTGAATTGGGTCCCGTTGTCCGCGATGATGCGGTTTGGGACGCTAAATCTGCACACAATGAACTTGAGGAATGCAACTGCTGATTTTTTGGTGATGTTCACCACAGGGGTAACCTCCAGCCATTTTGTGAATTTGTCAATGGCGACGTAGAGGAACCGGTACCCGCCGACGGCCCGGGGGAACGGCCCCAGGATATCCACGCCCCATACGGTGAAGGGTCATGAGGGTGGGATCATTTGCAGAGCTTGAGCTGGTGTGTGTATTTGCTTTGCATGGACTGGCATGCTTTGCAGGACTTTACCAGCTCAGCCGCATCCTGGAGTGCTGACGGCCAGTAGAAGCCATGCCGAAAGGCTTTACCAACAAGCGTGCGAGATGAGGAATGACTTCCACACTCGCCTCCATGGATCTCAGCGAACAACTCGCGGCCATCTCCCTGGGAAATGCACCGCATGAGGATACCATTGGCGCCACGGTGGTAGAGATCCCCTTCTTCCACCGCGTAGCGTTTAGCCAATCGTACTATGCGCTCAGCGGACGCATCGTCATCAGGAAGGATATTGTCTTTCAGGTAGTCCCGGATCTCGGAGATCCATGCATTGGGAGCTCCCTGAGCAGGTGGGAGTGGCTCTATGAGGTCTCCAGGATCCTCGACAGAGCACACATCCCAGGGCGGGCACCACAGGTGGAATGCCATCGGGACCGCTAGCTTCGAGGTGCTAGCTTGATCCCCTTCACCCAGTTCAGCAGGCTGGGCGGTGGGTCTCAGCAACCGTCTTTCAAAGACGCCCTCGGGCACGAATGCCCAGGTAGATGCTCTCGCGGAGAGATCATCTGCTGCTGAGTTGGATTCGCGGGGAACATATTGCAGTTCCAAGGCGTCGAAGTCCTTCTCGAGCTTCCTCACGTGGATGAGGTATGCCGCGAGCTGGGGATTGTTGCAGCTGCAATCCCCTCAGACCTGCTTGATGATTAACTGAGAATCTCCCTTCACCAGAAGCTGTCGGACCCCCAGAGACAGGGCTTGTATCAGGCCAAAGATCAGAGCTTCGTACTCCGCCATGTTGTTGGTGGCCTTGAACTCAAGGTGCACCATGTACTTCAGTTGATATCCGTTTGGGTCCATGAGGACCACACCAGCTCCAGCCCACATCTTGCGGATGGACCCGTCGAAGAAGAGTGTCCAGTGGGGCTCGGTGAAGACTGGTGTCCTGACTTTCGGCTCCGGGGGTCCGGCGTTGAGGTCCGGACCCCAGAATTGCTTGGGGAAGGAGTCCATTCCGCTATGAAGTCAGCCAGGATTAGGCTCTTGACTGCATGGCGAGGCTGGAAGTCCAGCTGGAACTCAGCCAATTCTGCTACCCACTTGGCGATGTTGCCTGTGGCGTTGGAGTTGTGCAGGATCGCTCTTAACGGGTAAGAGGTCACTATGACAACTCTGTGTGCCTGAAAGTAGTGGCGCAGTTTCCTGGATGCAATAAGTATGACATAGATAAGCTTATGCGTCTCAAGATATCTGGCCTTTGCCTCATGGAGGACTTCGCTGACGTAGTAGACCGGCTTCTGGATGGTCCGGATCCAGGTGTCCGGGTCCGGCTCGCCCCTATCCACCACGTCAGGCCCTTGGGCCCCCAGCGGTTCTGGGTTCCCACTGGGATGAAGCTCCTCCGGACCCCCTTGTCCGGGGTCCGGACCTTCAAACAGAGGAGTGGATGCTGGACCCCCATGTCCGGGGTCCGGCTCACCATCCTTGGCCGGAGGGACCCTGGTGTCCCCCTGGCGAGCTTGCTCCGTCCTCTCGGCGACCAGCACCATGCTGACTGCCTCTGCTGATGCAGCAAGATACATATACAACGTCTCACCTGGCTCTGGAGCCACCAATACTGGCAGTGAGGTGAGATACTGCTTTAGCTCCTGGAAGGCTTGTTCAGCCTCTTCGGTCCAAGAGCCTGGACCGGACCTCCTCAATAGCTTGAAGAAGGGGAGGGCCCTCTCAGCCAGCCTCAATATGAAGCGGCTAAGAGTGGCCAGAGATCCAGTAAGCTTCTGGACGTTCTTGATGCGGCCGGGAGGCCTCATCGCTTCGATCGCCTTGATCTTGGCTGGGTTTGCCTCGATACTTCGATGTGAGACCAGGAAACCCAGCAGCTGCCCTGCTGAGACGCTGAAAATGCGCATCTCGGCATTCAGCTTCGTGCGCGTGGCGCGCAGTCGGTCGAAGACGAGAGACAGGTCCTCAACTAGTGTTGTCCCTACCTTAGTCTTGACCACAATGTCATCAACATACACCTCAACAATATCTCTAATTAGATTACAAAAGGTTTTGTTCATAACTCGTACAAACGTAGGTAAGGCATTTCTCAGACCATATGGCATGACAATATAGCAATAAAGCTCATCTACTGTTACAAAAGCAGTATGCTTCCTATCCTCTCTGGACATCTGAATCTGGTGGAAACCAGAGTATGCATCTAGGAAAGACAAAATGTCACACCCGGAGGTGGAGTCCACGATCTGATCGATACGTGGAAGATGATAGGGATCTCTAGGACATGCCTTGTTGAGGTTGGTGTAATCGATGCACATCCGAAGCTTCCCGTTGGCCTTTGGGACGACGACCGGGTTGGCCAAACTCTCGGGGTGGTGGACCTTCTCGATGAAGCCAGCGTGAAGCAGCTTGCGGACTTCTTCACGGATGAAGTTCTGCCGTTCCAAGGACTGCTTCCGAGGTTTCTGACGCACCGGCGTGGCGTCGGGGTAGATCCTCAGATTGTGCTCGATCACTTCCCTGGGGATCCCGTGCATCTGTGACGGTTCCTAGGCGAACACATCGACATTTGCCCGGTGGAAAGTGATGAGCGTGTCTTCCTATTTCTCCTTCAGGTTTCCCGCGATGCGGGCGGTCCTGGAGGAGTCAGCTCCGATCTGCACGGTCTTCACCGGAACATTGTCCGGATCAGACGGCTGAACCTTAGGTGCCTTTGCAGGCACCCTGGCTTGCGAGGTGGATGGATCCTCCTCGGAACGTGCCGCCTCTGCAGCCAGAGCATGCAGTCTCTCAACTGCAGTGACGGCAGTGGTGCGGTCACCCCGCACGATGAGGACACCGGCAGGGATAGGCATCTTCAAGACCAAATACCCATAATGGGCAATGGCCATGAAGCGGTAGAGTGCCGGCCGGCTAATGATGGCATTGAACGGGAGGTTCACCTCCGCAACATCGAACTGGACGCTCTCTGTGCGGAAGTTCTCCTCGGTCCCGAACGTGACTGGCAGAGTGATGCTCCCCAGAGGGAACACCGGATGTGGGCCCACTCCGGAGAATGGGAGAGAGGGAGTCAGCTTGGACTCCGGGATCTGCAGCTGCTTGAACGCTGCATAGCTGATGACGTTAAGGCCAGCCCCACCGTCTATCAGCACGTGATAGAGCCTGATGTTGGATATGACAGGGGCGGTGACTAGAGGTAGTACACCAGCCCCGGCCATGTTCTCCGGGCAGTCAGATGGCCCGAAAGAGATGGTGGTGTTCAACCAGCTGTGGTGCGGCGCCGCCTTCGGGACCCCCGGCTTCACCGAAAGGACCTCTCGGCGAAGGGTCTTCACGTCCCGCCGGGAGACAAGCTCCCAGCTTCCACCGTACATTACGTACAGCTTCTTGCGGCGCTCCTCGTTATCGGAGTCGGAGTTGTCATGGCGGTAAACGCCCTTCAGCTCCCGAGCGGGGGATTGGTACCCCAGCTCCTTCTCCCCGGCAGCGGTCTCGCTGTCGGAGGCTTTCTCCTTGCCAGACCACTGGCGAGGAGGGGATGAGCCATCCTTGGAGGCCTGCTCACGCCGCCCACTGACCCGCTTCGCGAGTTTCTGGATCTCACGGCATTCAGCGGCGCTGTGGCGAGCGGTGGGATGCACTGGGCATGAACCTCCGCTGCCACCTTGCGGGCGCGGGCGTTTTCCATGCGAGTTCTGGCCCCCAGCCACCTCCGCAGCAGCTGGGGCCGCTGCTGCAGCGACTGGACAACCGGGATATGGCTCCCCGCGACTCCGGTTCTTGTTCTTCTTTTTATTGCCACCGCCCTGGGCGGTAGCCCCGGAGCCACCGGCCTTGGCGTCTCCGTCTTGGGGGGCTGAGTGCCATGCGCGGCCCTCAGCGGCCCTGGCACACTTGTCAGCCAGGGAGAAAAGTGTGGTAACACTTTCCACCTCGTGCGTCGCCAGCTTCTCGAGCATCTTCTCATCACGTACCCCCTGACGAAAAGCAGTGATAATAGATGCATCAGAGATACGAGGAATGGTACTCCGTACCTTGGTGAAGCATGAGATGAATGCCCGGAGTGTCTCTCCGGGTTTCTGCCTCACGGCGTGGAGGTGAGCCTCCACACCATGCTGCTGGTACGCGCTGGCGAAGTTCGCTGTGAACCTCGCTCAGAGCTCCTCCCAGGACTGAATCGTCCCAGGAGTGAGGTTCATGAGCCAAGTCCGGGCTAGCCCAGTCAAGGCTACATGAAAGTATCTCGCCATGACGGCGTCGTTACCGCCAGCTGCTGTGATGGCGGTAACGTACACCTGCAGGAATTCCGACGGGTTAGTGGTACTGTCGTACTTCTCCGACAGGTGCGGGCGGAACTTGGACGGCCATGCCACCGCGCGGAGGTGATCCGCCAGCGCAGCGCAGCCCACCCCAGCCACCGGGGTGCCCGCCTGTATCCGGGCATTCACCGGAGGCTTGGGTACCGCTGCATCCAAGTCGGTGTTGAGCCTGCGGTCCTCAATGTTGAGGCGACGTTCTCGCGCCCTTTCCACAGAGATGCGGGCATCCTCACCCGCACACCTGTGGTTGAGCTCTGCCTGCAGGTCTTCTGTTCGTGCACCCCTCACGGTGGGGGAGCGCACTGACGCCGATGCACTGCACTGGCGCCGGTGGTAGGGTACCACCGCATTGCTAGGCGGAGGTCGTTGCCCAGTCCTTGCAGAACTGGGGAGGCCTGAACCAGATGGAGGAGACGGTCAACGTCGTCCCGCCACTGCCTCAGGGTGTCTGGCGAGGCAGCAGCAGCTGGAGGGTTGCGAAGCAACTCCCTAGCCGCCGCCAGCGCACCGCCGCTCGCAGCTTGTGAGGGGGCCCTTGACGGGCACCCTGACTCTTGCCGACGTGCAGCGCACGCCAGAGCCGACGGTGGCTGCTCCACAGGCACGGTTGCCCCTTGAGCAGGAAGGCGAGAGGAGTGTGGCGCGAATGACGCCACACCCTCCGTCATCTCCACGTCGTCGTCGTGGTGGAAGTGCTCAGCCACCCGAACCATGGAGACGAGCAAGAGATGAACTAAAACCAGCTAGTGCCCCTACCTGGCGCGCCAAATGTCGTGGTGTGGTAAACCACAGCCGGGTGGCGTAATGCACCCGCCTAAGCCCAGAGGCTGAGTACTCGGGGGTTAGCTAGGACTAGTTTGATCTCGCTGGAAGAACACGATGAACACTACAGGTTTAGAGTAGTTCGGGCCGCCGGAGCGTAATACCCTACGTCCACTGTGTGTTGTATTGCTTGAGTTCCCTTAGTCTCGAGTGAGCCTGAGAGAGTGTGAGAGAGCCTGAGCGTGTCTAGTGCTCAGTCCAGAGTGTGTCCGAGGATTTGTAGCGAGCGCCTCCCTTTTATATCTCATGGGAGGCGCGTACATGGCCGTTGGGTCCCCGACAGGTGAGCCCAATCGATGTAGTCTAAAATAACATAATGTTCATACATTATGGCGTCGCAGGCGAAGGAGATCTCATTCCTAGATTTCCTTGCCTGCTCCTGGGAATCCTCCGTTCAGCATACCCATGCGCTGTCTTGTCGAAACGGCGCCAGGCGTAGCTTGCGGCGTTGCCTGCAGCGTAGCTGAACGGCCGTGTAGCTTGCGGCGTAGGCGGTATGATGAAAAAGTGTCGTGCCGTCGTATCCAATTAATGCGGCAGACGGGCTCTGCGCGGATGCGGCGCAGGCGGCTGCACTGTGTACCTCGGTAATACGCGGTCTACAGTGAGACCTGACAAAGGCTGCCCCGCGTGCCGCGGCGGCAGAGCACGCCTCAACCACCCGCATTGAATGCGGTGGGTGGGCGAGTCTCCCAGCGGAAGACCCGCGCCTGCGGGACACGTGGCGCCTCCGGACCCCCCCCCGGCGGTATGTTGGTTCTACGCGCGCGGGAGGTCCGGACGGGCGCGAGGAGGTCCCGGACCCCTATGGGGGGTCCGAGCCCTCGGTTGTTGGCTCGGAGCTTCTCTCCCTCAGGAACACGTGGCGTCACCGGACCTGTCCCAAAGCGGGGAGCGGGTCCGGGGCCGTTGGCCTGGTGAGGTAAGAGCCTGACCCGTGGGGCTCGGCTGCTCCGCCCCTTATGACGTAGTTACGGATGACTACGCGAGTCCTGTCTTGCTGCAGTAAGAGTGGGTATCCCTGCTACAGGGTACCGACAAGGTCCCTGTCGACGTCTTGGTTGAGCTCTTCGCCTGGGCGACGTGCTCCTTCTCCGACTCCAGCGGATCCATGGGGAGCATCTTGTCTAGGAGTTCTGCGTCTTGACCCAAGGACCATAGTTTCAAATTTGAATTCTCGTTGGGTCTTGTATGCAACTTTACACCACTGGAGGATGTGTGTTGTGGACTTCTTTGTAATTTACTTTTCCTCTAGGGTGTTGTCTGTAAGAGCCTGGCTCTTTTAATATACGGGATCCAGTGCCTTCGCAAAAAAAAGCCCGCTATTGTCCGCTATTAGTTTTTTAAGAGATCTACCGCTACTCTATACAATACAATAGTTGTCCGCTAAAGGGGGGTTTTACAAGATTTAGCAGTGATAAATGTCCGCTATGCCCACTAAAAATTTATTCAAAAGAAATAAAGAATCAATATAACTAGGGTGAATAATAGACAAAGCAGCAGAGACACAGTTGGACAGTCAAGAGATGTGTTAAGTCTATTTTTAGAGTGCTAGACGAATACTTCTAAATTTGTATATAATTATTGATTATTTTATTATTTCGCAAAATGATTTAGCTTCCGCTATAGCTTTTTTAGTTTTTTGGAAAGACTTTCGCTAAATATCTTAGTCCGTTATTTCTTATGTTGCTTTTCGCTCACATGGCGGTTTTCCTTTTCCAAAAAAAAACATGGGTACCTTATTCTTCGGCGTGCCAGTAGACGTCTCCCAGGCCGATGGATCTCCAGATACCGCTGACCTATTGTATTGGGCCATGACTCTGCGGCACATGATGGACCTGAGTCGGAGGCTATGGGGACAGGAGGTTGCCGCCCACCACTTGCAGCTTGACCGGTTATTTGCATCCATTCAGAAACCCACCTCTACACCGATGGCGCCAAAAAGAAAAAAATTGACTCCACAACAATCGAGTAAAATTTATGCTACCGTCACTCAATTTGCAAACGACTAGGATGAAGCCACGTGGTATTACCAGCTAACAAAATTGAGTGACAAGAACAAAATAAAATCAATCGATGTCCCCATCAAACACGCCAAAGAAAACTTGACTCAAAACCAAAATTACATCAACCGGATAAAATGTAAGTGAGGCCCATGGCCTATCAGATAGGGAGTGACTCCGAGTATCTTGTAGCAAGTTTTATGTGTAATGCTAGCAAGTATACCTTTTTTATGAAACTATATGTTTCGAAACAGATATATATTTACCATGCATTTTTCAAATACACAAACTCAACATATAAAATGTATTTAGATCAATGTTTGGAAAATGTGGAATAAAAAAGTATCACTTATCACGCAGCGGTTGCGTGAGCACCACCGGCGCCCCTGTGGACGGAATAAAAAAAACATGCCAACAATAATTAATAACAACACAGCAGCAGCTAAAGAAGCAGAAAAAATAGTACTGCAGCAGTGATGCAAAAATCTGCAGAAAATCCACACGGACAGCAACAGTTTCTACGAGGGCCCGTTAGTGGGCCTTTACATAAGGCTGGTGAATGGGCTTGTTTCTTATTGTTTATGTATGTGGTGCTCGGCTTAGCCCACGGGCCTCATCGGAGTTCAGCCTGTAGGTGGGCTGGTTGGATTACTTGCGGGTACTTCTTCTTCATCATCAGAACTCGGAATTCACATGAGGTCGGCCTCCGGCGGCTCGACTTCGTAGACGTTAGCCTGGTCGTCGTCGGAAGACGGGTAAAGCTGGACGGCCGCCCATGGCACTACTGCTGCAACGGGAAATCTTAGGAAAGAAAGGAAGGCGCCTATCTAGCTATATACGGAGCGCGTGGATGCATGTAAAACAAACAAATTGAACAGTGGAGATCAAGTACAAAGAGAATGAAGCTAGCAGCAGAGGCCACTCACCACTTCACCAGAGGCGGCGTATATATACCGACGTTGCTGCAGTTGAAGGGGACGAGGAGCCGCCGCAAGCCCAGCGGCAGCTGCAGACCCACACGACCAGCAGCAGCAGCCGCAGGAGCGGCTGCGCCAAGGCCATGGCCATGGTTGTCGAGGAGATCATAATGGAGAGGCGTCGAGGCGAGAAGGTGAGCGTGGGTGGAGAATGGAGATGGTCCGGGACGCTAGCCGCTCAATGCTTTATAGCAGCGCCCCCGTCGCCTTTGGACCCAGACCGGAGCACCGGAGTCACCGCACTCCCCATTACTAGGTAACGCGCCACATCATAACGTGTCGATGAACCTGTGTACTTGCTTGACTTCCAGGTTGTGACGCCTCCACGTGGGGCCGAGGGGCAGTCGGAACCAGGGTTAACCGAACCGTCGGTAACCGGTCCGGTTTGACCGGTTACCGGTCAAACCGGTCCGGACCGGTTCCGGTTCGGTCCGGTATGAAACCGGTCCAAATTCAAAATTTAAATTTGAATTCAAAAAATGAAAAATTCCCAAAAAATTCCTAAAAATATTTCAAGGTGCAAAAAATCTAATGGTGTCAAATTTTCTCAAAAATTCGTTCATTTAGTATGGTTTGCGGAATTTATAAGTTAAATAAAAAAACATGCATACGAAAGTATGCAAATACAATGTAAAAATAGTATAAAAAAGGGTTCGAGTGGTCATTTAGACTAAAATATGTTGTACAAACATTTATTTAGTATATTTTGTGGGCATTTGAATTTAAACAAAAAAAAAGAAAAAAATTTGAATTTGACCGGTTACCAGTCAAACCGGCTGGTATACCGGCCAAACCGACCGGTATACTAGTCGGAACCGGTTGAACGGGGAAGTTTGAATTCAAATTTGAATTCCACCGGTTCCGACCGATAACCGGCCAAACCGGACCGGTATACCGGAACCGGAGGCCGGCGGTTACCGGTCACCGGTCGGATACGTTAACCCTGGTCGGAACCACTGCCAGTTGCATGCGCGGAACCTCGCGCCCAAATTGTTGATGTGGCCCTTGGCTCCGGGACGACGTGCCTTTTCCATGAGCTTAAAATAACCTATGTCATATCAAATGTTTCAATATTAATTAGAAAGACTAAACATAATTTAATTATAAAGCTAACTGTATGAACCTAGGGTTTATTCACGAGACGAATCTATTAAACCAAATTAATCCATAATTAGCACATATTTACTCTAGCATCACAGGAGCTAATCAATTTTTTCGCGACCGTGCGTGAGCACGTTTTTCATTAAAAGGAGAGAAGAAAAAGTTACAAGAGGCCGAGCTCTAGAGCAAAGGAGCCGACTATAGAGTTCAGATGAGGCGATTACATTATTGTAGAGGTGCGACCTAGCAGCGCTAAGGAGCTAGCAAAAGGTAAATCTAAATGTCTGTAACCCGCACGGGACCAGGCCCGGCCCCGAGGGGGGTCGAGCTGTGCAGCCGCCCCGGGCCCCCCAAAACCAAGGGCCCCTCCCCACGTATAGAGACTGCAGGTGTAGTATAGGCTCAAGCTGTATTTGTAAGCCAGACCCTATGGACTAGTGCAGCAGCATCTGGATAGCACGGGGCAGCAGGCCTGCACGGCTGCACGTGCACCCACAACACAATGTGGCAAACATGAGTGCATGACTGGGTGAACTCCTTTAATTCTCTAGATTTATCGCCGCATCTAATCTAATCTCCTGACTCCCTCGCGACTCGTCACAACCAATCCAATCAAGCAACGGCAACTCCATTTTCTCCGGAGACCTCGACCACGATCCACTGCCGAACAAGTAAAGGCAACGGAAGCTGCCTCTATGTCTGATAGGAGTATATGTGAAGTTCAAAATTCATCAGTATGTCTTATTGCCTGATGCGCTATTTTCCATCTGTACAATCTTCAGAGTTTAGACTTGAGAATCCATTGTCCATATCTCCATCAAGGGCATTAATATAATTTAGCCAAGAGGTTTTTGCAACTTGATAATTTACTAATTTTGTGGACTTGATCATGTATGGGTATGGCATTACGTTTAGTAAATTATTAATTGTATTTTCATAATTTTTAGAACTATCATGTTGATAGAATGTATGTGTTAGAGCGTGCAAAAAGAAAAAAGATGAAACAAGTATACTACTATTATTAAAATATCTATTCTATCTCTACTATTTTTATTTTTAAGATAAGCAATAATTTATTGATCCGTCAATCGCTTTCTCTTCTATTTCTAAAACAAACAATAAATAATAATGTATGTATTAATCTTTAGACGTAGCAACACATATGCATATTTGGTACTTAGTAATATTATTATTATTATAGGGCCTCTTATTTTAGTTTCGCTCCGGGCCACCAAAATCTCAGGACCGGGCCTGCACGGGACCCAGCTGTTATCTCCTCTATAACAAGATACATGACCTCTTCAATCGTTCGGGTCTGATGATCAAAAGTTCTGTGATTCCTCTCCTTCCAAATCAACCAGCAAACGAGAACCACCAGAGAGTCAAAGCCGCGCCTATAGGTCTTAGGAATTTGTTTCCGGGCCTTCCACCAGATTGTTAAAAAATCAGTTGGTACACTGAGCAGCGCCGTATCCCAACCGACCTTGCGCAGGACCTTGAACCAGACTTCCCGCGAGAATGGACATGCAACCAAAAGATGATCAATAGTTTCCGACGATTGGGCACATAACGCACAGGAATGAATCTATTAAGCCTAATTAAGAGAGTGATGAAGAAAAGATCAGCAGTAGAGGCCCACTCACCAGTGTCGGCGCATACCGATGACTGCAGTAGTTGAAGGGGACGAGGAGCCGCCACAAGCCAACGCAGCGGCAGTTGCAGACCCACACGAGCGAGCAGCAGGCCAGCAGCAGCAGCACTGCAGCAGGAGCCGGTGCGGGGAGAGCCACGGCAATTTTGGATCCTGCCATTTGGGCTCATTCTTCATGACTTCCAACAATGCAGGAACGCAAAGTTGTGTTCCATGACACCCGCAAAATTACTTGCTGCACGAGTGGTCTGCAGCAACGAATAGTAGTTGTTAAATTTACAATAACATGCATAAATTAGAGAAATGTACAGGAATAAAACAGGTCCACAACTCACAAACCTTATCGGCGTCGGACAGTCTGCTAGGATTCTCGCGAATGACATCAGCATGGAAGGATGAGAACTTCCCCACTTCAGCCTTGATAGTGTCCCAACAGTTCTGTAGAGACTTCACAGACCTTTCTGGGTACGCTCCCCTCCTCAAGTCGTATCGCTGCAGAATCCTAAACCACATGCCATCCTTTTTTTGTCCTGTACTTATAATTGGGTCACAACTTATCTCCAGCCATGACTTGACTAGGTTTACATCCTCTTCTGGGCTGAAATTGCTGCCTTTGCTCCTCTTTCCTTTGGAGGTTTCAGCTGCAGAAACGGGAGGTTGATCCACATCTTCCTCATCGATTTGTGTAGATGCGGCTGCGTTTTCAGCAGGATCAAACAATTGTGGACTGTTGCTACCAGGATGCATCATTGGGACAGTGGGTGGAAACTGTGGCAACCCTTGAGGGAACCAAGATTGAGGACCTTGGTAGCCATACATGTATGGGTTCCAGGGGTATGGAGGCATGTTGCCGCCAGGAAATCCTCCCTGTGATCCATCATGTGATTGATTAGGATCCATCCTGAAATGACAGGAAAACACACATGTCAATGATAGCTATAACAACTGAAATATAACATCTACTCCCAATTGAAGTAAAAAAAAAGTCATGAGTAATGGAAGCAATTTTATAACAAAAAGTAGGTGGAGTAGCAACTGAAATATAACATCTACTCCCATAACTGAGTTCAAACTATTGTTAAGAGTAAAAAGAAAGTGTGTAAATCGTATATTCAAATGTAAACTGTAGCTGGAATAGCTCATGTTTATCCCCAGAAAGACCTATTATCAGATTGTTTTTGTACACTTCTAAAGAAAAAGTTGGTCTTCGTTCACCAGATCAATGTAACGTAGTCTGCTAATTCACAGCACAAATTCAGAATCACCCTGATAGGCAATGTAAACCACACCCTCATATAAAATTCAGAATCACCCTGACGAGATCATCTTGCAACTCAGCAGGAAAAACTAAACACAACAAGCAATCCTGCAAACTAAACACCATATTCTAGGCCAACCCTTTTTCACCCGTGACACTAGTAGCATCAATCTAGTAGCATCATAACAGCTGCCAGAGAAGTTCCCATGTGATATCTTCCACTTAGTCCATTTTTTGTGGAACATCACTTGCTCAAAATAAAGCTAGATGCAGCCATACCCAAGAGTGCTGCAGAAGTGGTCAAAGTAAATGCTCGACATCAATTGTAAGTTGTAACCACAAGATAAAACGTCCTTCCCCCTAAATGCAAGCAGCTAACCTCTGTCCTTGGCACATTAACTTACTCTCGAGTACTAACACCATATAAATGGCAGTTACACCACATATTAACACATCCTTCGTACTATGATTCATCGCGTGCACTACTCACAACTAAGGCAGTAACGCATCAACAGAAGGGAACATGTCAGTATTAACTGTACCTTTTTGCTTAAAATGCAAGGCTGATAACAAGTAATTCCCTGCCGTCTCGGCTTTTCTATGAAACCAGTGGATAATGGGTGCCAAGGGCAAGGAAGCTCTGGTGGTACTTACAAACACATTCTGAACTAGGAAGGACAGTGTGTTGATCAAAGCACTGAACGGGATCCCCAATCCCAAGCCAAGAAGATCCTAACTAGCAATCCGCACCCAAGCACAGAGCAGTCGTGAGGGAGACGAAGGCCATATCAATTAATCAAGATGGCATGAATGCATGGATTTTTGCCGGCAATGAATTTCCAAAGTATTCTGTACGTGAGGCTAGCAGTTGGCGCCGAGCACCATTGCAACTGCAGTGCACATACCTCAGTTGGGCTGGACGGAGGGCGGAACGCGCTGTGGAGCTCTCCTCGGATGTCGCCGCCGAATCAGGTGAACGCCGCCGAATCAGGTGAACGCCCACGGGTGCGCACGGACGCCTTCTCCAGGACCCTCGCACCCACGGACGGCCGCGCGGCCGGAGGGGATTCCGGGCCGGCCAGGCTCGGAGGCGGGAGCGGACGGCCGGGCGCGTGCTCCGGCAGGCGGCGGCAACCCGGATTTCGCTTCCACGCGGGGATCCAAAGTGGGCGACGGCGGCAGGCGAGGCAGCTCCGGAACGATGCAGGCAACCCGCTCCCCGGCGCACATCCACGCTCCCCTCGAGGCCCAGGCGCGCGCGGACGCCGGCGGATCTGTCCGCGCGCCGCTTCTCCCTCCCCGCGCCGACCGCTTGACGCGGTCCTCCTCCCTCCCGTAGCCTGCGGCCCACGCTCCCCTCGAGGCCCACAGGCGCGGACGCCGGCGGATCTGGCCGCGCGCCGCTTCTCCCTCCCTGCGCCGACCGCTTGGCGCGGCCCTCCTCCCTCGCGTAGCCTGCGGCCCACCCTCCCCCTCGGACTCCGGCGACACCTCCGGGCCGGAGCGACGACTTCGCCGGCGGAGGACGGGCGCGGGGGATGGGGCTGCGGTCTGGAGCCGATTCTGCGGGCGGCGGGGGCGCTGGCAGTTGAGAGATCGAGGATGAGAGAAGGATACGGAAACCCCTGGGAACAGAGGAAACGGGAGGTTAACTGCCGTGACTAGTGGTTGTGCTGATTTGTTGTAAAAAAAAATATTGTTGGCTGGTTGTTAGTTGCTGGCTGGTGCTAGTTTGGTGTGTGAAAAAAATATTATTGGCTAGATGCAGCAAACAAGAGTGTATACGGGAGCCCGCTGCAGCTTTTTTCCTGGACGCCGATCCTTCGGGAACAGGGGCGGAGGGCCTGTTATGGCCCACTATGGCCCGTGTCATACCTAAAGTCCAAAGAAATTTTTAGTACCCCTGCATTTCAGCCAGACCAACAAGCAAACAGCAAGGAAACTGCGGTGCGTCGGCCTCGGCTCCTCCGGCGCTCCCGGCGCTCCCTCCGCAGCTCCGCTCGACCCCGATCCCCGAAGGCTCCGCGCCGTGCCTCCGCGCCCCGCCTCCATGCCTCCGCGCCGCAGCCGCTGCCTGCCTACGCGCGCGCGCCTCCGGCTGCCACCAAATCCTACCTGCTGCTGAAATCCCGCTCGAGCGCGCCGCCGCACCCCAAAATCTCCGCTCGAGCGCGCCGCCGCCGCACCCCAAAATCTCCGCTCGAGCGAACCGCAGGCGCATCCTTCTCTGATCCCTTCCCGTCAGAGCACGCTGCTACCCCCAATCCCTTCCTGCTCGAGCTCCCACCTAGCCAAATCCATCCACAGGCTCTCCTCCAATCCCTTCCTGCTCGAGCTCCCGCCCAGCCAAATCCATCCACAGGCGCTCCTCCAGCCCAATGCCCCAATCCCATCCTCCCCAACGCAGCTTCTCTCTCTTCCCCAGCCCAAATCAATTCCGTCGCTGCTCCGTCCCCAATCCTCTCATTGCTAGCTTTGTCCCCAAATCCTATAGTCTGCTCCATTATCTACTGCTGAGAGCCATGGAGAGCTAGGAGGCGTGTCCTGGGAGGAGGGAAGGAGTTGTGTTGGGAGGCAAGGAGTTGCATCGATCTGGGAGGAAGGACTGGGGCGGTTGGCGAGCTCGCTGCAGCTACGGCTCGTCCTCCGACGGCGACGACGCCTCGGCCGCCAACGGAGAGGAGTTCGTCGACTCCAACGTCATCGAGGCTGGTAACTGTCCGTGCTTTCCCGAACTCTTTTCTTGAACGAGATTTCAGAGTGCACGCACTCTGAGTTAAGTTCACTGCGGAAGAGAACTGAGCTACTTTTCTTTGTCAGCATTAGCTACATGTCACTTGTACCGGGCTATTGTTGTGTGGTGATTAAATGTGAGCTTTAATTTGTCCTTGCAGTTGAGCTCAGGAGCGTATCAGATAGTTTTGAGATAAAAATGCATGACGGCAAAAACTTGAGATGAAGAGGACACCATTGGCTTTGACCTCAAACCATCAGATGCTATCAACATTGCTTTCTGGTGCAAGGTATGCATTCGCTTCCTCACTTTTCACAGTATATCTTGACAATATTTGTTTGAATGATAACTACTGTTGATATTGAAAGTGTTGTTTAACATATGCGTGTTAACTATACGAGTGTTAAAACACTCTGTTGAAGAATCTAAGCAACAACAGTTAAGCAATCATACCTTTTTATTTTGATCTTGATGCTAAACCTTGCTATTGCCGTATGATATGATCTCAATACAGTTATTATATGAACAGACTCTTTCTCTCCCCCTCTAATAATGATCGGCTTCGCCATACCTTAATTTTTCTTCGTCCTCCGCCACTGTTCGGGAACATATACGGGACACCGGTGTGGATAGCCTGACGTCTGTAATCGCGCGCTGCAATGACTATGCACAGCTATTAAGCGTCAGAGCAAGCAATCATAATAATAATAATAATAATAATAATAATATTATTATTATTATTATTATTATTATTATTATTATTATACCACTTCCGGTGGTGTTTGCAGTACAACATCAACATGTCCGTCCCGTAGTACTCCCGTTTGTTTGGGGCGAAGCTTCCGAGCGCCTCTCTCCTTAATTCCCCTTCGATTCTTACTCGCCAGAAACCCGACGCGTCGTCGGTACGGTGAATCTCAAACATGTGTGTGCCGATTCAATTTTCTTGGAAAGCGACAAATAAAGGCTGGAGAAAAAGTTCTGTATACTACAAGAAAAAGCGGGACATGTTTTCATGTGACGAATCTAAAACATATTTCACGTCGGAGTCGGACCCACTGACAGTGGCATGCGCGGACCTCGTCCAAACTTTTAAACGGGGGCACAAAACGGGCTCCTCACACTACCGGCCTTTTGCTCTCTTCTATGAAACCGAAGCAAACGATCTCTAAAAGTCCATTGGCACTCATCGTCCATTACTATAGAAAGGACTTTTGGTCCAGCACATTAATCCCGACTGCTTTTGGACCCGGGATCGATGATACCTTTAGTCCCGGGTTCAATAGCTAAAAGACAACAAAGATCTTTCATCCCGGGTGGTGCCTCCACCCGGGACTAAATATCCCCCATTAATCCCGCGTGAAGCCATCACCCGCGACTAAACTTTTTAGTCCCGGGTGCTGGCTCCACCTGGGACTAAAAGTCCACCTTTGGTCCCGGGTGAAGGCTCCACCCGCCACTAAAATGCATGTTCCTGGTTCGGCGATTTTTTCTTCAAAGTCCCGAGAAGCTCTCCGTCACTTTATATCTTGGACTTGGAGAGGAAGCACAACACCGGTGCCTTATCCTTTCGTCAATCTCTGAGCTCTCTTCTCTCTCCTCAACTCCCCTCTCTCTCTCATCTTTTCTTTCACGCTTGGAGCAGGAGATTGAAGCGCTTGGCCGGGGAGGCGTGGGCGGGAGGAGGCCGGCGGCGCGGGCTACCGCGCGTCCAGATCTGGGGGCCAACGATGCGGGCGGAGCGGGCCAGGCGTGGCGGGGCGGGGCGGGCGCCGCGCGTCCAGGGCGGGGGCCACCAGTGCGGGTTGAGCAGGTCGGGCGCCGCCGCCGACCGTCGCGCGTGGGTGGGAGCGGCTCGGCCAGGCCCCAGCTCGGGCAACCTCAGGTGGGGCCAGCGCACGACGGGTCGGCCGGCGAGAGGGCGGCCTGGGGCAGGACCGGTGTGCGGCAGCTCGACGGCAAGTGCAAGCGCAGGAGGTGGAGATCGATAGTATTTTTTGATGAAATTGTTCTTAGCTGCTGTTGTTTGGAGGAACTTGGGGAAGATTGAATATGTTTAATTTGAAGATTGATGCTGGATTGATGTTGGTTTAATTGTTGTAATTGAATGGGGAATTTGATGGGTCCGTAATTGATTGGGGTATTTGAGAAATGAGGCTTGCCGTGTAGGACAAGGATGAGGTAGAAGGAGAGGGCGCCGCGGCCAGCGACAGCCGCCCGCCGGCCGACGAGCGGTCAAGGTCCACCTTTTTTTATTCGTGAAAACTTTTTTGGTCCCGGCCGTAGTATGAGCCGGGATTAAAAACACTCTTTAGTCCCAGTTGCCAGACCCAGGACCAAAGACCCCGATCTTTTGTCCCGGTTTGGGAATCCCGGTTGAAAAACCGGGACAAAAGAGACTTTCTAACCAAGACTATTGAGCTGTTCTGTAGTAGTGGTCAATTTTAGGTTGTTCCCAGGTAACCCCATCGGTTTGTCACTCACTGTATCGCTGACGATCTGACCCCACATCGCAGTGTCCTATTCTGTCTCGGAGTTGAGCATCAGAGCAAGCAATCAGGTAATCCCCTAAGCATCAAAGCAAGCAATCAAGCAATTAGGGAATCGTCGAAATTTGAATTGTTTTACAACTTTTATGCCAATAATCTAAAGATTTTTTTGGAGATTTGTCCGGTTGGGGAGATTCTGCAGAAATCTCCTAAGACTTTGGAGAAGTTACTGAATTCACAAATCCACTGTCCAAACCTCAACCAAAGTAAATTAAGTGAATTTTCAGGTTTCTTATTTCCACCCCTTTTCTCCAAACACATGCACTCAAAAAACCTTGCAACCAAGTAGATCGAGATCAAACC
The DNA here is from genome assembly GCF_016808335.1 of Panicum virgatum. Classification (NCBI taxonomy): domain Eukaryota; kingdom Viridiplantae; phylum Streptophyta; class Magnoliopsida; order Poales; family Poaceae; genus Panicum; species Panicum virgatum. The sequence goes on from NC_053138.1 coordinate 56,656,759, forward strand.
CTAGAAAAACTCAATAGCCAAGAACTTCAACAAATCATAGAAAATAAGAACAAAATATGAGGATTTGTTTTCCAAAGTTCAGTTCTACACGTGTGAAAGGACCGTGACATCTTTCCTCCAAAAAAACCGCCAACGGGAGCGGAGCTGGGCTGACCCAGCGCCTAGGGCTTCTCCATGGGCTGATGGGGCTCTCGGTTGGACCCTTTGCTACAGTACTCTACCTTTGTAGAAAAAGAACAGCCCAACGCCTAGAGTGCTCGTGACGGGGTCGCGTTGGGGGTAACGCGCGTTACCCCCAGCCAAGCTGTCGCACATATTATTTCCCACTCTAGTTTTTGTATTTTGGGCCTAAAGTAGTCTAATAAATTGGCCCACATGTTTAATTCATTTTAAAATTGTTTCGAAACAAAAAATTTTTGTTTCAGAACAATTTTTTAAGTGTTCCGACAATACGTAAAAAATTTCCGGGTAAAAATAAATATTTAAAAACAAAAAAAATAATTATTAAACTTTTTATGATAGCTTGACTGCCAGTCATTCGAGTAACTTCTAATATTTCCGCTCGTGGCCCCTGCCAAGTTACAAGTCCCAACATATGCGCTTTTTTCTTTTTTATATTTTTAAAAAATAAAAATTTCAAAAATATATGTCCATTTTGAAATATTTCAAAAATACCCCCCGATCGCCCCCCCATATGGCGACAGACCCTAAGTGTTATTTTTTTCTTCAAATTCGCAACGAGGTCCCTGGAAAAAAAGGGGGCCTATCGCCCCCCCAACGGGCGACAGGGGCCTGTCGCCCACCCCAGCGGCCTGTCGCCCGTTGGGGGGCGACATGGTCCCTCCCCCCTATATAAGCCCTAGCCGCCATATGCCGCCATCCCCTTTGTCATTTGAGCCTAAAAATTCAGAAAAAAAGAGAGGGGTGAGGGGAAGAAAAGCGGTGAAGCTCTGCCGAATTGCGTACTTGTGATCTACCGGTAACTTCCGTATGAATCCATTGATATTGTATAACAATTTAATTTAATTAGCGGATTAGCTGAATTAGATTTGGTGCTTTAGAACACTCGTTTAGTATTACAATTTCAGTACTATTACAGACTTGTTTTTAAATTAATTATGAATTAGAATATAATTATAAAAGTACCTTATTGATATTGCAGCATAAGGCAATGGCTGCCTCCAATTGTGGAGGATTTTCATGGACCGAAGAAAAATCTAGTATAATACTTGATATCATGACCCATCTTGTTATCAGTAAGAAGTTGGATCCGTTAGCGGATGGTACGATAGAGATGGTGTTGTCCAAAGTAGTAGAGTTTAAAGATTTCACATTATTTCGAGGTATTACGATGCAAGATGTAAAGGGACACCTGCTAGAACGTCGGAAGATATACATGAGAGTATGTGAACTAACGAATCATCCTAATATTATTGGATTCTTACAAAGTTCTTATAAGATATGGATGCGGCCAGAGGTGTATGAGATGCACATTAAGGTAACTCTTATTAAGTTGTAATCTCGTCTGTCATTTCGAATCCATATTTATGAAACAGTAACATTGTTTTTTAATTATATACTAGGATTACCCCGAGGACACGGAGTTGATTAACAAAACGATACCAAATTTCCGTAAATTAGTATGTATCTTCGGTGAACTTATGCCGCAAACTAGACGAAGGAGGTGGATAAGATCTTCGGGTGATAGTACTTGGCCTGTGCAAGAACAGATGCCCGGAGGTTCGTCGAGTCATGCTTCAGCACCTCAACCACCAAGTTGTGTTAACTGGGATGACGACATGGATGACTTCATGCCCCTCAAACCATGGCCTCCAACACATGATGTTCCTCCCCCTTTACATGAACCTAGAATCAGAAAAGAGACAAAGGGAAAGGCAAGAGGTTCGTCAAGTCATGTTGCACCACCTGCAGCACAAACTTGTGTTAACTGGGATGACGACATGGATGACTTCATGCCCCCCAAACCATGGCCTCCAACACATGATGTTCCTCCCCCTATACATGAACATAGTTTCAGAAAAGAGAGAAAGAGAAAGCCAAGAGGTTCGTCGAGCCATACTACACCACCTGCAGCACCACCATCTGTCAACTGGGATGACGATCTAGATGATTTCATGCCGTTATCTATAACATATGATGTTCATCGGTTTAAAATGTATTCACATTTAGTATTGTTAATGTTGTATTATGCTTGTATGTATGTCTTGTACCTAACTTGCATTCACTGGACATGTACAACAAACAAGTGTGCTCTGTCACAATGGAACATTTCCAGTTCGACTTCCATTTTCCCTTGAATGCATGTAATCGTCATTGACATCCATCATTCACACACTTCACCTCATATTCTTTACTGCCAGACTTTACGACTCTGAATTCTCGTTTCAATGATATTGCCCATAGTCTCACAGCATCTTTTACGGCTTCAATGTTTGGATATGTTGGACCTTGCACTACCTCATTCCCTCTGTACTCCCATTCCTGATTTCGTACGTCTTCTGCGACATGACTGCCAAAACCATGCTCCTTCCACTCTTTTGGCAATGAGTACTGCTCGTCATCAGATGAGCCCTCATATTCTTCCATCTCTATTGCGGTTTGGTCTTCTGCCTCCATCTCGTCCACAATGCTATGTATCCTCTCTCCCTCATCAGCAAGGCCATGTGGTCCCATGTTTTGGTTCTCTGTCTCTTCTGACTCATCTTGCTCAACATAATTGGTTTCTCTTCGAATACTCGGAGTTCCTTGATCTGCACAATGTTGGATTTCATTTTGTGTCTTCTCCCGGATTTGAACAAGAATGGCCAGTGGCCACCCACGCTCTAGAGATGCTTGCATGTACTTCTGCCAGTCATCAGTGCTGTGTATCATCATCAATTCCCATAAATCACTTTCTACCTCCCAATTAACAAGAGACTGGACGGTGATCACATGTGTCAACGGATCAACATGGAACCCACGCTGCAGCCACTTACATATGGAACCAAAACTCCTTTTCAGAGGTTTATCTATGGCGCTAGATGTGCACTTAAAGGCAGAAAGATCTACTCCATTTGGCCCATACAAAACATTGTAGTCACCATAAAATACTTGAAACTGCATCTTACTCGACATATTTGTATATCACATAATACTTATCGAGTTATACTCTTTACTTCACTACCTTATTCAATAATCCGTAAAAACTAAGTATGAAATTCAACTACAACGTATAAGTATTCATAACTACGTGATGACACTCAAATTCTATTCTAAATCATAATTAATTTATAAACACGTCTCTAATAGTACTGCAATTGTAATAATAAATGCGTAGTACTAATTTACTACTACGTAACTACAAACTAAAGTATCATTAAACTCATACTTAAATGGTTCTACTATAGCACTAATTAAATTAAATTACTCACCCCTACTTAAATTACTCCTACTTAAATGCGTACTACTTAAATGGAAAAATATATAAACTAAATGTACTAACATGTAGATCACAAGTGCTGAATCCGGCAAGACTTCGCCGCTTCCCTTCTCCTCACCTCTCTCTTTTTTCTGGATTTTTGGTGGAATTTTCGGACTTAAATGAGGAGGGAATGGGGGGCCGGTCGCCCGGGGGGGCGACAGGCCCCCTGCCGCGCCCGTGGGCGGGGCCCAGTGGTCGCCCGAGGGGGCCCCTGTCGCCCGTTGGGGGCGACAGGCCCCTTTTTTTTCCAAGGACCTCGTTGCAAATTTGAAGAAAAAAAAATACACTTAGGGCCTGTCGCCCTATGGGGGCGGGCGAGGGTATTTTTGAAATATTTCGAAACAGACATATATTTTTAAAATTTTTATTTTTTTAAATATAAAAAAGAAAAAAGCGCCCAACATACACCCGCAGAGCTGCCGGCGGCCTTGATTGTTGTTGCGCGCTCAATGGGCCTTAATCTCATTACAAGCTGGGCCAAGCCCCATAACGAGGTCGGATGGACCCACCGAACAGAAACCCAATCCCTCCTCTTTGGGCTTTGACGAAGCTGCCGCCGCCGCCTTCTCCCTCCTCTCTACACTTGGGCCTTCGCCTCTCTCTCTCTCTCTCTCTCTCTCTCTCTCTCATGGCGGCGGCGGCGGCGTCGACGCCGCAGGGGGTGGCGGAGCGCCGGGGCATCCCGGCGGCGGCCTTCGTCGAGGACGTCGAGGCCTACCTCCGCCAGGCCGGGCTCGACGTCAACTCCGCCCTCGCCTTCCTCCAGGAGAGGTAAACCCCTGACTAGACTCGGTACCCTAGGGATCTCGCCCTGCGCCGGAGCGCGCTTCATCCGGGAATCGCCTACCGGTGTCGTTGCTCCCGCGCCGTGCTATCGTCTCTGGCCTGGATCCACACTGTCTGCCTCTCTGCGAGTTCCTCCGACCAGTAGCTTGTGGGGTGGAGATGTGGCTGCTCTGTTTTAGATCCTACCTGCTTGTTCGTGAGGGCGGTGGCTATTTTCCCCTCCGCTTGTTAGTTGAGCTGACGAACTGGGAGCAGTCGAATCGCCTGATTCAGTGTTTCTGCGGGTGGTTTGGTGACTTTGAACTCAGTTCATTGGCTGATCCGTCGCTTGGATCTCTCATCTCTGCAAATTCCAACCTAGATACCGTCGGTTCAGCACCTCTCTTTGCAGTTATTAACTTGTGCACCTCTGCTGTTTTTATTATCCATGCTCCCCGAGTATTTGGCGCACAAAAAATAAGAAAGAGAAATGAGAACACTAGCGCTGGCTGCGTGGCTAGCTGGATCTATTCCCTGAGACTCGCTGTTTTTGTGAACTTACTGGTTTTTGTGAGTTTATAGCCTGTAAACTTATTGGAGAGAAAAGCCCCTCATGCACTGCTTCTGTTCACCAGACTGACAGTATTTCTTATGGAACTAAATTGCTAATTCGGAGAAATCTTAGAAGCAGTCAGGGGAGACATAATTAAGATTAGTTTGTTTCAATTTCTTTTTTCAGGAACAAAAGCATTTATCAGATTTGGCTAAGATAGTCTGTGTGAAATTTCATATTTTATCTTACTTGGTTGCACTGATTTTGAGGAGAAATGTAACATGTATATTGTGTTTTGTTTAGGCTGCAGCAATACAAAATAGTGGAGATGAAACTTCTGGCACAACAAAGGGATCTTCAGGTGTTCATGCTTTTTTCGCTTAGATTTTTGTAGACTTTCTTCTGTGAATATGTGTGATGATTTGGTTTTTACATCTTATGATTTAATCTTTAACATAGCAGTAGCTTCCAGAATTGTTTAGATTGTTCATGGTATGAGCACAAATCTCGGTGTTCCACATCACAGCTATTCTTGATCTGGTATCAATAAAAGTAAATCTTTTAATTTGGTAATGTAAAATTCAAACTATTGTTGATGGAATGAACTTGCAATTCATCATACTGATAAATGTAACAGGCCAATGGTTGGCAATCATATGTACCTTATTAGCCTTCTATTCTGTTGACAGGCTAAAATTCCTGATATTGAGAAGTGCTTGGATATTGTTGCAGCATTACAAGCTAAAAAGGCTTTGGGTGAGGTTTGTACAGTTTCTGAGAAACCAAATTATCTATTTTTGCATTTCCTATCATGATATTACACTATTGTTGAAGGTTGTACTCTCGCACTCAGGCGAACAAAATGTTACCGTTTTGATGCTTTGCATGGTCTTTTGGTTAATTTACCTTATTTGAAGGCACTAGGTTATTACTCTGTGGGTCTGTGTTTTGCACTTTTGCTACCCTGAAAATGTAGATCTTGAGCCTATGACTATATTTCAAATTGTACTTAGTATTAAACATTGCTATTTGCCATCATTCATGCAGCTGCTGACCATGTGTTGTGCGCAGCTTTGATGTAGCTGTCACTATGTAGGTGTTGCCATCAATGTCTCATAATAATTTGTGTAGCATGAAATGGTCAAATCAAATGCATCAGATAAGCGTGGAGAATATTCTATTCTAACTAAGCAACCAAGGAATGTCATGATTCGATTAGGTTAGTGTGCCTGCAGCAGAGGTTGATAACTTTGTATGCTTGCACTACCCACAGGTCAAACCTTTCATTTACAACCACCTTTTAAACTTTCCTACTGCCTACACATAGTGCACAGCAGCAACAACAACAACAACATAGCCTACACATAGTGCACATTTTCAGGAAATCAAACTGTAGGCTTCTCAATAGTTTTTTTATGCTAAATCATTGTGGATTAGAATTGGAACATGACTTGAGCATATCAGTCCTATTAGTGAAAGTTAACTCTCTATGGCTTCTAATTAACTGATGCAGGCACTCATTGCTGATTTTGAATTATCTGAGGGGATCTACTCCCGTGCAAAAATTGAGGATACCGACTCTGTGTGCCTTTGGTTGGGAGCAAATGTGATGCTGGAATACTCCTGTGATGAGGTTATTTTGACATCCTTATCTTCATTGCCGCTTTAGTTAGGGGTCCAGCCCTCTCATTTCAGAAATGTCGCAGGCCAATGCCCTCTTGAAAAAGAACTTGGGAAACGCCAAGGCCAGCTTAGAAGTCCTTGTTGCTGATCTTCAGTTCTTGCGAGACCAACAAACCATCACTCAGGTAAAATAGTTATGACTAGTTTAAAGGTAAGTTCACGTGATTTGGCAATGATTTTACCTGGGATCTCATACCTGTACTGTGGAACGATATCTTGGTCAGGTTACAATTGCTCGGGTATTCAACTGGGATGTGCACCAACGGAGAAGCAAGCAGGCTGTAAAAGAAACTTGATCAGTTATTTCACAAGTCCAGCCAGTGAGATAGGGGCATTTTTTGGTACCTTTTGCTACCTCTGTCAGATTAGTCCATCATAGCGTGCCCTTTGTTGTTGATGGTTCCTTTGCCGTGTAACATTGTATCGGTTTATTCTGTTTTTTGGTGTGGGAACTCCATTAATAGTAGAAGATGATACTTTACTGCATGCCCTTGTTCTGACTTGGCGGATCACGTTTGAGAAAGTAATTTACCATTCGCCAGGGTTCACAAAGCCTTGCAAAATGACATTACATCGCTGATCAATGGTTGTAGTTGTACAACACTATATATTCCGACGGACGGTGACAGTCTAGGGCTTCAGTATGAACTGTCAACTGTAGCATTTTGCCTTAAGTCAGAGATGGTCAATTAAGCTGATTCTTCAGTTCACGACTGCTAACTGCCTGATTTTACACATACCATATTTGCACTAATGATTTGGAACTTGGAAGCTTAACTCTCACTGTAGCTCAAGTCAGTCTGAATTGAGCTACAGCCTTCCGATTCCGAGTTGCGTGGGCGTGTCGGACTGGTTGATGTGAGGGTGCTATTCCATCTTCTTTTCGTACTCCTGTATGTTCCTCAAAATAAAATCTACCATACATGTCCTGTCCGGTTTTGCACCTAAAGCATCACGTTTTTGTTCGTGATGGTACGAGTTGACGCAGGTTATCGAATAAATTTGAGTTTAACCAAAGCTAACCATTTTCAGGCTCTAAGATCTGCATTTTTTCTGCAATGCCGCCGGCCACCCTGTCACTGAACCATCATGCATTCGTCAAGGCCGTTTTGTCTCAAACTTCCTTCTCGCTGTCAACGAGGAGCAACAAATTCAGCTCCATGTACATGCAAGCGCTGCAGTTTCTAATCAGATACTAAGCAGGTCACACAGGATGGCACAGCACTGCTGTCCTGCATTCTGAACTCTGCTCCATGACAGCAACAGTTAACATGCATGGCAACCGTGGGCTATGACTCATGACCAATTACTGGTGGTAATCCCTGCATCTTTATTTGTATATATGCAGGTTCGTCTTCTCTTGAATTTTCTTTGAGGAAAAAACATTCTATTGAATTTGTTCAGTTTTTTTGCTGGCTAGAGCTTCCATTTGATCTGGTCTTGCTGTCTAGCTAGTTTTACAGCTTGCCAACATTCTTTGTTAGGAATAATGAATACAGTACAGTATAGCTTTGCCAAATTAAGCTGATTCATTTCAGCCAAAGTCGATAACCAACAAACTGCCCGACTATGGCTTGCCTTCGTCTCTGGCTTTTGTTTGAACTGCCAATGATGTTAACCCTTTTATGCTGAGGCACCGACTATGATGATGAAATGTCCCCATACTTGTGAGCTGCTAAACTAGGATGGCTACCATATACAAGCAATCAGTTTAGAAGCGATGTAATTACAATGCGGAAAATCTGAGCCTAATATATAAATGATTTCTTTGATTATGCAATTTTGTACTTTTCTTGTAATCTTTTGTAGTTTTATTAAAAACTTGTGTACCTACTCCCAATGTAAATGAAAAAAAATGATGTGATCTTATTTTAAAATGAATATTATTGATGATTCCTTTATATATGTTTTGAGATGAATGTGCATATCTCACTGTGTTCAAATAATTGTGAAATTTCTAAATAACTCTCCGTTCTTCATAGCTTCCAATGGCGCGAGCCGACTCCGGTTACGAGTGATGATGAAGGCTCGTCATCAGACGAGAGCACCTCGTATGAGGAGGATGTGGTAACATCGCCTCTGGAGAAGAAACGTCGTACGGAGGAAGAAGATGATCCAACCTATACTCCAATGGCGGATCCTTCAACACGAAATTCTCGTACCCAAGCACGGGAACAAGCAGATGATGAGATGCTAGGAAACCCTGAGCCCCGCGGCCACGTGCGGGGCGTATCCTCGAGGCACACCCAGAAGAAAATGGACTCATGGCAATCTGATGCCACCTCTCACCACATGAGGCAGAGATACAAGGAAGGGCTCATCCAGAAAGGCAGAGATGAGGCAGTGAAAGACATGATCATGGGGGTGATACAAGAGGCCTTCACGAGCACCGACCCTAGGATGGTGGAGATGAGGGCACAGATGTTCCTCCAGGCTGGCGTGCTGCCACAACAAGGTCAAGCCGTACAAGGGCAGATGCCACCCGGTACCTCACAACCCCTAAGGTATGCAACCGATGAAATCATGGAGCCAACACTTGGCATGCTCCAAGTGCCCTATGGCAGGATGGGGAGGAAGAAGAATGTGGCGCAGGGAGAGGTACAACCGCCCGACCCTGAAGCCAAGTACGAAGGGAAGCCTATCCTGCCCGAATATGCCTTGGTGGACGTGGTGTGGACGGATGATATGTTCGACAATGATGAACTTGACTATCCCATTGAAGAAGGAGGCACAACCATCGGCAGTGCTCTCGGCTGTCGCGTGCTATGGAACAAGGCTGATATTGTCTTGGAAATGCGGAAGCCAGCATCAAAACCATCGCAACCGTCTTCGTCCCCCCCCCCCCCGAGTGGCCCAAGTGACGACGGTAAAGGCAACGGTGGCACTGACAATGGCGGCGATGGCAACGACAATGTTGGCAGTGCAGGTAGCAGTTCTCAATGTAGCCCGCATTCCGACACGAGAAACTCAGGTAGAGGGGGCGCACCGGGCAATGAAACACCACCTCCAAGTGGTTGCAAGGGCACCGGGCAATGTCCTCCTGCGCTAAAGAAGCCTATAGAACAAGATGAGGGAAAACCCGACCACCTCACTATTGAGGAATGGGCAGCATTCAACATAGCAGAAAAGTACAAGTACTCAACAGCGTTCGAAAGGTATATATGCTAATGGCAACCCCACGTAGTCAACAGAGATGATGCTAACAGACTTTTCCACTCCTCCTTGTCTTATTTACAGGCCGCGAACACCGCCATCAATCTGGCCCATTTCTCCGAATCGCCCTGATAACTACAAAAATGACAAGTTCATGTTGCCCTTGGGCCAGCTTGTCCAAGAGGAGCCATGGGAGGTTCAGAGGTTCCATCTCTGGTATATGAATGTTGCAAAGTTAGGAATGAAGAATTTCATTGTGAGGCCCTCCAATGATTATTTCCACTTGGAAGATGATTGTCTTTTCACCGTTGACTTTCACGACATGCATAGGCTGCTGCGGTGCAAGGATCTCAACGTGGCAAAAGTCACCCTTTTTGCCCTGTAAGTGATTACACCTCTGCATCGTTGAATATACGCTCATTACGATCAAACCAACAATACCATGACGAGGACTTGTGCTTGCAGAATGCAATCATATGTATGCAAGGAACTAGAGGAAGATATTATCTACCTATCTCCTATGCATATTACCAAAAGGGCCATCATTGAGTACATTGTACATGACGCGCACCCTAGCTTGATGAATTTGGACAGGATGCAACGAGTCGAAGTCCGGACTAAAATGCAAGGCGAGATCAAGTACAGAAAAGGACAGTACATCTTACAAGCCATGAAGAAGATCCAGGGAAATGAGTGTGTCCTTAACGCGCACCAATTCGGGCAAGTTAAAATGATACATGTAGTAGCTATTGGGTTCACCGCTTTTCATGTTTCAAGATTTGAGATCCATATTATTTCAATTGTGTAGCTTGGCCATCATGGACCATTGGATTCTATTTGTCATCTATCCTCAGGATGGAAAGGCTGTCATATTCAACTCCTTGCGCAAGACGAACAAGGATGCGTACAAGGATTTCGAAACCTGTCCGCGATAGTAAGTGACGATATATTCTTTTATGCACTCAAAGTACATATCAAATTTATTGTTGACACTTGTGGTTGGCATACAACACTTACAGGAAATATGCGGAAGATCCCAACTGCTATGATCGGAGGTCCGAGAAGAAGAAGCAGAAGTATGGCACAAAATTGCGCGTGAGGCGACAATTCTCGGTACATATGAAGAATCCTATGTGCTACTACATCGTGCATGCTATCTATGTGTCCTAATGACTGTGTGTTACATGCATGCAGTGCGGCAAGCAACCTGAAGGCTCAGTCTCGTGTGGATACTATACTTATGAGTACCTCAAGTCTTGCGGAAGTTACAACTGAAGCTGGAGGCAGCTCAAAAAATCTATAGGATGGTGGCGAATAGAAAGGGTGGACAATACACGCATCACTCAAACAGTATCCGACATTTGTAAGTTTATCACTGACGAATGTTGTCATGTTGGGGGGATTTCTTTTATGCCGAGAGCGAACTAGCGATGGAGGACAAGTTCGCGAAGCTACGCAACTGGGGAACCGACCTCGACATGAACGACTACAAGTTGCAGGAACTTTTCGAATAGGTTCCCTTAGCTTGTGTCATTATGTGAACATGTATTGATGTGATTTTGTGAACAACGTACTATGTGAATATGAATGTAATAAGAACTTAGTGTATGACACGATGAATCGTGGATTGACACATGAATGGATGTAATATATGGTTTCCTCTTTGTACATGTGTTTTCTGATTTGTATGTATTTTCAAATTCATTTTTAGATTCAAAATCAAAATCAAATAAACTTTTATTTTTTTATTCTGCAAAAGCTTAACTGAGGCAGACACTTAATGATAAACCGCCTCAGTTAAACCATATTAAAGGAGGCGGACATGTTATACTAACCGCCTCTGTTAATATGGAATAACCGAGGCGGTTACCTTAAGCTGCCTGCCTCGGTTAAATGATTAAACGAGGCGGTTGGCTACCCGCCACAGTAAAGACCACAATTAACCGTGACCTTGCGTCCGAGGTGGTTGCCTTGCCCGTCTTGGTTAAGCTATTTCGCCCTCCTTTTGTTATATTTTCTGTAGTAGTGAATACTAATTCACAAACAAATGGTTCAATTTATATATATCAAACACACATGGAGGTGTGATGCGAAACCAACTAGATAATAATAAATATATCATATTTTAGAGTATATGTTAGATTATTTAATAGACTAGCAAAGTGTACGTGCGGCACGCACGTATTAGAAAAATTTTAAATACGTGTTTTGTATTCGTAGAACATACATGATTGTACCAAATTTTCTATTCTTTACTTTTGAAATGTCGCAATTTTAGATTCTAGACAAAAATGACCGGACCCATTGGGTGGGAGCCATGAAACATATCTACTAACCTACAAGTTTAATCAACTTACCGTGGAATACATATGCCTAGATAGATTGAAACTTTGGTTTAACCAGATCTCAGTTGCATAATAAAAACACATGAGTGCAACATTTCCTTATCCCTCTTGTTGCCTTCAGCAAAGATGAAGTAATTAAGAACTATGAAATATTCAACATGCCAGCAAAGGAATATTAAAACTTCAGTGAGAAAATGCCACCTAATTTAATGCCCCAAAACTGCAAACTCCATCCAACTAATAAAACCCCGAACAAAATGTAAGGGTCCAGGTCTCCAGGATCAGAGTGAGTGAGAGAGATAGAAAGACAGACCATGCCGCTTCATCTTAAGACCAGCACAACCAAATCATTCCAATCAGTACTCCCAAATCAGCGAGCGTACGCCACCTGCTTCACCTCTCTTATATCAAGGTCTAGTAACTCAATTCTTTCACGCCACTCTCTAGTCTGCTCTGTTTTTTTCCACGAGTGGAGAAAGCAAGCACGCCTGCACAACCGAGTAATTGCGCATGAGGGCGCGGAGGTCAGGGTGGGAGATCGAGTGACCACTTCGATACAGATCAGGGACGCCAAGCGCGCGTAGGAAGGAGCCGCGCCGCAACGGGGACATGAGCAGGTGCAGCTAGTGGCGGAGCACGAGGGGAGGTCGGCCTCTAGGATGGCTGCCTCCTCTATCAGGAGCCTCAACGCGGTGCGACAGCGAGATAGACTGGGAAGCCTGCATCCAGCAGCTTCGATGCGGCGTCCGTGGCTATAGGAGGAGCCGAGGAGGCGATAGTAGAGAACCTGGTGTACGAGAGCGAGAGTAGGACCAGACCCTCGCGGGCCGGTCCCCATCGCCGCCGGGAGCCTCGGCGATGAAGTCGGGGAAGTCCTTGGGGAAGACGCGGTCGGCCATGTCGACACCGCGTGTGCTCCGACACCGGTCGAGGCGTGCGAAGAAGAGGACTTCGGTGGCCTTTCTCTTCTTGCCAGTCCCACCACCAGCAATCGAATCGAAAGTATGCCGGATGTGCTCGGACCCGGCGGTCGTCGAGGGGCGATTGAGCGTGGTGGGCGGGTAGAAACACGGTCGGTGTGAAAAACAATTCCATTTTGGCAGAAACATCTCCTAATCTGTAATTTTTATGGGTCTCCATCCCCTCCCACCTCCCTCAACCCTAACAAGTGGGTCCAACGTGAGGGGTACGGTGGGCCCGATTTGAGTGAGAAAAGTTTTCAATTATTTTTAATTTTTATAGTATAGTATGGATAGATAGATAGATAGATAATAAATAAAGAGAACTTGAGGTAGATAATAATAATAATTAGCTATAAAATTTATTTTTTATATTAACTTGCTAATGCACACAAAGCGTAGAGACTGTTTTGGCGGCCCAAAATGGTGGGAAATCAGAGTTGGATAATGGTGGGCTGGCCTATTTGATTCCGAGATGGAAGGTGGGCCTCCAGATCAAGGGCCAAGGGGTGTTGCGGCAGACGATATAGGTCAGGTCGCAATCAAGCGCAAGGGGGACTCGACGGAGAAGACGGTGATGGCGGCGAAGGCGCCTATCACCTCGGCGATCTTGCGCCGCGGGGCGCATGAGGGCGTCGCCCAGCTGCTCCCCGCTGCGGGGCATGGCTGCATGGGTCCTTTCGCACACGGTTCGTCCCGTCCTCGGCCGATTTCCTCAACCTCTTCTTGCTGTATATGTTCTTGCATTAGTATATCGTTGCCAATAACCGTACCAATCACTCAATCCTTTAGATCTAACAAGTTATCGCCTGTCGTACGTACGGAGAGGGAACACTCTGCCAAATCATCGAGGTAACAAACTAATTAAACTAGCGGAGAGAGAGAGAGAGAGAGAGAGAGAGAGAGAGAGTTCCTAGTGATATCTTACTCTTGAATTGAACGACTTGCGAACACAATGACGTGATGCAGTGGCGAGGAGCACCAAGCTAGCAGAGCAAAAAGCTTTGCCCTTCGGGAGGCGTGGAGTTCTCCCCAAAGGACAGAAGATCGTCAGGATCGAGCGGTAAGTGCCTCGTACGTGCAGAGTTCAATCATCCAACAGGTCGTTCGTGTTTAGTTTATACATGCACGCATGCTAATCCCACTGCAAAAACTAATCCACCGAATATGCGAGAAAATTGCATATTTGAGACTCTAAACATCTATTGCGCTTCGCAGTTTTAGTATTACTAACATCGACTTTGTAAAAATAGAACTCCAAATATGTGACACTTATTTTCATATGTATTTCCTCTCTTTTCTATTTTTTTCATGTATTTCCCTTCTATATATTTTTGCACCGCGACATTTTGTTTCACCTCCCGTTTCTCCTTATCGTCGCCCTCTCTCCCGTTTGTGACTCGTGAGGAGACCTAGGGCCGGCAGCCATGGACACGGCCACTCGGCTAGCCACCCGATGAGCCAGCACCGGCCGCCTACAGCCATCTCCAGCCTGCCACCGGCCCTAGCCCTGGCTGTGGCAGGCTCTGGCCGCTGAGGCAGACTCTGGCCGCAACCGGCACTAGCCCCTTGCCGAGCCAGCACACCTGGCTTGACCCCAGGCCGAGGCAGACTTTGGCCGCCATCGGCACTGGCCCCTACAGCCTGCACGCGGACGAGGCAGCGCTTGAGATGGTCATTGATCAGGTGCGACGTATGCCAACCCTAATCCGTGCCAATTTCATTACTCATATTACAAAGTACTAGCACTATCTAGAAGTATAGGAAAGTGATTATGAATCTTCATAACAAAAATTGTTTCTTCTCATCATTACAGCAACAAGGAGCAGCGCATAGTTGAAACGAACCGGGTTCCCGAAAGGGCAACCCGACTCCCTGTATCGTCGTGATAGTCCCTGGATCAGTCGCTATTACATACAGAACTCATTTCAGGCAGAAATCACAGTCACACCAGTCACACCAGCGATTACAGAACATCCATGGGTTTAACTTATTACAGCATTCGGGATAACAGTAATAATCTCCGAGTACAAGCCCGCTGGGCTAAATGAGGTGCAAACAGAAAGCGTAACGGTAACTAGGTCTTCATGCTGGTCCTCCTCCGGGAATCCTCTTCTCCACACGCATCCTTGAGTGTAGCACGCCTTCAGTCGTACCACCCGTCGTCGTTGTTATCGTACTCCGAGTCATACCCTGCATCTACCCAATCTATCCCCAAGGATGGGATAGGTCCACGTCACCATCCGCATGAAGCAATATGTGGATGCATAAAGGTAAAAACAATGCCAAGGAAAGGCTATGGTTTCCTATGCAAGCATTTATAAAAAGTCATCCATTCTCCTTCAGACGCGGGCAGCTCCGGCACTCCGGACTCCCGGTCAACTAACTTCCACTACAACAACTACCCAAGTTCGGTGCGGGAACTCTCTCTCCCCGCACCTGAGCTGCTATCCGAGCAGGAAAGTGGACTAGAGGAAGGTAGAAAAGTATATGTGGATCTAACTACATTCGTGGGGCTAGATCAAGAGTTGTACATGACCGAGTACGCGGCTATATATATAGTTTTCACCCTGCAGGGGTTGTACACCTGTACCCACTCGCCCCGAATCCAGCCGGCAAGCAACTCCAACTATCTCCGAGGCACCAGTCAACGAAACTAACGGCTACGGCACCATCCTACTCCCGGTCTGGAGCGCGTCCTCCCGCAGTAGGTCGCCCGGGGCTGTGAAGCTATCTAGAATGGAATCTCCGTGGATCCTGCGATCGGGGGCTAAAGGGTCCTGCCCACTCCCCCTAACACTGAAACACTCTCCTCCTGCAGTAATGGTGCCGCGCGTAGCTAGCTCGGGCTAGGTCCCCCCTCATAAAGGATAAGTGGTGTGCACGTTTGACATAGTTCCGTCACTAGGGCCACAAAGTCAAGTCCTTAATCCCTCAAGGGCGAGCGTCTTCGTCCACAGTTTGTGTTCCGTAAACACGGTTCGCGATCGGCATCCATTACAGGTATCGCCACCTCAAGTCCTCAACTCATGTTCCCACGGGAACAGCCCTGCACCCGCCACAGGTGCTCGTCACCCATCACAGGTGCTCACAGGGTCGTGCCCAACACACAACCCCCAGCTCCCAACCCTAAGGTCGGAGAAAGGGTCCGCTCGCCCCGCTGTAACCTATCCCCAACTCCTATATAGGTGGAGGCATCTTCCAGCACGCAAGGACTATATCATATATATGTATTCCCCAAACCCCAATCTCACACAAAAAGTAGCAATAGCATACAACAACAATGATAAACATGGGTAACAAGGAATACAGTAGTAAATGGCCATGCAAGCTCATCTCAACACTCAATTTGGGGGCGTAGCGTGTCTAGCAAGTGATGCCTAATAGGTACTCAAAACATGGATGGGCATGAACCTGGGGTCTCCTCGTAGTGCTCCTGGAAGTCGGGGTAGTCGTAGCCTCCGGTCTGCTCCTCGGCGTTAGGTCCTAATCGTAATTACGGGAAAGTATAAGGGTCCAAGTGTAAAGATGCACAAAACTCCTCAAAAGAAGATCCAAAACACAGCAACTCCTACTCTAACGCGTAGGTCATGATTTTAGAAGAACTATGAAACTAGTTTCATAATTTTCGGAGCTACGGTTGATTTATTATCAATTTTCTAAGCCTAAAAGCATTTCTAGAAATAATAAAAGAATTTCGGAAAATATAAAAGAAAAATCAGTGACACGTGGTAGCCTCTGGGCGTGCCACGTGGCATGCTGACGTCAGCATGACATCAGCATGATGTCATCAGGGGGTCGGGTATGATGACGTCAGCATGGCCCCATGCTGACGTCATCGTTGACCCGGTCAACGGCCGTCGGTCTCAGGGGGGCCACTGGTCAGTCAGCGGGTCTCACCGACAGGTGGGACCCGCGTGTCAGTGCCATGGAAAGAAAAGAAAAAGAAAGCGCGCGTTGTTGGGCCGAATGTCCTCCTGGGCTTCTCTTCCTCCATGGCCTTCTGGGCCGAACTCGGCCCGTCCTCTCCTCCTTCTTCTTTTTCTTTTTCTTCTCTCCCCGCTGCGGCTGACAACTCCAGCCCACTTGTCGGCGACTCCTGGATCCCGTGCGGCCTCCTCTCGATCCGGTGCGAACTCTAGCGCGTGTGTGCGTGTGTGTGTGTGTGTGTCTTGTGTGTGCTGGGCAGGCTCGCCACGCCGCGAACGCGACGTCGCGGCGTGGGCGCGACGACGTTCCATGGCAACGACGGCTCGGCCTGGCATTCCAGCGGGCAAAGGCCCATCCTTGGCGTTGGCCCGCACACGCGTGCACTAGCTAGGGCCAAGGGCGCGGCCTTCGGCCAGCGCACAGGCACGCTCGCCGGCAAGGCCCTGGCGAGGCTACGGCGGCGAGGTGCAGGCGATAGGAGGGCCAGGGCTCGTTCTTGGCGGTCCAGGCGAGGGAAAACGCACGCGCGCGGGCACCTGAGGTCCCAGGGCCGCGGCGTGGCCGCGCTTCGCACGGCGGCGCTAAGGGTTCAACGGGTTGCGGGGTGAACGGCGGCGCAGCTCGTCGGGCTCCTGCAGGCGTGCACACACAAGAGGGAAAGGGCTCCCTAGGGCTGTCTAGGGTCGGCTCAGCGGCGGCCAAGGCATCGCCGGCACAAGGGGAGGATAGGCGCGACGGAACGGCGGTGCTCACCTGGCGGCTCGTGGACGAGGGGCTCGGAGCGGTGGCGACTCAGTGCAGGCGGGCCGATGCAGTGCCGTGCCGCGCTGCAACGTTGGCGTGGAGGTTCGGGTCGCCGGCGTGGGGAAGCTCCGGCGACGGGTTCTTCTCCTTCCTTTCTCTTCTCCCTTCCTCTCCTCCTTGCCTCCTCTGTTTTCCTCTCTCTTGGCAGCGGCGGCGAAAGGGAAAACCCCTGGGTGGCTAGGGTTTTCGCGGTGCGGCCGTGGGGGTTTTATAGGCGAGGCGCTAGGGTTTATGGGTGACCCGGACTCCAAGGAACGGCGCGGATGTGACGGGCTCGCCGGGCGGACGCGTGGCATCATCAAGGGGCTCCGTGCTAGGGTTTTCCCGGGCGCGGGCGGGTCGCGCGCGCGCGGCGGGAGTCATGGCCGACAGCGAGGGCAGAAGCGGGTGTCAGCAGGGCAGGCGGCCGGCGGGAGATGCGCTCCGTGCGCTGTCGCGAAGCGCCGTGGCAGAAAAAGCAGGGGAGCGTGGGTGGTTGTGAGGAGGAAGGGAAAGCTGACAGGCGGGGCCCGCCTGTCAGTGGCTCACGGCGGCGAACGGGCGTGGGGAAAAGGGGTAGCGGGTTGGGCCGGCTAGGTTAGGTGGGTCTCGGCCCGGTTTAGATAGTAGGCTTAGGTTAGCTTTTTGTATTTGATTTGAATGGTTTTAGTTCAATTCAAATACCACACAATTCAAACAAAAACCATTCAGACGAATTTGAAACAAGTAGAGGCAATTAAACTCCAAATCCAAATGTGGCACACTAACATTTAGGTCCTTGTGTTAGAATTATATTTTAAATTCTAAGAATTTGGGAAAGAATAGCATTATCCCTTAAGTGATCCTAGCTACTAACACTTCCACGCAAAAAGTTTTTGAAAATTCGTATTTTTGAAGATTATAACATTCCGTAAAATTACGGGATGTTACAATAGTGATGGCAACAGGGCTATTAACTCATCGCCCGACTTTGGAGAGAGATGGTATCAGGGCTATTAACTCATCACCCGACTTTGGAGCGGTCGAGGATGGCTTGGCACTGGCTGTCACGATTGCCCTAGCGAGAGATTGTTGCTACCCAATGCTCCTCTGGCAATAAAGAGCAATATTCATGTACTTGATGTGCCAAGGTGATGCCCTTAATTATTTTTATTTATTGTTTGTGAATAGTACTTTCAATCATGATGTGCCCTTAAATTTTTCATTTAGGTTCAAACTAGGGTTGTGGAAAATATTATAGGAGTTGATTGAGATAGCTTACAAATAATAGAGACACATGATGAGTAAGGTCGAATTGCACTTATTTGTGAAAATTGGATGTATGAACTTTTAGGCTTGAGAGAAGAGGAGACAACAAATATTCCTGCAAAGGTATTTGATCATTGAAATGGATGAACATGGTCTTAATTATGATGGTGCTGCCATTCCCACTAGTGATGCTGTACCAAGTGAGATGGTGATTTCATCATATGATAAGAACAACCCACCAATGGATATTAGTACAATCTACTAAACAATGGAAGAGTTCAAGATGGCAGTACGACAATTTGCCATCAATAAGGAGTTTGATTTAAGGACAGAGAAGTCAGATAAGAAGAGATATAGGTGTTATTTCAAGCCAAGTGATGATTGCTCTTGGAAAATAAATGGCACCAAACATAAGAGCAAAGCACTGAAGAGGTGAATAAATTGATTTGTTTTGATTAATTCTCTCTTTTTATAAGTTAATATGGTTCTCATTATTTATGTGTTTTGCAGGTAATAGTTTTGGTTAATCACCATACATGTGTTTCTATGATGAGGGTCAAAACTAAAACTCTGTCTCACAAGTGGGTAGCTAGCAAGACTATGGATATTCTTATAGATCATATTAAAATTGGTGTAAGGAATTGAAGGACAAGTTGTAGAATTAACAGAAGGTCACAATTTCATATGATACTATATGGTGGGGTAGAGAAAAAGCTCTTGCCGAGGTTTATGGTAAATACGAAGAGAGTTTTGAGTTGTTGTTCAGGTGGAAGGCCGAGGTAACTAAGAGGTCCTTTGGGAGTGCTGTAGAGATTGAGGTACTTGATGTGGATGGTGAATTATGTTTCCATCATTTTTTCTATGCTCTTAAACCATGCATTGACAGTTTTTTGTAAGCTTGTAGAGCTCATTTGAGCACAGATTTTGCAGCACTTAATGGAAGGTGGAATGGTCAGTAGGCTGGAGCTGTAGGATTGGATGGTGACAATTGGATGTATCCGGTTGCTTATGTCTTCATAGCTTCTAAAACACAAGACAACTGGACTTGGTTCATGCAACAATTAAAGAAGGTAATAGGTGATCCTCCACTCCTTGTTATTTGTTCAGATGCTTGCAATGGCTTAGAGAGTGCAGTGAACAATGTATTCCCAATTGCAGAGCAAAGAGAATGTTTTTTCCATCTTATGAAACATTTTGCGAAAAGGTTTAGAGGGTTCAGCTAGATAAATCCTACAGCAAGGGCTTATAGAGAAGACATATTCTATGACCATATGGTAGCAATCCTTACTCAATTATCAAAAGCAGCGAAATGGTTATAGATGCATAGGTGTGACTTTAATCCATAAATTAAATGTAACTACATCACTAGTAATATTGTGGAGTCGTTCAATAACTTGATAAGAAACCATAAGGACTTACATGTTGATAACCTTGCTAATAAGGTTAGAGAAATGATCATGCAATTATAGAACAAGAGAAAATATATTTGATACATGGTACCTGAAGGTAGGATACTTCCAGCTATTATACTTAAGTTTAGACAAATACTAGAGGTTTAGGGCATTTGAAAATTATATCATCCGTTAATTGGAGTGCAGAGGTCTAGGACCATGGCACAAAAGTTGAGAGACATATTGTAAGTTAAATCAAAGAACTTATCTTGATTTGAATGGCAGCACACCGGTATGCCATGCCAACATGTGTTGGTCGTTGGCTGGTTACAAAGGCCAATACATGTTCATATGACTTACCAGTGTGCCACCATTTAACACAAGTACAAATTCTTTGATTTAACTTCACAATATGCCTCTTAACTTTCCACAATGGTCCTAGACCTCTACACTCCAACTAGCGGATGATACAATTTTCAAGTGCCCCAAACCTCTAGTATTTGCCTTCAGCTGAAGCATAATAGCTGGAAGTGAAGGTAGTCTGTATCTAACATTTCTCTCTTGTTCCTGCATGATCATTTCTCTAATCTTATCAGCAAGGTCAGCAGCATGTGAGTCCTTATGGTGTCTTACCCAATTATTGAATGACTCTGCAGTACTACTAGTGATGTAGTCACATTCAATTTCTGGATTAAAGGCACACCTATACCATAATAGATTATGATGGGTTTGTAACGATTTCACTGCTTCTGATGATTGAGTAAGAATTGTTGCCATATGGTCATATAATATGTCTTCTCTGTAAGCCCTTGCTGCAGGATATATCTGGCCGAACCCTCTAAATCTTTTCACAAAATTATTCATAAGATGAAAAAAGCATTCTCTTTGCTCTATAATTGGGAAAACATTCTTCACTACATTTTTAAGCCCTTGTAAGCATCAGAAGAAATAGCAAGTAGTGCAGGATCATCCATGACCTCCTTTAATTGTTGCATGAACCAAGTCTAGTTGTGTTGTGTTTCAGAAGCTATGAAGCCATAAGCAAGTGGATACATCCAATTGTGACCATCCACTCCTACAACTGCAGCTAACTGGCCATTCCACCTTCCATTAAGTGCTGTAGAAACTATGCTCAAATAATGAGGCCTACAACCTTCCAAGAAACCATCAATGCATGGTTTAAGAGCACCAAAAAAATGATGGAAATATACTTCACTATCCACTTCAAACCTCAGTCTCCACAACACTCCCAGGGAACCTCTTAAATATCTCGGTCTTCGACCTTAATAACAACTCAAAACTCTCTTCCCATTTACCACAAACCTCAACAAGAGCTTTTTCTCTACCCTCGTCATTAAGTATCACATGAAATTGTGAGCTTGTCCTGCAATTCCTTTGCACCAATTTTCGGATGATCTCTAAAAATATCCACAGCCTTGCTAGCTACCTACTTCTGAGATGGAGTTTAGTTTTAACCCTCATGGTAGAAACAGATGTGTATGGTGATCAACCAAAACTGTCACCTGCAAAACACAAATTATGAGAACCATATTAATTTACAAAAAAAAGAGAAAATTATTCAAAACAAATCAATTTATTCACCTCTACAGTGCTTTGCCCTTTATGTTTGGTGTCATTTATTTTCCAAGAGATCATCACTTGACTTGCAATAACACCTATATCTCTTCTTATCTGACTTCTCTAGATCGAACTCTTTATTGATGGCAAATTGTCACACTGCCATCTTGAACTCCATTATTAGGTAGATTGTACCGATATCCATTGGCGGATTGTTCTTATCATACAAAATCACCATCTCACTTGGTACGGCATCACTAGTAGGAATGCCAGCACCATCATAATCAAGACCATGTTCGTCCATTCAGCGATCAAAGAGCTCTGCAAGTAGATTTGTTGCATCCTCTTCTCTCAAGTCTAAAAGTTTATACATGTAATTTTCACTTATAAGTGCAGTGCGACCTTACTCGTCATGTGTCTCCACTATCTGTAAGCTACCTCAATCAACTCTTGCCATATTTTTCCATAGGCTCTAGTTCGAACCTAAAAGAAATAACTAAGGGCACATCTATTACTACCTGTACGAATGCGAGTGCTATATACATGAATAATGATAAAAAGAAAGGGCATCACCTTGGCACGTCAAGTGCAATCGTGCTCGCCGGTGCCAGGCCGCTCCAGAGCAGGGCGATGAGCTAATACCACCATTGCCATCACTTGTAAGTCTGTAACAGGTATCAGAAGCTAAAGGTGGAGGAGACCCTGATCGCGCTGTCGATGTGAGGCTCGAGCACTGGCAGCTGATCAGTACAGTGCCTCACCTCGCTGTAAATGGGCAGCTGATCAGATCAGTCCAGCAGGGTAAACCTTTTTCAGACACCAGCGCTACCAACTAATCAATCCATTCCCTGGGGAAATCAGTCGATGCTGTACGATGGGCTCCGAATCACTGAATGACAGCAAGATCTTTGTGATATTTTGTGGATAAGCAGAGGTGTGATTTCTTCGACCATAGTTTCCAGGATTGCTACTGCTGTGCAAACAAGAGTACCATCTCATCATACAATGGAAGAGTGCTGTCGTACTAGTGCACGGACAGACATCATCCAACTGTCTGATCTGATTTGACCCATCATTAGCTCGTATTTGCAGTAGTGAGTTTTCACTTTTTAGAGCCTCGCCATCACAACTAAGTAACTCACATGGAAGCTGAAGTCGGTCTAAACTGAGGCTACTGAGTGAGCTATGGTCTTCCAGTAGCCACATACTTAAGGTCGAGTCTACCTCGTGAAGCTAAGAGCTGACCAGCCTATCCAGCAAATTTGGATTTGACGAGCTCACCTTATAACTGCTCGACCGACTAGGCTCTGTGATACGCATCTTTCTGAACGCCACCGCCCATGTCGTTGATGAGCGGCGGCCGGCGGCGCCGACAGGCCGGCCTGTCACAGAACGCGTTTCTTGGCCGGCCTTCCATCTCGCTGTTAACAAGGAACCAAAAGTTCAGCTCCCTGTACCTGCGTATGCACTGAAGTCTGAACCTCACATGCACTGCATGCATGTTCTGATCATCCGAGCAGCACACACAGGCTGACAAAGTCAACGTCCCCCTGAATTTGGCTTTGCCCGATTGACATGGTCCTTCCCGGTCACGTATAACCAACAGCTGCCTAACTGTGACATCTCTGGCTTCTGTTTGAACTAAATCCCCCTCCCACTCCCCTGGGCACCCCTTAAATGTTGATCCTGTAGCCCAGATTAAAGTTTGCACAATTTGCATGAAGATGTTGGTTTTACACCTGATATGTTCCCATTGTTCTTACTCATTGTCCTTGTATTGTTAATCCACCGGTTTCTAAATGCAAAATATTTTTTTGAGGAAGTTCCGAACTAGGCTCCGTGGTTGCTATTACAATTAAGAAACAGCAGAGCATGAGTGCAACAGAAATAAATGCAGAACAATACATGCTGGCTGCATCACCATATTGTTCTCGATGGTCCCTTTGCTGTGCAACAATGTGTCGGTGTATTCTGTTTTATGCATGGTATGGAAGTCCATTAGTACATGATGACATTTGATTGTTTTTTCCTTCACTGCATGCCCATATTTTGACTTCATGGATCAGATTTCAGAAAATAATTTACCATTCTTCAGGGTTCAAAGAGAAACCTTGCAATTGACCACACACATAGTTGACTGAAGATAAAACCAGTTGACATGTTTGCTGCATGGCAGAAATTGCAGTCCTCACAGAGATAAAATTGTCCATTGTCATGTTGAGCAAATATAGGTTTGAAAATAAAAGGACAGATGAGATGACTATTAGATTTTACCTTGTCATCCCAGGGCTTGACAATTAGACTTTACCTTGTTAGAAATAATGTTTTTTGCTTTATAGTGTCCTCTCGGATGCATCCTGCATTCTCTAGCTAGTTAACTGTCGTGGCCGTACAGTGCCAAGCGCGGGGTACGATAGAGATGGTGACTGCCTGGGGCTTCAGTGTGAACAGACAACAACTACAGCATTTTACCTTCGTATCAATGGATCTAACTTCTTGATTTTATAAATCTGTGGCTTGTATTGACGTTACCGAGTTGAAAGCTTCACTATCTCCCGCTTAATGAAAACATTCCCAGGCACGCTCAAAAAAAAAACACATTCACTATCTAATGGAAGCTCAAGTCAGTCTGAATCGAGCAACAGCCTTCCAAGTTCCAAAAACCCGCAAACAAACCGCATGATCCAGCTTACTTCAAGATGCTAAGAGTTCACCAGTTTACCCAATAAATTTGAATTTGATCAAATTAAGCAGACCCCATAATTATTTCACCGAACAGTCTATGATCTGCATCTTTCCCACCGCTCGTCGGCCAACCCTGTCGCTGACAATAGTTTCACTATCCTGCTTGCTTACTTCTGCTCCATGTCAGCAAACACTAGACGTGGCAACCATGCCTTGGTCACTATCAGTGTGATGTTACTGGCTAGAGCTTCCATTTGACCTGGTCTGATTTTTCAGCTGGCAGAAATTCGTGGTCAGGAATAAGGAGTTGAGGATGGATTTTGCCAAACCAAGCATCTTGATCCTTTCCAGTCAGGGATAGCTAACAACTGCCTGACGGTGACTCATAACCTGGCTTCTGTTTGAACTACCAAATTCGGTCATTATGCTGTTCACATGGAATGGAAGCTGAAGTCAGTATGAATTGTGCCACACCCTTGCAGTAACTTGATGCCGTAAAACAAATGCAGTTTTACGAATTGACGGCAAATTGGCAGAGTTGATTTGGCCGGAGCTACCCTTATAAATGCTTGACCAGGCTCAACATTACATCTTTTTACGCCACCGCCGCCCACAGCGGCGATCTTGAGTGAGCTTACACAACCTTGAGGGTATCAATCAGCTGGCCTAATTTCTCTCTAGCCGCCAAGATGGATCAGAAACTTCAGTGAGCATGTTTGTACAGTTAATAGCCTCTTGAGCCTGGTCAGTATGTTGCTGCTAGTTAGGGTTCCGACCTGACTTGATCTGGATTGCTCAGGTTGCCAAACTGTGTCGTGTTGTCAGCAATCAGGATTGCTCAGTCAAATTTACTTTGGTCACGGATCTCGCGTTCTTGTTTCCAAGATGAATGTTATACTGAAAGGATCGAGGCCCAAGAAGGGGGTTGAATTGGGACTTTTTCAAATTTCTACCCAGTCCTTAACCTAGACTAGTATTGCCCAATCTACAAATTTGAAACCTAGTCACTAGAGCACGTTAGCAAAAGGTCCTTAGGTAGGTAAATACGCTATCATGATCATTTTGTCTAGATGGAGGCACACTAGCAAGATCAAAACCTAAGCAAGAGATCACACTACCATGCAAGTTGTCCTAGTCAATCTACAATCAATCAAAAGTAAGAACAACAACAAATGGATTTAATTGCTTGAAATAAAAGTAAGAGACACGAGACAACCGAATTTTTTCCGTGGTATCGAGGAGTTGACGCTCCCCCTAATCCACGTTGGAGCACCCACACAAGGGTATAGCTCCCTTGCTTCACCAAGGAGCAAGTGATCACTAAAAATGCTCCTTCTCCATCTCCGGAACGGCGAGCTTCACACCGTGTACAAACTTCTTGTCTTGGGGCTCTCACAAACTTCAAGAGCTCACCAAGAACCTCCCGATCACCGAGGCCGGCTAGGTGCCGTCAAACACCAAGAGTAACAAGCTACTAAGCTTTCACTTGACCTACACTCAGTTGGCCCTAGCTCAAACACACTTGCTACACTTGCAAAGGTTGAATTCTTCAAGGTTGAAGCACAATCAATGTACTAGATCTTTACTCTTTTGCTCAAAGCACTTTCTCTTCTTCTCAAGGGTGGCCTCAGGTATTCAAGGTGTCAAATGCAGTTCAAATGAGCCAGGGGGTGCCCTTATATAGAGTGGAGAGGGTCATATAGCCGTTGGAAGTCCACTGCAGAAAAATCGTGATCATCGGAAGAATCGACGGGTGAGAAATTGAAGGCATCGGTTCAACCGGTCTCTCTGTGTCCAAATAATAGCCGTTGGGGGTTCTGACACAGTATACAGGCTTGCGTCATTGCACCAGTGCATGATCCGTAGGGGCATCGGTTCAACCGGTGCTGAAGAGGTTCACTGATCAAATCAAACAAGCTTTCTGGAACATAGTACATCTGTCGGTACCCCAGGACTGGGGTACCCCCTCTTGCTGTGTCTAGGCAAGGATCTTGTAGTTATCCTTAACTACATCCAGACAGCCGGACCCCTGCGGTCCGGAGTCCTGTTCTCCCAGCAACGGCCATTATGCTTCCCCAGTTGGGAAAGGTCCGGAGACACCACGTGTCCCGGAAGAGGCAGGAACTCGTACGCGAGCAGCCGGGGCTCCGGACCTCCCAAGGAGACCGGACCCCCGCAGGGTCCCGGACCCCTCATGGGGTCCCGGACCCCCTGTATAGTAACCGGACCCCTCACTAAGGGAAGAAATCGGCACCCCGCGTCGGGGTGGTCTGGAGACGCCACGTGTCTGCAAGATATGGCCGTTTGGGTTTCCATATTAACGTTCACCCACCATTGCATTCATTGCGGTAGGTGGACGTCTGCATTGATATGGCAGAAGCCGAGGCGATTCTTTGACCAGGGGGCACTATTGATCGCGTATTACCGAGGAAGTGGAGCTGCTGGCGCCACCTATACCGCGTCTGCCAGCCTGCCGTAACAGATGGATACGACGGCTCGGCTTCGCCCATTATGACGCTACATTATAGCCTCAGCAGGCCACGCCGCAAGCTACGCTACTCCAACGGGCGCCTCGCTGACGGGACAAGAGAAGACCCCCTGAGTCAGAGGAGCAGCAGTACGCATATCGGAGGAAAGATTCGCTACCACTGTAGCCACAGTCACGTTAGGCCCACCTGTCGGGGCATCAACGTCCTATGTATCCGCTCCCCCTTTGATCTATAAAAGGAGGGGGCGCCGCTAGAAGACCTCAGGCTGGGCAAGAGCCAAGGCCAGCAGAGGATAGGTTGATACACACCACCAAGAACAATACATCTCCCAGTGGACGTAGGGTATTACGCTCCGGCGGCCCGAACCACTCTAAATCGTGTGTTCTTGAGTCCTAGTCTCAGCAAAGGTCCAGCCCCATCGCCTAGTGCTTCCCCGAGTACTCCCTCACTGGGAATAGGCGGGTGCGTTCCGCCACCCGGCTGTGGGTACCCCTAGAACCCCACAACAACATCCAATGCACCGGTGGTTAATTCTGAAGCGTCGGTTCAACCGGTGTTGAAGACGAGTTGAGGTCCTCCAAACATGCTCTCTGGAACAAAGTACATCTAATGTACCGGTGCTTTGCTTGGGACCATCTGTTCAACCGGTGATATAGAGTGACTTGACTTGATTTCAGCTTGCTTCCAAGAGAGATAGACCGACCGGGCGTCGGAACTTCCGCCAAGTATCGGATACTCCGATGATAGGGGCATCGGTTAAACCGGTGCTGCTGTTTTTCTTCATTTTCAACTGAATTGACTTGGATTTGAATGTAACTTCGATTGTTTCTTCTTCCAAGTGTTGTGTTGACTTCTATTGACCATATTGGGCTGTTTTTGAGCAAGTGTGCAAGATATCTAAGGCCAACTCAATTTTGGTCAAGTTACTTACTCACGAACCCCTCTTAATAGTACGGTCAAGAACTAGAAACTATAAAACCTAGCTAAATCAAGTGTCTTTCATCTTCTTGTGACACTTGAGACTAAAAAGATCCTTAATCTTTCAGATTTAGTCCTTGGCACGCATGAATGTTTTGAATTGAGGGGTCTCCTTTCATATTTAATATGAGACTAATTCAATCATTGATTTTTCCTTCAAAACACACGTTAGTCGCATACGGTTGTCATTAATCACCAAAACTTACCATTAGCATCTATCGGCCTAGATGCGCTTCATATACACCTGCCAATCGGCGCCTGCAAATGAATGTTGTTTGATATTTTTTCCTAACGATGCAATTAATCGAGTTTGAGAAATTAGTACATAGCCTGCATGAATTTCTGTTGACAGTTGCTGTCAACATAATAACACCTCTGTTTGTAGTACTGTCTTCTTTCCAAGTTCTAAAGGCCTGGGCATATTTTTTTTTTGAAGAAACCTGGGAATAAATTCTCAATCAGGGAAGATATTCACCATGCTGGTTCCGAAATTCTTCGGCATTTATGGCATCCCTCCGTTCATGTTTGGAGAATGTGTCAATGTCGAACGTGATTCATTTTTTCTTACTCATTTTCTTTGTTGTATTGTATTGTTAACCCATCCTTTATCCAAATGCAAATACATCTTTGGAGGAAGTGCTCCCTACATTGCTGTTACATAGAAAAAAAAATCAGAGCAAGAGTACAAAACATGCTGCCTACATCACCACATCCTTCATTCCTGGTCCAAAATTTTGCGTCCATTCCTCTAGCAATGGCCCAATGGTGGTTTTGATCTGAACAATTTCTTGCAAGCGCTGCAAACGGTCCTTCATCAACAACAGTGGTTATTTATGAGCTACAGAAATGTCGACCCAGCATTTGCTGACAAATCCTTCGACGGCAAATGTAACCTTGGAAGAAAAGCATCTAAGTCATTTATTAGCGCCCATTCTAGCAGAATTCTAAATTTTGCAGCCATGATAGTGAAGCTTTGAAGATATCTGAAATGCGAGGAAGTCAGGATGCAGGGTAATGCACTTGGACTTTAATTTCGAGGAAGAATGTTTGAGCTACAGTAGATTACCGGTGCCGGCAGAATTATGGTGGTTTTGGGAGCCATCATCTCAAGAATGGAGGTGGACAAAGACATTTTTTTCAGCAGTGAAAGGTGCTTCTCGGGTTGGAGTTTTCATTGCTGCAACATTCCTGGAAATTGTTACCTGAAAAAGATGTTCTCTTGCAATCATCCTTTAGTTTCTTCATGTTTTTGCATGATCACTTGTCCTGAATGCCACAGTCCATTATTGCATAAAAAATAGATGTGTTTCGGTTTCATTTTGATGTTGTGTCCAGCTTGTTCCACCATTTTTTCTCGCTTCAAACAAGTGAGAGCGTCTCAGGTGCTGCATACGGTTAGTGACCAACCTGACAAAGCAATTCAGAATTGGAACTAAAACAGACTGCCTTCAGATGAGGTCACTGCAGTGCTACCTGACTCTGATAAACAGCAATCTACTCTCTCGGAATGACAAAAGGAACCAAATGATAGATCCTCCAACAAAATTCTCTCCTACTAATATTGCAGGCATGCACTTCAGTTATTCTTGTGATCACATGTTGGATTTCTGACATGGACTCGAAACACATTCTCTTATGGCGACTTTGACATAATATTCTTTCATTAAGAGTAACAAGTTACATTACCTTTTATACACACCAATCTCTACATTTTACATACATCAAGGCATCAAGCAACTTACAAATACCAAACCTTTTCTTACTAAAAGCATTATCCTAGTCCCTCTTTTTCTAATTTTTCCTTTTCATTTCTTCAATCGAGTACTGTGTGTAGTGGCACGATCTTGATCAAATATATATTGGTTGTGTGCATGCAGGTGCAGCCAGTGAGAGCACGAGCGGGCACATGATGTGCTTGCCGGCGGGCGCTACCTCACTTGCCGCCGTGGTGGCGCCGCCGCCACGGCGCCGTCGTTGCCGACGAGCATGAGATACTTATCCTTCCTGGTGAGCATGGTGCACTCGTACCCGAGCGCCGCCGCGATGTGCCGCTGCACGCGGTTGGCCACGTCGGTGCTGGCCGCCTTCCCCTCCCCGACGGCCGCCGTGTCCACCCTGTCCAGGAACTCCACCGTGTAGCACATCCTGGGGTTGGCCAGGTAGTAGAAGGGGTCGACGCCTTTCCACCCGCTCGCTGTCGTGCCGTAGAACATGCTGTTCTCGAAGGCGAGCGCCACGGGCACGACGCCGCGCTCGCCGCCGAGCTCGGCGAACAGCGGGCTGAACCGGAGCAGGTAGGGCTCCCGGCAGGTGGTGCCCTCGGGGCAGACCACCACGCTGTCGCCGCGGCCGAGCAGCCGCGCCATGGCGGCGCCGTCGCGGGCGCGGTCGCGGGCCAGGTGGACGGTGCGGCCGATCGGCGAGAGCACGTCGGAGACGCGGCTCAGGCTGTAGGACACGGCGCGGACCCGCCGGTCCAGCGCGATGGACACGTAGACCGGATCGATGAGCGTGCGGTGGTTGCACGCGTAGAGCTCGCCGGCGGCCGCGGCACCGCCGCTGGCCGTCGGCGGGAGCGCGCCGTGGAGGCGCCACGACTGGCCCGTCGCGGCGAGGAGCGCCGTGGCGTACCGGTACGGCAGGGCCATGGCGACGGCGAGGCGGGCCACGGAGAGCGCCGCGCCCAGGGGCAGCCACATGAACATGGCCACGGCGGCGAGCGGCGTCGGCAGGAACGCCAGCCGGCCGTTGTGGAAGACGAGCGGGCGAGGGTAGTCGCGCCGCCGCAGGCGGCGCCACTTGCTCTTCTCCTCCGGGCTCGCCACGTACAGCTCCTTGCAGATGGATGCCAGAGGGCTGCGAAGGAACTCCATGGAGGAGCTGCCGGCAGAGAACCCCACGACGTCGTCGTCGCCGCCGCCTCCGTCCGCCGCGTTCTTCCTCAGCACCGACGACGTCGCCTCGCCGCACTCCATGAGGCCGGTGTAGAGCCCCCACGCCGTCTTCATCTCCCTCGCCGCGACGGCCGCCGCGGCGGGCACCTGGAGGTACTCCCTCAGGAGCGGCTCCACCATCACCCTCGGCATGGCGCTCGCCCACACCACCCGCGCCGGCCGGCGCGGAAGGTGCCGACGCGCAGCCCGCAGAAGGCGATGGCGGCCATGGCGCGCACGGCCGTGTCGCGGCCGCCGAGGGCTTGGAGCACGGCGATGGCGGGGTAGAGGAGCAGCAGGGCGAGGCCGCGGAGGAAGCTGCCGGCCTCGAGGGAGACGAGCATGAAGTAGGCGAAGAGAAGGGAGCGGCGGCGCGGCAGGAGGAGGGCGCCGTCGACGTCGACGACCAGCGTGGTCCCCGCGCCGGCGAGCCGCGCCGCGGGAGGGGCGCACCTGTGGACGACGGCGGGCGAGCTGCGCGCGGCTCGCGGCGGCCGGCCGGGAACGGTGGCGCCGGTGTGGAGGAGGGCGGAGAGGAGCTCGTTGGCCACCGCAGGCAACATCTTCTTCGCCATGGATTGGCAGGCTGTGTGCTGCCGTTGCCAGGCAGCTGGTGTTGCGTTGCACCACTGATGACCGCTATATATATATACATCTTGCCATGATGGAAAAAAAAATTCTATGAAGCCGGGCTGTAAACTGCGACTGGTGCAGCCCCTCTCTAGATTAGCAAGCGCCCGTCTCTAGATTAATCTAGAGAGAGGCTGCACCGGGCGCAGTTTTGCAGCCCGGCTGCACAAACTTTTTTTCGGCAAGATACAAAAGCGCCTATCTCATTAAGTAGGGATCGAGCTTAATTTGCCTAATTTGTGGTTCTCCCATCTCCCCAACTAGTCTTGTGGTTAGAATGCCGTGGATTGAAAATATGTCATTTTAATTTGTTCCAAAGTCGCGGATGAAAATATAAGTCGTTTAATTTGTTCCAAGTCAAACTTTTGTAACTCTAACCAGGTTTATAAAAAAATGTATCAATGTCTACAGTATGAAATCAATTTGGTTAAACCCGCCATGAATATAGGTTTTCTTATAATCCCGCTGTTTAGTAGTTTAGATGTTAATATCAGCATATTTCACTTTAAATTTGGTATAGGTCAAGTTTCATATAGCACAAAACTAAAACAGTCTACATTTTTCCTTAAAAAAACAGTCTACATTTTAGAACGGATAGAGTATTTATTACGGTCACTTTGCTACACGGTTTTCATGCATTTGGAGAGAACGCATGTAGTAACACAGGCCGTATACAAAGAGTGGACAAATAAAGATCAGAGTGATTTGAGATATAAGATGGAGACGTGTGAACGAAGACTTATCTTGGCTTTCTCTTTACCATAACCGTACGGATGCCTATATTTCTGTCGATGTGGTCAGCATCCAATAATTAAAGGCCAAATCAATGTGAGAAATCAAGCAATATCTTATATGGTTAGCGGATGTGGTTATACCCTATAGCTAGTGCTACCCGGAAGTGCGTGTCTTGTTAGTATGCCTATATTTCTTTGCATGCGTTCGATGTGGTCATAAGATGATTCAGGCACATCATTACGAATAGCAAAAGACATACAATCAATGTGCTATTGGTATTAGAATCTAGCTTATGAAAGTTACCCTTGGTGAGACATATTCCATCAGACACCTACTCTTGAACTTCCACCACTACAAAAAAAATCATGTGATCCATGACGACTGATTTTCGTCATGAATCACTGAAAAACCGTCATAAAATAGTATCTGTGACGTTTTCAAATTTCGTCATGTATCGAGCGTCACAGATTACTCAATCCATGACGTTTTGGAAACGTCATGAAATAGCCCGAGGCCCATTCAACCTCGTGCGCGCATTAAACTTTTTATACAATCTACAAACGTTACTTGATTGCGCTACAACTTTGTGTGAAAGGGCATAGTTGGGGACATCAGTTATTACCACTGCCTCCTCCATTCAAAATTACAAGGACTATTATATTTTGTTTTGTTAAAACAAGTTTTGATCAGGAATTACTGTATTGATACATAACTTTATGACACGAAGTTAATGTCATATTACCATTAGATTCGTATTAAAAAACTGCTTTCTTATGAGCACACTTTTGTATCACCGAAGTTAAGTATTAATAGAGTAATCCTTTATCAAATGAAAAGAAATACATCTCTAAAAAGTAGAGAGGGCATTTGATTATTGCTACATATGTTACAATTCTATAAACACAATAAAGATGCTCACACACATGCATGCCATAAAAAATAGAGTACAGATCATTATGAACCCAAACTAACTATTTAGGGAGACCTTTTGTTACTGCATATAAAACAGATCACTATGAACACAAAAGAAACATGACTTTTGAATCAAAATTAAATTTCATATTATCCAAAACGCAAAGAAATTAAAAATGACCTCTAAATCCAACACAATGCCATGCATGGATAATAAGGATGGATGCCTCGTCCACCAGATTGTGAATGTTAAAAAAGCTGCTACGGCCAATACAGCGCCAGCGACTTAAAAAAAAAAAACTGCTCCCCTGCCCATGATAATTTCTGAACGAGAGAAGCAGTAAAAGAAAGGTATCAAGGGAAAGGTCCAAAATATTGCGCGTTTGCCGGGAGTCGAACCCGGGTCTATTGCTTGGAAGGCAATTATCCTAACCGTTGGACTACAAACGCTTTAATGGCAATTCACAGGATAAAACATATATTAAGATCTTATTACATGTAGACGGAATAACAAACAATGGACGAGCTTTTATGAGTACTCAGACAATCAATCCCAGAGAAATAAGCAAACACATGATCCATTCCCTAACAGAGTCATCAGTTTTGTTGATGAAAGATGCGCACAGGAAGAAGAAACATATAGCCATCAGTTAGTTTCTAGTTCGTGAAAAACAGTTACGTAGTGTGCCAGCCTGCTTGATACCCACTAAACCGTACAGAATATTAAACATCACAAAGAAAAGGAGCAGGGATTCCTATTAAACTGGGCTTTTCCCTATGAAAAATCACCATTCCTGAGATTAGCCACCAACCAGGGGAGTTTAGAAACAAAACAAAAAAAAATATCGCCAATTCCAATTCAAGATCACAGCTACACTGTAGTTTGTACAAGGAAATACCTTTTGTTCATAGGACAAACCGGAAAAGCAACCAAATCGAATTATCTGTATGAAGTAGAATGGAATGATGAGACATTATGTGTCTGAATCGAGATTGGCGCAGACAGTTCTTGATGAATTGGCAAAGAAAAGTCTGCAATTTGCAATGCAATGTGGGTAGTTCTTATTTTGTCATTTTCGCACATTGTTTCCCTCAAAATGTTGTGTTTGTTAGCATTCAGTTTGTTGGGTAACAAAATGAGATTTTCTGATTACACATACGAATCCTTCAATTGAATTGATAACAAAATGATTTTTCAATCATCTCCTCATGGGACGGAATTTATGGAAACCATTGAACTCCAAATGAACTTGCTGAAATTCAAGCCGGATTCCTCCCCATCTCAAAGTAAGAATTTGCTGAAATGGGACAGTTAGGTAGCATGCCAACCAAACTGCTAGTGCTAGCCTGCTAGGAGCCTAGCATAGCCATTAGCCAATACAGAAATTTATGCACAAAGGATATAATGAGACATATGAGGCCGTAGCTACACTGTTCAAGGAAACATACACAGCATATGGCAAAGCAAAAACGACACAACATGGGTGCGAATGGGTGGCGGCTCTTGAAAACATCCAGAACATTATCACGTAGTAGAAGGGAGGCAGCAATGACGGTGACAAATGTTTCCAGATCATAGCCACACTGTTTGATTGAACACACAGGGTTATGTACCATGTACAGTGATTGAGAGATTTTTGGGCCGGCACCAATAAGTTGTGAAATGCATCATGGGCCAAACTACAAACAACCTGGTGAATTGTTCACGCGAAACAGCCGGTGGTCCTTAATGTGGCATGAAGTAGATTATGGTCCCAAGTCACAAGCTCACAACAGGCTGATCAACCAAGAAGATTCCTTTAATTAATACACAATTAATGATAATCTCAATAGGTGAGGTATTGAGATGCAGATTAGAAGTCCCTGGTCACTCACAATCAATGCAAGTCATGATCACAATATCATCTCAAACTCAAAAGAACCAGTTCAAAATGCAACATGATCAAGTTACCGCAGAAGAAATCCAAAACGAGGTGCCCATGATTATTACTTTTTTAATAGAAGATTGTGGACATATGAAGCATCTTGACGTAAAACAAGCAAAATATATTTGAAGAACGATCATCATCATGATACAAAGATGAACAGTCCCTGGTTAATAGCAAACCTGAAACATCATAGAAAAACTCAAGCATGACTAGGTATCTGCTTGTCGATGTGATTATAATATGGTGACAATAGGCTGACCAATCAAGAAGATTTCTTTAAAAAATAGCAAATCCATGATTATCCCAACATTTGCAGGTGAAATGCTTCAAGTTAGCCGAGACGTGAACGTCAGCAAGATTCCCTAAGTTAATGCTAGTTATTGATCATTTGATAATCTCAACATGTATAGAACTTGTGAGATAATCAATATCCAACTGTTGAACATTTCTTTAGGTTTGATCATTAATGAAGTTCGCATAAGGTCCCCTCCCAATTATCATTCGCATTTCCAACTTGCGATCACATGATCAAAATCAAGTCGGCAGCGGCAATTCAACCATTTTATCTCAATAACTAGTAGTACAAGTCCCTCCAGTAAATGAAGTGGGAAAATGTTCATTCCTGCTCCTGGCTTGAAAATAGTCAAGTCAACAATTTCGGTGCACTGATGTTGAGGGGGTGCTGAATATGTTAGGTGTAACAAAATGAATCAGCAAATAAGGATCTCCAACTCCAATCAACACAAAACTTGCAAGTGATAGCCCGCTGGAATTTCGCCACAAGATAGAAAGGAAATGCACTAGTTACCCCTTGGAATGCTACAGGATAAGTGAAGTCCCTCTGAAAGGTTGACGCAAGCAGCTTTATGGTCTCAGTGTGGACTCAACTTTTGCAGTCAGAGAGGGATGCATTTTGAACTCATAATAAATTACGTTTTTGGTTTTCTTGGCAAATTAAAGTGATACTCACAAAAAACAAAGGTGCACTAAAGAAGGCATCTACAAGGGCTGTACCAATCATAGCACATATACCTATCTCATTATCAAGTAGTGGTCATTGGCACCAGAAAAGGCACTAAGTGAAGTTTCCTCATCATTCAGATAGAGGTGGTCCTTTGTATAAGAGCTAAAAAAGACTTTAACTAATTGAAAACCACACACACAATGCTACCTCAATACCTTTTCTGCTGTATACTTCTTCACCTTCAGCTTCCTGTTCCTTCTTCTAGTGTCTTGACTGTCTTTGTAATTATCCTGATCAGCTTCATCAACATAAATAATTTCAGGTTCATCACCAGCTGCAACATCATCCTCATCATAATCGGCTGACTCTAGTTCACTCCTGGCATTCAAATCCTCCTCTTCCTCTTCCTCCTCCTCATCTTCATATTCATCATCAAAATATTGTTGAGCTCGCAGAGTGTGGAACTCTGGTGGGGGAGGGCAGTCTTCAGTAATTGCCTCATCCCGTTTCATAACAAGGTGTCTGATGATCCTTTCATCCTTGTCTAGCAGGGTCTTGAAGTCATTGATGTACCTTGACTCTATCTCAAAGTTCATCAAGATGTAGTTGGCATGTGTTGCTTTCTTTATTTTGTAAGCAAGCCTGCGCAATCCCCAATTGTTAAGCCTCCATATTCTTCCTTTCTTCTCCCTGACAAAATCTAGAAGAGAAAAAAGAGAATATTTATATGCCAACTTCTCAGTAGTATATTGATCAACTATTGAACTATTCCAGAAAACACAAAAAATAGAGATTCAGGCTCATTGGCTGACTGAAACAAAAGTAACAGAAAACATACCCAAAAACAATAAGAAGGAATATATAAACAATATTTTCATGTCCGCCCTTGTGATTGCACATACAGATGAAAAAACAAAGGCTCCAAAAGCAAAACAGACGGATCGTAGCAAGCTTAGCAGGGAAACAGCTTTAGGAGAATCCGAGAATGTCAAACTCATTAATACAACAATACTAGTGCTTTTAGCTTGCCTTTAGGTGGTTAACACTAACTAGTGAGTATAATTAGAGAGAAAAAGGGATTCAACATGATAAAAAAGATTCAGACACAAGTGATGTACGAGAGTTAAGAGATGCACCTTGTACTTTTGATACAACATCTTCAACTTCTTCAACACGATCCTCATGAATTAGATAAACTACTTCATAGTGCCGCACTGTGAAAGGAAGATCGAGTTTAACTCAGATAGCCACATGCAAATAATGAGCAAGCAATGCCAGGACACACAAACCATTAAAATAGCTGGAAAAAAGAGGAATGGAAAGGGCTCTTACTTCTTTTTAAATTTAAATCACTCTCAAGCTGAATGTTAAGAAAGTCATATAGCTTTTCTGCAAAAAGAAATTGGACTAGAATGGTCAATTATTTACATAAACCACAAAAGGGAATTTTACAATACCGAAGTGAACATCTCAAAAGAATAGGAAACTTAATTATAGCATAAAAAAAATATCACCTTCTTCTGCATCAGCAAATTCCGGTGCCACTTGACCATCCTCTCTCGCCATTTTCTGCCCAAAAAAAAGATGGAATTAGCACGTAGCTGTATAGCCTTCCATATTGCTTTTAGCATTCCCCTTCCAAAGATTAAGAGTGTCCCCTGTTTCTTCCACAAAAAATAACATAACCCCAAAGTTTTCACCTGTTAGCTCACGCTATTTTCGTAGCAAAAAACTCGTGAAAACTGCATCATCTATTTTTCTACTTCCTCTAGTAGTTTAACACTTAGCAGTTCCTTCCACGAATTTCAGCTACATAGGCAAATGGCTCTGTATAATATAACATGGTTGCGATGGCTTAAGAAACCCCCACTAGATAAGAAAACTATTGCATTCTAGAGCCTCACACAAAATCCATCTTCCATCATATAACACTAGACTCTCAAATGCACTAAAACCACATGCGAATCACTAGCGCCTCTTAGCTCCAATTATTCGTCCGATTAACCGCCAATTAACAAAATTCAATTCATCGAAGTACCCAGAATAAGGAACCCGAAGGGAACCATGCCATGTTCCTTCCTGGCCGCCCCGCATCGGAACACTAGAAGCAGAGGGTGAGAAAAAAAAAGTCCGCACCTTTCTAAGCAGGACGGCCTCGGGAAACAGCCCGGCGGCCTCGCCGGCCTTGGGAGCAAAGCTGTGCGTGTCCACCCGCTCCTCCGCGCCCCCGTCCCCGCCCCTCCCCCTCTTCTTCTTCGCCCTGACGGGCACGGCCCCGCGCCGCCTCACGCCTCCGAAGGCGACGCGCCAGCAGTTCATCCGCAGCGATGGAGGTGGAGACGGCGCCAGGAGGGAGAGCGCCCGCGGCGCGGCGGTGGCCTCCATGGATAGGTGGCCGGAGACGCCGCCGGAGAGCGAGGTTCTTGCTGGGGGTTTTGGGTGGGGGGGGGGGGGGGACGCGTAGCGAAATGGGGGCGAGGAGAAGGGGGATAAGGTCCTTGGTGGGCCGGGCTAGTTTTTTGGATTTCCACTAAATGGGCTGAAGTTTGAGCCCATGGTCCGGTTATCCATATGGGCCGGGCCCATGGCGTTTTGAGGCTAGTTGGAGGCCGGGAGCATATCCGGTGCAATCACCGAACTGGTGAAAGCACCGTGAAAGCAAACTAAAAAGGTCTTCAAAAAATTCTAAAAAAAATTATGAATGTACATCTCGGTCTACCCCATCTACATATAAAATTTCATGATCAAATTCATCTTACTCTAATAGTTACAAAAAAGATAAATTTGGGCTGCATTTGAACGTTAATGATTGTCAGAAAATTTGTCTTTTTTT
The DNA here is from genome assembly GCF_016808335.1 of Panicum virgatum. Classification (NCBI taxonomy): domain Eukaryota; kingdom Viridiplantae; phylum Streptophyta; class Magnoliopsida; order Poales; family Poaceae; genus Panicum; species Panicum virgatum. Next base: position 56,695,715 of record NC_053138.1, read on the forward strand.
AACTGCAAGTGTAAGATGAATTTGATCGTGGAAATTTATATATAGATGGGGTAGACCGAGATGTACATTCATGATTTTTTTCAAAATTTTTTGAAGACCTTTTACGGTGCTTTCACCAGTTCGGTGATTGCACCGGTTATGCCTCGTTGAGGCCCTACAAGGCCAGGCCACCACCACCTCGCCGTCTCCGTTTCGCCCTCCTCGCGCCGCCGCCGTCGCCGCCGCTAGGGTTTTGGGCTATGGACGCGACGCGGCAGCCGGACCAGCGTCGGGGAGATGGCGGCGGCGGAGACCGCTACGGCGTGCTTCTCTACTACAAGTACGCCGAGGTGCCCGACGCCGCCGCGCTCGCCGCGTTCTACGAGGAGCGCTGCCGCGGCCTCGCGCTCGTCGGCCGCGTCCGCGTCGGCCCCGACGGCGTCAACGCCACGGTGAGAGCGTATCCCCACTTCTCCCTCTTCTCTCCGTCGTAGACGGCCTTTGGGGCAGAGAATTGGAGCTCTGTGTATTTTGTGATGTTCACGAATGCATTCATGGCGACCTCCCCGGTCACCGCTCACCCGCCTTCGCATTTTGGTGTTGCTAGCTCGGGGGGCGGATGACGGCGCTAGAGAAGCACATCGCGGAGATGAGCTCCAACACCTTGTTCGAGGGCACGGACTTCAAGCTGGCTTCCTGCGAGGACCCAGTTGACGAGAGGGTCGCCAGGGAGTGCGGCTTCACCTCGCTCTCCGTCCGGGTCGTCAAGGTCCTTGTCTCTCCTTCCAGAGGATTGGTCGCACCTTTTACCATTCGGTAGAGCCATCCATTACTAGGTTTTGAAATGTTGCTGCATTTGGTTGGCAGGAGCTGGTTACCCTGTGCTCGAATCCCACATCGGCACCACCGGAGATTTCAAGTGCAGGGAGACACTTGTCGGCTGCTGAGTTCCATTCGGTGCTCCAAAATGTTGGTAAGTGGATTCTCAGACTGAGGCTTGTCCATGTCTGTTTGTGTTGCCAATTCCTGGTTTAGGTATGAATTTAAATTGCTTAAGTATTTTTTTGTTTTTTGAAAAGCTGTAATTGCTAAGTTGCACTGTCATTGTAGCTGGGACTAGTTCGGATGAGGTGGCATCAGCGGAGAAGAATGAAGTGGTTGTTGTTGATGCAAGGAATGTGTATGAGACGCGGATCGGCAAGTTCAATGTACCAAATGTGGAGACTTTAGACCCAGAAATCAGGCAGTACAGTGACCTGCCTTCATGGATAGATGAGCATACTGAGAAGCTGCGTGGGAAGTCAATCCTCATGTACATTTTGCTGGATCTTTGAATTGATCTCAATTACACTAATATAATATGTTTGGCAACACGAAGCAGGCAGCTTTACTAACTTATTGGTATTTGTAGGTACTGCACAGGAGGTATACGCTGTGAGATGGCATCAGCTTATATTCGCTCGAAAGGTGAAGGATTTGAGAATGTTTTTCAGGTAATCTGCTATACTTTGTTTTGATTGTCTTTGACCTCGAGTTCTTGGCCATGCTTGGGTAGTCTTTACTGTTTCATGACTGTTTATTGTTACGTTTATATTAGCTATATGGTGGCATTCAGCGGTATCTGGAGCAGTTCCCAGATGGTGGCTATTTTGAAGGAAAGAATTTTGTATTTGACCACAGGTTGGTAGTTATCTAATACACACTGAGAAAGTTCAAACTGTGCCCTTAAGGTGGTTTTCCTTAGTTTCCTTACCACTTGCTTGTGGAATGTCATTTTACAGAATCTCAGTGGGAAGCCTTAAAGAGAACATACTTGGGATGTGTTTGCTATGTGGTTCTTCCTATGATGACTATTCATCCCGGTGTCGTTGCAGCCACTGCAGAATGTTGGTCTTAGTGTGCCCTACATGTCAGGTTGAGTAAAATTCAATATGTTTATGAACTTTTAATGAAATATTTGCTGAATTAACATTGGGTTCATCTTATAATTGCTTCAAATTGTAAACTTTCCTTTTTAATCTCCAGGGGTCTACTAAGGAATATGTATGCGAGTTATGTCAAAAGAATGGAAAAGAACTCTGCCAAATATCGAACACGCAAGACTGCGGAATACAGATATCTGAACCTTCTGGCTTTGAAAACCCATCCATAAGCAATCACAATGTGACCTCCAAAGTTCCCTGGAGTAATGGTAAGGTCTGTATCAGTTTTCCACTGCATTCTCTGGACGATAGATAATTTATTTATGTTCATATCAATATGCACATGGGTCTTATGCTATGGACAGAAGTATAGAAGTAGAACGAATGCATTGGGCTGAGCTTGAACAAGACAGATAAATGCATAGTAGGATGGGTAATCATAATATCAACTTAACTTAATCACTCATGGCCACCAATTCTGAGATGATTTGTGTCCCTTTCCATTTTTGTTTCTCCCAATCATTTGCTTATTCTGGTATTCTTCAGTGCATTCAGTCTGAACTATTATAAGCGTGCTGTTACTTTAAATAGCTATATGTACTTGTATTTTTTGCAGTTGACCTTTCTCTAACTTGGGTGAAGTTTTACGCAGATAGTGAGCAGCTGAAAAAGCTGAGGATTCTCTGCTTGCATGGTTTCCGTCAGAGCGCATCCAATTTTAAGGGAAGAACATCAGCACTTGCCAAGAAGCTGAAGCACATTGCTGAGCTCGTCTTCATAGACGCTCCTCATGAGCTTTCTTTTGTATACCAACCAATCCAGGGCTGCTGCTCTGACAAACCCTCACCTCCTGCTGCGACTCCAAAACGGAAATTCGCATGGCTCGTTGCTCCAAACTCCAGTTTCAACGCCGAGCAAGACTGGAAGGCCGCAGATGCGCCGTTCGACCCACTTCAGTACCAGCAACAAACCAAAGGCTTTGAGGAATCATACACCTACCTAGAAAACGCCATCTCTGAGATTGGAAACTTCGACGGAATCCTTGGCTTCTCTCAGGGCGCCGCCATGGCCGCCTTGTTTTGCAGGCAGCAGCAGAAGACATGTGGTTCTCCGAAATTCAGGTTTGGGATGTTCTGCTCCGGGTATCCAGCGCCAGTGGGCAATTTTGATGGTGAACCGATCAAGCTTCCCTCGCTCCATTGTTTTGGCAACGGCGAAGGCCATGACAGGCAGATAGCGAACAGGGCGAGCGCTGAACTCGCTGGTCAGTTTCAGCTGGATTGCTGCTCTGTGGTTGAGCATGATTTGGGCCACATAATCCCCACCCGGTCGCCCTACATCGATCGAATAAAGGATTTCCTGTCCAGTTTCCTATAGAAATGTTTTCAAGTGATTGTATTCTGTTGTAAGTTGCTGGTGTACACAAGTTGCGTTCTGAAGGGCACCCGCCGTGATTAGTAGTGTTTTCCCATTTTATTATGGGAAACGAATTGAGTTCCATATTGAGAGGATTACTGGTGCTTCGACATCAGATTGTCTTGAAATCATACATGTTGGTATTCAAATTTTAATTTCAAAACTGAGGCGAGTGGTGACTCAGACCGTTCATACGCCCGCCCTTTGTATTCGAATTCGTGATTCTTTGAACAAATCCTTGCCAAAATCATACCACTTCCCAAAAATTAAAATCTGCGTAATTGCGTTCCATGCCCATTAGGCTAAAAAGCGATTCACCTGTCTCGTCAAACAGGCTATTAGATGTGCTTTAAGATTGGTGACCGCTAGAGAGAGAAGGAAGACGCCAGGAGAGAGAGAGAGAGAGAGAGAGAGAGAGAGAGAGAGAGAGAGAGAGAGAGAGCGAACTCGAGCAAGGTTTTAGGGAGGCTGCCGACGGCCATGGCGGCGCGGCTGCTACGGAGAACGCTGCGAGCAACCGAGGTAAGCAGATCGCTGAAGCACCTCCTGTCTCTCCTTTGCTCCACCCTCCGTCCCTTCCCGCCCTTTTGCTGATTTTTCATTTTTCTCGGAGGAGGGGAGGGGTGGGATTCTGCTGCGGGCGCTGCTTTGCTTGCTTCGGCGTCGGGTCCTCCGGACGCGTCGTGCAGCTCTTCCGAATGGCTGATGCTTGGGATGCGGCGTGCTGCTGAGCTGGATGAACAGAGGCTCAAATATTCTGGGCTCTGGTGATTGGATTAGGCGCGAGTAGCTTCAAGGTTGCATCCTGGAGGCTGGAGCTTCGCTGAATTTTATTCTGTCCCGTAGAAAATAGAAATATCTTGGAATGTTTTTCAAAAAAGAAATATCTTGGAATTAAGGGCGCGTGTAGTATAAGCCTATAGGTGAAATAGTTTGGGATGGCCTCGCTGGGATGATTGGATTAGTTGTCGAGGAGAAATTCCTCTATGTTGTGCCAGTAAAGCTTTTTTCAATGTTAGGTGGTGCTCTTTGTTAATTTGGGCTGAAATCGTGTGAGGATTGCACTTGCCTCGTTTTCCTTGTAGGTAGGAAGATTTTAAGCTTGTCACGGCTACGCTTGTATTTTCTGATTGTCGACTGAATCAGAGCACTAGAGCATAGAATCGTTGTTAACTTGTTATGTATTTGGTTGGTTAGTCTAAATGGCTAAGCTTCCCTTTCCTGATGAGAGAAGTGGCAAATTCTTTTCTCAGGCTGGGCTGCTAATGACCTTTCTCTTTTTCTCCTAAATTGTTGTGAAATGTGGACCCAGTGCCTGCGGTTAGATGTCAAGGACACAAAGCTGATGTCTCTCTTTTATCATTGTTTGCCAGTACTCATTCGTCTCTTTCTTGCAATGTTGCACCCAGGTAGCACCTCGATTTCTATCTGCTTCTCATGGTTTGGTACAGCGAGCTGCATACACATCTGGAGGAATAGTCGATATTGGCCAACCGACGCCCCAGTCACACCCTGAGGTACTGCCGTTCTCATTACTTACTTGATGTGGTGCCAAATTTTGTAGGCATTCTGACACTTGGCCCTGTTTGGGTACAGAGGTTTTTTAGAGTTTTAGGAAATGCTGCAGTTTTACAGAATAACTTTAGTTTTAAAAAATTATAAGGTATTTAGATACAACTAATTTTGTAGTTCTGAAAACCATGGTATTGCTAAAACTTGGAGCCTCTTTTTTCTAAACCATGGTTTTGGCACCCCCTGTTTCTAAAACACTGGTTTCTTGATACCATGATTTTCTAAAACAATGACATCTAAACAGGCCAGTGTCTTCAAGTTTAGACACCGCTAAAGGTCGCATTGTGTTTTGCACGTATATGTTTTTTAAGTGCTGTAATATGTTGCCTATTAGCTATGTCTGTACCATTTCCTACATATAGGCAATGCAACTCAATTCGTGTGCATACTTTCCCATCTTGTTAGAAAACTTGAATTTCTTTGTGAGAAATCCTGCAGGATGGGAAAGATATGCCACTCAATATAAGATCTTACCATCTTAAGTTCCTCTTGTTCTGTATTAGTATCTGTAGCTAAGACCTGGTATACAGTTCATTTTCAAGCATAACTTAGCCATAAGCCTTCTAATCCTCGTACAAAGAAGTTGAAGTTAGGGTAGAATGTTGCCTCCATTTCTTACGAATTTGTTTTGTATTATGAATTGGATCTACTTAAAGTACTTAATTATTATAAAATAAATTAATTAGTCCACCTTATAAGTTACAAGAGCAAATAATCTGGTCCACAACAGGTGTTATGCCAAATATACCCACATCTGTAATATTCATGTCCAGTGAAATATGTGTATGTCCAAATCTTGCTAAATTTTCACCCTTCTATTATTTTGTTTGTCAATTTACATGGTTGAATTTGTCTCTTAAACATTATGTCACTATGAGCCAGTTATTAGCTGATGGAGAGATCACACCAGGCATCACGAATGAGGAGTACATATCTAGAAGAAAAAAGCTTTTGGAAGTGCTGCCAGAGAAGAGCTTGGCCATTATTGCCTCTGCTGAGCAGCAGATGATGACCGATGTAGTGCCATATCCATTCAGACAGAATGGTGATTACTTGTACATTACTGGCTGTACGCAACCTGGTGGCATAGCAGTTTTGAGTGAAGAAACTGGACTATGCATGTTCATGCCTGATAAAAATAAGGAGGTAGTGAACTCTTATTCTGATACCTTTTCTATGTATGACACATAATTCTTATCAATGTGTTATTCTGCTAGGATGTAGTTTGGCAAGGTCAAACTGCTGGAGTTGACGCAGCTGTGGAATTCTTTAAAGCGGATAAAGCATTTCCACTGAGTCAGATGCAAAAGGTCCACACTCGGATTTCTGCCAGCAGTATTTGTTCTGTCAATTTTGATCACTACTGTTGTTTCCTGCTAGTACAATTTTGTTAGTTGTCGATTACTGAACTTTCCACCACTAACACCATTGCTACTGTAATACAGATCCTTCCTGAAATGATCGAGCGATCAAAGGGGGTATATCACAATGTAAAGACATCATCATCTTCTTACAAGAACTTGGATGCCTTCCGTCGGGCATCACTCAACAATAAAGTAAAAGATCTTACATATTACACTGATGAATTACGGTGGATCAAGTCAAAATCTGAAATTAAGCTGATGAGGGAATCAGCATCTATTGTTTCTCAGGTATAATTTGTTTTAGAACAATCCCTCTGGCATTCCACGATCTTAGGACATAGTCTTAAATTCTTAGTTCAACCCTGCATAGAGTTCACTGAAATGTGTTAGATACTGCAGTTCAAAATATTAGTTTAGCTCTATCTGATACAGTTATTAGGAACTAGAGTGATTGGGTTGGGAAAGGTCAAGAGGGTTTTTATTTCTTTGGTGAACTGATGGGGTTGATGTGGAAAAAACTGTTGGTAGAGGACTAGACAGGGACCCAACGTGCCTTAGTGTCGGTACCCTGCAGCTGGGGTACCCACTCCTACTGTGCCAAGACTCGCGTAGTTATCCGTAACTGTTAGACAGATTCTGTATATACTTGTGTGTGGGTCCTGTGCTAGGCATGTATAAGCCGGCCGGCCCTGTGTTTGGTTAGGGAGATATGGTTAGTTAGAGTCCTGAGTAGATTTGGTTTCGGGGTTTCCTTTAGCCCCAAGCTATTCTCAGCCCTATATATGTAATCTGTGTATCTCCTAATTAATCAAGCAATTATTCCACACAAATTACATCTCTTTCATGGTATCACGAGACTAGGTTTTCTCCTTCCGCTGCTGGCGCCGCTGTACGCGCGCCCCACCTCACCGGCGCTGCTCCTAGCTCGCCTCTGCGCTGCCCGCCGGCGCTGCACTTTGCGCGCCCGCCCGGCCTAGCGCCATGACTTTTGGCGACGATGACGCCGCCAAGGCTGCTGCCGACGCTGACGCTGCACGCGACGAGGAAGCACGCGCAGCCGAGGCAGCCCGAGCTGCTGCTCTGGCCCGCGCCGAGGATGCTGAGCGGGAGGCCGCCTCCGCTCAGGCCGATCTCGACGCCGCCGCCGCTCGTCTCCGTGCCGCGCAGGAGCGCGCTGCTGCCGAACGTGCCGCGGCCGCGCCCTCCAAGGAAGATGACGTCGATGCCTTCCACCATGGCGAAGACGACATCGACCTCCAGGCCGCTCTTCTCCAACAGGAGACCGCCGTCCTCCTCAATCTCCATGCGCAAGTTGTCTCTGTCCAGAACATCCGGACTCTCGTCCCGCTGCTCCTGGATGTCAACTCCACCTTCTACGCCCGCTGGAAGGAGTCCTTCCTTGACGTCCTCGGAAAATACTCGCTGGAACGCCATGTTCTCTCCGACGCCATCGCCCCTGCTTCTCCTTCCTGGGTGCGGATGAATTGTGTCGTCCGCACCTGGCTGCTCGGCGCCATCTCCGACAATCTCGCCGACTCTGTCTTCGAGCGCGGTGCCTCCGCTCGTGCGATCTGGCTCGCCATCGAGTCCCAATTCCTTGGGAACCGTACCACCTGAGCTCTCTACGCCGACCAAGAGTTCCAGGCCTTTTCCCAAGGCGATCTCTCTGTCGTCGACTACTGCCGCCGCTTCAAACGCATGGCGGAAGATCTTCGGGACCTCGGCCAACCGATCTCTGAGGAGACGCTCGTCCTCAACATCATAGAGATAGCCCTTATGGTGAGGAGAATAGCCAAGGAATACACACAAGGCGGAACGAGGATTAAGTTTATTTGTGGCAGTGGCAGAAAGGTTAGGGTAGCACTTACACCCAAAGACGCGCAGGTGGTCATATGACAGTGGTGTCCCAAAGAGGGAGAGATGTGGAGTAGAAAAATCGAGCATCTTGGTGGGTAGAATATTCAGGAGATATGTAGCAGTGTTAAGTGCGGCAGCCCAAAACCTGGGGGGATGCTAGCCTGAAATAGAAGGGAGCGAACGACATTATTAATGGAACGAATAATGCGTTCGGCCTTACCATTCTGTGGTGAAGTATGGGGGCAGGACATGCGCAGACGAACGCCATTGGTGAGGAAGAAGATGCGCGAGCTGGAGTTATCAAACTCCCTGCCATTGTCACACTGAAGGCCCTGCACACTGGTGTTAAATTGTGTGCGCACATAGGAAAAGAAATCAGACAAGGTGGAGAAGGTGTCAGACTTAAGGCGGAGAGGGAAGGTCCATAAATAGTGAGAAAAATCATCAAGAATAACGAGGTAATATTTATGACCCGAGACGCTAGTAACAGGCGAGGTCCAGAGATCACAATGTATTAACTCAAAGGGGCGCGAGGCGCGGGATGATGACATATGAAAGGGAAGACGAACATGACGACCAAGTTGACACGCATAACAAATAGAGTTGCTAGCACTTTTATTACAACGAATGGCGGAAGAGTGTGCTAATCTAGACAAAACTTCATGACCAGGGTGCCCGAGACGCTGATGCCAAAGTGAGGAGGTGCTGGATGCTAGGAGGGCAGATGCCGGAAGCTGCAACGGATAGAGAGGTCCGGAGTTGTTACATCTGACGATCTCGTTCCGAGTGGGAAGATCCTTCACAGAGCAACCAAAGGGGTCAAATTCCACAGTGCAGTTATTGCCGATAGTGAATTGACGAACGGAAATAAGATTCTTAATAAGGTTAGGAGAAACCAAAACTTTATTAAGATGGAGGTTATGTGGAAGGACAGTACTGCCGGTGGAGACCACGAGAAGGAGATTCCCATTGCCAACAATGATAGATGAAGGAGAGTGACTAGAAGGAACAGTGGAGGTCGAGAGTATACCAGCATCAGAAGCCATATGAGTGGTAGCACCGGTATCAAAATACCAATCTTGTTGTGGCGGCTGTTGGAGCGACATGGTCTGGAATTGGGCCGCTAGGGCCTGCTGATCCCAGCCCGGAGACAGAGGCGCAGCAGGGGAGGGAACACCCCACTGGCCAGCCCATTGGCCAGGTGGGCTGGCGACGTAGGTCTGGTGTTGAGCTGGAGGAGCGGTCCGCGGAGGCATCGGGGCCTGTGGACCCGGCCACATGTAGATCGCGCCGGTCCACGGGTTGTAGAAGCTGGTGCCGGTCGGTGGAGCCGTCGCAGGGGAGGAGGAGCCGCCGCCAGATGCGTTGCCGGAGGCGCCGCCAGCGGAGGAACCCCTGCTGCCGCCTTTGTTGAAGCGCTTGCCGCCGCGCTTGAAGCCACCGCCCCCGGAGTTGGACGCCGACTGCTGTGCCGTCTTCGGGGCGGAGTCCTGCTGGTGGGGTGGTCGAGGCGGCGCCGGGGTGGGTGGCTTGGATCCGCCAGAGCCGCCGGTGCTGGAGCCGGAGAGGGCGGTGAGGGCAGCGGCGGGGGGAGCTTTGGCCATGGTCAGCTCCTCGAGACGAAGGTCGTCGCGCACCTGGAGGAAGGAAGGGAGAGGGGTGCTGCGGCGAAGATGAAGACCAAGGGCGCTGAAGCGCTCATTGAGCCCACGGATTTTCGCAGTCTTGCTGGTGCCCTCCAGTATCTTACTTTCACCAGGCCAGATATCTCTTATGCAGTTCAGCAAGTCTGTCTTCACATGCATGATCCCCGGGAGCCTCATCTCACTGCTCTGAAGCGCATTCTGCGTTACGTCCGTGGCACATTATATATGGGTTTGTTCCTGTGCCCCTCTTCTCAGTCAGATTTGGTGGTCTACTCTGATGTTGATTGGGCTGGCTGTCCTGATACACGCAAGTCTACCTCAGGCTATGCGGTTTTTCTTGGTGATAATCTGATCTCCTGGTCGTCCAAGCGTCAGAACACTGTTTCTCGCTCCAGTGCAGAGGCTGAGTATCGAGCTGTCGCTAATGCAGTTGCTGAAGCCACCTGGTTACGCCAACTCCTGTCTGAGCTGCACACTCCTTTGCGCAAGACAACCTTGGTGTACTGCGACAACATCAGTGCTGTCTATATGTCCTCCAATCCCGTTCAGTATCAGCGCACCAAACATGTGGAGATCGATCTTCATTTCGTTCGGGAGCGTGTTGCACTTGGTGATGTGCATGTTCTTCATGTCCCGACGACATCTCAGTTCGCCGACATCTTCACCAAGGGGTTGCCTTCATCCGTCTTCACGGAGTTTAGGTCCAGTCTTAATGTTCGGTCACCCGACGATTTGACTGCGGGGGCGTGTTAGACAGATTCTGTATATACTTGTGTGTGGGTCCTGTGCTAGGCATGTATAAGCCGGCCGGCCCTGTGTTTGGTTAGGGAGATATGGTTAGTTAGAGTCCTGAGTAGATTTGGTTTCGGGGTTTCCTTTAGTCCCAAGCTATTCTCAGCCCTATATATGTAACCTGTGTATCTCCCAATTAATCAAGCAATTATTCCACACAAATTACATCTCTTTCAGTAACTACGCCCTAAGGAGCTGAGCAGCCGGACTCTTGGGGTCCGACTCCATCTCACCGGACCAACGGTCCCGGACTCGCTTCCCGCTCGGGGACGGGTCCGGTGTCACCATGTGTCCCAGAGGTGGAAATGGTCAGCACCTGTGGCCGCGGACCCGGACCCCCGCAGGTGGGTCCGGGACCTCCACGTGCCTATCCGGACCCCCGTGAGCTCTCGGCTCAGCTAGCTGCTCGGGAGGGGTCCGGAGCTGCCACGTGTCACGCAGACGCGGGCGCGGGCGCAAGCCTTCCGCTGGAAGCTTCGCCCACCCACCGCATTCATACCGCATGCGCCGCATCCGCGCAGAGTCCGTCTGCCGTATTAAATGGATACGACGGCACGACACCCTTTCATCATACCGCCTACGCCGCAAGCTACACGGCCCGTTCAGCTACGCGGCAGGCTACGGCAAGCTACGCCGTAAGCTACGCCCTGGCGCCGTTTCGACAAGACAGGGCATGGCTATGCCGGACGGAAGATTCCCACGGGCAAAGTAAGAAAATCCAGGAATATGGTCTCCGTCGCCTGCAACGCCATAATGTCTGTACAGTATGTTATTTTATACTACATCGCTGAGTCCATCTGTCGGGGACCCAACGGCTATGTACAGTCCTTCCTTGAGATATAAAATGGAGGAGTACGTAAGGCCAAGGCGAAGCCAGACACAACACAAGCTCAGATTCACTCAGAACAATCCCGTTTTCAACCTCTTGAGAGCACAATCAATACAACACACAGTGGACGTAGGGTATTACGCTCCGGCGGCCCGAACCACTCTAAACCTGCTGTGTTCATCGTGTTCTTACGCCTCTAGATCGAGCATTCCTTGACTGCTCCCAAGCACATCCTACACTTAGGATTAGGCGGGTGCACTACGCCACCCGGCTGTGGGTTTGCACACCACGACACTTAGCTAATTAGATAGTTATAATGAATATGTAGTCCTTTTTGGTTCAGTAAACCCAAAGATACACTATTCTCATAATGATTATTCGTACTACGCTATCGTGCTCATTTTTTTGCTGCCTCCTGGTTGGCTCCATAACTGAGGTTTGTGCATTCAGGCACCGCACATAGTTCATCTCTCTATTATTGGTTGGGCCTCCAAGAGAGCGCTGAAATTATGTAGTCCTTTTTGGTTTGATAAACCCAAAGGTGCATGATTTCTCTAATGATTATACGTAGCATGCTGTCATGCACATATTTCCCTGCCTCCTAGTTGGCTCCATAACTCAGATTTGTGCACATACTGTGTGTCCCTAATATTGGTTGGGCCTCTCAAAAGGGCTCATTGAAAATACAGTACGTCTGAAATTTCTAGTTCAATTAGGGAGAAGGCAGGATGCAAGACACAAAGCATCAAGCCTAAAAGTCTAAAACACAAGATCAAGTGACTGTCTTGGGGACACATAAATACTGTATTAACTATTCGACTTGAATATGTGCGACAACTTGAATCTTTCGGGAGTACTGACTTATTCTCTTCTCTTGATCAGTCTCTTTTACAAACAATGTTGCTATCGAGGACCCACAGGGAGGAAAGCCAGCTGGCAGCTAAGATTGAATATGAGTGCAAAATGAGAGGTGCCCAAAGAATGGCGTAAGCATTCTGCCGTGTATTCTTCCTATCCATTCGTTGTTAATTGATAGCTGAATTAAGTTGTTGTGCATATGCAACATGAGATCATAATTGGATCAAGGGACTCATTTTTCTTTGTTGATGGAGCAAGGTGCTAGTATTAGATGATTTACCTTGAGTTTTGTTTCCAAATCCTAGGTTCCATCCTGTTGTTGGTGGAGGTGCAAATGCCAGTGTTATACACTACTCAAGAAACGATAGAAAAGTGAGGACTTTTTCTTCTCTCTCTCTGATCATTCCACACCTTAGAGCTATTTTCTTCTGAAGTCAATAACACAGCTATTTAACAGATCAAAACAGGTGATCTTCTTCTCATGGATGTTGGCTGCGAGTATCATGGCTACCTTAGCGACCTGACTCGGACATGGCCACCCTGTGGCAGATTTTCGCCTGCTCAGGTAAGTGCTCAATTTGTAGTGCCCTCTTTATGTTGACACAGTACTCTTATATACTCTAGAAACAATCGGTCCAGTTTGGTGTCTTGAAGATTCGACTCACAGCTCAAAACCTCATCATGACTGACCCCAGGAAGAGCTGTACAGCCTAATACTGGAGACGAATAAGGAGTGCATAAAGCTCTGTAAACCAGGTGCCAGCATAAACGAGATACACAATCATTCAGTATGTCTTTTGGCGTCATTCTGGTTCTCTTTTCAGTTTTCTGCATCCTGGTTCCCTTTCAGTTTTCTGCAAGTATGTATATCAATTTTCATCTCAGAAGATCCTCATCTCAAAATCTCTCGAATGCAGGTGAAGCTGCTGATAAAGGGATTCCAAGAGCTGGGGGTCCTGGAGAAGGGGAAATCCATCCAATACAACTACCTGAACCCGACCGCGATAGGTCCGTCCCGCTGTCCACCTGTTCTCTAGATTTGGTGTTGAATGCTCCCCCGGGGGGACCAGAGCATAACACTGCCATCTGCGTGGTGTCCCGGATTCCAGGTCACTCGTTAGGCATGGACATTCATGACTCGGTGACACTCCCCAAGGACAAGCCCTTGGAGCCCGGCGTCGTAAGTAGCCGATCGTTGCCCCCCTCTCGTCTTCCTCCTCCCTCCTACCCTAGTAATTCTGTTTCCTGCGTCCATTTTCGCCGGTTTTGTCCTGAATCTTCGTACAACAATCTAGCTGGACTCTCAGAATATCAGGCTGTATGCCTGTAGCACTGTGCTGTGCTCTCCTTTCCTTATCCGGCATAACCCGCCGCCGATCCTGCGCTGCTGTCACCTAGCTAGTGCAGCGAAGCGCGCCGCGCTGCCATTGCCGGGACGGCGGCGGCGGCCCCAGGCGCCCATAACTCCATTGTTGCTGCTGCATGTGCATGTGCAGGTGATGACGATCGAGCCCGGGGTGTACATCCCGGCGTCCCCGGTCCTGAACGAGCGCGCGCCGGGGCGGTTCCGCGGCATCGGGATCCGCATCGAGGACGAGGTCCTCGTCACCGAGGACGGCCACGAGGTGTGTGTGGCGGTGAATGTTGTGTTGCCGGCCGGTCGCTCGCCGCCGGGGTGAATGGATTTGGACTGGCTGGACTGACTGGTTGGTTGGCGGCTTGGCGCGCAGGTGCTGACGGCGTCGGTGCCCAAGGAGATCCCGCACCTGACCACCCTGATGAGCATGGGCGGGGAGGCCGCGGCGGACGGGCATGAACTGCGCGCAGCCTCGAGCGGCTGATCGATCGCGGGGGCGCGTCGGCGACGGGCGTGCCCATGCTGCCAGCATCGTCGTCGCAGCCGCAGCAGCCGTCGCCGCCGCCGCCGCGGCACGTTGGCATTCATGGGTGCCGGAGCTCGGCCAAGCACCGGAGCGGACGGGTGCCCGCTGCGTGCACTGATGCTGTCTGTATGGTTCACGGGGGCCATCAAGTGTTAACAGCCTGCCCGTCTTTTTTCTCGTACACCCAAATTCTTTTTTTTTTCTCGAAACATTGTGCTACTAGTACATCCATTCGTGTTCTTTCACGCGGTTAACCGTCGTCGTCCGGTGCGGTTGGCCGGCGGGAAAGCCTGGGCCTAACCGTACGCCGCCCGTGGCGCGGGGGAGACCTCGCCGTCGCCGAGGCCGTGGCCGGCCGGCGTCATGACTCCGCCGTGCCGGGCGCGGGACGGACGGGCCGGTGCCGGGCGGCGAGCGGAGGCCGGGGTGGCGGGTGAGGTGAGTTGCGACCGGGCAGCAGCAGCAGCGGGGCACGCAGCGGCCATGAATGCGGGGGTTAGGTTGGGTGCACGCACGGCACAGCGGCTGCGTGTGGGCAGGCCGGCCGGGCACGCACGGACGGACGGGGCTCGGATCGAGCGCACGCCCAGCGGCAGCGGGAGCGCGGGGCCGTGGCCATCCGTGGCGCCGTGCTGCTTTGAATGCGGGGCCGGCGGTAGCGAAGCCGCGTTGTACGGGGCCCGCGCACGCGCGCACCCTTCCGACGCGTGCGCCCGAGAGAGAGAGAGAGAGAGAGAGAGAGAGAGAGAGAGAGAGAGAGAGAGAGAGAGAGAGAGAGAACGGGAGGAGCGGTGCGGCTCAACCCCCTGCTGCTGCACCCGGTGCTCGGCGTGACGCGGCTTTAAGCGGTTAACGGTCATCATCTCATCCCCGTACGATTAGCCGACGGGAACCCCTGAGCGTAACCGTACGCCCGGCGTGACCACGCGAGACGATCAGTCAGGCGCACGGCGGGGGAGGTGAGGTCGATCTGCTCGCCGCCGCCGCCGGCGTCAATCCAATCGCGCCGTGTGCTCGCCGTGCCGCGGTGGCAGGCAGGGCGGCGCGCGGCCCGACCGCCTGGCTGCCAGCCTTCTGCCGCCGGCGAGAGGCCGGCGCGACTCCACCGATCTCCTTCCCTGATGTGCCCCCCGGCAGGCAGACGGATGCACGCCTGCTCCATGCAGCTGCAGGCCTCTGCAGCAGCAGCAGCGCAGTGAAACTGAAGAGAGATCCAACCCCCACGCCACGCCATGGCTCGACCGTGCGACCACCGTCTCCTCTCCTGCCAGCGGAGGCGCGCGGCGGCATTGAAGACTCGCCTGCGCCGCGGCGGACGGGCAGAGTTTTCCGGAGACGCGTGTGCCATTCCGGACGGCTCCGGGCGCCCACGCCGCCGGCGGCCGGCGAGCGCGCCGTGCCGCCCCGACGCGGCTTCTTTTTTTTTTTTTTTGTAATGCCTCGACGCGGCCCTGCGTGCGCGGCGGATCAGAGGATTCAATGCGGGGCTGGTCGTTCTTGGGTGGTTGGCCGGTTGCGATCCCGCCGTTGGAGCGAGCCCTCTGCCGCCGTCCGCGACTCCGCGGTCACCACGGCATGGTACTACGGGCTCCGCGCCCGCGTGCTCTCGTGGGCGCCCGCCATGCCGTCGCCGGCGCCACCTGCTCAACGGGACCGAGGGCGACGCGGCTGCGATCCCCTGCCCACGACCGGCGAAGCTGCCGCGCTGAGCTGGTGGGACTGCGGGTGGTGGCATTGAAGCTCCCCCATTCCCTCCGTCCCCAACCACCCGCGTCCCATTTATGCCCGTCACTCCGGGCGGCCGGCCGGCGCACGTGCGGCGGTCGGATCCGGGATCCACGGCCGCCCGCCGCCGTCGCTGGATCCGCCCGACGTCACGGCGGTGGCGGAGCACCGTCGCGATCCCGTGGGGGGCCAGGCCCGGCCGGCCGGCCGCCGATCGTCCCTCCGCCCATCCGTCGTCCACTGCAGCGAGACCGCGACGGTAGCTCGGCTGATGATGATCCTGATCCTCCATGCGCAGGAAAAACAAAATCCTTTGCTTCGTCTCGTCGTGTTCAACTTGAAAAATAATGTTGTTTGCTTGCTGGTGGCCTGGTGCCGTGTCGACGTCGAAGTCGAGGACGTGCCACGGAGCCTGCCTGTAGCGTCAGTGGCGTCCTCTCTGGGAGGTGTGAGCGGGCAACAGTGGAAGTGACGGAGGTGAGGTCGTGCTCTCCCAATGACAGAACAATTGACACCACCAGATCACGATCAAACTGAATTCATTTCTGAATGAAAAGGGTGATGGGAGATTGCATTGCAGCTGGCAACTCCCAACCACATCTATCCCAACAAAATTAGCTTTTTTTTTCAAGAACAACAACAAGAAGAAGAAGAACCCAACTAAACTAAATTCAGCCGTGTTTAGTTCTTTTTGCAAAAAAATTTTGCAAATTTTTTTTGCAAAAGAATCTTATCAATTTGAAGTACTAAATGAAGTCTATTTACAAAACTTTTTGCACAGATGGGTTATAAATCGCGAGACGAATCTAATGATGCTAATTAATCCATGATTAATTAATAATTAGTGGATTGTTACTGTAGCATCACTGTTGCAAATCATTGATTAAGTAGGCTATTAGATTCGTCTCGCGAATTACAGTCCATACATGTAAAAAGTTTTGTAAATTGACTTCATTTAGTACTTCAAATTAACTAGATTCTTTCACAAAATTTTACGTTTTTGTGTTTATAGGTTGGGAACAACAGGGCCTCACCTTGTAAATGAGCTGGGGCACAGGGCACTCGCTGACGATCTCTCCTATATAAGCGCCCGCCTCGCGCTCCCTTCTCCGACCACGCCATCCTTGCCTCCAACTAACCCCCTCCTCCCTCCTCACGCTCTCACTGCTCCCCCACCACTCCGCCGCCGCCAGCGTCGTCTCCCGCTCCTCCTCCCCCAGCACCACCGCCACCGCCGCCGGAGGCGACGATGACGCTGACGATCCCGGAGGACGTGCGCGCCAAGGCGGAGGTCTACGTGGGCGACGCGGCGGGGCAGGAGAAGACCCGGCTGCTGCTGCAGGAGACGGGGCTCCCCAGCGGCCTCCTCCCGCTCAAGGACATCATCGAGTGCGGGTACGTGGAGGAGACCGGGTTCGTGTGGCTCAAGCAGCGCCGCAAGGTGGACCACTACTTCGCCAAGGCGGGGCGCCACGTCTCGTACGGCGCCGAGGTGTCGGCGGTGGCGGAGAAGGGGCGGCTCAAGAAGATCACCGGCGTCAAGGCCAAGGAGATGCTCATCTGGGTCACGCTCCACGAGATCTGCGTCGACGACCCGCCGCAGGGGAAGCTCCACTGCAAGGCCGTCGGGGGCTTCTCCAGGAGCTTCCCCGTCGAGGCCTTCGAGGCCGACGGCCCGCCGCCGCCGCCGCTCGCCCCGCGGGCTGCCAGGGCGGTCCAGGTCGCCGCCAACGGCAACGGCAACGGCGTTGCGGCTAAGGAGGAGGCGGCGGCGGCGAAGAAGGAGGGCGCCGGGGAGGAGGGGAAGAAAGAGGAGGAGGCCCCCGCCGCCGCCGCCGGGGAAGAGAAGAAGAACAAGGAGGGCGACACTGCTGCGGCCATTGACAAGGTCGAGGAGAAGCTCAAGGAGATGAGCACGGAGGTGGCGCACCAGCACGCCGACGCGGTGGCCGCCAAGAACTGATACCCTTTCCTCCGCCCGTCGCCGCCGCGGCCATGGCCGCCATTTACTAGCTACTACCGCCCGCCACTATTCCCGGCTACGAGCTACCACCACGTCATAGGAAGAAAAGGAGGCGACCTGCTGCTCTGCTCTGCTCTGCCGCCCGTCAGAGACGACGACGAGGAACCGAGGCAAGATTGGGGGAGCTCCATTACTCCGACCACCACCACCACTGTTCCGAGTGTTCGATTTCGTTCCGAATAATCCACGCACGCATGTAATACGGTCCGTCTTAATTTCCCTGCCGTTATTAAACTCCCCCCCAAATGTACTATGTATCGATCGATCGCGTTCTCAGTTTCGCTCACTACTGTGCCGCGTTCTTGGTGTCCGGCCATGGAGATCGATCGACGTTTACCAGCTAGCTGCCACTGCGTTACTGCGTCGAGCTACCGCTCGTACGGGCGCTGCGCTGCCCCCCGCAGCTTTAACTTGAATGCGTCGATCGGTCGGCTATAACTGGAGCAGACGACAGAGCTGCAGTGGCAGTAGTTCTTGTGCGCTCGTCAGGAGGAAGAAGAGCTCCTTTTGCTCTGAATGCTGGACGCGACGCGCATTCAAGCGGCGGGGCTCAATTCGACGCCGGATAGATCGCCGTCGCCGTCGACGTCGCGGCGGTTGACGGTGGTGGTGGTGGTGGCCGTCGGGGCCTTCAATAGATTCCGTCTGCCCCGGACCCGTCGCGCGCGAAAGCAACCTGTCCCTGTTCCCCCTCCTCTCCTCTGCAGGGCACTAAGCTCGCCCGCCGCCGAGGTGGCTCCAAGCCCTGTGCGTCACACGCCGAACAAGCGTGCAGCCACATCGGTCGGCAAGCAGTCCCCGCTCGGGGCGGCGGCGGCGGCGGAGGCGTGGCAGAGGGAGGGAGACGGTGGTGGAGGGAGGGGCAACAAAGTAAGGGAGGCACGACAGAGGAAGGGAGGCGGCGGAGGGAGGGAGGCGCGGCGGCGAAAGGTGGCGTGGTGGGGGAGGCGGGAGGTACGGTCGGCAACGACGCCGACCCCTGGGTTCGAAACCGCTTCTCCAAGATCTATCTGTGAAATTCTTTCGCAAAAAGAATTAAATTGCAAAAGGAACAATAGCTGTGCTCCTGCCCTTCCTTTTTTTTTAAAAAAATATTAGTGCCTAAGACATCTTTAATAATGTTTGATGAGATTTTGTGCAACTAATTTAAAATATGATTTTGTGAATCATATACAAGAGTCATACAAGAGGGACTAAAGTCAGCTGCATAATTGTCACGCCACGGGAACTTTCTAAAATTTGAGGCAATTACCTACGTGCCATTATAAATTGTTGCAATGACTTACATGCCATCCAAATTTTAGAAAGTTCCCCTGTACCCTTCATGGAAGTTTCTTTTACCCAGGTGCCACTCCCTTCAATTTTCCTTGTAACAGCAGTTAACTTGCATGTGAAAAGACGATTTTGCCCCTAGTTGTAGAATGCAACATATTTTCATGTTTTTACCTGTGTACCACTATTAATTCTGCCAAGCATATTCTGTCAGGTTGTACGTGGAGTAATCATGTATATGCGCACATAAAAATTATCCGCATCATATAATCAAAATATAATATTGCAAGATAGGCAAAAATTGAACAATCGACACAACCACAATTAGTATTTAAGTAAATAGAATTAGACATAAAAGAGGTCCAAATACATCATCAACGTGCATAGTCAGTCTAATTCTGTTTACTTAAATACTAATTGTGGTTGTGTCGATTGTTCAATTTTTTGCCTATCTTGCAATATTATATTTTGATTATATTATGCAGGTAATTTTTATGTGCGCATATACATGATTACTCCACGTACAACCTGGCAGAATATGCCTGTCAGAATTAACAGTGGTACACAGGTAAAACATGAAAATATGTTGCATTCTACAACTAGGGGCAAAATCGTCTTTTTCCATGCAAGTTAACTGCTGTTACAAGGAAAATTGACGGGAGTGGCACCTGGGTAAAAGAAACTTCCATGAAGGGTACAGGTGAACTTTCTAAAATTTGAATGGTATGTAAGTTATTACAACAATTTATAATGGCACATAGATAATTACCTCCAAACAAATCATGGGAACGTGCAGAGTTCCATATGGGCGTCTACGCATGCAGTGCCGGTGCGTGTGTACGTATGGGACTGTGTACACGTACTCAAACCTGGAACAGCTGTGTGGCCAGGCCCGCACAATAACCGGCGTGGCCTAGCAGATTCTAGAAGTATCATGATATCCCGAACTCTCTGGCCGTGACGACGACTCGGCGTATTGATCCGTAACAAAATGAGAGAAGCTTACGAACTAGCCGGCCGAGATGGGAATACGCGTGCATGCGCTAGCCTTGCTTCTAGCTTTCTCACGCACGTTCCTTTGGTCAGGCCAATTTGTTTGGGGAGAAAAATACCCAAGGGGTTTTCTCTACACGCCGGAAAAAATAAATTGCGGGCATGCCAGTGTATATAGAAAATACACAATAAACAAAGATACGGGAACACAAGCTTTATTCATATTTTATAAAATACAAATACAGATGTGCGGGTGTCCAGCAGGGAGAGGCACCTAGCGGCAACCAGCTGGTGTCCAAGTGATGTGCGGGTTCTGCAGCAGCCCGGAGGGAGCGCTCCATATCCTGTCGCCTTCTGCCTGCAACATCAAGACAACACTACGATGCCGACTGCCGAGGCAAGTCCATTGTGCTACTCCTCGATGCCCTCGACTCCATGAGACGGTAGAGATAAGGGACGCACCCCATGACTGCTCCACCGACGTCCCAAGCAGGCTGCCATGTCTAGACTTCGCCAAGCTGTCGACATCATCAGAGACGACGCTGAGGCCCATATTAAGCCAATGGCTTGGTCAGCACGCTCATCACCAGAAGCAAGACCCTACCGCCCCGGTCCCAAGATGTTGCTAGTCTTCCAGCATTGTCTTCTACATCGACAATGACAACACCGGGAGCAAGACGATACTTTCCACGGTCTCCGACTGAAGCCGTTGGTCTTCCAGCGTCGCATTCTACATCAACACCCGAGGCTGCACCATTCCAACTTCTGCCTACAATGCTGACGTTCTTCCGGCGCTGCCTTCAAAATCAACCACAACTAGGGCGACACCACAGTTCTCTGGTGTACTACGGCGCCGATGTTCTTCCGGCATCGTCTTCTACATCGACAACAAAGGAGAAGAACCTCACCTCCCCAGTCGTCTACACAGCCGATGGCTTCCCAGCACCTTCATCGACATCGACACCACAAGGAGAGGCACCTCACCTCCTTGGTCATCTACATCGCCGACAGCTTCCAGCGTCTTCCTCTGCATCAACAACACAAGAGAAGAGCACCATGCCTCTTCGATCATCTACACCGCTGATGGCTTTCCGCGACAACATCCTCTACACCGACAACACAAGAAGGAGCCCCACTTCTCCTCAATCGTCTATATAGTGACGACAGCTTCTCGGCATCTTCATCGACATCAACAACACCTGGAGTAGCACCACCTCCTTGGCTACACTGCCGACAGCATTCGGCGTCCTCTTCGTCAACAATACCTATGGTGGCACCACCTCCTTGGCTACATCGCCGATAGCATCGCAACGTCTACTTCGTCAACAGTACTAGGGGTTGCACCACCTCCTCAACTACATCGCCGGCAGCATCTCGGCCTCTCCCACTGCGCCAACACTGGGAGCGGAGGCACCATGTCTCCTTGGACATCTACACCGCCAATGAATATTCTGGCATGACCGTCTGCATCGACACTAGGGGCAACTAGTGTTCCCCGATCATATGCAACGCTGATGCCATTCCGGTGCGATCTTCTACATGGACAACACTAGGGGTTGTTGTAAACCCCCTTTGCTCATCACCGCCGATGGCGTTCCGGCGTGTTCTTCTTCGTCATCAACACCAGGGGTTGTAGTGAACCCCCTCGCTCGTATCCATCACCAACGGTGTTTTGGCGTGATCCTCTTCATCGACAACATTGGGGGCAGCAGTGAACTACCTCCCCCGTCTCCATCGCCGATGACGTTCCGGCGTGGTTCTCTCCATCGACAACATCAGGGGCAGCAGTGAACCCCCACCATCATCTCCATCGCCGATGGCATTCCTACATGGTCTTTTATGTCAATAGCACAGGGGGCAGCAGCGGACTGCCTCCCTCCTCTCCATCGCCTACAACGTTCCGATGTGGTTCTCTCCATCGACAACATCAGGGGCAGCAGTGAACCCCCTCCATCATCTCCATCGCCAATGGCATTCCGGCGTGGTCTTTTATGTCAACAGCACTGGGGGCAGCAGCGGACTGCCTCCCTCGTCTCCATTGCCTACGGTGTTCCGGCTTGGTCTTCTCCATCAACAGCACTGGGGGCAGCAACGAACTGCCTCGCTTGTCTCCACCGCCGACGGTGTTCCGGCGTGATCCCATTCATCAACAGCTCTAGGGAAACAGTGCGCCCTCACGACCATATGCAGCGTTGATGGCATTTCGGTGTAGCCTTCAATACTGGGGGCAACAATGTGCCTCCTTGGTCAGCCAGACTGCTAGCGGCGATGTTTTGGAGTGACTTTCCACACGGCAGCATCACTGGGGGCAACATCTTGCATCCCCATCCATATGCACTGCCGATGATGTTCCGGCGTAACTTCCGACACTGGGGGCAGCAGCATGTCTCCTCAGTCATCTATATTGTCGACGGTATTTCCGACTACACCTCCTAAATTCATCCAAGCTTTATGAGGTTCATATTTTTTGCATAAATCTTTTTGCCTCTTAGATGATCAGTGTGCATTCACCGTTGCACTAGCTACTTGGTTACCCTTTTCTTTCAAAGAAAAAAAACTGGACCTCACGCGTACTTAAAAAAACAAATGGCTATCCCTTCGGAATGTTCAGCTGCAGCGCAGGTGGGAACTGCCTCAGGACTGTCTGAAAATTCTCATGCTGGAGTTTGCAGCCGACGTCCCTCCACGCAACGTGTGCAGCTCATGCCAAGCGCGCTCTACTGGAGGTAGTGAGGAGATGACTTGGGCTACTCCTAAGCAAGGAGGCGACCATGCTCCTTGCGCTTCTTGGCCTAAGGGGCAACACACTCCAGGGAAGATTATAGGAGAAGAGTAAGAAAAGGGCTACCTAGTGCAACACAAGTTTCATTCATTGTGTAGCCACTTGCCATCCCTGGGATGTGAAAACAAAGGACCAAAAGAAAAAAAATGCCTACGAGGATTCACTTAGATACACATAGGTGAATGGCAGTCCTCCAAATTCCTTGAGATCGTGACAAGCTTCAAGATTCAAGATCCAAGTTTCAAGAGGTCTCCAAAGAAGATGACCAAATCAAGCAAAAAAAAAAGAAATGAACAAAGATCACTCTCAAGTCTAAATGATGAGAAGCCTCCAAAGAAGACGGCCCTGACTCAAGCATCAAGCGTGTCTGATCTCGGCGGAAGGCAGAAGGTTGCTGCTCACCATCCTCGGCAAAAGTAAGGGCAATACCCCTCGGCCTTTACCCGATAGCCTCCTACACCAATGCAGTCGTACCTATGTCTCCATGCCAAGGGGCACGAGTGAGTTGTGGTATTACTCAATGTGAAAGAGACTCAAGTAATGATTCTCATCACCTCCGGCAGAGTCGTGGAAGCATGTGTCTACACTCGCAAGTACTTAGGCGGCAAAGCTGATCCACCTCGCCATGATCATACGGCGGCGACAGCTCAGTCCTTTGGCAGTCTGGTCCTGAGTTGCTCTTATAGCTAACATTCGTGGGAGGGCCAACATTTTTAAAAACTACAACAAAATGTGTTTCTTTAATCCAACCTCTTGCTTTGGATGCTTCATTTTCCCTGACTAACGAGCATGCACAAGCAACCTGTATGCTACTTTCTTAAGCATTGCAGGATCCTTTCGCTCTGCTTTGATGGGAGCAGTGCGGCGCACCAGTGCGGGATGGCGTCAAACTGTGAAACCCTTCGGTCCGGTCAGCTGGCACCACAGCAGCAAGGTGGTCGCGACTGGATTGATAAAGACCTCTCCACCAAGCGGTACGACATCTTCGTCGCAAGTTGGAGGCAAGGCGTTTTTGTTGGTCAATGCCGTAGCAGCTACACGGCCCCGACACAAACCTTCAACCATACCTGGGGAGCTAGCAAGAACATTCGCTAAGTATCCTTCCCAATGTACATCTTTAATTTTGTTTATTTTTTTTATTATTGTATCCCCTCTCTCGTTCCCCTTGCGTCCCTCTTGTGTGCTAACGTTTTACAGAAAGCTTGGCAAGATGGCATGAAGGAAAATACAAATCTTGATGAGGCCAGATCGGTATTTGTGTACATGGCTGCGCCGATTGTGCGCGCGCCCGGAGTGGAACCATCAAGAAACTGAAGAAGCATACAAGCAGAGGCTCCGCGTTGACATGGCCACGCCAATCCTGCCGAGCAGCTCCGACATGTGAAGCGTCAACGGCAACTCCACGGCAACTTCTACGACAGGCCAGCAACGCTCGCAGAACAAGCACGGAGGCAATGATGTGCATCGGCACTACTTCTACAGCCGTCCGGACGCCAACCCGGCCGGCGGCTAATAAGATATGCACATAAAATAGGGTAGTATCACAGACCGGCAGTGGCAAGGAGAGGCCGTGCTGTAATGTGTGCACCACAAAAGATATGTACAAATGTATCCAATAAAACATATATGGAGCAAATGTTACTTGCCCATGGAGTTCTATTACAAAATAAGAAGATGCACCTATGATGTCCCTTTCCCTCCTGTTGGAACTCGATCATGAAATTAACTGATCTCAAATGTGCTAAAGGATCCAACCGGAAGAGTTCCCGGCCGGGTTAGAAGCACTTGAGTTGCAAACTCGTGGTGTTATTAACAAAAAAAAAATTGTGTCAAGGAAAAGCCATCAAGAAGGAGTGCGTAACACTTGCATGGCCCTGTAGCTTTCATGGTGGTTGTTGCTTGTATGATGCAGCAAGAAATTCTTGCGCATCATCAGAATGTGTTGTAATGATGGTTTAGACACTTAAGCCGCGGCACTATGGCAGCCCGGATGCGGCTGCAGTGTAACAGTTCTTGTTGCCGGAGGCACCTGCAAGCCCCCGCCTCGGCGGCGATGGCTCGTCGTATCATGTGAGCACGGTGACTTCACGGCAGCCTCGACGCTTGACGTATAGTCAAGTCTGGGGTGCAGTCCGAATTAAGAGCGACTAGTGCCGCACGGGGCCCCATATATATATGGGTGACCAGTGAGGCCCTACTCTCAACAAAGATTTATTCTCACCTCCGGCTGCGTGTGTCTCGCCGACGCGTCGATTAATATACGGATTCTTTCCACCAATTCGAGCTCGGATTAGCTACGCATCCAACCTCAAATTGGTGAGGGGCATTTGTTTGATGAGATTTTGTGCAACTAATTTAAAATATGATTTTGTGAATCATATACATGAGTCATACAAGATCGAGGGACTAAAGTCAGCTGCATAATTGTCACGCCACGGGAGCTTAGCATGTGAATGAGGCCCCAAACAAATCATGGGAACGTGCAGAGTTCCATATGGGCGTCTACGCATGCAGTGCCGGTGCGTGTGTACGTACGGGACTGTGTGTACACGTACTCAAACCTGGAACAGCTGTGTGGCCAGGCCCGCACAATAGCCGTCGTGGCCTAGCAGATTCTAGAAGTATCATGATATCCCGAACTCTCTGGCCGTGACGACGACTCGGCGTATTGATCCGTAACAAAATGAGAGAAGCTTACGAACTAGCCGGCCGAGATGGGAATACGCGTGCATGCGCTAGCCTTGCTTCTAGCTTTCTCACGCACGTTCCTTTGGCCAGGCCCACGATGCAGTGAGCTTGCATGGCCCGGATGCTTATCTTGCTCGATTGAGATCACAGACGTATATCGATCTCTATCTCTCCGCTCTGCACGCTGAGCGGATGAGGCTTGCGGATTTCTCTCAACAGACTAGACGCGGCGCCAAGTAGAAAACCTAGGGGAGCCCGTCGCCCTACCCCCTGCCTATATAAAGGCACGTAAGCCTAAGTGCTAGGGGTTCTTCCTCTCCACGGGGGGAGCGCAGCCAGATGAAGGAGCCAGAGGAAGGTGCGCCCCCAGGCGATCTCCGTCGGATATGCCAACGCCGTGCACTTCCTGCTTGCCTTGACGAGCGGAGGAAGCCAGGTGAGATGCTTGTCATCGTCGCCAAGCTGCAGGCACCCTTCACCTCCGCCCATATCATCACAACCAGCAGCTGGCGGCTGCGCCGAAGTCGGGGAATCGCTGGCCGTCATCGCGCTCGCAATCTATCATCAGAACAAGAATCCGGCGACCACGTCAGAGTCGAGGGATCATATCGCTGGCGACATTCCAAGGTGAGATTCTTTGTATAATTGTTTAGGTGATCTTCCTTTGAACACAGGGTTGGCGCACGGAGACTAGCTTGCTGGACTACCTCCGATTAAGCTGCCATGGTCGTCGTCTTCTGTCTTTGCTTCGCGTTCTCCATGCATGATGATGGTGGTGGTGTAGATGGGGCGTCGGCATCGTCATGGCCTCGTCGGTGTCCATGAGCCGGTGTAGCGCAGCTGGAGCATCAGCAGCACCCGCCCGTGTCGTTCGGCCTCGTCGGTCTCGAACGGCGTGGTAGTCACAGTAGTAGGATGTCGATGCGTGGAGAAGACTTGAAGCTGGACCGAGTCGATGTTGTGGCAGCTTAGTCGTGGTCGAGGTAGTCGATGTTGTTGATGAAGAGGGTGTCGCCAACCCATGAGCATGTTTGGTGGTGGTGGTGGTGGTGCAGATGTAGATGGCGTCGGCGTCATCCATGGTCTCGTCGGTCCATGAGCCGGTGCAATGGTGATGGGACATCAGCGGTGTCGGTCTATGAGCCGGTGCAATGGTGATGGGACATCAGCGGTGCCCGCCTAAGTCGTCCGGCCTCTGTGACGGAACCGCCAAATTAAAACTCTAATTAAGCGTAATGGCCGTCATTTGAACACATCGGGCGCATTAGCTTAACGGCTTAATTTGGCGATCCTTTCTCAACCCACGGCCCGATCGAAACAACACCGGTAGTCCCACGCGAAGATGGGCGCAGATGGTACAAGCACGACCCATTACTTAAAAATACAAGAGCGGACACGATATGAAACATTAAGTTTTACAAACCAAGTTCAAATACATGAATAATTTACAAACATAACTTTACAATTGACACGACTGAAGTTCCAATATAAAAGATCCTACAACTACTCTATATTTCACCAGTTCTGATCTAACAAGACCGGTCAGACCGGTGCTCCCAACCGGTCGGACCGGTCGGCACTACCCGTCGACGCCACCGGTCAGACCGGTCACACTGACCGGTCAGACCGGTCTGCATAAAACAAACAGACTGCACACTCAACCCTTCAGCGTACAACCCGAACAATCCCTAACCTAGGGGTCTCGCTCCTCGACCTGCCACCCCTCTGCATCCCGGCGGATGAACTTGACACAACAGGGGCAGAAGTCAACGTCCGGGTGTCCTGTAATAAAAAGTGGTGGCAACAAACCCTGAGTATTCTAATACTCAGCAAGGCTTACCCGACCAGTGGGTATAACTTAGCCCACATAACTAGACATGCAAGACTTTTGGCTGCTGGTTATTTTTGCAGAAAAAGGCTCTAGAAGTGAGTCCTTATTTTCCCTCTTTTAGCTCCAAATTCTATATTCATAAATCATTAACTATTATTTGCACCTGCTAAGCAATCATAACAACATGGAGTAATAATTCCTGGTAGACCTTACTACTCATCACTTAAAAATCCATATAGTATCACTACGATGTGGTGCTGTGATCAAGGTGCTCATATCCGAGATGCGACGTACGGCGGATCGATCCGATTTAACCTTGCAAGGTGGACCTAACCAACACGGCGCGTATAGGCCCCGTCGGACCCCACGCACCAACCATTCCCCTCCCCACCTCGAACTACAGGACCGCCCCACCATCATATGGTCAGCCGAGCTCAACGTGAGACCATCAAAAATAAACATGCATCCCCATTTCTCCGCGACTACTCGACTACCCCAGGAGGTGAGTTGAAGTCCTGTACTTTCGAAGCAAAGCAGTACTAGGCTTACCGGTTTCGACTACCTCCTACTCCCGGCATGCGGTTAGTACAATTCAAACTCGATCACAGGGCCAGGCAACGAACGGTCCTTAACCGACACAGGCGGGGCTAACCTCTCCCCGCCCGGTCTCCAACTTCCTTTCCTTCTTTATCTAATTTAACATTCCGTAATTTTTGATTGACTAAATGCCCTATATCTCGCGAGTGACCCGAAAATCACTCGACTTCTACCGAGTTCTCTTAAGCATAGCATTTCTATCGTCTTCTATATACTAGTATAACTCGAGGAAACCTAGGGATCATGCAACTAGGGTTCCAAACAATTCCTGAACCTAATGCACAAGTAATAGAAACATAATTATAGGTGTCATAATTTGAAATAAAAGGATGTGCACCGGGGCTTGCCTTGCGCCTGCTGCTCAACACTGGGGTGAGTGGGGCCTTGGGCCGACTCCCCGCGAACCTCCTCCTGCGGGGCTGGCCCCTGCGGCTCCTGTGGCTCCGCAACCACTGCGTATACGGATCCCTCGGCGACAACGTCTACACGTATGCAATGATATGAGAATGTATGCAAATACGATATGCAACAACAATCCTTAAAATGCCCAAGTAGAAACACTACAAATTTACCCCAAATTTACCCAATTCTACATCCAACAGTTCTATTAAAACCCAGAATTTCCGGACTCATACCCGGAGTATCCGGATTCCGAAATCCGGAGTTTCCGGGCCTATACCCGGAGTTTCGCCCGGAGTGTCCCAAACCCGGAGTATCCGGGCCTATACCCGGAGTTTCGCCCGGAGTTTTCAAAACCCGGAGTTTCCG
Organism: Panicum virgatum; assembly: GCF_016808335.1. Lineage (NCBI taxonomy): Eukaryota > Viridiplantae > Streptophyta > Magnoliopsida > Poales > Poaceae > Panicum > Panicum virgatum. The sequence goes on from NC_053138.1 coordinate 56,724,512, forward strand.
GGCTTATACCCGGAGTCTCCGGGCTTGACAGCATTTTCGCCCCAAAACTGGAATCTTGATTTGTGGCAAAACCACCCCACCAAATTTGAAACCCTCTTGAATCCTAGTTGAAGGATGCATATAGAGATGATTGACCAAAGGAAATTACCTAGAACATCCTAAAACAACCAAATCGGCGAGCCCTAGCTTTTAGTACCTTGAACTAGTCCCTCTTGCAAGAACTCGAAAACGTTGTCGCCCCAAGGTGGAATACTTGTAGAAGATGATTCCCCCACGCCGAATGAAGCTCCCTTGGCCTTGGAACTAAGTTGAAATGGAAGATTTCGGAATCTAGAGCTTAGGGGAGAGGGAGAGCTAGTGAGGGAGGTGAGGGGGAGAGAGGTAACGGGAGAGAGTGAGAGTGAGGGAGAGAGAGAGAGTGATAGTTTCCATTTAATTGATTGTGGGGTCCAGATGTCCAAATTATGAAAATAGAAACTCCACACCCGGAGTATCCGGGCCAATGGCCGGAGTATCTGGGTGTTACAATCCTTCCCCCTAAAAGAAATCTCGTCCCGAGATTTAATCAATGCGCTAAATGGAAAGTTAGGAATTGACGAGTACCTTGATAATATTGTAGCAATTCTGGACATTTAGTCCGAACAAATTCCTCTGTCTCCCAAGTTGCTTCCCGCTCGGAGTGATTACTCCACTGCACCTTATAGAATTTGCTGGTTTGATTTCGAGTAACTCGGGTTTTGAAATCAACAATTTTCACCGGGTGCTCGGGGTACACAAGATCGGGCTCCAATTGTAACTCATCTATATCCACAATCTTGGCGGGAACACGGAGGCATTTTCTGAGCTGCGAGACATGGAATATATTATGGACCGTGGATAAGTGGGCGGGAAGTTCCAGGCGATACGCTACCGGCCCACATTGCTCAACAATAGGAAAAGGCCCAACATAGCGAGGTGCAAGTTTTCCTTTGACCCCGAACCGTTGGACCCCCCTCATTGGAGATACCCGCAAATAGACATGATCCCCCACTTGGAATGAGATAGCTTGCCGCTTTTTGTCCGCATAACTCTTTTGGCGGGATTGAGCCGGTTTCAAATTTTTTTGGATGAGCTGGACTTGATCTTCAGCTTCATTAACTATATCCGGCCCAAAGAAATTTCTCTCCCAAGCTTCCGACCAATTTAATGGCGTTCTACACCTCCGCCCATATAATGCCTCGAAAGGAGCCATTTGGATACTCTCTTGGTAGCTGTTGTTGTAAGAAAATTCTGCAAGCGGCAGACATTCATCCCACTTTTTACTATAAGAGAGTACACAGGCTCGCAGCATATCCTCCAGAATTTGATTGATACTCTCTGTCTGGCCGTCCGTCTGAGGGTGATAAGCTGAACTACGAATGAGCTGAGTACCCAGAGCCGAGTGGAACTGCTCCCAGAAGCGTGCAACAAACTGGGCACCATGATCAGAAATAATAGTCCGGGGTACCCCATGCAAGCTAAGAATCCGACTGATATATAACTCTGCATAGTGCTGTGCCCTATAAATGGTCTTCACTGGAAGGAAATGGGCTGACTTCGTGAGACGGTCCACAATCACCCAAATAGAGTCATACCCCTTTGGGGTCTTGGGAAGCCCAACAATGAAATCCATACTAATATCTTCCCACTTCCACGAGGGTATATTCAGGGGCTGCAAGGGACCAGCTGTCCTCAAATGACTCGCCTTCACCCTTTTGCAAATATCACACTCAGATATATAATTTGCAATTTCCCGCTTCATCCTCGTCCACCAGAATCGCTGTTTTAGATCTTGATACATTTTATTACTGCCCGGGTGAATAGAATATCGGGAAAGATGAGCCTCATCCAGAATTTGTTTCCGAAGCTCAAAATTTTTAGGCACAACTAACCGTTCTTGAAACCAAAGAACCCCCTCACTATCTTGCTGGAAGCATTGAACCCGAGGATCATTCTCACTGAGCCGTTGTTTGATCTTATGCATTCCCGCATCATTTTTCTGAGCCTCCACAATCTGATCTCGGAGGGTAGGTGTGAGGGTAATGTTAGTAAGTGTGCCTTCAGATACAATGGCCAGATTTAATTTTTCCATTTCTTGGCACAAGGTTTCATGCACCATCGAGGCTGAGGTGCAACTGCAACTAGCCTTGCGACTCAGTGCATCCGCAACGACATTCGCCTTACCCGGGTGATAATGAATCTCCAAATCATAATCCTTTATCAGCTCTAACCACCGCCTCTGGCGCAAATTGAGCTCACTCTAGGTAAAAATATACTTCAGACTCTTGTGGTCTGAGTATATGTGCACTGGATTGCCCAGAAGATAATGGCGCCAGATCTTCAATGCATGCACCACTGCTGCTAATTCCAGATCATGTGTGGCATAATTCTCTTCATGCCGCTTGAGGGCTCTGGAGGCATAAGCAATCACACGCTGATCCTGCATAAGGACGCAGCCTAGGCCCGTACCTGATGCATCACAATACACATCAAAAGGCCGGGTAATATCTGGCTGAGCGAGGACAGGGGCAGTCGTCAGAAGCTTTCTCAAAGTCTGGAAGGCCTGCTCGCATTTGTCGTCCCAAATGAATCTCACCTCTTTCTTAAGTAACTCAGTCATGGGTCTAGCAATCTTAGAGAACTCTGGTACAAACCGACGATAATAGCCTGCTAGCCCAAGGAAACTCCGGATCTCTGGAACAGACTCTGGAGTCTTCCAATTCAGGACATCCTGAATCTTGATAGGATCAACTGAAATCCCCTTGTCTGAGATGATGTGACCCAAGAACTGGACTTTCTTGAGCCAGAAATCACATTTGCTGAATTTGGCATACAGCTTGTGCTCACGCAGGCGCTGAAGCACAATACGGAGATGCTCTGCATGCTCTTCTTCATTCTTGGAAAATATCAGGATGTCGTCAATGAAAATCACGACAAACTTATCTAACTCGGGCATGAACACCGAGTTCATGAGATACATGAAATGAGCCGGGGCATTCGTTAACCCGAAAGACATGACCAGATATTCAAAAAGTCCATATCTGGTGGAAAAAGCCGTCTTCGGAATATCCTCAGCTCTAATCTTTATCTGATAATAGCCAGAGCGGAGATCAATTTTTGAAAATACTTTAGCCCAGAATAGCTGATCAAACAGAATATCAATCCGGGGAAGTGGATACTTATTCTTGATGGTGACAGCATTCAAAAGTCTATAATCCACGCACAACCTGAGGCTTTCGTCTTTCTTTTTCACAAAGAGTGCCGGACAGCCCCACGGTGACGTGCTAGGACGAATATAGCCTTTCTCTAGCAATTCTTGCAATTGTTTCTTTAACTCCGCTAACTCATTGGGTGGCATCCGGTAAGGCCTCCTAGAAATCGGTGCCGTACCCGGTTGCAGTTCAATAGCAAACTCCACGTCACGATCCGGCGGCATTCCAGGCAGATCATCCGGAAAAACATCTGGGTATTCACACACCACTGGTATATCAGCCACATTTTTGCCCTCGACCTGATTCAATGTTGTAGTTAAAGAAGTCCAATTCCTAAGATACACAGTCACAGGGCCATTGAGGGCAGATTTAATGTGCACCGTATGTGAAAGAGTGTCCAAAAGAACCTCTTGTTCTTCCATCCAGTTCATGCCCAATATAATATCTACCTTCTGGGTGGGCAAAACGATGAAACAGGTGGGATAAATTTTTCCTTGCACTAGTAGGGGTACTTGCCTGACTATTAAATTTGTAATTATTTGACCCCCAGGTGAATGAATGTTGTAATAACTTTTTAGACATTCCATTTCTAGCCCGAGTTTAGTAGCACACTCTTTACTAATAAAGGTGTGGGATGCACCCGAGTCAAACAACACCGTAACAGGTTGATCATTTATGGAGAACATACCCGTCATCACTGGAGCTCCCTGAGGAATACCCTCGAGGGTGGTGTAGTGCACCTGTCCTGGCTTGAAGTGAGCCACTTGCTGCTTCTGACCCTGCTGGCTCGATTGCTGGCCTTGCTTGGGTGGCATTGGACAACTCCGTGCAAAGTGACCCGGCTGCCCGCAGTTGTAGCACGGAAACACATTGGGGCGTACCCCCGGCTGCTGCACCCAGACCTTCTGCTCATTCTGCTGAGGAGCAGGAGGCCTGACTGTCCCCTGTGGTTGAGTGTACTGAGGGGGCCTGTATCCCCACTGCTGCTGTGGCTGGTGCTGAAAAGGGGCTCGCTGTGGGCTCGACTGCACCAAGCGAAATCTCTGAGGAGCACTGCTAGAAGATCCCGCTGCCGGCGCCTTTCTCTTCTTTTCTGCCTTATGAGCTAAATGGGCGTCCTCCTGAATGATAGCCCCATTAACTAGCTCACTAAAAGTGTCAAACTTGATCATGGCCAGGCGATCCTGGAGCTTACTACTAAGCCCCTACCGGAAACATGCCTGCTTCTTCTCATCAGTGTCTACATGGTATCCCGCATACTGTGACAAAGTGTTGAAGGCCTGGGAGTACTGTAGTACACTGTTATTGCCCTGTTTCAGGGCCAAAAACTCTGTGAGCTTCCTTCTGATCACCCCTGCTGGAATATGGTGCGCTCTAAAAGCCTCCTTAAATTGTGCCCAAGTGAAACGAGTGCCCTCAGGAAACATGGCTACGTGATTGTCCCACCACGTGCGTGCGGGACCCCTGAGCTCCTGGGCTGCAAATCCCGCCTTGTCCCCATCCTGGTACGGGTGCAGGGTGAACTTGGACTCGATGGTCCGGAGCCAACTGTCCGCCTCCAATGGCTCATCCGCTTTATGAAAAAGCGGGGGCTGAGTACCCAGAAACTGCTCATATCCAGGAATAGGTGGTTGGTGGTGTTGGTCAGGCCGCGGCACTCTGCCCTGTTGCACGATCTCTCGGAGGAGCGCCGTTTGCTCGTCTCGTCCGGTGAGCATGGCCGCAATGGCCTGAGCCAAATCCGGAGGGTTTGGAGGTGCTGCCATTCTGCATTCACCCATGTTTGATTTAGTCACAATATCTGGTTTACCCAAAATAATCAACCATGGAAGAATGCAGAAAGCATAAATTAAATCAAAAAGCCGGAAAACTTTTGCAACCAAATCCGGAGTATCCGGCATAATATCCGGAATATCCGGACACCGCCTACCCGGAATATCCGGAACTATATCCGGAGTATCCGGGTATTCCTGTCACGTTTACATTATTCCCACCCACTAAATGCAAGAATCTTTTTAAATCAATGAATGGCATGATGCACAATGCATGATCGTCCTACGGTAACCTCTCAGCCCAAACTCACCGTTTACACGCGACCCTAATACTAACCCTATAGGACTTAGTGCGAATAACCCCACCAAATTTTACTTTAAATCAGAAACTCATTTTTTTAACTTAAGAAATTTTTAACCAAAATAGTCGTACTCGTACCACCCCCAGTGCGTTTCGGCTCTGATACCAGCTGTGATGGAACCGCCAAATTAAAACTCTAATTAAGCGTAATGGCCGTCATTTGAACACATCGGGCGCATTAGCTTAATGGCTTAATTTGGCGATCCTTTCTCAACCCACGGCCCGATCGAAACAACACCGGTAGTCCCACGCGAAGATGGGCGCAGATGGTACAAGCACGACCCATTACTTAAAAATACAAGAGCGGACACGATATGAAACATTAAGTTTTACAAACCAAGTTCAAATACATGAATAATTTACAAACATAACTTTACAATTGACACGACTGAAGTTCCAATATAAAAGATCCTACAACTACTCTATATTTCACCAGTTCTGATCTAACAAGACCGGTCAGACCGGTGCTCCCAACCGGTCGGACCGGTCGGCACTACCCGTCGACGCCACCGGTCAGACCGGTCACACTGACCGGTCAGACCGGTCTGCACAAAACAAACAGACTGCACACTCAACCCTTCAGCGTACAACCCGAACAATCCCTAACCTAGGGGTCTCGCTCCTCGACCTGCCACCCCTCTGCATCCCGGCGGATGAACTTGACACAACAGGGGCAGAAGTCAACGTCCGGGTGTCCTGTAATAAAAAGTGGTGGCAACAAACCCTGAGTATTCTAATACTCAGCAAGGCTTACCCGACCAGTGGGTATAACTTAGCCCACATAACTAGATATGCAAGACTTTTGGCTGCTGGTTATTTTTGCAGAAAAAGGCTCTAGAAGTGAGTCCTTATTTTCCCTCTTTTAGCTCCAAATTCTATATTCATAAATCATTAACTATTATTTGCACCTGCTAAGCAATCATAACAACATGGAGTAATAATTCCTGGTAGACCTTACTACTCATCACTTAAAATCCATATAGTATCACTACGATGTAGTGCTGTGATCAAGGTGCTCATATCCGAGATGCGACGTACGGCGGATCGATCCGATTTAACCTTGCAAGGTGGACCTAACCAACACGGCGCGTATAGGCCCCGTCGGACCCCACGCACCAACCATTCCCCTCCCCACCTCGAACTACAGGACCGCCCCACCATCATATGGTCAGCCGAGCTCAACGTGAGACCATCAAAAATAAACATGCATCCCCATTTCTCCGCGACTACTCGACTACCCCAGGAGGTGAGTTGAAGTCCTGTACTTTCGAAGCAAAGCAGTACTAGGCTTACCGGTTTCGACTACCTCCTACTCCCGGCATGCGGTTAGTACAATTCAAACTCGATCACAGGGCCAGGCAACGAACGGTCCTTAACCGACACAGGCGGGGCTAACCTCTCCCCGCCCGGTCTCCAACTTCCTTTCCTTCTTTATCTAATTTAACATTCCGTAATTTTTGATTGACTAAATGCCCTATATCTCGCGAGTGACCCGAAAATCACTCGACTTCTACCGAGTTCTCTTAAGCATAGCATTTCTATCGTCTTCTATATACTAGTATAACTCGAGGAAACCTAGGGATCATGCAACTAGGGTTCCAAATAATTCCTGAACCTAATGCACAAGTAATAGAAACATAATTATAGGTGTCATAATTTGAAATAAAATGATGTGCACCGGGGCTTGCCTTGCGCCTGCTGCTCAACACTGGGGTGAGTGGGGCCTTGGGCCGACTCCCCGCGAACCTCCTCCTGCGGGGCTGGCCCCTGCGGCTCCTGTGGCTCCGCAACCACTGCGTATACGGATCCCTCGGCGACAACGTCTACACGTATGCAATGATATGAGAATGTATGCAAATACGATATGCAACAAAAATCCTTAAAATGCCCAAGTAGAAACACTACAAATTTACCCCAAATTTACCCAATTCTACACCCAACAGTTCTGTTAAAACCCAGAATTTCCGGACTCATACCCGGAGTATCCGGATTCCGAAATCCGGAGTTTCCGGGCCTATACCCGGAGTTTCGCCCGGAGTGTCCCAAACCCGGAGTATCCGGGCCTATACCCGGAGTTTCGCCCGGAGTTTTCAAAACCCGGAGTTTCCGGGCTTATACCCGGAGTCTCCGGGCTTGACAGCATTTTCGCCCCAAAACTGGAATCTTGATTTGTGGCAAAACCACCCCACCAAATTTGAAACCCTCTTGAATCCTAGTTGAAGGATGCATATAGAGATGATTGACCAAAGGAAATTACCTAGAACATCCTAAAACAACCAAATCGGCGAGCCCTAGCTTTTAGTACCTTGAACTAGTCCCTCTTGCAAGAACTCGAAAACGTTGTCGCCCCAAGGTGGAATACTTGTAGAAGATGATTCCCCCACGCCGAATGAAGCTCCCTTGGCCTTGGAACTAAGTTGAAATGGAAGATTTCGGAATCTAGAGCTTAGGGGAGAGGGAGAGCTAGTGAGGGAGGTGAGGGGGAGAGAGGTAACGGGAGAGAGTGAGAGTGAGGGAGAGAGAGAGAGTGATAGTTTCCATTTAATTGATTGTGGGGTCCAGATGTCCAAATTATGGAAATAGAAACTCCACACCCGGAGTATCCGGGCCAATGGCCGGAGTATCCGGGTGTTACAGCCTCGTCGGTCTCGAACGGCATTGTAATCATTGTAGAGGTGGGTAGTCGATGCAGAGCCGGCGAGATCGTAGGCGGAGCGATGGCGAGGCAGACATCTGCACGTACGGGCAACTTGCTCCCTTGCTTGCTTATTTGTGATGCACGTACGCTCTGTAGTGTATGGCACTGTAACTAGCTAGCTTGCTAGCCATGTGTGGTGCACTTACATCTCTGGTCATGCACGTATGGACTTGTCCGCGAGCGCGTGTTCGGCCGAGTGGCGGATTGGCTTCTCGGCTCCGCGCAGCTCTCTGGGGCGGCATCATCTTGCGGCAGCCTGAAGTCTGCAGCGCCGACGCTGTCGTCCTCGGCGGCAGCTCCATGCCGGCCTCATCGTGGCGCGCTTCAGTGTCGTCGTTGGTGCGGCAGCCGGGTTGAGATGTGCGGGGTCAGCCCCGCCGCTCGGCGCTTCAATAGCTTCATGGTGGCGCCGTCGTCGCTTACTCGGCACCCGAGCTGGTGGTGCAGCGGAGTCTCGTCGCCGGCTTGCCAAGAGCGTGCAAGGTCTTGGTCACTTGCTTGCCAGGAGCGTGCACTTGCATGTGCATGCATGAGCGTGAACACATACAGCCACGTCCAGCGCACATGCTCGTCCAGGGGCCGTCCTCTTAAGCTCCGAGCAGATGGCGTGCGGCACCGTGCCCTCCGCAACCTCGGCCGCATCGCCGTCGGTCATGTCACCATCCTGGATTGAATGAAGAGCAGTTTGGCATGACGAGCAGTCGGATGTCGATGACGACAGGTGCCGCCGCTCCGCCGCAGCCGAGCTGAGATGGTCACCGATGATGATTAGTTCGGCGTCGACGACGACGAGAGAGGTGCTGCCTCTGCGCCGGCAGTCGAGCCGAGGTAGAGGTCGACGATGATAAAGAGGCGCCGCTTTCCGTCGTCGATGGCATGTATGTAGTCATCGCAGAAGTAAATAGCCCATGGTTGCGAGTCGAGTCGACGAGACGTCGTATCAAATAATATATAGATGCGCTCAAGTAACTTGTTTACCATGGTGGCGCACGTACACATCTTATTCGTGCATGCCACTGTAGCATGCTAATCTTCTCATTAGCTATACGTGTGCACTTGAGCTCGTGGCCATGCACGAGCTCGCATGCAAGCACACGGTCGGGCATCTGGTCGACGAACTGGCTTCCCGGCTCGACACGGCTCCTCGGGGCGTCGACTTAGCGGAGTCTTGTGATAGCCCGGCCCGGCATCACAACATCGGCTGCCATTTTGGCGGCGTCTCATGCCTCGGCGTCTTCGCGGCGGCGGCATCGGCTTGACGTTGCTTCCTCCCGTTGTGTCTTCGTGATGGCGCCGTCGTCCTCGGCGCCAGTTTGGACGTGCAGTGCCGGCCTCTGTTGGAGTCGCCTAGGAACACGCGTTCCAACCGCCCGCCCATCACCTCTCACGCTCTAGCTCTCATACTCATCGGCGACCCGAGGTTGAAGATGAACAGTGGATTTGCTCAACAATGGCAACGAACGCCCCGGCCGCCACACGGCCTGTATGTTGGCACTTATATTGATAAAATGGACTCGACTCAAGCTAGAACACAAAGTTTACATGACCATATATAGGCCTAGCAGCATCACAGCGCCTACACAAACCACCATGGCGAGCTTGACGCGCACAAACGCATCATCCCCGGCAGACCCGGTCTCCCCCTGCGTACGAGCCACGAACTCCTCCGCAGCACCCGGTCTTCACCTCCACTCGTACACCTGATCGTTATCCCTTCCGCTTTTGACGCCTGCAGCAACAACTCGAACAACCTGCAAGTCCACGACGTGAACGTCATGGACACAACGCGAGCCCGCACACGCGCCGTCCGACTCGACCTGTGCGATGCGCTCCAACACGAGCACACACAGGCGTACGCCATCGCACACGAGCACGTCCTCATACACTTGCAATACGACTGGCTAACTAGACCTAGACGACAGACCGACGGTCACCGACCCTAACAAGCTAGCTACCATGAACACGCGCACACACACAGGACGTTCATGGCGCACACACTGCACGCGCGCCACACACGCGACACGGACACAGACACACGCGCCACGGCCGTGAACACCATGGCGTGGTTTATTCTAACAGCCTCGTCGCACCGTGCTTCAACATCGACGTTGGTGCGGCGGCCGGGCTCAGATGTGCAGCGCCAGCCCCATCGGGCTGTGCCTCGATGACTTCGTGGCGGCGCCGTCATCGCCGGTTGAGCAGCCGGCCCTCGACATGCAGCATGGATCTCGCTGCCGGCCACCGGCCACCTGTCTTCATTGCCAGCTCGACTTCTACTTCGTCGGGCGTGCTCTTGTACGGCACCATGGCGATGTGGATTGGATAATGATTCGACGAGCGCCGGGCCGAGGTAGACGCGGGCTGCTGAGCCGTCGACTGTGAGCAGGTCGATCCGGGCCGAGGTAGACGTGAGCGGCTGAGCCGTCGACGACGAGCAGATCGATGGGGTCCCGATGGCTGGACTCCCGCTCCTCCCCTGTGAGAACTTCGCCCCGGGCGAAGGTGGCGGCTTGACGATGCATGGCGCGGAGAGGATGAGCACGTCTCCCGGTTCCTCCGTGCGCCAACCCTGTGTTCAAAGGAAGATCACCTAAACAATTATACAAAGAATCTCACCTTGGAATGTCGCCAGCGATATGATCCCTCGACTCTGACGTGGTCGCCGGATTCTTGTTCTGATGATAGATTGCGAGCGCGATGACGGCCAGCGATTCCCCGACTTCGGCGCAGCCGCCAGCTGCTGGTTGTGATGATATGGGCGGAGGTGAAGGGTGCCTGCAGCTTGGCGACGATGACAAGCATCTCACCTGGCTTCCTCCGCTCGTCAAGGCAAGCAGGAAGTGCCTGCCGGCCTCATCGTGGCGCGCTTCAGTGTCGTCGTTGGTGCAGCAGACGGGTTGAGATGTGCGGGGTCAGCCCCGCCGGGCTGTGCCTCGATGACTTCGTGGCAGCGCCGTCGTCGCCGGTTGAGCAGCCGGGCCTCGACATGCAGCGTGGATCTCGCTGCCGGCCACCGGCCACCTGTCTTCATTGTCAGCTCGACTTCTACTTCGTCGGGCGTGCTCTTGTACGGCACCATGGCTATGTGGATTGGATGATGATTCGACGAGCGCCGGGCCGAGGTAGACGCGGGCTGCTGAGCCGTCGACTGTGAGCAGGTCGATCCGGGCCGAGGTAGACGTGAGCGGCTGAGCCGTCGACGACGAGCAGATCGATGGGGTCCCGATGGCTGGACTCCCGCTCCTCCCCTGTGAGAACTTCGCCCCGGGCGAAGGCGGCGGCTTGACGATGCATGGCGCGGAGAGGATGAGCACGTCTCCCGGTTCCTCCGTGCGCCAACCCTGTGTTCAAAGGAAGATCACCTAAACAATTATACAAAGAATCTCACCTTGGAATGTCGCCGGCGATATGATCCCTCGACTCTGACGCTGTCGCCGGATTCTTGTTCTGATGATAGATTGCGAGCGCGATGACGGCCAGCGATTCCCCGACTTCGGCGCGGCCGCCAGCTTCAAGTGTTCTCCACGCATCGACATCCTACTACTGTGACTACCACGCTGTTCGAGACCGACGAGGCCGAACGACACGGGCGGGTGCTGCTGATGCTCCAGCTACGCTACACCGGCTCATGGACACCGACGAGGCCATGACGATGCCGACGCCCCATCTACACCACCACCATCATCATGCATGGAGAACGCGAAGCAAAGACAGAAGACGACGACCATGGCAGCTTAATCGGAGGTACTCCAGCAAGCTAGTCTTGCGGAGGTAATTAACCGGGAGCTTTTCGAGGCTCCGGAAACCAGAAGACCAAATCGCCCAAGTTAGATCTGCCCAACGGCGGCAGGCTATGGAGCGCACACATATGTATGGGAACCTGTATTTGTATTTTACAAAAATATGAATAAAACTTGTGTTCCCGTCTCTTTTGTCTTTTGTGTATTTTTAATATACACTGGCACGCCCGTGTCTTCTTTATTTCCCACGCAGAGAGAATCTTGTTGTCACACCCGATTTTAAGGACAAAACCGAATGCATAACTATATGTATGCCAGGATCAAGTTTCATACATATAGAGACATCATAAGTGAATAATCAGTAACAGTACCATGAAAAGAGAACTAAAACAAATAAAAGACTATCAGAGTTTATAGCTTATCCTGGAAACGAAGGCTCCAAACTTCACAGGCAATCGACTGGGGGTTGCGTACGCCTAGAACTCAGCAACATCTTCAGAAAACTTCATAAACCTTCTCCTTCTGAGCAGCGGTAAGCAAGGGTGAGTACACTTATGGTTGGTACTCAGCAAGGCCACAAGAAATAACCAGAAAATGATTTAAATCCATCTTTAAGTTTATTAATCATGTGAGGGTCCAAGCCACTCTTGACCGTGAGCACGGCTAACCGGTTAGTTTTAACTCTGCAGAGGTTGTACACTTTCACCACAATTCGCGTAAAAGTTCCAAAGAACTTTGAACCCAACCACGCAATGTGCTAGCTAGGCACTATACCACACTTCCGAGGTGTGATTGCATAGGGACGCTACGAGGCCTTTACAAAGATTCCCTAACCTATGACAATCCGCTAAGGATTCAAGTCAAAGCGGTCATAACACTGTCCTAATGAGGTGGTACCTTACCAAAGGACCATAAAACAATACCAATTGCCCCAAGAGGACCGAGCTATACCCCGTCGATGCATCCCCTCTTGCCCTTTCGGTAAGATTGTCACAAGCTAGAGTCTCTAATTAATCAGCCAAGACCAGAGCCATATAGTATTGTGGTTGTACTGTTTTCTTGGGTGGTTCTCCATGTTCCAATTAAATCATCATAGTACTCTTGTAAATAAAGCATAGATAGAAGTATGGTTAGGGTCACTTGCCTTTCTCCAACGAAAAGCTACTCTTACTGCTCTTCAGCTTTTTGCTCACTTGGATTTCTTGATCTTCAATCTTCGAACAACGATCCTTCTACTCGAAACAATCATCGGGCAAACATACAAAGCAAACAACAAGATACCTCTAAGAACAATACACCAAAACAAAGAAGGGCTTTAAAAGAAGGGTCAGTTAAAAGAACGTACTAAAGGATAGGGCTCACTGCTATGGTTATGGGAGCGCAAGAAACGTGGAAAACGGAACTAAAACGGCGATTCTATGGGATAAACGATGCTTCAGGGATCTAGTCGCGATTAACTATAGAGTTAAGAGCTAACAGAAAAGATTTGTAAGACACAACAAAGTGTGCTCACAGAGGATAAAAAGGTTACAAAGCTATTGCACACGTCACAAGGATCACGTGAGCGCAAGAATCGCTGAAAACGGAGTTGAAACGTGAAAGATATGGGTAAAACAAGATTCTAGGGACTTGTTTGCAATAGATTTAAACTTTCAGGGGCTAGCTCTAAAGAAACTAGGGACTAAAACGAGATTTAACCTAAGATACAGGGGCTAGCTTGCAAAACAACGCACTAAGGATGGTGGGTTCTATTTTGGAAAAGCTCAGGGTGTTTTCCGTAAAGATTTGGACTAAAACAGAAATAGTTTTGAACTGCGATGGACGGAGGGTTGATTTTGGAAAAACGGAGGGGTTTATTTGCAAAAATGACCACGGTTGAACAGTATTTGGTTTAGTTGACTCGGGTCATATTAGATCTGGGCCGCTGGATCTAAATCGGACGGCGGGAGTGGATTGGGGTGGGCTGGCGGCGGCGCAGAGCTAGAGCGGGTGGAGCGGAGCTCGCGGCGGCGCATGGCGGATGGCGGCGACGGCGAACAAGACCGAGCGGAGCAGAGCGAGAGAGAGGGAAGAAAAGACGGAGGAAGCTGCTCACCGGAGAAGAAGGAAATCGTCGGAGTCGAGGAAGAAGGCATGGGGTCGACGGCGAAATGGCGACGACTCACGAGAAGGAAGACACCACGACGAAGAGGACAACGAGCTGAGCACTGGGGTGGCGTCGGATTTCACCGGAGATGCACGGATGCGGAGGATGGTGGGATTCTGGGGAAAAGATTATTTTAGGGATTCCTAAACAAGGAGCCTCCCTACGGGTAGTCTATATTTTTGTGTGGAGTTGTCATGAGAGGTTGGCTTAATATATAGAGAGAAAAGTCTCGCCATCCCACATCAACTAGCAATGTGGTACTAAACCTCCTTCCCATGCTAATGGGCTTTACGTGCCTTTAGCCCATTAGGGAACACATGAATGGGCCCTTGAGGTCCATTAGGGATTTATGCACTTTTGATAGACTTAGCCCATTTAAAATTTCGGAATTAATTATTTTCGAAATTAAAATAATTCTAGAAAAATCTAGAATTCATATTTAAAGTCCGAAAAATATTCCAAATGGCCCGAAAATTCTAGGAAAAATCCTAGAAATATATTGGGACCTAACGAACTCAAATAAAATATTTGGAGCTCATGAGAAGATTTGGAAGAGCCTCTAAAAATTAGAGTTTGCTCTAGGGAAAATGGGAAAAGAATCCAGAAAAATCCGGAAAATTCCCGGGAAGAATTTTTGATGATAGAACACGTTTTGAAAGGTTTTCACACTCAACAACACTATGCATGTGACATGAATGCATCACCAAAAGAACAACATCATTTAATTTGAAAAACAACCAATACTTATTTTCTTTTACACTAAATTCTTTGTGAAGAAAAAAATAAATGTTGAGAAAATTTTAAAATTTTGAGAAAATTGTTGTTTTATTTTTAATTTTAATCACATCCTGAAATTCAAAAATTTCAGGGTGTGACAGAACTACCCCCTTAAAAGGAATCTCGTCCCGAGATTCACAAGGCTAGCAAGAGATAAAGGTTTAGGTGGGTAGCATCCAACACATATTAACTTTCTTCTCAGTCATTCCTTCTTACAATGTATGCTTCTTAATTCTGCCTTTAACTATCAATTCTCTCCTCAGCTTCGTTGGTCCATTTGTTGAATACTTCACTCGTGTCTTAATAAAGAATATAGCTGGATTGCTTCTCTCTAACTTGGGTGTCTTGTATCACCTCTCAAGTCTTCATATACTTCTGTCATGGAGTTAATTGTCATTTTCTTTTTCACATCAACTGGCAAGATGTCCATCTTCTCCACACTTGAGGCAGTATAATCCAAGTTCACGGGATCTAGTCTTCTTACGCTTTGTTGGACATCCATCGGCATAATGCCCTTCTTTACCACATCCAAACACACTCTTTTAGCATACCCATTTCGACTTTCTCATTTTGTGGGACATCTATTGGCATGGTGGCCTTTTTCACCACATTTATAGCACGTTACTCTTTTAACACGTCCATCCCGACTTTCTTTCTGCTCCATCTCCACTCTTTGTGGAATGGCTTGTGCGTCAGGATTCTTCTCGATAGAGTTGTCATATGGAGGTTGAACCACTTCAGGCTGTAGTTGGTTGGAACTAGGTTGAACACTTCTATCTACCAATGGTTGTGGTAACTCCACCTTCTCTTGACTTGCTTTACTAATTTGTTTCTTAGACTGCTTGCTTCTTTTAGGCTGAAACTCTTTCAAAGAGATTGTCCAATCGTCGAGGTTTATAGTCTGATTACTATCTCTACCTTGGACGACTTCTTCTAGGACTAGATCCTGGGCAGATAACTTTCTGTTGATCTCTGAATGGTAACATTGTCTTGCTTCTGCTGTCATTAAGCTATCTTCTTGAAGACATAGACGACCATAATGCTCGCAACATTGGCACGTTCCCGGAGTCTTACTAATCTCATGTTGCTCCTCTATCACTGGCTTCTGTGCTTCGGCGACTTGCCTCTTCACTGGTCCGGTAGGGATCTCTGCTTTGGTCAACACCATGCGATGAGGTGATACCGTATTGGACTGCATCATTCTTTGTAAGACTTGAGCTTGCATAGTTATTAACTTCTCTTCATCCATCGGTGGCAGAGTTGTTGAGATCTGATGGTTGTCACTAGTGATATGGTTGCGGTTCTCCGGGAATAAGGCTTGCTCTGTAACATGTTCTTGGGTATCGACCATGGTTGGAACCATTCCTTGCAGTCCTTGAGTTTGTGCTAGGATGTTGAGGTCTCCTTTATTGGCCCTATCTTCTCGATTTCTGTTGGGACTCACCATATTCAGCTTCTTGCATTTGTTGATCATTGTAGATGCTTGGAGGTTTCTACTATTGCTGTTAGTGTTGCCTTGAACTTCCTTCTTGACATCCTCGAAAGGATTAGGTAGAAAGACGGAGGATAACAAGGAGGGGAAGTATAAAAGAAGAACCCATCTAGGCAACTGATGTCATTGTAGGTAGAAGACCCACAATACACCAACAGTCATTACAAAGAAACGAATCAGACAAGGTCATAAAGTCAAGCATCATCATGCAAACACTGAATTTCACCAGTCAACATAGTCAAAGACGATGCTAAACGTTGTTAATAGAGTTAGAAGGGGTACTCCTAAACTTGATTATATCTTCCAGCTTCATCATGGATGACACGTGCCTCCTTCAACATGTCCAGCGTTGGCTTCACCATCGTGATTGCAGTAGTAGTGATAGTGTCACCATGTGGCTCAAACTTGATTCTTTGGTAGTGCTTTGAATTTTCCATCCAACATGAGTAGGAAGGTGAGCAGGTGGTATTATTTCCAATTCAACTTGACTCCTTATGATGAACTAGCAGCTCTATTCTTCAGATGACTTGGACAGGCATTAGTATACATGGCACGGATCATCTAATTTTTCTTGAATTAGGAAAGATACTTTGGAATCAAAAATCAAGGGATGATTCCAGAGCGGTATTGTTATTATTATTATTATTTTGGAAAGAAGAGGCACAATGTGAAAACTGAGCACATTGTAACAAAGAAAATAGGCTCAAGAAAGATTAAAAGAAATTCAAGGATGGAATTTGTGTAATCATACATCAAGAAGGATTAAAATCAAGGAGGGATCCAGAAGGGGAAATTAGACCGTCCAGAATTGAGGGTCTAACATTTGCGAAATAATAAGGTGCAAATGAGAAGGGGTCAGACGAGAAACGTTAGTTATCAAAGCGGATTGAGAGAAGAAAAAGCTAAGGAGTGAGAGTATTCAATGGAGGGGGTCAAGGACTAAGTATGAATGGATTTTATATCAAAACAAATCTTAGAAAACGACCATTGCTACCTAGGCTTACGTCCTACAGTCGATACAGCTCTGATACCACTTCTGTCACACCCGATTTTAAGGACAAAACCGAATGCATAACTATATGTATGCCAGGATCAAGTTTCATACATATAGAGACATCATAAGTGAATAATCAGTAACAGTACCATGAAAAGAGAACTAAAACAAATAAAAGACTATCAGAGTTTATAGCTTATCCTGGAAACGAAGGCTCCAAACTTCACAGGCAATCGACTGGGGGTTGCGTACGCCTAGAACTCAGCAACATCTTCAGAAAACTTCATAAACCTTCTCCTTCTGAGCAGCGGTAAGCAAGGGTGAGTACACTTATGGTTGGTACTCAGCAAGGCCACAAGAAATAACCAGAAAATGATTTAAATCCATCTTTAAGTTTATTAATCATGTGAGGGTCCAAGCCACTCTTGACCGTGAGCACGGCTAACCGGTTAGTTTTAACTCTGCAGAGGTTGTACACTTTCACCACAATTCGCGTAAAAGTTCCAAAGAACTTTGAACCCAACCACGCAATGTGCTAGCTAGGCACTATACCACACTTCCGAGGTGTGATTGCATAGGGACGCTACGAGGCCTTTACAAAGATTCCCTAACCTATGACAATCCGCTAAGGATTCAAGTCAAAGCGGTCATAACACTGTCCTAATGAGGTGGTACCTTACCAAAGGACCATAAAACAATACCAATTGCCCCAAGAGGACCGAGCTATACCCCGTCGATGCATCCCCTCTTGCCCTTTCGGTAAGATTGTCACAAGCTAGAGTCTCTAATTAATCAGCCAAGACCAGAGCCATATAGTATTGTGGTTGTACTGTTTTCTTGGGTGGTTCTCCATGTTCCAATTAAATCATCATAGTACTCTTGTAAATAAAGCATAGATAGAAGTATGGTTAGGGTCACTTGCCTTTCTCCAACGAAAAGCTACTCTTACTGCTCTTCAGCTTTTTGCTCACTTGGATTTCTTGATCTTCAATCTTCGAACAACGATCCTTCTACTCGAAACAATCATCGGGCAAACATACAAAGCAAACAACAAGATACCTCTAAGAACAATACACCAAAACAAAGAAGGGCTTTAAAAGAAGGGTCAGTTAAAAGAACGTACTAAAGGATAGGGCTCACTGCTATGGTTATGGGAGCGCAAGAAACGTGGAAAACGGAACTAAAACGGCGATTCTATGGGATAAACGATGCTTCAGGGATCTAGTCGCGATTAACTATAGAGTTAAGAGCTAACAGAAAAGATTTGTAAGACACAACAAAGTGTGCTCACAGAGGATAAAAAGGTTACAAAGCTATTGCACACGTCACAAGGATCACGTGAGCGCAAGAATCGCTGAAAACGGAGTTGAAACGTGAAAGATATGGGTAAAACAAGATTCTAGGGACTTGTTTGCAATAGATTTAAACTTTCAGGGGCTAGCTCTAAAGAAACTAGGGACTAAAACGAGATTTAACCTAAGATACAGGGGCTAGCTTGCAAAACAACGCACTAAGGATGGTGGGTTCTATTTTGGAAAAGCTCAGGGTGTTTTCCGTAAAGATTTGGACTAAAACAGAAATAGTTTTGAACTGCGATGGACGGAGGGTTGATTTTGGAAAAACGGAGGGGTTTATTTGCAAAAATGACCACGGTTGAACAGTATTTGGTTTAGTTGACTCGGGTCATATTAGATCTGGGCCGCTGGATCTAAATCGGACGGCGGGAGTGGATTGGGGTGGGCTGGCGGCGGCGCAGAGCTAGAGCGGGTGGAGCGGAGCTCGCGGCGGCGCATGGCGGATGGCGGCGACGGCGAACAAGACCGAGCGGAGCAGAGCGAGAGAGAGGGAAGAAAAGACGGAGGAAGCTGCTCACCGGAGAAGAAGGAAATCGTCGGAGTCGAGGAAGAAGGCATGGGGTCGACGGCGAAATGGCGACGACTCACGAGAAGGAAGACACCACGACGAAGAGGACAACGAGCTGAGCACTGGGGTGGCGTCGGATTTCACCGGAGATGCACGGATGCGGAGGATGGTGGGATTCTGGGGAAAAGATTATTTTAGGGATTCCTAAACAAGGAGCCTCCCTACGGGTAGTCTATATTTTTGTGTGGAGTTGTCATGAGAGGTTGGCTTAATATATAGAGAGAAAAGTCTCGCCATCCCACATCAACTAGCAATGTGGTACTAAACCTCCTTCCCATGCTAATGGGCTTTACGTGCCTTTAGCCCATTAGGGAACACATGAATGGGCCCTTGAGGTCCATTAGGGATTTATGCACTTTTGATAGACTTAGCCCATTTAAAATTTCGGAATTAATTATTTTCGAAATTAAAATAATTCTAGAAAAATCTAGAATTCATATTTAAAGTCCGAAAAATATTCCAAATGGCCCGAAAATTCTAGGAAAAATCCTAGAAATATATTGGGACCTAACGAACTCAAATAAAATATTTGGAGCTCATGAGAAGATTTGGAAGAGCCTCTAAAAATTAGAGTTTGCTCTAGGGAAAATGGGAAAAGAATCCAGAAAAATCCGGAAAATTCCCGGGAAGAATTTTTGATGATAGAACACGTTTTGAAAGGTTTTCACACTCAACAACACTATGCATGTGACATGAATGCATCACCAAAAGAACAACATCATTTAATTTGAAAAACAACCAATACTTATTTTCTTTTACACTAAATTCTTTGTGAAGAAAAAAATAAATGTTGAGAAAATTTTAAAATTTTGAGAAAATTGTTGTTTTATTTTTAATTTTAATCACATCCTGAAATTCAAAAATTTCAGGGTGTGACACTTGTGTGATTTTTCTCTCAAAACAAAATGGCACGCCCAGTGGGACCTGGTTCTCCTCCCATCTTTGTTGTGCAGTCGTTGTCGAATCGTCTTCACCGTTCTGCAATCTGCATGATGATCTTCGCCCTGGAGCTTTCTTGACGAGAGGCCCTCTCCTTGCAAGAAGACTATCTACTCAAGTACTCCACCTGACCCGGTTCGGGAGACCTCCCACTCGCGTGGTGACCCGCATGCAAGCTGATGGAGCCATTGTCACCAAGACCAAAGTGCAGCCTGCAGTCCCAAGTCATCAGGCGGCTTCCTCCTCCGATGATCTCCGAACAAGCCGGAGATCTCTCCATCGCCATCAACACGCAGGCCGGGGCCACTCCTGATCCCACTTCAGGCGGATTCCTCTTGTAGCGGTCTTCGAGCATCGCGCCAACACGTACATGCACCCGACTCAGGATCCCAAGGCCAAGGTGGGGCATCACGACCTAATGGAAGAAGGACGGGCTCTACAGAAAGAATCCGTGGTGGCCAAGTTGAATGGAGGAATCCAGGTCGTGCAATAACTGCGTGCTAGGGCGATCAAAATAAGCATGGGAGCTGCAACTCTCGGTGCACCTACACCAACACATGCTGAAGAAGTGCCATCCCCGGTGCTATTTTGGAAGCCTCTGCTAATTTGGGGCTCCTCTCAACAAAGCCCGATGTTTTTTTAGGGCCAGTTTGTTTTTCTTTTGTAGGCCAAGGCGGGAGGAAGTAGAGCAGCTCCGATAAAGCCAAGGGTCATCTTCACGTTGGGGGCTGATGCCTGCCACGGGCAACAACATCACAAGATGGCGCACATCTACATCGACAGCTTGACGAGTGGATAGTCCCTAGCCGGGACTCACAGCACTGAGCCCCTAACTAGTAGCTGAGGGCAGCTCCATCAAGCCGACACAAGGACGCACCTAGGCACACACGTCGAGCCTCCACCGAGGCTACCCGAGATTTCCTGGTGGTGCAGGCCAGGCATGGACCCCATGGGACGGCGACTTCGTCAACATGATGCCGATCCATCGACACCGAGCTGAAGGATGGCCAGGGAGAATGGTGGTGGCATGGAGACGTACGTGCTCCGGCCAGAGGGCACAGACGTGCACACCACTGCTGCGTCAAGAAGAGCTCTCCATATCCTTCAAGACTG
Source organism: Panicum virgatum (assembly GCF_016808335.1). Lineage (NCBI taxonomy): Eukaryota > Viridiplantae > Streptophyta > Magnoliopsida > Poales > Poaceae > Panicum > Panicum virgatum. The sequence continues at coordinate 56,745,697 of NC_053138.1, forward strand.
CGCCGACTTCATCATCAAGCCATGAAGGTCTCGTGTGCATCACTCCAAGCTTCCATCGACTTCATTCGTGCTCCGCCAACGTGAGCTTCTGTCGACTTTATTCACATTCCATCGATGACGTGGCTGCAACTCCACATGGCCCTACATCTACCGTCGGCCGCACGTCAAGATACAACCACCTGATGGGTGGCGCACGGAGCACACAACCGCTAGGTAGAGCTTGGAAGCAAGCCTGCCGAGGCAGACGTTCTGCTACAGGAAGCCACATGCTAGTGGCTCCAGCCACCGCCGACGGAACAAGCTACTTCCTGCTATCCATTGGTGGCACTAATGATGATGTCAAGATGGCGTAACACAACAACGATATGATGTGCTGAACCAGTCGTTCCGCTTGAGGACGACATCAAGATGGCATGCTGCCCCGGGAGCTACGAGGCTGCCATGGAGTCAGGCTGCTATCCGACTCCACTACAGTGGCAGCCGAAGCCGAACTTGAAGACAATCAATTGTTTGTGCAGGCGCTGTATGGGTGTGCGCCAGCCAAACATGCACAAGCAAGCTAGTTTGTGCATGTGTAAAGGCGTGCGTGCCTGGCTATGCTAATGCCACAAGCTAATTAAGCTAGCACAAGGCAAGCAGGCCGGAGCTCAATAACGGAGCCCGATAAAAACACACAGGTGAACATGCCTCCGGACAATGGCTATAGCCAGCCCGACGGAGATGCAAGCACCTTCAGTGTCTAGAGGAATAGTGTCACACACACCGGCGACACGACGCATCGGTTCGCCACCCCGACTTGCATCTACACGATGCCAGAGGCGCACGAAGACGGTCGCCACCGCATGGCACTGTGTAAAATTAGCAAGCAAGGGGTGGAGAAGGACGGACGGACACCTACCTCGACTCCTTCATGCTCATCTACATCATGCATCAAGCTGCTGCAGCTCGTATTTGTTAGCGGCGACGTCACTAGCCGAAGAGCGAGCGCTGCGAGGCGTATCAGGTCGGAGCAAAGAAGAGCTGCACGGATGCTGAACGTGTGTATATGAAGATGGAAGGCCTGCTTTTAGTGCTGATCGATGCATTAGCAGCCTCAGGTTGCTGTGCCAAGAAGCCATGCAGGTCGCATCCTTCACGAGGCGCTTGATAGCAATGGCGCGTCGTCAAGCAAGAAGGCGGCCATTCTAGCTCCTCCCCTATCCGGAGCAGCACGTCAACTACACAAGAGGCCACAGCAACCTTCCGGCTGCCATACATGGGCTTCAGGACGCTACACGTGAAGAGCGGAAACCCCAGGCGATATGATTGTGCATGTGTCACCATGCGCAAGGCACATGCATGATGCGTATAAATGCACGTTCACCACCAAGGCAAGCTAGATGGGTACAAACAAGCTGGTTCGTACATGCTAAGAAGCAAGTTGATCGGAGCCCAAAACTAGAGCCCGATAAACATGCACCCATGGAATTCATTAGAGGTCGGCGGCCTACTGTCAAGGCGCCCATCAGCGACACTCAATGGCGGAGGTTAGTTGTGGCCAAAGGGGGCCATGGCCCCCCCCCCCCCCCCCCCCTCACCTTGCAAAATTTCCATTAGTTGAACAGTGATTTGACACTGTTCATTAGTTTAGTAGCTTCATTAACAAAGGCCGGCCCCCCCTGCTTCTTTGGTCAAGCTCCGCCACTGGCGACACTAGGCTCGTGTCTCAGGTCAGGGCCGCATCAAGAGTTCATGGCTGTTCCTCTGAAGAACGTCGCAGGCTCACTGCGCCATCAAGGAGGCCAGCCGGGAGAGGCACCTAGCGGCAACCAGCTGGTGTCCAAGTGATGTGCGGGTTCTGCAGCAGCCCGGAGGGAGCGCTCCATATCCTGTCGCCTTCTGCCTGCAACATCAAGACAACACTACGATGCCGACTACCGAGGCAAGTCCATTGTGCTACTCCTCGATGCCCTCGACTCCATGAGACGGTAGAGATAAGGGACGCACTCCATGACTGCTCCACCGACGTCCCAAGCAGGCTGCCATGTCTAGACTTCGCCAAGCTGTCGACATCATCAGAGACGACGCTGAGGCCCATATTAAGCCAATGGCTTGGTCAGCACGCTCATCACCAGAAGCAAGACCCTACCGCCCCGGTCCCAAGATGTTGCTAGTCTTCCAGCATTGTCTTCTACATCGACAATGACAACACCGGGAGCAAGACGATACTTTCCACGGTCTCCGACTGAAGCCGTTGGTCTTCCAGCGTCGCATTCTACATCAAAACCCAAGGCTGCACCATTCCAACTTCTGCCTACAATGCTGACGTTCTTCCGGCGCCGCCTTCAAAATCAACCACAACTAGGGCGACACCACAGTTCTCTGGTGTACTACGGCGCCGATGTTCTTCCGGCATCATCTTCTACATCGACAACAAAGGGAGAAGAACCTCACCTCCCCAGTCGTCTACACAGCCGATGGCTTCCCGGCACCTTCATCGACATCGACACCACAAGGAGAGGCACCTCACCTCCTTGGTCATCTACATCGCCGACAGCTTCTAGCGTCTTCCTCTGCATCAACAACACAAGAGAAGAGCACCATGCCTCTTCGATCATCTACACCGCTGATGGCTTTCCGCGACAACATCCTCTACACCGACAACACAAGAAGGAGCCCCACGTCTCCTCGATCGTCTATATAGCGACGACAGCTTCTCGGCATCTTCATCGACATCAACAACACCTGGAGTAGCACCACCTCCTTGGCTACACTGCCGACAACATTCGGCGTCCTCTTCGTCAACAATACCTACGGTGGCACCACCTCCTTGGCTACATCGCCGATAGCATCGCAACGTCTACTTTGTCAACAGTACTAGGGGTTGCACCACCTCCTCAACTACATCGCCGGCAACATCTCGGCGTCTCCCACTGCGTCAACACTGGGAGCGGAGGCACCATGTCTCCTTGGACATCTACACCGCCAATGAATATTCTGGCGTGACCGTCTGCATCGACACTAGGGGCAACTAGTGTTCCCCGATCATATGCAATGCTGATGCCATTCCGGTGCGATCTTCTACATCGACAACACTAGGGGTTGTTGTAAACCCCCTTTGCTCATCACCGCCGATGGCGTTCTGGCGTGTTCTTCTTCGTCATCAACACCAGGGGTTGTAGTGAACCCCCTCGCTCGTATCCATCACCAACGGTGTTTTGGCGTGATCCTCTTCATCGACAACACTAGGGGCAGTAGTGAACTACCTCCCCCCGTCTCCATCGCCGACGACATTCCGGCGTGGTTCTCTCCATCGACAACATCAGGGGCAGCAGTGAACCCCCACCATCATCTCCATCGCCGATGGCATTCCTACATGGTCTTTTATGTCAACAGCACTGGGGGCAGCAGCGGACTGCCTCCCTCGTCTCCATCGCCTACAACATTCCGGCGTGGTTCTCTCCATCGACAGCATCAGGGGCAGCAGTGAACCCCCTCCATCATCTCCATCGCCAATGGCATTCCGGCGTGGTCTTTTATGTCAACAGCACTGGGGGCAGCAGCGGACTGCCTCCCTCGTCTCCATTGCCTATGGTGTTCCGGCTTGATCTTCTCCATCAACAGCACTAGGGGCAGCAACGAACTGCCTCGCTCGTCTCCACCGCCGACGGTGTTCCGGCGTGATCCCATTCATCAACAGCTCTAGGGAAACAGTGCGCCCCCACGACCATATGCAGCGCTGATGGCATTTCGGCGTAGCCTTCAATACTGGGGGCAACAATGTGCCTCCTTGGTCAGCCAGACTGCTAGCGGCGACGTTTTGGAGTGACTTTCCACACGGCAGCATCACTGGGGGCAACATCTTGCATCCCCATCCATATGCACCGCCGATGATGTTCCGGCGTAACTTCCGACACTGGGGGCGGCAACATGTCTCCTCAGTCATCTATATTGTCGACGGTATTTCCGACTACACCTCCTAAATTCATCCAAGCTTTATGAGGTTCATATTTTTTGCATAAATCTTTTTGCCTCTTAGATGATCAGTGTGCATTCACCGTTGCACTAGCTACTTGGTTACCCTTTTCTTTCAAAGAAAAAAAACTGGACCTCACGCGTACTTAAAAAAACAAATAGCTATCCCTTCGGAATGTTCAGCTGCAGCGCAGGTGGGAACTGCCTCAGGACTGTCTGAAAATTCTCATGCTGGAGTTTGCAGCCGACGTCCCTCCACGCAACGTGTGCAGCTCATGCCAAGCGCGCTCTACTGGAGGTAGTGAGGAGATGACTTGGGCTACTCCTAAGCAACGAGGCGACCATGCTCCTTGCGCTTCTTGGCCTAAGGGGCAACACACTCCAGGGAAGATTATAGGAGAAGAGTAAGAAAAGGGCTACCTAGTGCAACACAAGTTTCATTCAGTGTGTAGCCACTTGCCATCCCTGGGATGTGAAAACAAGGGACCAAAAGAAAAAAAAATGCCTACGAGGATTCACTTAGATACACATAGGTGAATGGCAGTCCTCCAAATTCCTTGAGATCGTGACAAGCTTCAAGATTCAAGATCCAAGTTTCAAGAGGTCTCCAAAGAAGATGACCAAATCAAGCAAAAAAAAAAAGAAATGAACAAAGATCACTCTCAAGTCTAAATGATGAGAAGCCTCCAAAGAAGACGGCCCTGACTCAAGCATCAAGCGTGTCTGATCTCGGCGGAAGGCAGAAGGTTGCTGCTCACCATCCTCGGCAAAAGTAAGGGCAATACCCCTCGGCCTTTACCCGATAGCCTCCTACACCAATGCAGTCGTACCTATGTCTCCATGCCAAGGGGCACGAGTGAGTTGTGGTATTACTCAATGTGAAAGAGACTCAAGTAATGATTCTCATCACCTCCGGCAGAGTCATGGAAGCATGTGTCTACACTCGCAAGTACTTAGGCGGCAAAGCTGATCCACCTCGCCATGATCATACGGCGGCGACAGCTCAGTCCTTTGGCAGTCTGGTCCTGAGTTGCTCTTATAGCTAACATTCGTGGGAGGGCCAACATTTTTAAAAACTACAACAAAATGTGTTTCTTTAATCCAACCTCTTGCTTTGGATGCTTCATTTTCCCTGACTAACGAGCATGCACAAGCAACCTGTATGCTACTTTCTTAAGCATTGCAGGATCCTTTCGCTCTGCTTTGATGGGAGCAGTGCGGCGCACCAGTGCGGGATGGCGTCAAACTGTGAAACCCTTCGGTCCGGTCAGCTGGCACCACAGCAGCAAGGTGGTCGCGACTGGATTGATAAAGACCTCTCCACCAAGCGGTACGACATCTTCGTCGCAAGTTGGAGGCAAGGCGTTTTTGTTGGTCAATGCCGTAGCAGCTACACGGCCCCGACACAAACCTTCAACCATACCTGGGGAGCTAGCAAGAACATTCGCTAAGTATCCTTCCCAATGTACATCTTTAATTTTGTTTATTTTTTTTATTATTGTATCCCCTCTCTCGTTCCCCTTGCGTCCCTCTTGTGTGCTAACGTTTTACAGAAAGCTTGGCAAGATGGCATGAAGGAAAATACAAATCTTGATGAGGCCAGATCGGTATTTGTGTACATGGCTGCGCCGATTGTGCGCGCGCCCGGAGTGGAACCATCAAGAAACTGAAGAAGCATACAAGCAGAGGCTCCGCGTTGACATGGCCACGCCAATCCTGCCGAGCAGCTCCGACATGTGAAGCGTCAACGGCAACTCCACGGCAACTTCTACGACAGGCCAGCAACGCTCGCAGAACAAGCACGGAGGCAATGATGTGCATCGGCACTACTTCTACAGCCGTCCGGACGCCAACCCGGCCGGCGGCTAATAAGATATGCACATAAAATAGGGTAGTATCACAGACCGGCAGTGGCAAGGAGAGGCCGTGCTGTAATGTGTGCACCACAAAAGATATGTACAAATGTATCCAATAAAACATATATGGAGCAAATGTTACTTGCCCATGGAGTTCTATTACAAAATAAGAAGATGCACCTATGATGTCCCTTTCCCTCCTGTTGGAACTCGATCATGAAATTAACTGATCTCAAATGTGCTAAAGGATCCAACCGGAAGAGTTCCCGGCCGGGTTAGAAGCACTTGAGTTGCAAACTCGTGGTGTTATTAACAAAAAAAAAATTGTGTCAAGGAAAAGCCATCAAGAAGGAGTGCGTAACACTTGCATGGCCCTGTAGCTTTCATGGTGGTTGTTGCTTGTATGATGCAGCAAGAAATTCTTGCGCATCATCAGAATGTGTTGTAATGATGGTTTAGACACTTAAGCCGCGGCACTATGGCAGCCCGGATGCGGCTGCAGTGTAACAGTTCTTGTTGCCGGAGGCACCTGCAAGCCCCCGCCTCGGCGGCGATGGCTCGTCGTATCATGTGAGCACGGTGACTTCACGGCAGCCTCGACGCTTGACGTATAGTCAAGTCTGGGGTGCAGTCCGAATTAAGAGCGACTAGTGCCGCACGGGGCCCCATATATATATGGGTGACCAGTGAGGCCCTACTCTCAACAAAGATTTATTCTCACCTCCGGCTGCGTGTGTCTCGCCGACGCGTCGATTAATATACGGATTCTTTCCACCAATTCGAGCTCGGATTAGCTACGCATCCAACCTCAAATTGGTGAGGGGCATTTGTTTGATGAGATTTTGTGCAACTAATTTAAAATATGATTTTGTGAATCATATACATGAGTCATACAAGATCGAGGGACTAAAGTCAGCTGCATAATTGTCACGCCACGGGAGCTTAGCATGTGAATGAGGCCCCAAACAAATCATGGGAACGTGCAGAGTTCCATATGGGCGTCTACGCATGCAGTGCCGGTGCGTGTGTACGTACGGGACTGTGTGTACACGTACTCAAACCTGGAACAGCTGTGTGGCCAGGCCCGCACAATAGCCGTCGTGGCCTAGCAGATTCTAGAAGTATCATGATATCCCGAACTCTCTGGCCGTGACGACGACTCGGCGTATTGATCCGTAACAAAATGAGAGAAGCTTACGAACTAGCCGGCCGAGATGGGAATACGCGTGCATGCGCTAGCCTTGCTTCTAGCTTTCTCACGCACGTTCCTTTGGCCAGGCCCACGATGCAGTGAGCTTGCATGGCCCGGATGCTTATCTTGCTCGATTGAGATCACAGACGTATATCGATCTCTATCTCTCCGCTCTGCACGCTGAGCGGATGAGGCTTGCGGATTTCTCTCAACAGACTAGACGCGGCGCCAAGTAGAAAACCTAGGGGAGCCCGTCGCCCTACCCCCTGCCTATATAAAGGCACGTAAGCCTAAGTGCTAGGGGTTCTTCCTCTCCACGGGGGGAGCGCAGCCAGATGAAGGAGCCAGAGGAAGGTGCGCCCCCAGGCGATCTCCGTCGGATATGCCAACGCCGTGCACTTCCTGCTTGCCTTGACGAGCGGAGGAAGCCAGGTGAGATGCTTGTCATCGTCGCCAAGCTGCAGGCACCCTTCACCTCCGCCCATATCATCACAACCAGCAGCTGGCGGCTGCGCCGAAGTCGGGGAATCGCTGGCCGTCATCGCGCTCGCAATCTATCATCAGAACAAGAATCCGGCGACCACGTCAGAGTCGAGGGATCATATCGCTGGCGACATTCCAAGGTGAGATTCTTTGTATAATTGTTTAGGTGATCTTCCTTTGAACACAGGGTTGGCGCACGGAGACTAGCTTGCTGGACTACCTCCGATTAAGCTGCCATGGTCGTCGTCTTCTGTCTTTGCTTCGCGTTCTCCATGCATGATGATGGTGGTGGTGTAGATGGGGCGTCGGCATCGTCATGGCCTCGTCGGTGTCCATGAGCCGGTGTAGCGCAGCTGGAGCATCAGCAGCACCCGCCCGTGTCGTTCGGCCTCGTCGGTCTCGAACGGCGTGGTAGTCACAGTAGTAGGATGTCGATGCGTGGAGAAGACTTGAAGCTGGACCGAGTCGATGTTGTGGCAGCTTAGTCGTGGTCGAGGTAGTCGATGTTGTTGATGAAGAGGGTGTCGCCAACCCATGAGCATGTTTGGTGGTGGTGGTGGTGGTGCAGATGTAGATGGCGTCGGCGTCATCCATGGTCTCGTCGGTCCATGAGCCGGTGCAATGGTGATGGGACATCAGCGGTGTCGGTCTATGAGCCGGTGCAATGGTGATGGGACATCAGCGGTGCCCGCCTAAGTCGTCCGGCCTCTGTGACGGAACCGCCAAATTAAAACTCTAATTAAGCGTAATGGCCGTCATTTGAACACATCGGGCGCATTAGCTTAACGGCTTAATTTGGCGATCCTTTCTCAACCCACGGCCCGATCGAAACAACACCGGTAGTCCCACGCGAAGATGGGCGCAGATGGTACAAGCACGACCCATTACTTAAAAATACAAGAGCGGACACGATATGAAACATTAAGTTTTACAAACCAAGTTCAAATACATGAATAATTTACAAACATAACTTTACAATTGACACGACTGAAGTTCCAATATAAAAGATCCTACAACTACTCTATATTTCACCAGTTCTGATCTAACAAGACCGGTCAGACCGGTGCTCCCAACCGGTCGGACCGGTCGGCACTACCCGTCGACGCCACCGGTCAGACCGGTCACACTGACCGGTCAGACCGGTCTGCATAAAACAAACAGACTGCACACTCAACCCTTCAGCGTACAACCCGAACAATCCCTAACCTAGGGGTCTCGCTCCTCGACCTGCCACCCCTCTGCATCCCGGCGGATGAACTTGACACAACAGGGGCAGAAGTCAACGTCCGGGTGTCCTGTAATAAAAAGTGGTGGCAACAAACCCTGAGTATTCTAATACTCAGCAAGGCTTACCCGACCAGTGGGTATAACTTAGCCCACATAACTAGACATGCAAGACTTTTGGCTGCTGGTTATTTTTGCAGAAAAAGGCTCTAGAAGTGAGTCCTTATTTTCCCTCTTTTAGCTCCAAATTCTATATTCATAAATCATTAACTATTATTTGCACCTGCTAAGCAATCATAACAACATGGAGTAATAATTCCTGGTAGACCTTACTACTCATCACTTAAAAATCCATATAGTATCACTACGATGTGGTGCTGTGATCAAGGTGCTCATATCCGAGATGCGACGTACGGCGGATCGATCCGATTTAACCTTGCAAGGTGGACCTAACCAACACGGCGCGTATAGGCCCCGTCGGACCCCACGCACCAACCATTCCCCTCCCCACCTCGAACTACAGGACCGCCCCACCATCATATGGTCAGCCGAGCTCAACGTGAGACCATCAAAAATAAACATGCATCCCCATTTCTCCGCGACTACTCGACTACCCCAGGAGGTGAGTTGAAGTCCTGTACTTTCGAAGCAAAGCAGTACTAGGCTTACCGGTTTCGACTACCTCCTACTCCCGGCATGCGGTTAGTACAATTCAAACTCGATCACAGGGCCAGGCAACGAACGGTCCTTAACCGACACAGGCGGGGCTAACCTCTCCCCGCCCGGTCTCCAACTTCCTTTCCTTCTTTATCTAATTTAACATTCCGTAATTTTTGATTGACTAAATGCCCTATATCTCGCGAGTGACCCGAAAATCACTCGACTTCTACCGAGTTCTCTTAAGCATAGCATTTCTATCGTCTTCTATATACTAGTATAACTCGAGGAAACCTAGGGATCATGCAACTAGGGTTCCAAACAATTCCTGAACCTAATGCACAAGTAATAGAAACATAATTATAGGTGTCATAATTTGAAATAAAAGGATGTGCACCGGGGCTTGCCTTGCGCCTGCTGCTCAACACTGGGGTGAGTGGGGCCTTGGGCCGACTCCCCGCGAACCTCCTCCTGCGGGGCTGGCCCCTGCGGCTCCTGTGGCTCCGCAACCACTGCGTATACGGATCCCTCGGCGACAACGTCTACACGTATGCAATGATATGAGAATGTATGCAAATACGATATGCAACAACAATCCTTAAAATGCCCAAGTAGAAACACTACAAATTTACCCCAAATTTACCCAATTCTACATCCAACAGTTCTATTAAAACCCAGAATTTCCGGACTCATACCCGGAGTATCCGGATTCCGAAATCCGGAGTTTCCGGGCCTATACCCGGAGTTTCGCCCGGAGTGTCCCAAACCCGGAGTATCCGGGCCTATACCCGGAGTTTCGCCCGGAGTTTTCAAAACCCGGAGTTTCCGGGCTTATACCCGGAGTCTCCGGGCTTGACAGCATTTTCGCCCCAAAACTGGAATCTTGATTTGTGGCAAAACCACCCCACCAAATTTGAAACCCTCTTGAATCCTAGTTGAAGGATGCATATAGAGATGATTGACCAAAGGAAATTACCTAGAACATCCTAAAACAACCAAATCGGCGAGCCCTAGCTTTTAGTACCTTGAACTAGTCCCTCTTGCAAGAACTCGAAAACGTTGTCGCCCCAAGGTGGAATACTTGTAGAAGATGATTCCCCCACGCCGAATGAAGCTCCCTTGGCCTTGGAACTAAGTTGAAATGGAAGATTTCGGAATCTAGAGCTTAGGGGAGAGGGAGAGCTAGTGAGGGAGGTGAGGGGGAGAGAGGTAACGGGAGAGAGTGAGAGTGAGGGAGAGAGAGAGAGTGATAGTTTCCATTTAATTGATTGTGGGGTCCAGATGTCCAAATTATGAAAATAGAAACTCCACACCCGGAGTATCCGGGCCAATGGCCGGAGTATCTGGGTGTTACAATCCTTCCCCCTAAAAGAAATCTCGTCCCGAGATTTAATCAATGCGCTAAATGGAAAGTTAGGAATTGACGAGTACCTTGATAATATTGTAGCAATTCTGGACATTTAGTCCGAACAAATTCCTCTGTCTCCCAAGTTGCTTCCCGCTCGGAGTGATTACTCCACTGCACCTTATAGAATTTGCTGGTTTGATTTCGAGTAACTCGGGTTTTGAAATCAACAATTTTCACCGGGTGCTCGGGGTACACAAGATCGGGCTCCAATTGTAACTCATCTATATCCACAATCTTGGCGGGAACACGGAGGCATTTTCTGAGCTGCGAGACATGGAATATATTATGGACCGTGGATAAGTGGGCGGGAAGTTCCAGGCGATACGCTACCGGCCCACATTGCTCAACAATAGGAAAAGGCCCAACATAGCGAGGTGCAAGTTTTCCTTTGACCCCGAACCGTTGGACCCCCCTCATTGGAGATACCCGCAAATAGACATGATCCCCCACTTGGAATGAGATAGCTTGCCGCTTTTTGTCCGCATAACTCTTTTGGCGGGATTGAGCCGGTTTCAAATTTTTTTGGATGAGCTGGACTTGATCTTCAGCTTCATTAACTATATCCGGCCCAAAGAAATTTCTCTCCCAAGCTTCCGACCAATTTAATGGCGTTCTACACCTCCGCCCATATAATGCCTCGAAAGGAGCCATTTGGATACTCTCTTGGTAGCTGTTGTTGTAAGAAAATTCTGCAAGCGGCAGACATTCATCCCACTTTTTACTATAAGAGAGTACACAGGCTCGCAGCATATCCTCCAGAATTTGATTGATACTCTCTGTCTGGCCATGCATCGTCAAGCCGCCGCCTTCGCCCGGGGCGAAGTTCTCACAGGGGAGGAGCGGGAGTCCAGCCATCGGGACCCCATCGATCTGCTCGTCGTCGACGGCTCAGCCGCTCACGTCTACCTCGGCCCGGATCGACCTGCTCACAGTCGACGGCTCAGCAGCCCGCGTCTACCTCGGCCCGGCGCTCGTCGAATCATCATCCAATCCACATAGCCATGGTGCCGTACAAGAGCACGCCCGACGAAGTAGAAGTCGAGCTGACAATGAAGACAGGTGGCCGGTGGCCGGCAGCGAGATCCACGCTGCATGTCGAGGCCCGGCTGCTCAACCGGCGACGACGGCGCTGCCACGAAGTCATCGAGGCACAGCCCGGCGGGGCTGACCCCGCACATCTCAACCCGTCTGCTGCACCAACGACGACACTGAAGCGCGCCACGATGAGGCCGGCAGGCACTTCCTGCTTGCCTTGACGAGCGGAGGAAGCCAGGTGAGATGCTTGTCATCGTCGCCAAGCTGCAGGCACCCTTCACCTCCGCCCATATCATCACAACCAGCAGCTGGCGGCTGCGCCGAAGTCGGGGAATCGCTGGCCGTCATCGCGCTCGCAATCTATCATCAGAACAAGAATCCGGCGACCACGTCAGAGTCGAGGGATCATATCGCTGGCGACATTCCAAGGTGAGATTCTTTGTATAATTGTTTAGGTGATCTTCCTTTGAACACAGGGTTGGCGCACGGAGGAACCGGGAGACGTGCTCATCCTCTCCGCGCCATGCATCGTCAAGCCGCCACCTTCGCCCGGGGCGAAGTTCTCACAGGGGAGGAGCGGGAGTCCAGCCATCGGGACCCCATCGATCTGCTCGTCGTCGACGGCTCAGCCGCTCACGTCTACCTCGGCCCGGATCGACCTGCTCACAGTCGACGGCTCAGCAGCCCGCGTCTACCTCGGCCCGGCGCTCGTCGAATCATTATCCAATCCACATCGCCATGGTGCCGTACAAGAGCACGCCCGACGAAGTAGAAGTCGAGCTGGCAATGAAGACAGGTGGCCGGTGGCCGGCAGCGAGATCCACGCTGCATGTCGAGGCCCGGCTGCTCAACCGGCGACGACGGCGCTGCCACGAAGTCATCGAGGCACAGCCCGGCGGGGCTGACCCCGCACATCTCAACCCGTCTGCTGCACCAACGACGACACTGAAGCGCGCCACGATGAGGCCGGCATGGAGCTGCCGCCGAGGACGACAGCGTCGGCGCTGCTGACTTCAGGCTGCCGCAAGATGATGCCGCCCCAGAGAGCTGCGCGGAGCCGAGAAGCCAATCTGCCACTCGGCCGAACACGCACTCGCGCACAAGTCCATACGTGCATGACCAGAGATGTAAGTGCACCACACATGGCTAGCAAGCTAGCTAGTTACAGTGCCATGCACCACAGAGCGTACGTGCATCACAAAGAAGCAAGCAAGGGAGCAAGTTGCACGTACCTGCAGATGTCTGCCTCGCCATCGCTCCGCCTACGATCTCGCCGGCTCTGCATCGACTACCCACCTCTACAACGACTACGATGCCGGTCGAGACCGACGAGGCCGAACGACTCAGGCGGGCGCCGCTGATATCCCAGCACCGTTGCACCGGCTCATGGACCAACGAGGTCATGGATGACGCCGACGCCATCTACACCACCGCCACCACCACACATGCTCATGGGTTGGCGACACCCTCTTCATCAACAACATCGACTACCTCGACCACGACTAAGCTGCCACGACATCGACTCGGTCCAGCTTCAAGTCTTCTCCACGCATCAACATCCTACTACTGTGACTACCACGCCGTTCGAGACTGACGAGGCCGAACGACACGGGCGGGTGCTGCTGATGCTCCAGTTGCGCTACACCGGCTCATGGACACCGACGAGCCCATGATGATGCCGACGCCCCATCTACATCACCACCATCATCATGCATGGAGAACGCGAAGCAAAGACAGAAGACGACGACCATGGCAGCTTAATCGAAGTTACTCCAGCAAGCTAGTCTTGCGGAGGTAATTAACCGGGAGCTTTCCGAGGCTCCGGGAACCAGAAGACCAAATCGCCCAAGTTAGATCTGCCCAACGGCAGCAAGCTATGGAGCGCACACATATGTATGGGAAACTGTATTTGTATTTTACAAAAATATGAATAAAACTTGTGTTCCCGTCTCTTTTGTCTTTTGTGTATTTTTAATATACACCGGCACGCCCGCATCTTCTTTATTTCCCACACAGAGAGAATCTTGTGTGATTTTTCTCTCATAACAAATAAGTAGAAATTCCTAATAAGTACTCCCTCTGTATCAGTTTTAGAAGTCTATCTAATACTGATACGGAGGGAGTATATACATGTTGTTAAGATTTTTAAAAAAAAATGGTATAGTATGTTGTTAGGTTACAAAACTGTGTGATTACACATTCACGAAGAGGAAATAATGGACGCGTGTGGAGGAGGGGTCAGACCCATCATCAAAAAGCTAGATAGGGTCTGTCTGGGCCCGGTGGGCCTGACGGTTGGGCCGGGCGGCCCGTCGAGGCGCCATTTCAATTCAGTAGCTAGCTTCGTCGTTGCCTCCCTCCCTCCCTTCGCCGCTCCTCCCTTCGCCACCGCTGCGCCTCCCTCCCTCCCTCCATCCACAACGGCGCTGCCATGGGCACTAAGCTCGCCCGCCGCCGAGGTGGCTCCAAGCCCTGTGCGTCACACGCCGAACAAGCGTGCAGCCACATCGGTCGGCAAGCAGTCCCCGCTCGGGGCGGCGGCGGCGGCGGAGGCGTGGCAGAGGGAGGGAGACGGTGGTGGAGGGAGGGGCAACAAAGTAAGGGAGGCACGACAGAGGAAGGGAGGCGGCGGAGGGAGGGAGGCGCGGCGGCGAAAGGTGGCGAAAGGTCGCCGAAGCTGCCGGAGCCGCCGGACCCCGGCTGCGCGTTGCCGTCGGCTACGACGAAGTTGTTCGACTGCTGGCCGCCGCCGTTGCCGCCGACGACGAAGCTGGTGCTGGCCGGCTGCCCGCCGCCGCCCCCGGGACTCGGCTTTTTCGCGGGGGTGTTGACGGCGAAGCTGGCTTGCTGCGGGTGGTTAGACGACGACGCCGGCAGCGACGAAGAAGCCACCGAGACCAACGGCGCTAGCAGCAGCGCAACAACAGCAACGGTGGCCCGACCAACAACAGGTGACGATGCTGCATTACAAATGTGCCCCATGGCTGAATGCAACAAATTTAACAGATTGATCGAGAGAGAAGACGACCTAAATTGACTGATTTTTAGCTATAGCTAGGCATTTCTAGTGATAATTTTTTGTCTAATTTTTGAGAGAATGGGATTCTGGGCCATTGTATTCATAGGATTGGAGGGAGAATGGGAGGGTGCATGCAACAGGAGCCTTTTTTTTGTTGGCTGGTCCTCCTTGATCCTTGTAGAGTTATAGGAAAGAGCATTGCCTCACCTCTACCTTATTTTTAGCTGGGCCTGGGCAGTATTAGTTCATGTGGACTTACTATAACACCATGGCAGGCAGGGGGTCAAAATGAATTGGTGATATTTTTTGCTACTTTTTTCCCAGCTAAATAGAGAGGATCGTGGAAGGAATGGATAGAAACCGGGCCAGCCCACAATTACTGATTGTGGGCCGAAATTCAGGCCCGCTAAGATTGGTGGTTCTCTCTCTCTCTCTGTTTTTTTCTGCGAGTAGTGGTAGTGGTTCTGCCTCCCTACTGATTAGACTTCACCTTCTAAAAAAATACTGATTAGATTTCACATATTATGAACAAGGATTAAGTTTCTTTTCCAATTTTATTTTATATTTACCTTGTTTTCAATTGCAGCTATCAAGAGAAAATCATCAGTATTTAGCTGAATATTTGTACCTCATTCGAAAAAGACCTAGCTACAGAGAGAGGACTCTCCTAATAACGATCAGTAGAGAACCCCCAACCTTCACCGTCCATATGTTGCATATGAACCATGATGAGCATATACATATCAATCTCAACTTTAAGAAAAATAATAATTCTACAATCATACATTCAAATAAAAGTTTGATTATACCATTATATTCATTTTAATAAGAGTTTCGAAATAAGATCCCACATGAGTGTGATTATGTTTTGCTCAAAGTGGTGAAGTTAATTTTTCAAAAACAAACCTTACTTTCCTCTGCCATATAAATTAGTTACTTCGTATCATGTATATATACTATTGGCTGGCAAGTTACTTCATGTCGTGAAGAAGAAAGTTATTTTTTCTAAAATTTGTACACTACAATGTCACTTTTTTCTTAACTTCCACGAAATATATAAGTTACTTTTCTTAATAAAGGCGCGCATCAAAAAAGTTACTTTTTCTAACATTAATGTACTATGAAGTTACTTTTTAATAACTTTCACGGAGTCCAAAGTTACTTCCTTAGCACTTATTTTTATGGTAAATGTGATAACTTTCCTTTCTTGAAAATCTGGTGGGATTAGAATTTTCATATTAAGAAAGTTGGAGAGCTCTCCTCTTAAAACTAAGGCTTCTTCATTTTTTTTTACCTTTTTTCTAGTGGACCGACAAGTTGTCCTTTCTTGGTTGTGCCAATGCAAGGGTTATTTCTAACCATTTTCCCCTTATAAATGGTCCATGGCTTTTATATGTGGTATAATTTGGCCGGAAGGGGAAAACACATCCCAACCAACATTAAAAAAACATTAGCCACTTATATTAATTCTTGATTACACTTTTTTTTAAAAAAACTATATCGGTTGTTTGAGAAAGATTCTAAAAAGGGCGAGAGATGGGAGACGGAGAGTGCTCTTGTGTCTTGTGGTCCTGGCCCAGAGATGTTTATATAGGCACCCTTGGAACTCATTTTTTTAGGTGCTTTTAATGCGGGGTGCTTATCTCGTGCGCGGGGCGGCATGGTTCCTGTTGTCGAAGCTATTTTTTTTAAAAAAAAATAAATTCTAAATAGAGAGGTCTATCCATTTAGTTTTGGGAACAAACTGCAAGAAAGCATTTGTCTCGAAGGAAAAAAAACGTAGGCAGGTAGATAGTTTTGACGAGCAGCATCAACTAACATCATCTTATCTCTCGCGACCGCACAGTCTGCCAAGTTTTACGACTCATCGCACAGTAAGTGTAGCAAGGTCAGCTCCGGCCGAGGCTACTTTAATTGTTCCGTATTTTTACTCCCTCAGTTCCAAATTGCATATCATTTCGATAAATTTGAATACATATGTTTTGTCATACACCTATATGTACATTTGTGTCTAGATAGCTAACAAAATTTACTCTATCCGTTCTAATTTTTTTTATTTTTCTGACCCTAAATTTGACTACTTGTTTTTTATTAAAAAACTTGTGCAAAATATCACTAAGGATAATTTAAATTTAACTATGCTTATATAAATTTTTTGAAAAAGATGAGTGATTAAATTTGAAGTCAAAAAATTATAATTCAAAACAGAAGAAATATTTACGTATCTAAATTTATCAAAACAAACTACAATTGGAAACGAAGGTAGCTGTACAAGTCAGTGTGCGGTAGGTAAACGTACAGCTACGTGCCCGGACCATACGGTCCAATCAGCCACTCGAGCACCACTCGCCCGTCTTCGTGCTCTCCAACCCGTACGGCTGGACGACGACGGCGACCGCGCCGACCACCGCGGAAAAAGCAGCGCCGCCCGGCGACCGGAGGCGGCGGCCACGTTGACCGCGCGCGAAGCTAGCAGCTTAGATCCCCGGCCGTCAGTTAAGCCCTAATCCCGCGACTTACTAATTAATCAGCCAACGATGGCCGTCGCTTTCAGGATTAGAGCCTCTCGCGCAATAGACATGCGATTGACGTGTTAAACTAGGAGCAGGGGGCTCTCGGTTTGACCGTTGACCGTGACCGGCCCGTGATGCGCGCGGGTGTGATGACGTGGCCGCGCCGCCGCCGGCAGATGACTTTGTGCTGTGAGTCTGTGACTTGTGACCGCGAGCTTGTTCCCTTTTTCCCCCTCCTGCCGTGCTCACTTCGACGGTTCAATTCCAGCACGTGCTGCTACTACCATTTTACGGCCACGTCCCTCTACTTCTTTTTTTTCCTATACCGTTGAGATGCTCAGCTCGAGCACGTCACGCAAAATAAAAACTGTAGGAGTTTTGTGCTGCCCTTAGTTAGTCACTCTAATTTGTATAGTAGTTAGCTCTTTTTTATAGTAGGTACACCATTAATACATGTTATATTTGTATCTCTCATAAATTTTATTAGTTCTTATGTTGAGGTTGGCTGTAAGCTAACAGCCGTTCCTCTCTCCTCTCCTCTCCTCTTCTCTATCTTAGCATTCAATCTACTTACAAACTGTTATTATACTTCTAAACCTCGAACCTATTGTTGGTAGGTCTTTTTTTTTATCTCCATTTATTTATACTTTTTCTTCCGGTGTAGTGTAGGTGTACCGTTGGAATATTGTGCTCTCTTTTTCCTTAAAAAGTCATTTTGTGTTTTAAAATTTGACATTTCGAACAAGCGAATTGCTTTAAAAATAAACTATTGAACTTGCCATGGACGTCGTACATATAAGAAATAATGGAGCCAGTACTAATTTAGTAAATCGATGGTTATTTACAATGTTAGATTTCAGCTTCAAACTAAGCCTAACTAAACTGGTTAGGTTTCCACTCGTGTCCTAATACTCAACTTAGCACTGGTACAACTAGGGATTAACAACACTATTCTTTTACCCGTAGGTGATGTGCTCTATATGACAGCGAGGAGTCTCTTTTTGCATATGCTTATAAATATAACACGTGTGTACATTTATAAGATGAGTTTGCTCACGCATGTTACTGGCTTAGTCTTCGAAGATGCTCATAAGGGTGGGATTTGCGTACGTGTGTTCATCGGAGTGAGTGCATGCGTTGTTAGTGTCTGAATTGTACTGTGTAATTTTAAAAAATGCATCTCTTGTCTTTCGCATATCAGGTTGAGTAGAAAATCATTGTGTTATTCACCACGTCATTTCCCATCTTTTCCTCTTTTTTTATAGTTTCAACTTGGCGCGTGCCGCAATCTCTCTCGCTCTCGGCATCACGTACGTATGAGATTTTAGATTTTTATCATCCGATCCTTTCCGTGCAAAATCGTGGAAAGCTTTTGCATGTTAAGAAAAAGTTGATGCCAAAGGAAGGTGTTGAGAAGCGGACAGGTGCATGACATCCAGGCCAAATGCCTAACACTCTACCTCTAACCAATTGCTTGTCGATCAAGGTCAAGCAGGTGCATATGCAAGCTCCCAATTCAGGGTTTTTTTTGGTCCCCAAGCTTTTCAAGGAACCGTAAAGCAGGCTTTATTCCTTCCAAATCTGCTTGTTGAGTGGCCTGATGCCATTAGTGGACATGAGCAGATTCAGAAGCAATTGCATCAGTTCTTGCAGCAGCACATGCTCAATGCCCTCTGCGAACTGGAAAAGCTTTAGATGTACCAAAGCTACGGCTGGGGATTCTCACACGTGGTTCGGGGAATTCTAGTGGAGGTTGAACGGATGATCTTTGGGAGAATCTCTTGCTGGACAGGAGTTGGAGCTAGTAGGTGCAAGCCATACATGCATAGATGATAGATGCAGTGCTGTGGCTTTGTGATGGAGAGTCTTTGTGTGATGCAGATTGAAGACAAAAGAGAGTCCTCTACTGTGTGCCTTATCTTTCTCTTCCTGCTGTCTTCTCTCCTGCTTTCTTCTTTCACATTGTGAGCAAGGCAGATATGAGTGGAGTTAGTTCTCCTATCTAGCTAGCTAGTGGTATATGGTGCAGATACTTTCTTCCTTTTTTTTCTTGAGGATATTATTTTGAGCTAGTCTCTCTCAGTGCAATGCTGGTACGGTGCACATGTCTGATGTGTTTTCTAAAAAAACGATGAATAGTGAATATTAAGGGGAAAAATTATGCTGGTACGGTACACATGTCTGATCTGTTTTATAAAACGATGATTAGTGAATATTATGAAAAAAATTAAGGTATATTGATTATTGCATTATTAGTTACTCTACAACAGTATTAAGTATTTCTAGAAAAAAAATCACCTATTCTACACGCAGATTTGGGGAGACATTTTGGACGCACATAAGTAACTGCCCAAAATCAAACTTTCATTACCAATAAGGCAATAATCCGTATACTTGTACATTGCACAATGTTGAACACAAAAGTCATAAATATAATCATACCCTCCTTTCAACCTCTATAAGAATAATATGAATCTTAAGAGGCAAAAAAACAAAGAAACAACCCAAAAGGATATATAAGGAATTAAGGGGGGGGGGTTATATACAAACTCTCTTACAGTATCTTTTGGAGTTAGAATATATACTAACTATATATGATTCCCTTTTTCTTAAGTTTTCAAGCTAGCTATCATCACCCACTATAGTCACTAATCGTACTATATTCGTTTTTAATTTCAACCCTTTGAAAAACATAAAATTAAATCGCTCATTGGATCTTCCAGATGTCCTCCAAGGCCCAAAAATTATTCTCGGTAATCATGCCCTCGGAGAAGCCTTGCACCCACCCACTGAGCTCCGGGTCCTGAAACTGTCCGCCGCCGCCGCCGCCGGCAGTTTGCCCCGCCGCCGACTGATCGACCGCCGCCGCCGCGGCCGGCCACAGCCCTTGGTGGTTCGCCTCGTGCGCCCAGCACCCCCCGCCGCCGCCCACGACCGCCGCCATCTCCCCGGCGGCGTGCAGGTTGATCGCGTAGCCGCCGCCGAGCCCCGCCACGTCGTCGTACGACTCGGCCGTGGTCGCGAAGGACTCCGAGGACGAGGTGCCCATCGTCCCGGCGGCGGACAGGCCGACGTCGGCGGCGTGCTGCTGGTGGTGCTGCGCCTGGTGGAGGAGGAGGAGGCTGCGGCGGTGGTGGTCGTCGGCGGCGTCGGCGGCGAGGTGCGGCGTCCAGAGGTAGCGCATGGCGTCCTTGAAGCGCTTGCTGTTGGCGTCGCAGTTGAGCTGCTTGGCGTGCTTCTGCACCCGGGTCCTCCAGTAGTTCTTGATCTCGTTGTCCGTCCTCCCCGGCAGGTGCTGCGCGATCTTCGACCACCTGATCGATCCAGGACCGGAATGCAATTAAATCACAGACGCTCGGGATCACGATGGAATAATTAATGGAACAACTATGCATGCAACAAGAACTTTCTAGAGAGAGAAAGCTAAAGCTACTCCTACATTGTGTAGAGAGAGAGAGAGGCGTGCAGCTTTGAGACGCGTGCAGCTTTCAAATGCACAGTGTGTGTGCCGCTGGAGTGAAAGTGATCGATGGGCATCTGTGTGCGTCCGTTTCTTGAATCCACTTTGAGAAGAAGACTTACTTGCACGGTCAGAACTTCGCCTCGTGCACTATAAAAAAAAAAGAACTTCGCCTCGTGCAGTCGTCTACGGGTAGCCGTACCGTGCACGTGCGTACAAATACGGTCGGTGACCGGCGGATGTGCGTACGTGTACGTGGACACGTCGGCCGCCGTCAAGTGGCCGGCCGGCTGGCCGTCGTCGGCGAAGCTGGCCGGCCGGCCGGAACAGTGATGGTGACGGTGGCGGTACGGTAGATGCTACTGATTAATTACGAGCTAGGATCGGAGGAGGTGATAGTGATGGGGCGAGTTTTGATTATGAGTTGAGTGATGGTTGATTAATTACCGGTTGCCCCAGCGGGTGTGGAGGTCGAGGATGAGGAGCTGCTCGTCGGCGGTGAAGTTGCCGCGCTTCACGTCGGGCCGGAGGTAGTTGAGCCACCGCAGCCGGCAGCTCTTGCCCGTCCGCTTCAGCCCTGCACGCGTGTGTGTAGAGCTCGATCGATCAGCCATGGAGATGGGGAGAGCGGTGGCCGGCGGCGGGCTGGCCGGCGCGCTTATTACTGTGGGCGGCTAGGCTATAGCTTACCGGCGGCGCGGGCGAGGGAGTTCCAGCGGCCGTCGCCGTGGTCGGCGATGTAGTTGACGAGGGTGAGGTCCTCGTCGACGGTCCACGGGCCGCGCCGGAGCTCCAGCTGCTCCTCCTGATCCTGCGCCGCCCCTCCGGGCTGCCCGTGGTCGTCGTCGAGCTCAGCAAGAGCCCCCGGGGAGCACGCCCTGCTCCTGCTCCTGCTCCTCTGGGGTTCGGCCATGCTCGTTGTTGACTGCTAATGAATCAGTTGGAGAGAGAGAGAGAGAGAGAGAGAGAGAGAGAGAGAGAGAGAGAGAGAGTTGGTATCTATCTATAGCTTAATCGAGAAGTGTTGGGGGGAGATAGAGAGACTAGGGGGATTAGTGGGAGAGGGATGGCAACTGGCAACTCCTTTTATAGCCGGCCGAGAGAGAGATAGAGAGAGAGCATGCGAGAGAATTTAGACTCTGTTTGAAAGGTGCGAGAGACAAAAAAAGAAGAAGAAGATAGTTGCCTTTAAGCTTAGTTAAAATTTGTATCTGCTTCGTTCAGAGCTCACTTGAAAGGTTACAAACCACAGCTTGGGTTCTTTTTAGCAGGCGCAGCGCCGTTGGATTGGAATCTGTCAATGGAAAATGACGATCACATTATATACTCGAGTCGATTTTCTGTTGATTATTGAAGACAAGCATCTTCAATTGTTTTTTAGTTTATATCAAATGGGGGCCTACACCTATTGAATCTTAGTTTCCGTTTGAAAGTAAGTTAATTTCCAGCCAAAAGGCACTACTACAAAAAACGATTTTGCGAGGCGCTTTGAAAACAGCTCGGAGGCGGGCATGTTAAAAAACCGCATCGGTTAATACCTGCGATTAACTGAGGCGGTCATTTTTTATTAACCGAGACGGTTACGAAGAACTGCCTCTCAAAATCCATTGACCGAGGCGGACGCCTTAAAGTGTCCGCCTCGGTTAATACCAGGCCCAAGCAAGGCCGAATGAGCCCAGTTATTCAGAAGGAGTATATAATGAAATAAATCCTAAGTCTCCCTCCTCACTTCCTCTTCCACTCCTGCCGCCGCACCCCTCTCTCTCTCCACCCCTGCCCCTGACCTGCCCCGATGCCGGCCCTAACCCTCCCCACCCGTCGGCCCTCCCTCCCCTCCCGAGAGGGCCCGCCGCCGCCGCCCCTCTCTCCCTTCTCCCTCTCCCTCTCCCGCGAGGCGGCGTCCCTGTCCATCTCTCTCCCAGGGCGGCGCGGGCAGGGTAGCCCTCTCCTCCAGCGGGTGCGGCCGCGGCGGGCGGCGCGGGTGTAGGAGTTGCGGCAGCGCTCCCCTCCCCCCGAGCTCCTCCACCATCGCGAGGTGCTCCCCTCCCTGCGGCGTGGCGTGGTGGATCCGGTCTCCCCGCGGCGGATCCGCGCGGCTGGGGAGGCCAAGTCCGGCGACGGCGCGGCCCGAGGCCTGATCCGGCTGCCCGGGGCCGGATCCGCGAGGCCTAGCGTGTGGGGGGTGTGGTCCCTCCTAGCGCGGTGCGGCCTCTTCGATGACAGCTCGTCGGGGGCGCGGCCCCTCCGGACCGGCGAGAAGGAGCTCCGGCGCGGCGGCCGGACCGGCGAGGAGGAGGGCGGGGGCGGACAAGTGGCCCCACACGGCGGCAGCGGCTCCTCCCTCCCTCCCTCCCTCCCTCCCGGCGTGGATCAAGGCCGGGCGCGGCGGATCTGTCCATGGGGGCTCGACGCGCGGCCCCCAGCGGCAGATCCGGCCAGCGGGGCTCGGCGCGCGGCCCCCGGCGGTGGATCCGGCCAGCGGGGCTCGGGCGCTCGGCGCGCGGCCCCCGGCGGCGGATCTGACCAGCACGGCGGCGCGGGTGCCACCAGATCTGGCGGCGGCTGCGTGATGGGCTCGATGGGCACAGATGGGCTCGGCGGGCTTTCTTTTTTTATTTTTTATTTGATTTACCGAGGCGGGCAGAAAACCGCCTCGGTTAATGTCTCATTAACCGTGACGGTATGTCCGAGGCGTTTGGCTTGCCCGCCTCGGAAAAGCGATTTTGACCGCCTCAGAAAAGGATTTTTGTAGTAGTGAGGGTTTTTTTGACTGCCAGCTAAATGTCCCTCGAGCAAAAATTAAGTTTTCAAGATTTGAATGAATACATGTTCACGCAACAAACAGTTTAAAGGCCCTTTTGAACCCATTGTTGGAAATATACATTTGCCAAATTTCCATACTTATGAGTTAAGGTCTATTAGTTTAGTTGGTTGTATGTGATCACTGAGGCCAAAGAGAAAATTCCATTTTTTTTAATGTCAGTTTTGTTCTAGTTGAATACATTGCTTTGTCATGCATTGAGAAAAGGATTAGTCCAGTGCATGTGTGATCTCTCTACTCAAAACCATTTCCGAAAAATATCTACGGCAACAATCTTTGCACAGCCACCAAAAGTGACCAGTTTTCCATCAACCCAAGCCAGCAACTCTCTCTCTCTCTCTGTCTCTCTCTCCACGCCACATGATGTACTGAAAACGTACAGAGAGCACCAATGCATCACTGCTTCATCATCTTCCATCTCACATCACCTTGTTGATGTATGCTAATTCCAGCTCACGTCGACACCACGTGAACAATACCACCTTTCTCTCTCATCCCTCCCTTTCTCTCTCTTCTCTCTCTTTCTCTTGGCGATAGGCGCAAAAGCAACTTCTCCTCGGATCGGTTAGCCGGCCATGTCAAAAACGGAGACGCATCGATGCTTGATGAGCTAGCCTCCCCATTTCCAGGTTTCCCAGAGCTCGAGAGGAGGCCCAATGGACACCGCCACGACGAGACGAAAGCTAGGTTTTAGAGATGCTAAATATGTACGTGTATAGACGTGTCAAATTGAGGTTAGGGTTTGTAGGGATGGGATAACAACACTCGACTTTTATGTATGATGATAAGCATGATGGCACAAGGCTAGAGATTCAGAGAAAGTAGTAACTGCCACTGCATGCCCATCGAGGACAGCTGGGTTGCAACAATAGAAACAAATGATCGAGGACGTGGCAATACGTAAAGGGTCTCTGAATAGCATGTGTAGTTGCGCGGTTCGATTTTAAAAAAGAAATATCTCATATTTGTGCTCTCTCTCTATATATGTGTACAGTTTTTTCCTTTATTTTGCAGGCAATGTTGGCTGTATATAGAAATAACTATATCATTTGAAATATATTTGGGTTTGTTATGCAGTTGCCCTGCACATGTAATTTACTAATTAAGCTGCAACACTATGCTCTTGTGACACTTAAGTACTTTTATATATATTCCGTCTGTCCTAAAAAGACTGTTGTTTTAGCCTTTAAAATTTGTCCAACAAAGAGTGTTTGTTTAGCTTGTATTAAGATTCATCTAATTAAAATAATACCAAGTACTAAGAAAAAATGTATAGAAAAGCGCAGAGCCAATCAAATGCTGTTTAGCGCATATTCTACTTTTCTAGTTCTGATGCATATGCATTTATTGAGAATCCAGAAAATCAAATAAACAACACGATTTCCAATCACAATTGCTATAGTAATTAGGTAACAAGATTATTTCTTAGGATGGGTAATGTATCTAATTTTTTTTAAAGAACAATCTTTTTGGGATAGAGGGAGTTAGACCTTTATCTTCATGTGTCTCAGTTGTTGAGATATTTTTTCTAGCTTATAGATATTCTAACCGTGTAAAAGATCTTACATGCAAATTGCATGTCACATCACTAATGAGCACTAATGCTATTGCTATCAGCTTTTTGAGTTATGGCAAGGCACGTGAGATTGCTTCACCACACCGTCCACTGGTTCAATCAAGGGTTTGCACCCCCTCTACTTTCTTTGACGTTGCAAAATGTTTTCCATAAACAAGTTGAGGTACTAACCACACAACACATGCTTATTAGCTACCAATATCCATGTATCTGGCAGCCTGCTGGCACGGACTTAAGATCTCCATTCATTGATACCTTGGAGATAGATCTATAGTTTGCAATCATGGACTGAGGTTGCAACCAACAACTAAACTTTGCACAATTCAGTCATTTACTAGCTATCCTAGGCTCAACGCAACTAGTATGGAGTTATTGTCTTATTGCCTCTTTTGTCCAAATAAAAAGGTCACACATGCTACTTGCTCTGGTGCGTAGCCGTCCGGTTCTCTTATCGCTTACGACATGACATGATCTTTTTATGCATGGCTTACTTTGATATTTTCTCGGTCACCCCCACCCCTCAAACAACACACACTCGCCCACTTTACCGGAGACTAGTGCAGACGCGCTACAAAAAAAATGGCGATCAACAAACTCCCAAAGACAAGCTACTTGTTCATGGTGCTTGAGTTTGATGATTATTTATTCTCATTTTTTTATTAGCAACTATTATTGGAGTGCGATGATACAGAGGCATTGAATCTCTTAATAATTAATATACACTTCCACCATTCCAAATTATAAGTTGTTTTAATTTTATCCTAAGTCAAACTTATTTAAGCTTGGACCAAATTTGTAGAAAAATATATTAACATCTATATTATCAAATAAAGAAATTAAACAATAGAATGATTGAAGAATGACACCTACAAAGTCTGTCGAACTCATCAATTGATTAGCAAATTTTAGTTTCTGTATATATACTCTCTCCATCTTACAATATAACTATATATATTAAAAAAAATAAAAAGACTGATAATGTAAAAATGATGCCAGTAATTCACCAAAAACTAATTATTAGCTATATCCTGAGACGAAGGGACTATGTGTTTAATCATTTTGGTTAGTTTGACTAGCTTGTTAGGTATTTGTGCTAACATATATAGGTGAAAATTATTTGAATTCATTTTGCTTAAAACACATGCTACAAGAAAACACTTGAGTAGGTGAAATTATTTAAAGCGGTAGTGGATGTGACCCAAGCCCTACTAAAGAAAATGAACACGAGCATCAGAAAAATAAACACTTATTACTGTTGTAACATCGACGAGTGCGGGCATGCTTAAATTATTGGTCTGATGGTAATCTCATTATTCCTGTTCAAATGAAAAGCGTTTTGAAATTGTATGCAATTATCGTGTAGTTTAGTGTAATTTAACCAGAAACTGTTGATGGTGTTAAGCGGTAGAAGTCTTCTGATGCTGATCCTTTTTGGAATCCACGCGTCTAGAATTTATAGCGTCGAATAAATTTAGAATAATTCAAAAAAATACGAGCACCCGTGTCAAGTCAATGTATTAAATCGGGTAGGCAGGTTACAACACCAAAAACCTTTGCCCAACTGAGCTACGCTCACTTCGGTAGGTACTTTAGTAGCTAATAATAATGTCCCAACCAAACCTAGTACCATATACTTCTTTTCTTTTAACTAATCATGGAATCCTTGGCATACATTTTCGTATCGTGATTTTGATGTAAACATTGACTAGCACTGAACAAATCGCATTCCTTAAATACACATGTGTGGTACCCATGCATGGACTCCAAAAACCAAATCGTCAGCTCCTGATGTCCACTTCGAGCACTACCAAATTGGACTAGCTGTGCAACTTTGTATTTGACACTACTGCACGAGGGAAAACTATGTGCGAATAATTCTTTACGAGTCATCGTGCGTTCATGACATATGGATTTCTATTGAATGATTTCAAAAAGACAAATTTGAACCCAACTTTGACAAATTAAAGCAAAGCTCTAGAACGAAGTAGAGAGTACTAGAAAATTGCAACCTGTGCGCATAGGCGCATGTCGCGGGCACAAAGATAAGGCAATAATCCGGCCACCTATCACGGCCGACATTTTCCATCACCAACGCATACACACAGGGCCTTGTGCACACACGTTGACATGGAAAGGTAAGCTGTCATGTTTGTTGCTCTCTCTCTCTCATCAGTACGTGCGTCAGGCTTGATTTTTGTTGGTTTTGTTGACTCTGATTGCTAGTATAGCAAGTGGAAACAAACAGAAAGTAAGGAAGTGCGGCTAGGAAGAAAGGAGACACATGCTTCCAATCTGCTTGTACTCTACATAAGACCTGCATCCAACACGATGAACTCTTGAGAACACATTTTTTTTCCTACTAGCTACAACTACAACACGTCTTGTTATGCACTAATAATAGTAGTGCAGTGGGTCAAACCTAATTAGGTCTAGTGAGTCAAACCTACTACATTTAGGTTGGACCCACTAGACCTCTTGAGCACTAATAGATTAAGCGCAAGACCGTGTTCTATTTCTGTTTCTGACAATGTCAGCAACTTTAAAGAAAGGGCCTTTGGCGTTTATACCCCTATTCGAAAGTGAAATGGTGAATTTACCTTGATTTTTTTACCTTGATTTTTTTAACTTTGTGAATTTATCCCTGCTTTTTGAATCTGAAATTTGGGTTGGCCCCTACTTCGTAAGAAGCAGTTAATAACGGTGTTAAATGTTGTGTGAAAAGACATTTTTGCCCTTTGTTGTATTTGTGATTTTGCCTCTGTTTTTTTAGAAGATATTACTTTTCGCTGACGTGGCAGACCGCGGGCCCCACATGTCATCCTCTCCTCTCTCTCCCTCCCTCTCCTCCCTGCCTCCCCCTTGCAGCGCCGCCGGCCTCCATCTCTGCTCCGGCCGGCCACGCCCCCACCCCTGTTGCTACCACCTACCGCCGCCCACCACCACCGCTGCTGCCCTTGGCACCAGTCGTCACCCACCCCCACGCTGCACCGCCGGGTCACTGCGTCGAGCCAGCCGGCGGGGAAGCAACCGACGCGCAGATCTGACCGCCGCCGCCCTGAACGGGGAGAGAGAGAGAGAGAGAGAGAGAGAGAGAGAGAGAGAGAGAGAGAGAGAGAGGAAGGAGAAATGGGACATCTAGATCCGGCCGCCTGGACATGGCGGCACTCATCCCCTAGCTGGATCGACTCCGGCGGCGGCGGATCGAGATCCCAGCGCGAAATCGGGATCGAGGCGAGCGGAATCGGGGGCGGCGGCGCTCATCACGGTACTTCCCAGCCGCGAACGCGCCCGCCGCACGCACTTCCACTCGCAGGAACTCCTTGGAGTGGCCCCGCATGATCCCGCCACCGCCGCCCTTCCTGTTGAGCCGCCCGAGTCCTGCGCCCGCACGGCCTGCAGGACGCGGCTCCCGCCGCCCGACTTCCACGCCTGGCTGGCAGCCCGCGGGGTTCGGCTCCCTCCGCCCGCAGCTCCCACTGCCCGAACCCCCCGCCTGGCGCCTGCTGGGTGCGTCTCCTGCCTGCCGACCGCGGCCCCGGCTTGGCTCCCGCAGATCGGGATGGGATGGCCGGCTCCCCGCCTGACGATGGTGAACGGCGGCGGTAGGAAGGATGGGGTAGAAAGGCTGGGGTAAAACTGAGGAGATAAGGGTTTGTTTGGTCCATTGACCTTTTCAACAAGTTTTTCTTCATTTGTTTTAATTTGTTTAATCTTTCTCCAACTAACGGTGTTCAATCCAGGGGTAAACGGGAGCTTCCCGTAAAAAAACCAGGAGGAAAATCATAAAGTTGAAATAATAAGGGCAAAATCACCATTGGAGTTTATAGTAGGGGTAGAAACACCAACATCCCATTAATTTTTTTAGCAATTGTGCTTTCGGATTAATGGGCGTGCATTCTTTCGGGCTCGCACGGGCCTCTCGTCCGCTCTGTTTCGTGGGCCGGACAGAGATAGGGCCGTGTCGTGGGCCGCGACGCAGACGTGGACATCTCCCGTGGCCTTCGTGGCACCTCCTGCGTCCACGTCAGCAAAAAGGCTATCTCTATCCGCTTGAGCAGAGCAGAGCAGAGCTCCGCTCAGCTCACTGCTCACCTCCCATGGCCGCCGCCGCCGCCGCAGCAGCAGCAGCCGCCGCGACTGCCTTCTCCCGCGGGCGGAGGAGCCCGCCCCGCACGCGTGCCGCCGCCGTCTCCCCACGCGCCGAGGTCCCCGGCAGGCGCGGCGGCGGCGTCACTGCTGGTACGCGCTCTTCCTTCTAGCACTGCCAGCCCAGCCATCCTCGATTCGTTTCGTCTCTGTCGGGGATGGATCGATGGCGATAGGGAGCGTTGAGGGGATCTGTTCTTCTAGGTAGACGATTTGTGTGACAGAGAGAGATTTGCTTGACGTTGTTGCTGTGCGACGAATGCGTAGCTGCAGTCGGCCCAATTAGGATCTGCACGTGCTTTACCAATTCTCCAATTGGGGCCTTGTTCGATTCGTTCTGTTTTTGCGCGTGCACGAGCGGAAGAATAGCAGAAAAAAAAGGAGGCACTCCCAAATTCCAAACAGCAACCTCACTTGACTAGTTGACTGGCTTGTACTTGTAGTCTGGAATCTGGATGGTCTTGTTCAACCGTGCGATCTACGTCAGATTTCCACTAATATTTATTGATGGAACGTTTCTTCCGTTTTGTTTGCACATTTCAAGGCACGCGGATTTGATCGGGTCCTTGCTTCCAAGCCCCTCCCTTGTCCTTCTCTTGTTATTTCCAGAATTCAAGTGCTCTGCATGTGCCCCAGTAACTAGAGGTCACGGCTAAGAAGTAAGAACATTCTAGTATCACGTTGCTGCTTCCTGTGGAGGCAATTGAGAATTGACAGCAGTGTAGCTACTTCCAGTCTTGCTTGCTGATAGTGATTCCATATGACCTGACTCCTTGTCACCTGCATTTGGCCATTCAGCACACGCGTGCACCTTGCTGTCAGTTCATTGCTTCAATTCCAATTGGTTGGCCACTTTTTCCTAACGTAATTTCCACATGGATGTGCTTCAGTTGGGAATGAGCATAACGACTCACCCTTCTTTTGGTTGGAAATTACCGTGCTTGACAATGACTGACAGGCTGTTCAGTTATGGATTGATAAGGATAGTTTTAAGATTTTTTGTTATTTACGGGTCATGCAATTAGTCAAAATAGAGTCTATAATAGGTTGATGGTGTGCCATCTGAAATCATGACATTTTTGTGTTTGTCAAGGAGCCTACAAGTTTGACGTACACAGAACGAGAGCTAGGCTCCAAGAGTTGCTAGTTGTGCTGTCACAATTTATGTCTTGTCCTATTTATCCTAGTGTTGAATATTCTGTATAATCCTGTTGACATATTCAAACAGTTCAATTTAGTTAGCTAACGGTGTTAGTTAGGTTAGATCTGTTTGAAACTTGTTTCGACTTTCGAATTGTTGCATGCTAAGATTCAGTTTACACTCTACAGTCCAGACAAGATACCTGATAAGGATTGATAGGAAAGTTCTAACATCGGTAACTTTGAAAGCAGTCATGATGTAAAAGGTTATCAATTAGAAAACGTGGTGATTGCTACATACTGGTAGTGCACAATTTGTCATTTTGTCAAAGCTTGTCAAAGAAAAAAAAACTGCAGATATGTAGTATTGTAGTTTCTGACTCATGCTACATGAAAATGCTCCAGTGGGTGACTAGCTGTAGCATAATATTTAAATCCTTGATTACTACATACTAAATTTTCTAAGTGAATAATTTTATCTAGGGACTAGGACTGCTAGTGTGAAAGAGGACCTCTTTTTCCCTAATAAGATAGCTGGGGTCTGGAGCTCTTCTTTTCCTAGTTTGCATCTGCAGTACGACACAGAATTAAAGAGTTAACAAACTGAATAGAAGAAACTCATATTGACAAATCTTATGCTTGCTTGATTATTACTTGTTTAAAAATTATTACATCTTCACAAACTGCAAGCAGCTAAGATTTCTGCAGTTCCCAGGAGGAATGTGCCTAGACTGAGATCCGTAAGTGTAGCTTAAAGCTTAGCTCAATGAGTTAAGGTGCTCTCAAATTCCAGATTGTGGATTTCTAGTCAGGATAATTCTTCCTAAAGTGTGGAATTCCCATTGCATTTTCACATGCATCGAGTGATGGAACATTTCCGAGTTGTGATATTTTATATCATGTGCATTTCAAGACAGGTTTGGTTGAGTCCTTACCTGTTACTGTTAGTCACTTTCTCTGGCCTTCTCTTGTTATTTCCAGTGCTTTGTCGTTCTCGATAACTAGGTGTTAGTCTATAAACTTCTACCATGTTGCTGCCTCATATGGTGCATATAACGGTGTAGCCATTTAAAGTCTTCTGTGCAGATACTTGATAGTGATCACATATGACCTGGCTTCTTGTCACTTCTGTGCTGTGCCTTATTTTCCAGCAACCTTGGAGTGCTGCGCTTGTTGGTGGATTGTAGAGTTGTAAACACTATTGTCCTAACGAGATCTCTACATGGGTCTGTTCCAGTTGGGAATTCCCATAATTCACAAAATTTCCACATGGATGTGTTCCAGTTGGCAATGACCATAACTCACCCTTCATCTGATTCGAATTTACTGCAATTGACAATTGATGGCATGGTGTTTCCTGTGGACTGATAATGATAGTTTTAGCATGTTGTGCTATTTACAGTCCATGTTATTAGTGAAAATGGAATATTAAATTAAGTTGATGGCAATTACCCCAACCATCGCTACATTGTTGCATTTGTCAAAGGATGAGCTAGCCTACAAGTTTGAAGTACACTGCACATGAGCGTAAGGCTCCAAAATTACTAGCTGTGCTGCAACTCACAATTTCTATTTTGTCCTTTATACACTAGTGTTGAATATTATGTATACTGATATTGAAATATTCACACAGTAGAATTTATTATATAATGATTTCTTTTAGGTTAGGTCTGTTTGGAATTTGTTGTGAATTGTTGCATACTGAGCTTCATACTGCACTCCTATTCCAAGTAAAGATTTATCTGTTTTAACACTGGTCACTTTGAAAGGAGTCATGATTTCGAAATCATGCAATTAGAAAATATGGTGAGTTGCTGACTGAAAACTGATAGTATCACTATTCCAAATAAAATTTTGCATTCATGCAACAGTTTTAACATGGTTACCTATTCCAAGTAAACATTTTATCTAAGACTGCTGGTGTGAAAGAGAACCTTAATTCCTACCAAGACTACATCTGAAGCTTTTCTTGCGCTAGTTTTCATCTGCACTATGTCATGACATGGAAGAGGTAACAAACTGAACGATCAACGATGGCAGGCGCACAAATTATCTATGAAACTTATTGTTGCTTGATTATTACTTATCTACAAGACTACAAACATTGCATCTTCGCAAACTGCAAGTCTGCAAGCAACTAAGATTTCTGCAGTTCCCAGGAGGAATGTGCTGTCGACAATGATATCCACCTCAGCAGTCCTACTCTTAGGACCAAAGCAGATCACGCTAGCTGAGACAACTGGCGGCGCATTCAGGGAGTACATCGACACATTTGATGGCTACACCTTCCTGTACCCCAAGAGCTGGATCCAGGTGCGAGGCGCTGGCGCGGACATATTCTTCAGGGACCCCTTTGTCCTCGACGAGAACATGTCGGTCGAGATATCGTCCCCTTCGTCGTCAAAATACACCAGCGTCGAGGATCTAGGCCCTCCGGAGAAGGCTGCGGAGAAGGTTCTGAAGCAGTACCTGACGGAGTTCATGTCGACCAGGCTGGGTGTTCGCCGCGAATCAAACATCCTGTCTGCGTCATCCAAGGTCGCCGATGATGGCAGGCTGTACTACGAAGTTGAGGTGAACAAGACAGAAAATGCTGTGATTTTTTTTATATATAATTTCAGATGAGTGGTTGAGCTCAGCATAATTCAGAATGAAAACTCAGTTGTGTTTGCTTGTGGTTTTTTCATGTAGGTGAATATAAAATCCTATGCGAGCAACAACGAGCTGGCAGTGATGCCGCAGGACAGGGTGCAGAGCCTGGAGTGGGACCGGCGCTACCTATCGGTCCTCGGCGTTGAGAACAAGCGGCTCTATGAGCTCCGGTTGCAGACGCCGGAGCAGGTGTTCATGGAGGAAGAGGACGACCTCAGAAGAGTCATGGACTCCTTCAGGGTCATCGAGACGGTGTAGTACGGTGCAGACAGAACCAAGCACTTGCAGAACATTGCAATGCTTTGCCTGAGGGTAGAGCACGGAATTTTTGTATAGCTTGTCTCATATTTGTTGTTGATAAACTTGTCTTGGATGAGATATTAAGGTTATATGTTATGATGATGTAAATCAGTTTCAAGTGGAAAACAACAAATTGAACTAGAGAAGCAACAAAACAACAGGCGACATTGAAATGAAACAAATGACTTTTTTAAAAGATCTACGTAAGAACAGAACTTCCCAGAAAAGAAACAGAAACATGGCACCCAGATTGCTGTCATAAACGTTCAATTCGGTCATATATATGCTTGCCAGTCTAAGTCACATACTAGCATTTGCATCCCGGCCTCTCAAAGCCAAATAGATGCTTCATTGAAGTCATAAAAGTAGAGATGCTTCACCGAATTCATATAGAAGCATCACGAACAAAATATATAATAGGCGACTTTTAAATGGAATTTACAAACTTTTTTAGCCATATACTCCCAGGTAAACAGCAAATTGGCAATCAGCTGCCAGTGTATCATATACGTGCAATTTGGTCCTATACACCTGCTGCTGCCTCTGTCGGCATCCCTCTCAAGTCTCGATGCCAAAGGCATGCCTACACTTCACAAACGCTTCTATTGAGATAGCTAGGCGTGACTCAAGTAACAAATCACAAAATTTGTATATCTTCGCAGATCAGGGATGTATCAAGACTTCAGCTTTTTGGTCAAGGCGATTCCACATTATTTCTGTTTTGCAGACTTCTTCCCCATCTGTTTCTGTTTCTGCTTCAACTGAGTGAGGCCCGGTGCTGTGATCTTGGCATTCCCAACAATAGCAGCAACCAATTCAGAGTCTGTGCATGCCTTCATCAGCTCCTTCTCACGGTTGGTTGCGTCAGGAGTGTGCAGGAACAAGCTCATAGCGGTTTTGGCAGCTGAAAGTAACAAACTCGGGTATCAGGGTAATATCTGGGGAAAAAACATGAAAAGCAAAATGTGAAGCTAAATAGAGTTCGTAGCCTGACATACCTTTTCCTTTCTTTGCTGTGCCGGGAGTAATCTTTACACGATATTTGTATGTCTGCAATGCGTTGTAAGGGGCGCACACAGGTACAGCATAGAGCAAAATATCACTTGGTAATGGGTTTCCAGTTAAGTAGTCCAAATCAATCAGCTTTTCTTTCTCTTCGTCGCCAATCTCTTGAACATCGTCTTCGTCCATGGCACTGTTTCCACCAGCAGGAGCAATACTTGCACCAATACCATCCCTGCTTCTACTATTGCTGATGTCATTTCGGTCCGCCTCAGATGTACTTTCTGGGCAATCACGAGAAAGATGTCCAGCTTTTTTGCATTTATAACAGATTTTTGATGAGTCATCTTCACCTGTAAGAGCAAAAGGAGTAAAAATTTTGAACTGCCAAACATGGAAGGTGATACTTCACATTAAAATTTTCATTTTCTAGTTTAACATGGAAGAAAACATTATCAAGCAAACTAAGAGTACTATCTCAAATAAGCAAAGTCAACTATAAGCAGACTGATCATCAGAGTATTCTGGAGAAGCTGCTACTGTGCAGGGTAGAAGAAACAATGAATACTAATCACTAATCACTATCCAGGCAACGAGTTATCTCATGCTACAAGTAAAACCCTGAAAATGAGAGGAAAATGTCAAAGTACCAGCTGATGGCTTTGATTCTTTAGCAGTGGTTTCTTCATCTTGTGAAGGCTTGTCCTTTCGCAAAGGTTTGCCAGATGACTTCAGGTATGAGGGAAAATGTTAAAACTTGATGTACAAAAGGGAAGGGACAACATAATAGAAAAGAAGACAGATGATAAATTATTACCGCAAGCAATGCCATACGAATTTCCCTTTCTTCTTCATCCTGCTCTGCATACTTCTCTTTAATCTTCTTAAGCTTGCCTTTCTGTCCGCGACTTACTTTAGGATTAGCAGCCTGTGTGCTTCCCTTGCCCTTTTCTTGCTGTGAACTACCTGGCTGACTCACTTTAGAACCAGTAGCCTTTGTGTTTGCCTTTCCTTTCCCTTGCTGTGAAGTACCTGGCTCACTTACATAGGAACCAGCCTTTGTGTTTGCCTTTCCTTTTTCTTGCTGCGAAGCACCTGGTGTTTCTACAGCTTCACCATATTGGGAATAAGTAGCAGTTTCACCAGTTGACTGGCCCTTCTTCAGTTTCCTTCTCTCTGCTTTTGATATGTATGGTTTGTCTCTTACTGCTGGTTTTTTCACTTCAAGATCATCATTGTCTTCTGCTAAACTGGAAGGGATGCTTGTGATCAAAGAGCTTTTACCTGACACCTTGGTAGGGCCAAGACCAAGAGTCTTATCAAGCAGATCAGCAAGTTCTGATGAAACAGAAGCATCGCCAGTTTCTTCCTTTGAACTGGAATTCCCATTGTCCAAGTTCTCCTCAACTTGGGTTTCAGCAAGTATTTCAGGAGAGGTGACAGTACCAATATCAGTAGACAGATCAGAAAGACCAAGATTATTAGTTAGGTCAATATTTGTATTTTCCCTGCTTGATTCATCTTCATGTGTTTCCTTGTCGGAACCATTTTCACTAGCAATGTCCTCATCAGATTGAGGGCTACTTTGCTTCATACGAGACTCTGCTTCAATTTCTTGGAGAGCCTCATCTTCACCTTTAACCCTCCTTTCGTTTAGATGAGCTGCCAAGGAGCTCTCGTCCAAACGGAAGAGGATACCGAAGCCCATAACGAGAGGGTGAGGTGGGAGAAAATTTTTCTTGCCACGGATCATAAAACTACCAACAGTAAGGTACTCGCCAGTAGGAGCTGTCTTGCTAACTTGATGTGGATACACCCACCAAGCACTTGTAACAATTTTTGAATCCCATGCTTTGCTGTGGCAAACCTGCAACAGAGACCCAGGATCATATGAGCACTGACATTTTGAAGTTATTGCAGTAAAATGTTTAGAGTCAATCTTGAACTTACAGTGAAGCATCCTGCTTGGTTTAGTGTTAATGGTGGAATAGGAGTGTCAGGTTTGTGATTCTTGATTATAGTACTGGAAGCTCCATGTAACTCAGCATGCACATACCTATTACACATAAAAAATCAACCAGCAGCTTCTATGAGAAATTCATGGAACAAAAATGAACATTTGATAGCACCACAAAACTTATGAGGCATTATAAACATAAAATGTTTTCTATTACCAACTGTGAAATATGACAAACTGAGGGAAAAATGCATTGACATTGTTTACATATTACAGTACATATATGGGTACTTACAGATCTCCTTTAGACATATAGCGCTTGACAATCAACTCATTTTGCTGAGCATCTCGGCCACTTATAATCAGGTAATTTTCACTGCTGATGAACCAATTGAACTTTTCAAACCAGTGCACTTTGCGCATATGAGTGATCGCAGCTACAGTTTTTTCCTAAAATGTCCAGATATGAAAGTTATGTTTATAACTGAACAGTAACAGGACAATAAACTAAGTGAATTTCTAGAAACAATGACAGCAAACATATGCCACCATCTCAATAAAGCAAAAACAAAATAATTTGTTCCAAGAACAGGTAAAAGCCTTCCATTGAATTATCGACCTTTCTTATGAATTATGCCTCTGCTATCAAAGAAAAAAAAAGCCAAATGACTTGTGACAGTTTCTCAAGACAAACATATAGGATATAAGACTTGATTAATGATCATACACGAATTAACAATCCCCAAAAACCTAAAACCTGGACCAAGCAGGCCAATGGTAAGGCCCAACACATAAGCCTTTTACATCCAGGAGGTAGGCACGGCCACACACAGGAGCAGCCATGATCCCATCGTACAAAAGGCCTCAAGGCATCACTGTATAGCCTATCTTTAGCATGTAAAGACTAAGCAACTTGCCTAGACATACCGCTTTAACAACCATGAATACAAGTCTACTGTTATGTTATCAAAGGTACCTGAGCAAGTTGAAGATGTGTCTTCTTCTCAGCTGCTTTGAATGCTTTCTCGTGAGCTGTGATCGTCTTCTCTTGTTTGCTTTCTTGTTTCTTCTTCATTTCATACCACCGTCTTGCATTTGCATGTGCAGAAAGTGATATATCAACCTCTACCTACAAGAACGAAAAAGGTAATATAACGTTGATAGGATATGTACAAGGATGCGACGACGTTTGTCCGGACATGTGATGGCAACACCACTGACTTTCCTATTAACATAGGCCTACACCAGGGGTCAGCATTGAGCCCTTATTTATTTGCTTTAGTGATGGATGAGGTCACAAGGGATATACAAGGTGAGATCCCTTGGTGTATGCTCTTTGCTGATGATGTGGTGCTAGTTGACGAGAGTAGGGCAGGGGTTAATAGGAAGTTAAAGCTGTGGAGACGCACGTTAGAGTAGAAAGGGTTCAGACTTAGTAGGACCAAGACCGAGTACATGATGTGCGATTTCAGCGCGGCTAGGCATGAGGGGGGAGACGTTAGTCTAGATGGACAAGTGGTGGTTCAGAAGGATACTTTTCGGTATTTAGGATCGGTGCTACAAAAGGATGGTGGCATTGATGAAGATGTTAGGCATAGAATTTCAGCTGGCTGGTTGAAATGGCGGCAAGCTTCTGGCATCCTTTATGACAAGAGGGTGCCACAAAAGCTAAAAGGCAAATTCTATAGGACAGCAATTCGTCCGGCGATGCTATACGGTGCTGAATGTTGGCCTACAAAAAGGCGACATGTCCAGCAACTGAGTGTAGCAGAGATGCGGATGTTGCAGTGGTTTTGCGGGCACACAAGGAGGGATAGAGTCCGGAACGAAGTTATTCGGGATAGGGTCGGAGTGGCACCAATTGAGGAGAAACTTACCCAGCATCGGCTGAGATGGTTTGGACATGTCCAACGAAGGCCTCCTGAGGCGCTGGTGCGTAATGGGGTTCTTGAGCGGGTCGATAATGTAAAGAGGGGTAGAGGTAGACCTAAACTGACGTGGGATGAGTCGGTTAAGAGAGACCTTAAGGATTGGAATATCTCTAAAGAGATAGCTTTGGATAGGAGCGCTTGGAGACTAGCTATCAATGTGCCTGAACCTTGAACTTATTTCTTTCGGGTTTCATCTCTAGCCTACCCCAACTTGCTTGGGAAAAAAGACTATGTTGTTGTTGTTGTTAACGTTGATAGGTAAAAAATGTGAAGATATTGATAGTGAAATATAGGTACATGTAACAAGACCAAAATTTCATTGTGAGTTTGTGAGGCAGCATGAAATAGTGACAGGTAAAGCACAATGGGGTTCATGTGGATGGGTGGCGCTTGACAAAGTAAAAGTACTTTATAGGGCTTTCTGAGAAAAAGAAAAGGTAAGAAATTTTGACTCCTCCAGAAAGGAAAGAGAGAAAAAAAAAGCAAGAGTCAAATATAAATCTATGTACGGAATGCATAATAAATGAATATTGCAAAGTGGGGGAAACCAAAGAGCCAGTGATCAGTATAGAATGTAGCTCATCCCAGGAACATTAAGTCCAAAGAACCATAAAACCAAAGGTGTCAACATGTTTCAGAATGAAAAAAAAAATGTTCCATAATACAGACAACATCCATGGAGACAAGCTAGTAACTTATGCAACATACCTTCTCCACAGGTGCAGTTTTCTCATCATCGTCCATGTCATCAAGATTATTGCTCAAGAGTAGGGTGATGCAATTTCTTTCAAAATTTAGCTTATCAATAAGTCCTGCTACTGGGTTTCCAGCCTTTCTCTCCTCTTTAATCATACGAGTAAGAGCTTCCCAACTCATTTCATTCGCAAGAGAAACACGAACAGCCAAAATTGCTGCATCCACATCCTCTAAATTGTACTCAATAAGTTCTGCCATTTTGACACAATGGTCCACTTCCTTTCTCAATATATGTACACGATTCTCCTGCATGGCAGAGCAGAAGGATGGACTATCAGAACAACTATTATGTTGCATTCTAAATTAAGATAAGAAAACCCCTCCAGTGGAAACAAAAACTATGAAAAATGCAATTGTAAATATGCAATATAAAACATAAAAGTAAGTACATTACTTGATCCAATTTTATTTTATTCAGCCTCTGAGCAGCAGATTCCTCTTTTGCCTTTTGCTGTTGGTTCACCTTTTGACTTTCTATTTTGCTGTAGAACTCGTCTAGTGCAGCATCAAATGTTGCAAATTCATCATATTCCCTTGACTTAAATTGATTCAGTAGAATAGGGCAATAATCATCATATATCTGCACACAAGAACTCAAAATAATTATTATCCATACTTTGCATCAATCCATGATAACATAAAAGTGGGACAATATGTGGGACAACAGACATTTCAACAGTACTGAAGCAAGGATAAAATACAGACCTTCTGATTAGTTAAATCACCTTCCGAGGGTGTGAGGTTCTTCTTTGCAGTCATCTTATTCTGCATGAGAATGAAACCCTCAGGAATCCTTTGGCCAGATATAACATCTTCAAGCCAGTCCTCAAACCTTGTAATAGATTCCATTAGAGCCTGAATAGTGCTGTCATCAGTAGTGCTCCCTGGATCTTTCCCGACCTTTGTACTTGGAACCAACCCGGCATCCAATATGATATGCTCTGCTAGTGCAGGGCCATAAGCCAATGCCTCGCCAAGAATTGTCTTCAGAGTAGCTTTATTTGATTGAGCACCATTATTGGCTTTTGCATCTGAACCAAGATGTTTAGCTTTTGCAGCAGCCCTCTTTTCTTTTCTACTCAGTGGTTTTTCAGATATTTCAGTTACAGACACTCCATCATTGGTGGATGAAGGTTCCTGAGCATCAGTTGATCCAGATGTGATTTCAGAAGGTTCATTATTATCAACATTGTCAGACATTGTCAACGTGTCCTTCAACTTTGCAAAGTCAGTCCTCTCAAAAACACGGCAAGCTTCAACGGGATAGCGATGACGTGACATGATGGCCAGTCCTTTGTTGTCATCTCTGTGATTCATGTAGAAAATGGAAAAAATAAGCACAGCACATGAAAGCAAAGACATCCTTGGATTGCATGTTGTATAGAGTAATTGATATTTTATTGTCCAACAGAGCCTGCAATGGTGCATACTAAGTACAGTGTACTAAACTAATACTGCACAAATCAAACAATGACCTGTGAGAACGAAGTAGTGTCATCACTGTGTATTCTGAGTCTGTAAGAAGGATGTTTCCTTGTGCATATAGCTCCAGAATTATAAAATGTGCATTACTGCCAAGCCCGAATTGAAAAAGGATAATCTGCATAAGAAAAACAAGGGACTCATTAAATGGCCCAACCAACAACAATACAGAGCTGTTGACTTGAAATGTTTATCTGAGAAGAAGAGCACTGGAGCAATACCCTGTCATATCCGAGCATACGGACATCTTCAAGCCTCTTGTTACGAATGTGCTTTCGTAGTTTCAGAGTGAAACCTGATGGCGTAGTACTCTTATCACTGCAGAAATACATAGATGTGGGGTCTAGACATTAATGTTCCAGAACAAGGTAACGATATAACATCAATGGATGGTAGTGCGTAGCAACTCACCGGACATATTGGGTGGTGTGGAACCTGACACCGCTCTCCATGAGCAATAAAACCCTCTCGCTTTCCCCTGATTCAGTAACTCCACTGCTGTTCATCAGCTTGAAAAGATATGTCTGTCCAAGTGCAGAAAAGATGCAAGGTTAGCAAAATTACTGATGTACTAGTATCATATAGGAAATGTGTACTCCCTATGCCCCAAAAAACAAGTCATTATAGGATTCAAAATTTGTCCCGAAAACAAGTCATCTTACCCTATTAGTGCATGTGCATGCAAGAAACCATTAGTGCCAAATATGGGTAATAAATAGGGAGCAAACGTGATCATTTTGCCTTCTTGTTAATCTGTAATAGAAGTCCTAGAATGACTTGTATTTTGGGAAGGAGGTACCACATAGTTACACAGCGTGAGAGAATGACTTCACCGAACCTGCCCCCCACCCCCCTCCCGGGGCTGAACCTAGAAGCATTGTAATTTCGTTCCTTTACAGTAATGAAATTCAGGCTATGCCCATGGTGGGGGAAAAAATGGATAATACATAGGTTTCCGAATGGTTCAAAGAATTTAGGCAGCTAAGCCTCAATTCAAACCACACGACTGTTGAGAACCACCCTGTTGGTCCTCACAAAATACCAGACAAGCAACCGCAAGGACCTTGTATCCTACCAAAGTGCGCCCAAAATGCGAATCAAGAGCCAAAGCTGAAAGCCCACATCATAATCTATTATTTGTGCCAAATTCTACGAGCAGGAGGACGCACCAGCTACATCAAACTATTGAAAAAGTCACCACAGGCAATCTCACAGCACAAGGAATCACCATCTGCCAATCAAACTAGGAGGTTGTATGCCCTGAGCGGCCACGCTAAACTTAGCTAAAACAAGGTCATCCCCAGCGCCAAACCACGGCTCGAGCATACTCCTACATACGCGAAACCAATCCGAGCAGGTCCAAATGCAGTCCTAAATCGCCTCCGCAGATGGCGGCCGCGGCCCAAGGCGAAGCTCCCCCCACCCGATCGCGGGCTACCAGTCAACCCAACCACCCGCCGCCACGCGGGCATCGGCAGCGGCTAGGGTTCGCCGCGCAGCCACCCGCGCGACGGCGTTAGCGAAGGAGAGGGGAGGCGGCGCACTGGGAGCCGACAAACCTTGGGGGTGATGTCGTAGACGTTGGCGAGGCGCATGCCGATGAGGCGGCGGAGGCACTTGACCTCCGCCGCCACGTCCGTCGTCGTCATCCGCGCCTTCACCATCTTGGCCCCCCGCCGCCGCCGCCGCCGCCCTTCGGTTCCTCCCTCCCTCTCCCGGGGGTTTCCTCTCTCCTCTCCGCCGCCTCGCGAGCTCTCCTCGTCGGCTCGAGTCGGGCTCGGCTTCCAGTTCCAGTTGCGTGCGTGCGTGCGGCCGCCCACCTGCTTGCAGTTGCTTTTTTTTTTTTTTGAGGGGGACCTGCTTGCTGTTGCTGGGCTGCTGGAGATGGAGAGGTGAAGAAGGCCTCCGCTGTGATGAGGTGGGCCGGGCCGCCAACCGCTACCACGCAAGAAGGCTTGTTTCATTATTGAGCTGGGCCGACATCATCATTACCAAGAAGGCTTGTTCCATTATTAGGCACCAGTTATAATTCTAACAATATTCCCAGTTCTAACAA
Organism: Panicum virgatum; assembly: GCF_016808335.1. Lineage (NCBI taxonomy): Eukaryota > Viridiplantae > Streptophyta > Magnoliopsida > Poales > Poaceae > Panicum > Panicum virgatum. The sequence continues at coordinate 56,788,317 of NC_053138.1, forward strand.
TACATCGTGCAGTTACTCTAAAAAAACAAACAAAAAATACATCGTTCAGTTCTGATAAAAAAAAAACACACCATTCAGTTGACTTGGCACCGTAAAAATGGAGTATTAGGTTCTGGAAATCCCAGCGTGACTTTGTTTTATGCTTTATAAAAGCAGGGATATCCTTTTTCGAAAAAAAACAGAGTATTAGGCCCACTTGCCACTTTCACATTATCTCTGCTCTCATGACCTTTTTCACACCATCTTATGCATTTACAGGTCTCAACAGCCTTATGGAGAGAGGTTTTTTTTTACAAGAAAGGTTCCCTGCTTTATTGCCAGAACAAAGCCTACAAATGTTCGAAGTATTGCAGTACAAGTTCAATGCATTCTAGGTCCATCAGCTGAAAAGCAGGGTCACGATCAACATGATCGGCCAAAAAGGTCTCAACAGCCTCAACACCAAGCCCAACACTCCTGTGTCGAGGACTACTGGTTCCCCAGCACTGTAGCATCCTCCGCAGCGACTGATCTCCGCCGGGATTGATCCCCAGGTGACGCTTCCAAACTTGAGATTCTCGCAGAAAATGAGTTGCTCCATCCAATCTTGGGAGGTTGTCTCCCCTTCAACTCCAATGCATCCGTCCATCAGCTCTTGCTTGTTTGACCCGAGCAGAGCCTTCCATCTTGGCGTAGAATGGAAGCACCTGAAAGCATAAGTCATTACGAGGTTTCCGTAAGGACCACAGCTTAGAATGGAAGGAATTGCATCATTGATATTTTGATTCGCAGTACTTGTGCATATTATTGAATTATTAAGGATCTGTGGACCAAGCAATTAGACAAGAATCTCCGAAAAATATTCAAATTTAAATGACCAAGCAATTAGGGAGTGCTTGATGATCTTAGGGCAAAACAGTCACAGGAGCAGGGTTACAAAAAACCAGAGGCAACGAGCCACTCCACGGTGTGTTAAATGCTTACAGTTGCATCCAGTACACATTCCAAATTCCAAACTTCAAAAAAGCAAAACAAATGGTAATTACTGAACTGGACTGGACAGCTAATCTCAGAACAGGACGGTTCCCTCAGTAGCTACTGGAGTGTCTATGACCATGACACTACAGATGTATCTGTCTACAGGATTTTAAAAGTACGCGAAAGCCTCTAATTTGTTTGCATGATTGTCCTACAGCGCTGGACTCGGTAGTACCCATAAAATATGCTAGTAAGATGAAAATGCTTGTGCATACTTGTGATTAAGAGAAGAAAATCAAACCTCAGCATTGAGTTATGGTTCAAGGTAAGAATCGAACCCTTCTTCTGCCAGTTTATGCTCCAAGTCCTTCAAGATCTCATCTTCGTCCCACCTTCTTACTTCAAGCGAGAGCTCGTCAGAAAGGTCAGTGGCTGCATTCTTGACAGCTTCTTCCAAGGCTTCGACCTCCTTAAGCCTCGCACCATGACAAACAATCTCAACTTGGAGATGCTTTAGGGAAGAGAGGTGCTGGATTCCAAAATCCAGAACACCATGCAAAGAGCACACGCCATGTGCATTAAATGGAACCCGGAGTTTTTCAAGCATTGGCATCGCTCCTGGTTCAAAAGTCAGCCCTGTACCGATTTCCCAACAGGAGAAGTAGAACTCCTTCAGACAATGGAATCCATCACTGCTTATAATGACCCATTCTGTAGGCTTTACTGCATTTGAGGATATCCAGAGAAATAACAGACTGGGCAGATCCCCAAGGGTTCGAAACGATTCCTCATCCACTGGACTAAGATATATGTCTAGGTAAGTGAGGTACTCCAGTGATTCCATCCAGTTCGGGATTCTGGGGAAATAGTAATCTATGGACATATCAAATTTCTGGAGGTGGCGAGGAGGAGGGGACCAAGAATCCTGTAGGAAATCAAGGGAGCACCTATGGCAACTCTGGATTTGTATTGAGCGAAGATTGAGCGTCCCTAATTTGCAGAGGGATGTGACCAAATTTTCTGCATAGGTTTTCATTGCATAATTTGTGTCAATGATGCACCAATTTAGCCCAAGAATTCTTAGATTAGTTAAACTGCCCAGTTCCAGCAAAGAAGATACTGATGTATGACAATTGATTTCAATCTCTGATAATTCCCGTAGAGCTTGCATATTTCCAATTCCTTCAGGCAATTATAAACTGTTAACCAATAAGCATGTTAACTGTTGTAGGAGAACAATACTTTCTGGCAATCTTTGAATCCTTGTCCATCTCAAATCTAAGGTCTGCAAATTTTTTAGTTCTCCTATTTGTTCAGGAAGTGCAGTTATTCTTCTTGAATTGAGTCGCAGGTACCTCAAATGAGAAAGCTTATCTATGTGCTTAAGATAATTGTATTCCAACACCACTCTATTTTCTAGATCTAACACTCTCAACAGTTGAAAGCTGGAAAGACAAGGCATATTCTCAGAATGTCCAAAGATAGTGAGAGATCGGACATTAGAAACAATCATATTTGTTGGCACGATAATATCATCTCGGGCATAATGGTTGAGGGATAGCCGAACCTTAACTTGTGGCACCAACTTGTGATTTTGGTCACCACATAAGGTTACAAAGTTTTCCTCAACTGATTTGGATATGATGAGGTCAAGAATCATATCATGGACACGACAAGCATCAGCTCGACCATCATACTGGATTCCAACTGGCTGGATCATGCTCCTGTTTATAAGATCATTGAAATAGCATTCTCCTATTTCCTCCATGTCCTGTCCCGCCTTCTATAGTGATAAAACCTTCAGCAATCCATCTTCTTACTAATTGGTCCCTCTTGATCTCATAATCTTCAGGAAACAAACTTAGATATAACAAGCATGTTTTCAAATGGTAGGGGAGATCATTGTAACTAAGGGATAATATCTTTCTCATCTCTTCCATGTCTGTATCTTTTTCAAGTACCGAACCAATAGACTTCCATATCTTCTCCCATTCTTCTTTTGTTCTAGCTTTAGTAGCCAATAAACTAGCTATTGTTATGATTGCTAATGGCAAACCACTTTATTTTTTCAAAATTTTATTGGAAACTTCTTTCAGATGAAGTGGACACATATCTTCAGAGCCAAAAATTCTTTTAAAGAATAAACTCTTAGAATGAGTTTCTCCGAGAGGCTTCAGTTCATACACATGGTCATGGTGAGGAGAGCAACAATATTTGGCAACTGCGATGATGCGAGTAGTTGTCAATATGCTACTAGAACAATTGTTATCAGGAAAAGCACATCTGATAGTTCTCCATGAGTAGTTGTCAATATGCTACTAGAACAATTGTTATCAGGAAAAGCACATCTGATAGTTCTCCATGCTGATGTGCTCCATATATCATCGATTACAATAAAGTACCTACCATGAATTTGCACAAGTTAAACATGTGCGGCTGAAGCTGCAGGAAATTTAATAGGCACACAAAATTCGTTGAAAGCAATATTGTCACGAAAAGATATCTCCATACCTCTTATCCTTGAGGAAATGTCTTATTGTGTTGATTAGTTGCTGCTCATCCCATGCTTCGTTGCTGCCAAACTCTCGACAACTGTACTGGCATAGTATATTCCTCAATAGCTTCTTCATGTCAGGTTTTTGTGACACTGACACAAAAGCTCTATAGTCGAATCGCCCTTCAAGCTTTTGGTACACTTCATTAGCAAGAGTAGTCTTCCCAAGCCCTCCAAATCCAACAATGGAAACCACATTAAGCTGTGCCACCGTGCCATGTCCTTCTGTTAGCAACTTGATAAGTTTGTCCCTTGGGCCATCAATGCCAACAAGCCTTGTTGTCTCGGTGTAAAATGCCGGCAAGCGAGGGTCTATGCTTATCCTACTCGGTCTGGGGAAAGCATCTTCAACCTTGTACCTCTGACGCCGATTGCTGGCCTCTATAACATGGACTTTGAGACGTTGGATCTTCTTGGCAATCCAATGGCGTGTCTTGGCATCTGTGAACAAGCTCAAGCACCTCCCAACAAACCCCTTGAAGCCTATGGGCTTGCTGTTGGACTCACAACCAAGGGAGAACATAAAACTGTCAATGATGTCTTCAATGTCGTAGGACAGCTCCCGCACCTCCTTCATCCAGCACTTGGACAGACGTCGGGGTCCTCCACCTCCGACATCTTCTTGAGGAAAGCATGCATACTCTCCAGCTCATCTTTAAGGAGCGTTATATCTGCCTTCACTCTTGTAAGAAGCCTGTATTCATCAGAGAGCAAGGCGCCCAGCTTCCATAGCAGGGAGCCCATGGCTCCATGTGATGAACATACAACAGCTTCCATCATCTGCCTTGCCTCCCTGCTTCTGGGTGCCAGTGCTTGTGTCTGGGCAACTTTCAAGTTTGAAGCCTCTTATACATACTTAATAAGTCAACTGCACATGTACAAAGAGGAAAAATGACTGAAGGAGGGTAGCAGGACCAAAAAAAAAAAAGTGCGCAAGTAAGCCTGCTAAGGTGTACTCATCAACAACTTTTTGTTGGTGCACAAATAGCATTTCAAGATTAGTCAAATTATCAAGAATGCAAGTGTGAAGAAAGTGTGAATCACCCACACTGCAACATCAGTCAATTAGTCAAGAAAGAAAAAGCTGAAAAATGTGTGGCCTTTAGCTAAGCCACCTAATGAGGAGAGATATGTATATCCTTCAGATAATTAAGAGAATGGAGAAGACAAACGGAACAACTCATCTGCCTAAGTTATTAGTACCAAAAAGATTAGGGATAGGACATGGAAACTTCATATAAATAAATAAAGTCACAGGTTAAGAGCAAGATAGCTTGAGGTAATCTATGATTAGTTAAACCTCCAACTCAAATCAGTCAATTAAGGTGCTTCCTGTGTACAGATATGACCATATGAACACTGCTGACCCAAAATATAATTCAAACATGGGAGTGGTTGCTTTGGTTAGCTTTAGAATATTAAGTCAGACTGTTCATACTAATCAGTTCAAGTTCCCAATAATCTAAACAATGCGGAAACAGCCTAGCAGGTATAAGAGACGGCCAAAGGGGCAGGTTCGGGAAGTTTTCAACACAAGATACCATTTGAAAACCCAAACCAAGCTACCACTGATGAGGACCTACTGGCTACAACATGACATCTCGCCCCTTCAGTTTGCTGAGGTTCCATTGGAGACAGCACGCACCCGCGAAGCATCCACACCTCTTGCATGCTTATTGTCAAGAAGACATGAGCAAGAAATTCATGGAGACAACAAGCTGCATAGAGGAGAGAAAAGCACCTGAATATGGTCATGTCACATACGTCTTACCAACAATCGCTATCTACTTTTGCACTTTGCACTTTGCAGTCATGCCCAAAACAAAACAAAACAAAAAAAAGGTGCACAAGTTGAGCCAAAGCAGATCTCAAGATCATTGAATCTGTCCAGATCTTCAAAGGCAGAAAGGATTTCTGTAATCATTAGAAAGAGCTGCGAAATTGCATAAGGCCCTGGAATTCAAGTCTAGTCAAGTTGTCAACAAGAAAGACAGACAGAAATATGCCTCGATTGGCCATATCTCACCCGTCCACCCGAGGACACATCACAATCACATTGGAGTACCAAATTGCAACAACCATCTACCTCCGATTTTCTTTGTTTCCATGGAGCAACCATCTGCAATAATCAGTCAAAAATTAGTCAAGGCCTCGCCTCTCACGAAAAGACAACTTGAGCACAAACAACAGGGGCAGCGTGGAAATCTGCGATTTCTTAAGCCGCCCAGCGCGAGAAAAATCGGCCGGTCGGTCCAGCCACAAGCCGCCCGACGAGATCTTCCCGCGGGGTTCGTCGGTAGACTAGCCATCGCCGACGGAGGAAAGTGGGATGAAGAAAAGCTTGCAAAGGAGGAAAGCATGGCTGAAGAGACACACACAAACGGCTGAAATTCATGTGTGGGCAAACATTCCGTTGGGCAGTTGTCAAGTTTATTTTTTATTTCTCTTTTGATTCATAACTTTTAATTTTCTTTTCTTACATATATTGGTTACACTACAAAGCTGAACTATGTCTGGTCAGTGTTGTCCAGCAGGTGAATTATGCATTGCCCATCTGTGCCACGTGGGATTGCCCCCAATCTTCAGACCAAGTTTACTAATCTTTCTCTAAAAAACATAAAACTGGCAGGAGTGCTGCCAAATTTGTATTTGATGGAGAGAATAATGGCTTGTATTACTCCAAATCCTAGAAGGGTGGGATATATAGATCATATATATGGGTCTCTAGATGAGCCTCTATACATGAGCTCACATATATACCAACACCCCCCGCAGTCTGAACTATCGGCGCAGCGGTGTTCAAGACTGGACAACAAGAAAGTCAACACCCTCCCCCCGCAGTCTGAACTACCGGCACAGTGGTGTTCAGGACTGGACAAGAAAAGAGTACAAAGAGAGTACAAAGGGCAAATACCCCTCTAGCCACAACTAGCCACCTGCTACGTTGAGGCTGAAGCGAAACTCCGAGAAGGTCGAGGAGGGTAGTCCCTTGGTGAAGATGTCGGCAAACTGGGAAGTAGTCGGGACATGGAGTACCCGAACATCGCCGATGGCGACTCTGTCGCGCACGAAGTGCAGGTCGATCTCCACATGCTTCGTCCGCTGATGCTGAACGGGGTTGCTGGAGAGATACACGGCGCTGACGTTGTCACAGTAGGCGAGCGTGCTCTTGGCGAGCGGGCTGTGGAGCTCCGCCAAGAGCTGTCGTAGCCAAGACGCCTCCGCCCCGCTGTTAGCGACAGCACAGTACTCCGCCTCGGCACTGGAGCGGGAGACAACCGGCTGCCGCTTGGACGACCAGGAGACCAGGTTGCCGCCCAGGAAGACGGCGTAGCCAGAAGTGGAGCGGCGAGTGTCCGGACAGCCAGCCCAGTCAGCGTCAGTGTAGACAACCAGCTCAACAGAGGACGAGCGGTCCACAGTGCCACGGACGTAGCGGAGGAGACGTTTCAGCGCGGCGAGGTGTGACTCCCGAGGATCATGCATATGGAGACAGACCTGCTGAACAGCATAGGTGAGGTCCGGCCTGGTGAAGGTGAGGTACTGCAAAGCGCCGGCCAGACTCCGATAGGCAGTAGGATCAGCCACCGGATCACCCAGATCAGCAGACAGCTTCGCCTGAGTGTCGACAGGAGTGGAGCAGGGCTTGCAATCAGTCATCCCAGCTTGCTCCAGAATATCAAGTGCGTACTGTTGCTGGTGAAGGAGAAGACCAGACAGGCGAGGCTCAACAGTGACGCCCAAGAAGTGGTGGAGCTAAGCAAGATCCTTCATAGCAAACTCCTGCTGTAGAGAGGAGATGACACTCTGAAGAAACTGCTGACTGGAGGCTGTAAGCACAATGTCATCGATATAGAGCGGCAAATAGACAGTCTCATCCCCACGGCGGTAGATGAAGAGAGACGTGTCAGACTTGGCCTCGGTGAACCCCAATGTCAGCAAGAATGTGGTGAACCGAGAATATCAAGCTCGTGGAGCCTGCTTCAGACCATAGAGAGACTTGTTGAGCCGGCAGACCATATCCGGACGACTGGAGTCCACAAATCCCGCCGGCTGAGAGCAGTAGACTGTCTCTGATAGAGTGCCGTGAAGAAAGGCATTCTTCACATCCAGCTGGTGCACAGGCCAAGAGCGAGAGCGAGAGCGCAAGCGAGAAGACCGTGCGCACAGTAGCAGGCTTCACCACTGGACTGAATGTCTCATCATAGTCCACATCAGGCCGCTGGGTGAACCCCCGAAGAACCCAGTGAGCCTTGTAACGCTCCAGTGTGCCGTTAGCCTGACGCTTATGCGTCCAGATCTACTTGCCAGTCACCACATTGCAACCAGACGGACGTGGCACGAGGTCCCACGTCTGGTTGGCGAGAAGAGCCGCGTACTCCTCTTCCATCACGCGACACCAGTGAGGATCCGCCAAGGCGTCGCGGACAGAGGAGGGTACCGGAGAGACCCGCAGCTCTCCCTCAGTGGCGGAGAGAGTTGCGGCCTGAGACGCCATCCTCCGAGTCACCATGGGATAGATATGCCGAGGATCCCGATGGATGACTGGCGGGTGGTACACCGCCGGCTCGGCTCGAGATGGAGACGGTGGAGGCGGCGGAGGCGATGGCTCCGGTGTAGGCATCACAGGAGCCTCCAGAGTCGGAGGCGGCGCCGGTGTCGGCGCCGAACGACGCCGGTACACCTGTACCGGCTGAGCGTACCGCGCAGGTGCAGGGGAAGATACCGGGGCCGCGCGTGGCGCAGCAGGAGACACTGGGTCCGCGCGCGACACGACCGGAGATCCGGGAGCCACGCGTGGCGCGACCGCGGGCACCGGGGCCGTGCTTGGCGCAGCAGGGATCACCGGAAGCGGTGCCGGTTTACCGGAAAAACCTGCAGGGAAAGAACAGACAAGTAACGGTTGCTGAACCACCGAGTCTGTCGCAAACAGTGAATCCAACTCGGGGTCAGGAGAAGGTGTGGAGGAGGTGGAATACGGGAAATCCGACTCGTCAAAGACGACATGTCGGGAGACCAGAACGCAGCGAGAGGTGAGGTCAAAGCATCGGTACCCCTTGTAGTCAGGGGAGTACCTAAGGAACACACAATGAGTCGAGCGGGACGCCAGCTTGTGAGAAGCGGTGGCGGAGGTGTTAGGGTAACACGCACACCCAAAGACCCGAAGGTGGTCGTAGCGAGGAGGGGTACCGAAAAGAGCGTGGTGTGGAGTGGGAGCAGGAGAAGCGGTGGACGGAAGACGGTTGAGCAAGTAGGTGGCGGTGTGGAGACTCTCAGCCCAGAAGTGCGGGGGCAGAGAGGCCTGGATCAGGAGAGTGCGCACGACGTCGTTCGTCGTGCGAATCATCCGCTCAGCCTTGCCGTTCTGAGAAGAGGTATACGGACAAGACATGCGCAACTGAACACCCCGAGAGAGGAAGAAGGAACGGGAGGGTGGAGTTATCAAACTCACGCCCGTTGTTGCACTGGACGGCCTTAACGGTGAGGCCGAACTGAGTGGACTCCCAGGCAAAGAAGTGGAGGAGGGTGGGGAAGGTCTCAGACTTGGCGCGTAAAGGGAAAGTTCAAGAGTAATGAGAAAAATCATCCACCATGACCAGATAATATTTATAACCAGACATGCTGAGTACAGGAGATGTCCACAGGTCACAGTGAACAAGATCAGAGGCATGCACAGCATGCGAAGAAGAAGAAGAAAAAAGAAGTCTAACATGACGACCTAACTGGCACGCATGACAGAGATGCTCAGTAGGAGTCCTAGTACATGGAACATCGGTACTACGACTGAGCTGAGCCAAAACGTCGCGGCCGGGGTATCCAAGCCGGCGATGCCAGGTGGTGGAAGAAGGCGTCACGGCAAAAGCAGCAGACAGAGAAGAAGTCGAAGGCGGAGCAGCGGAAGTAAGAAGCCGAAGAGTGTAAAGGGGCCCCGGGCTGTCACATCGGAGGAGCAGACGCCGGGAAGCCGATTCCTTCACAGTAAGACCAGAAGAGTCAAATTAAATGGAATAAGAGTTATCAGCAGTAAACTGGCGAATGGAAAGAAGGTTGTGAACCATCTGAGGTGCAACAAGGACATTAGGAAGACGAAAAGAACCAGGAGCAGAACCCACAGTGGTGACGGAAAGTCAAGACCCATCACCAACCATGATGGAAGAAGGACAAGAGGGGTGAGGAGATCGGATAGAAGAGAGGATACCGGCATCAGGGGTGGTGTCGAAGGATGCACCCGAGTCGGCGATCCACTCGGTGCTGACCGGTGGTATCAGTCCCATGGTGCTAAAGGACTGTGCCAGAGCGGCCTGGTCCCACCCCCCAGGCCAGGTCGGCTGCTGGCTGGGCTGAGCGGGCGGGGTCCAGGACGGCGCGGAGAAGGGAGCAGCACCGGTGAACATGGCCGCCGACTGGAGCTGAGGACGAGGCACGCCTCCCGGACCCTGGAACGGGCACATCGAGATGCGCCCTGACCGTGGGTTGCTGAAGGATGGGTAGGGCGTACCTCCAGGGGCAGGGGCAGGAGCGAGAGACGGAGTCGGCGTGCCCCGACGGCCCCCACCGGCACCGGCCCAGAAGCAGGGCCACCAGTGCCACCACCACCCCGTCCCCCCCCCCCCCCCCGTCGCTGCCGACGTCCACGCCCCCCCACCTCCGGTCTGCACGGCGGGAGCAGCACCAAGGAGCGAGGTGGCAGGAGCGGCGGAGGAGGCCGATGGAGCAGCGACGAGCGCGGTGGGGGTGGGCGAGGACGATCCGGGCGCGAGACCCCTGGTGATCTCCTCGAGAGCGAGGTCATCCCGGACCTGCAGGAAGGAGGGGAAGGGCCTCTGGCGGGTGATCCAGGTCTTCAGGTGGTCATAGGTGCTGCTTAGGCCCCGCAGGACATTGAGCACCAAGACCCGATCGGACACCGGATACCCGAGGTCGTGAAGAGCATCGGCCATGCCCTTCATCCACCGGCAGAACTCACCAACGGAGAGGTCTCCCTGCTCGAAGGTGCGGAAGGTGGCGTCGAGCCGGAGAGCGCGGAACTCGGCGTTGCCGAGGAATTGCCCCTCGAGCGCCACCCAGGCCTGTCGCGTGGTGCCGCCGTGGGTCTTGACGAGGTTATGAAGATCTAGGGATATGGTCCTGAAGATCCAGGACATGGCGACGCTGTCGAGGCACCGCCACACCGCGTCCCGCGCCTCGATCGGTGTGTCGAGGAGGACGTGGTCGTCGAGGGCGTAGCGGCGGAGGGCGAGCAGAACCTGGTCCCGCCAGCGTCCGTAGGAGGAGGACGTGAGGTCGAGGAGGACGGTGACCAGGGCCCGGATGTTCTGGATGCCGGCGGCCTGGAGGTGGAGCTGGGCGACCATGGGGTCGGTCGGGTCGTGCCGGGGTCCAGATCCAGGGGGTGGGGCCTGGTGGGAGGAAGAGGCGCCGTGCTCGGGGTCGACAGGCAGCTGGCCGGAGGAGACACGAAGGTGGTGCTCCGCTTCGGCGACCCAGAGAGCGAGGGCGTCAGCCGTGGCGCGCACACGCTCCCAAGCAAGGGCAGCCACGTGAACCCGCTCCTGGGCTGCTGAAGCCTCAGACTTGGTGGCGAGGAGGGCCGTGGCGAGAGCGGCGTCGGCGGCGAGCGGCGCATCCGCGGGAGACATCCCGAGGCCAAGCCACGCGGGATCGGCGGCGGCTGAATCAGCGCCCGCGGCGGCGGTGGCCAGGGGATCCTGCACGGGCGGCGGGCCCTGCACGGGAGCCCCCCCCCCCCCCCCGCGTGCCCGCGTCCGCGGCGGCGGCGGGATCCTGCAGGGGCGGGTCCGCGGCGGCAGGGAGGGCAGGACCACCAGGGCGGCGGCCGGGCCACGCCAAGGGCCGGCGGCGGCGGCCTAGAGCAGAGCAGGTCCCGGTGGTGCAGATCGGGCCGCACCCAGCGCAGAGGAGGCGGCGGCCATGGCTGCAGCAGAGGAGGAGGAGGGAATGGGAGGGAAGGAGGAGAGGGGTGGAGGTGCCGGCGGCCGGCCATGGCTGCCGGCACGCTGCGGCGGCTGGGAGGGGAGGGGGAGGGGAGGGAGGAGGGAAGAGGAACCCTAACCCTAGACTAATGATACCATGATAGAGAGAATAATGGCTTGTATTACTCCAAACCCTAGAAGGGTGGAATATATAGATCCTATACATGGGCCTCTAGATGGGCCTCTATACATGGGCTCACATATACACCAACAGTATTGATATGAAGAAGTTTACTAATCTTTGAAAGTGCTGAAGTCTACACATTAATTCAGCCAAACTAAGATTTCCTTATCCTTTGAAAAAGGGAGAAGGTTGACGTTATTTTTCATGAACGTGGTCCGGTACTTCCATTTGAGTAACTCCTGAGCACATTGTATAACTCTTCTCTGAGGAAGTCAGGAAGACAAAGCCATGACCATTGCTCCAGGCCTCCAGCCTCCAGGTGTCCCTCTGATTATCAGTTTCAGCTACGACGACACTCCAACATGCTGGATAATCCTCACTCCATGCCGTCTACCGTCGCTTAAACTGTGCGCAGCATATCAAGCAGACGGACCCAATTCCCCAGAATCCTGGAGAAGCCACGCACAGACAGCCTGGAACGTTATCTGAAGAAGCCACGGAGGCGAGGGATCACAGCACGGGATCATGGATGAACACAGCGCATCCATTTGTTCCTTCCAGCATCTCTTACTCTTCTTGCACATAGCACTAGATCAATGCCCCTCGGTAATTCAGTTCTGGTTAAAATCCACATTCAATTTAGCCCGAACCTTTCTTGATTGAAACTTTACCTGAATGTCAGTAGTATTTGCAATTGCAAAGATGCTCCTACTGAACTCCACACATGTTCGTCTGACATCACAACCAGCATCCAAATCTTATTCCGAAGATTGGCCCATGTCAGATAAAGGGTAAGCCGCCTTCAGAGAAGTTTAAGTATTTTTTTTTTAAAAAAGACAGTGATATCAGCGATGCTGTTTTTAGGTTAGCTGCCAGCTTGTTATAATCATATTATGTAATATGCAGGATCATATCGTTACACAGTTATTTTGATGCCGCACCTGGTGTAGCCATCAGGCGAAACATCTTGTATAGTACCACTTAGTAACCAATTACAGCATCTGTCGTTCCCAACAAGAGTGTGTCGAACACACTGACAACTACTGATACAAGTTACCCGTAGCTGGCAACCCAGCTATGTACAAAGAAGGGAGAAAGTTGAAGAGAAAATTAGCCGACAAAAAAAGGAAACCTCATGTCGCTGCAGATGACCCATCAGAGTGATCTGAAGCTCTCTACAGGGTCTGTGTCCTCGAGCATTGAGGCTGCCTGGAAGCAATCAGCGGCGTCAGCTAGTCTGCCATCATGCTTGTGAACCTTGCCCAGGAAGAACCAGGCCATTCGGTTTGTTGGCTCAAGCCTTAGGGCATCCGAGAGGAAACACCTTGCCACAGGAAGATACTTGGGCCCTTTTTTAGAAAGGAGGGCACCGATGGAAACCTTGGATGGGACATGGTCTACCTCCGTCGAGAGGGCGTTGAAGTATGCAGCCAGCGCATCCTGTATCTTCTCATGCACCTCATGTATGTTACCTGCCATGGGGTCAAGAAAACATGGGGTCAGATACATGACAAAACAAACACGATATATTTTTAACTTGCCAGACATCATAGTTCAAGATAAAATGGGCACAACATGTAGTAAACTGTAAACCAATTATTATTATTAAAAAAATAAAACAATTATTATTCCATATGCATTTATGAGAACATACAAAAAAACAGGCAGACATGAATGAGGCATTTCAAATTGCATACACCCCCAATAGCCAAAGGCATATGTATGATTCATGAAAACATGAATTGTGATCAAAGTTTTCTCACCTTCTGCATGAAGGGTTGTCGCAGAGTATGTTTTCAGGGCTTTAGCCTTCTGTAAGCAAATCTCCGCATCTCTCCAATATGAAAGACTAGAGTACAAGTTAGCAAGACCTTGCCAAACTTCAAGTTCACTCACTTTTTCCCCATCCACCTAAAAGAGTTTCCACAAAGAATAAGACAATAAGAGATAGAAAGGTATATGGAATGCAATAAGAATGAAATTAGAAGACAGGGTGCACCAATGGAAAACCTAGTGTTATTCCACTTCAGCACCTAATACAGACACCAAAGCAGCTAGTACAGCTAGTACAAAAGACACGCAGTTTGAAGGGCATTTCTTTGGATAACATTGTTCCGTGTAGGAACCTGGGTCCCCCTACAGTGTTCAAACTGGGGGGGGGGAGGTAGTGTTTATTCTTGAGATTCCCAAAAACATCTTAAAAAAAAATAAACATGATTCGCAGAAACCTTAAATATTCCATCCCATATACAAATACAGTGTGCTAATCAAAAAATGTTAGTGCTTTTGCATTTGAGTAGACAGACCTCTGTGCCATTTTTGGTAGACCCATAAGCCTTTCGTTGTGCCTGAACAAGAGCAAGAAGGGCACGATATGCTTCAATCGCTTCCATAGGCAATGATTGAGCAACCTTCAATTTAGCCCTTATTCTGAGCAACGGACCTTGTTCCCACTTTGCAGTCTCATCTAATGCTGCATCAGTCACAACTTCTGCTTCCGAATACCTTTGTTGTGCAGAAAGAACCAAAGATAGCAACCTCCAACCTTTAGAGACGGATCCACCAGTTGCATCAATGAACTCCTTTGCACATTTCAAGGCAGCATGCAAGTTTCGTTGCTCAGCATACTCAATTCCCATGTCAAATATTAATTCTGGGTTGTGACGGTCAAGGGAGATCGCCTCATTAAGCGACTTCAAAGCCTCTGTCTGCAAGAGAGATCTTTGATGATCAGATGAAGCGACCTTAGACTTCTTGGCCAGACAATTCCCCAGCAAATGGAGGGCCACACTCTTTAAATGGCCATCCGATGATTCGGCAGTGACTGCTCTTCTTGCGTAGTCTACACCCTCAGAAGCAAGAAGATAACTTGAGCTGCATATCTTAGCAGCTAACAGAAGGGCCATTATGTCATTTGGACTCTCGTTCTTATTTAAAGATCTTTTTAACAAGTTGAGTGCAGCTTCATTATGAGAAGCTGCAAAATAGCACAAAGCTAGAGTATACCATCTCTCAGTTCGAGGGTATATTCCAGGTAAAACCTCTTCGAGATGCTTGGCAAGAACTGATGTCTGGCCACATAGTGACAATGCAAATGTTAAATGCTCCATCACGGAGGGGTCCCAGTGAGTTTCCCCAAGGAACCATTTCTTTAACAGTATCATGAGCAACAGGATTGCCTCTTCCAAAGTATTCCTAGGAACAAATGAACCTTCAGTTTGTGAAGCCAAGCTTGGGGGGCTCGCCTCTACGCCTCCATACAAGAGAAAAACAGCAAATCTCTTCTGAATCCTTGTGCAGCATTCATCATCGAGATTCCATTGACTTAAAAGAGCACGGCGGTAAGACGCGAGTGCTTCTTGATAGGCCCCAGCTTGCTTCCAAAGTTCTGGGAGAAGTTCAACAGACCTACTGACAGTTTCTTGCAATTTTTGTTCAACCATGACACCAGGTATGCCACATTGGAAGATGCTTTCAACAGCATCAAGGACACTTTTACAGTGTTTAGCAGCCTCTGCAAGTAAATGCTTCAGAAAGTCAAAACAAGAATAACAAAAATGCCATATGGTGACATGAAGAATTCATACCCATTGCTTTCCCCAACTTTTGGAGAGACATAGACTTCAAGTAAATGGCTTCAAGAACAAGACTAGCAGCATGCTGTGATCCTGAATTTGACGAATCTGATCGCAATTTATTACTTCGCTTTGAGAGTGGTTTTTCAGAAAGTGATGGTTGGAAGCGCTGAATAGCAGCTTGAAGATCTATTCCATCAAATACTCGCAGAGCAGCTTCTACATTGCCTCTCTGATATTCCAGTCTCCCGAGGAGAGCTCTTGCTTCCTAGTGTTGAAAGCATAAACCCACAATTAGCAATAATATACAAAAGTGTAGCATATCCAGAATAGAAAAGCTTCTGCAAAATGGAGGCTGCTGGTCAAATGTTAATCAATAAATACAGGAAACTAGATTGTAGCCATAAAATTATTAAGACCTCAAATAGTCATGAAAAGAACAGATTGGATGCACAATTACAACCAGTGACAGTGTAAAATCTGTAATCACATATCAGTCAAACAACTTTAGCTAATATATCATATACAATGCTCAATGTTGCCAAGGAAAGTTTTGGGGACAGAATACAAACCTACAACTATTCATTTCCATCATTTTTTTTAACACAATCTAATTTGATATGGACAAAATACCAGTACAAAATAACCCTTCAACACAGGAAAGTACATTAATATTGTCAATCGTTGGAGTCAACTTTGTATTTAACTAAAGATTCTGAACTCTAGCTGCTAACTACATTGACCATGTCCTACAAACTGTGTCAAGACTCAAGATATTATGTTTGCCAAAGATACAGATCCAGCTACATTCCTAGCAGGTGAGTAAATAAACATGCACGGTACCTCATGCTTTCAAATTCAAACTATAAGAAGCTGATTCAACACTCAATGATTTGAATACACATTTGAATGTTGTATTATCATTGTACGGCAAAAAGGGAAGAAAAAAAAGAAAAAGAAATAGAAGGAAGGATCTTCTCGCCACAACAAACGACAAGCAAGAAAAGGCAATGCCAATTTGAACTAAATGGTGAAGGATAACCGTCCGATGATGCTTTGAAGTTTCATCACCTTAATAGTCACAGAATTAGAATCAAGCATGCACACTTAAGTTGTGTTATGGTCATCCTTTTGTCAGTTGCCACAGTGAGCATTAGCATAAGAACATGCCATCATCAAACTAAACAAATAATGATGATCCTGCAATCTAGTTCTCATAAGTATATAATGCGACTTGTTTCTAAATTCAACAAAAGGTGCACCTTACTGTCTGATACTCTGATTTAAACTCCACTGAAGATAGCACAAGTTCTTTGCTAATTCTAGAATGGTTCACCAGCTCCCAAATTCACCTAATAATACCACAGCCAACTGACTGAAGCATAATTCTTACATGTATACAATCATCCATCTTTATTAGCTCTTAAGCTGCCAACTTCACAAGATACCACCACAGTCACAACTCAGTTGCTGAACCATAATCATACAGTTACATCATGAGCCACCAAACTCATAATCCAAGCATCTACACCATCAGGCGTATAAGTTGACTAAAATCACGATTGTTTGTACACTTGTCCCCTTATAATAGACTTGAATTTTAACTATTTTGAATATGAACAACACATAAAAGTGAAGTTTTGCATTCAGAATCATCATTTCCATCATTGACCAAATCAAAGGTTAAACTTTTCCCGAATGCTCTGACCAAAATTCCATTAGCGACAACCTTTGCGTTCATGAAAAAACATATGTCTCCCACAAGCAGCCCCCACCAGATGAAATGGAAGAAAATAAAAACAAAAAACGCCATTTTTGTGAGAGCGCGTAGTTTAGCGGAAGAACACGCAGTGCGAAATCGGGATCGTTCTCCGCATCCCGATCTCCCCCAAACGCAACAAAGAGCGTCGCCGAGACTCGCATTGACCAAAAAGATTCGATCTTCCCGTCCCATTTCGCCCAAACCACGCCCGCAATAACTCGATTCCTCCTCCCAGAACAATTCAAGAACGGGCGCCAGAGGCAGAGGGATTCCACACACCTCGTAGTTGAGGGAGAGGCCCTCGCGGAGCGACGACTCCGCCTCCTGGATGTTGCCGTCGTCGACCTTGGCCTCCGACGAGCCCGACTCCGAGGCGCCGGCATCCGACTCCTCCGGCAGCGCCGCTTTCCCCTTCACCGGGGACGCGGCCGCCGAAGGCCAGTCCCCGGTGGGGCCCGCCTTGCTCCCGCTGTCCCACTCCGCCGCCATCGCTGCCGCCGATGCCTATGCCTCACCACCGCCGATGCCTCCGCGTGATCCTCCAGCGAGCATGCTAGGACAATGTGTGGGGAGGGGCCGTCGACTAGGGGAGGGAGGAGGCGAGATCCACCTCGATTGCTTTGGGCTCCTTGGCTTTTTTCTATTCTTGGGAGCTCGCCAAATTTCCTTTTTGTTTTTTCTTTGCTTGGACTTTCCTTTGTTGATGGTGCTTGGCCGGTCATCTCTTGTAGGAAAACATTTTTTATTCGCATAGTATACTCGAATTTACCAATGTGAATTTGACAGTCAAAAGTGGCCAAATTGCAAAAAAACACCCCACAGCTCAGTCGAAGTCAAAGCAGCGATTTTCGTGCTAAAACTTGAAAGAACCAAATTGGAAGAATTTTTGCTTGTACAACAAGCGTGATGTTTTTACTTGCATTGGATGTGCAGATGAAATGGCGAATCTTTTTTTTTAGGAAAAAATGTGATGCATTTCCCCAAGAAAAGGTCATGCAAACAACAAGGACGCTGAATAAGGGTTATTTGGTTTTAGGGGATAAACTTTAATCTATGTCACATCAAAGAGAATCTTAATATTTAGAAGTGTTAAATAAAGATTAATTATAAAACTAACTGCAGAACTCTATGGCTAAACCGCGAGACGAATCTAATGAGGTATATTTGTGGCAGCCCCGTCCGACATAATCCGGCTTAAGCGCGCTAACCATCATCAAAACGACAATCAGGGTTAATACGCACTTAAAACGGAGCAATCCGGCCGTGCTGTCGGGTAAAATCCCGATAAAACCACTTGAACCTGGATCGAACAAAGCAGCATAACTCACACGAAGGCGAGTCCAGAGATTACAATACCTCACAAAATATTACACCACAGAGTTTAACATAAAAACAGAATTACAAACCAAGTTCCAAATTTAACAAAGTACTTTTCAAACCAACGTAACAGAAGTTCATCAGAGTCCTTGATTTTAGCGGAAAGTAAACACGAGAACTAACGACGATACGGATGTCTCGAGAAAGCCCGATACAAGACATCACTCGTTCTTGTCATCATTGGCCGGGGACGCATCCCACTCCACGGACCAACCAGGCGGAAGAGTGCAAGGCCAGGTCAAACTGGCAATCATATCCTCAAAGGTTTCACCTGAAACAAAATATAGCCACAAGCAAGGCTGAGTATTCTAATACTCAGCAAGGCTTACCCGACTGAGGGTATACTTAGCCCTTTACCTAGACATGCAAGGCTTTTGGCTTGAGGGGTTTGTTTTGCCGAAAAGCAATAAAAAGTGGATCCTTAATTGGGGGTTTTAACTTTCAGGTTCTAGTTCAATTAACCATTCTAGGTGAGCATCTATCCAATAGCATGCATGGTGATAACATTTATCTTTTATTATCCAATCAACCATATTCATCATTCTCATCTTTCACTTCTTACTCTATGTGGCAAAAGAGTTAAGCAGTCCCATTATCCGTGAGAGGCGGACGATTCGAATCGAATTTGTTAACCTTGCAAGGCAGACCTAAACTCTCGAGCAAAATGAGATGAACTCCCACAGTTGAAGCAACGATTTTTATCGCCTGGACGGGCTGGTGTTGGGGTAAAAGGTCTGGGACCAGTTAACTGAGGAACAGGGGGTCGCATTCCACCCTGCTGCTGTGGCGGCCTAATAACCCAACGCCCTGGCTGAGGGGCCTTCTGAGGAATTGTAGGAGAAACATTCTGCACGAAACGATACCTCGGTGACTGAGCACTCGAGGGTCCAGGTGGAGCCTTTCGCTTCTTCTCAGCACGATGAGCCACAATGCAATCTTCTTGTGTAATTGCCAGATTAACCAACTCATTATATGTGTCAACCCTAATGGGATTCAGACGTTCCTTGAGCTTGGTATTGAGTCCTCTGCGAAAGCGGTCACGTTTCTTAACATCTGTGTCAGCATGATAACCCGCGTACTGACAGAGACCATTAAAAGCTTGGGCATACTGGATAACTGTACGAGTCCCTTGAGTGAGAGCCAGGAACTCATTCAGTTTCCTTTCCATAAGACCCTCTGGAATATGGTGGTCCCTAAAAGCATTTTTGAATTCATTCCAAGTAACAACATGATCGGCCGGAAGCATGCCATGGTAGTTGTCCCACCAAAGACGAGCAGAACCGCGAAGCTGTTGTGCGGCAAAGAGAGTCTTATTTTCCTCCGAACATGGCACCGGAAGTAGTGCAAACTTGGACTCGATTGTGCGAATCCAAGCATCCGCATCCAGTGGTTCTTCTGTCTTGTGGAACAGAGGAGGCTGGGTTGCAAAGAAATCCTGATAACCAGCAGCTTGAGATTGATGGGCGTGGTGTCCACCTCGCTGCTGCCCTTGGACAAGTTGGCGAAGCAACTCAGTCTGGGCGGCCAGGATTTCCGCAATGCCTGGTGGTGGGGGTGGCGGCTGCTGTGATCCGCTACCACTCGCGTTCACGAAACCCTCCGGATTACCACGCGTTGATCCCACCATCTGGAATAAGAAAAATTCCTTCGTAAGCAAGTGGGATGCAAAGCCCCAAAAATACAAAAGAATAGGTGCAGATCAATGAAACTTGTATGAATTATATAACAACATGGACAAAAGGTTGTTCGTTTCTAGAACAACGCTTGACAGCAGAGGGGTATATTAACATTCTACACCTTTGTATTCTACTCAAGCACTTCGGCAAATAAAGTCATTTGCTGAGTTCGGTAACTTCCTATATTCAAACACGGCAGACAGAGCAGAGTCTAGATAGACCTTAATCGTGAAAAAAATATCACGTGCTCAGGTGCAAACCTCACTATTTTCCTATTACCACATGTACTTTGATTGATTTCCAATTTAAGATCATGATACATGCACGACCTATTCGTCCTCACAAAACAAACAACTGCCAAATAGTTTTGGACTTACGGGGTTAGCGCCGGTAGCATAGCACAAAATTACGTCTCTCCCTATATATGTCTAGCCGAATTCTAACCGTTCTTAACTTAACGTAATCGCGGTTAGTGTACCTGCAAAAGATGCATAGAATGTATATATATGAATATCCACGACTGGACCCTTCGTGCCAGCACTCACGAACGGCCCCCATGTGTCCTACGCCACATGGGTAACGCATATGCAGTTGCCCACATATTCACCCATACATTGCCATTTACTATAGAAACGGCAGCCATACAATTTTTCCGCCGTATGGCCAACGTTAACATACGCTACTCAGTGGCGTATTCACAAGTTCCTTTACTCCCAATATAATTGACTGATTGTCGATATGTTGGCAGCAGCTCAAGTAGGCCACTGCTTGAGCACAGCGTTCGGTTCGCATCACCGACGGGAAGGTCAGTCTCCCTCAGCTGACTGAGTATACTTTACTCCCAATATAATCAACTGATAGTTGGTATATTGGCAGCACCTCAAGTATGCCATTGCTTGAGGGCAACGTTCGGCTCGCATCACCGACGGGAAGGTCAGACTCCCTCAGCTGACTGAGGATCCTTACCTCCTTACCTTAGCGTAGGTGCGTCGTTACAGAATTCAAGGGTTGATTGAGCACAAAATAAGGTCTGACAGAAAGTAAGTGCTGGAAGTCAGGTATATAACGACATAAGTTAGATAGCCACCTAGTAACTTCCCATAATTCCCTTAGGGCTTTACGAACTAGGCACCACCTTAACGAACCAACGTATTTTGCAAACGCAAGTGTTACGGTCAAAATTTTAATAAAATCCTTCAAAAACTCGTCACTAACTCTGGTGCACGCTTTGTTCGGCTCTGATACCAGCTGTGGCAGCCCCGTCCGACATAATCCGGCTTAAGCGCGCTAACCATCATCAAAACGACAATCAGGGTTAATACGCACTTAAAACGGAGCAATCTGGCCGTGCTGTCGGGTAAAATCCCGATAAAACCACTTGAACCTGGATCGAACAAAGCAGCATAACTCACACGAAGGCGAGTCCAGAGATTACAATACCTCACAAAATATTACACCACAGAGTTTAACATAAAAACAGAATTACAAACCAAGTTCCAAATTTAACAAAGTACTTTTCAAACCAACGTAACAGAAGTTCATCAGAGTCCTTGATTTTAGCGGAAAGTAAACACGAGAACTAACGACGATACGGATGTCTCGAGAAAGCCCGATACAAGACATCACTCATTCTTGTCATCATTGGCCGGGGACGCATCCCACTCCACGGACCAACCAGGCGGAAGAGTGCAAGGCCAGGTCAAACTGGCAATCATATCCTCAAAGGTTTCACCTGAAACAAAATATAGCCACAAGCAAGGCTGAGTATTCTAATACTCAGCAAGGCTTACCCGACTGAGGGTATACTTAGCCCTTTACCTAGACATGCAAGGCTTTTGGCTTGAGGGGTTTGTTTTGCCGAAAAGCAATAAAAAGTGGATCCTTAATTGGGGGTTTTAACTTTCAGGTTCTAGTTCAATTAACCATTCTAGGTGAGCATCTATCCAATAGCATGCATGGTGATAACATTTATCTTTTATTATCCAATCAACCATATTCATCATTCTCATCTTTCACTTCTTACTCTATGTGGCAAAAGAGTTAAGCAGTCCCATTATCCGTGAGAGGCGGACGATTCGAATCGAATTTGTTAACCTTGCAAGGCAGACCTAAACACACGTCACGTGGTTACTCCCAGAGTCACACGTGCAACATTTCCCCTTTCTTTCCGGGTTGTGGATCAGGGTCACCGTCCTCGACTACAGAGTACGACGACTCTGCACCCGCATGTGCGCGCATGAGAAACGACGTTCAAAGAAGGTGAGGGAGAAGTCCACTTGCCGGGCCAATCAGGTACTTAAGCTTACCGATTACCATATTCTCGGCATGTGTTTAGTACGTTCAAACGCTTAACTACCACTACCACACACTGCGGCCTTATCACATTTCACTAAACAGACGGGACATCCCAAGTACCACAGTCCCGCCCGTAGGCCTTATAGTTGCAGCAGGTAGTAAACATCCAACTCCTATATTTCTCGCGAGTGACAGGAAATCACTCGACTTCTACCGAAACATTAGCATAGCCAACTAGCGACCTACACATACTAGTGTTCAAACATCGGTACCTAGGATTATGCAATTAAGGTTCCAGTCAACTCCTGTAAACTTAAATGCACAAATAGATAGGAACAATAAAAAGTTGCATAAGTTTAAAATAGTAGGACATGCTCCGGGGCTTGCCTTCCTGGGCGTAGCTGGATCTGGGCTCTTCCGAAATAGGGTTCGGGTCTTGCGCAGCTTCAGTTAGATTAACTTGAGCTTCGCGCTGCTCACTCTCGGACTCGGGCACCAGCTCGTAAGTTCCGTCAGCGAGAGTAGCAGTATCTATATGAGATGCAATGCACATGAGTAATTCGTTGTGATGGTAGGAATTTATGAATTATTTCACAATAACGGTGTAACGCAAACAAAACCCAAAGTTAAAGAGTGAAACACTTTCATTCATATTTTACTGGGCAATCGTTTATAGAGTAGCAACTCAACATATCTAACTACACAAGACATCATGATCAATAGCTCAAGAAAGCTATACTAATCTTCTAAACAAGTGGGAGTAACCTCCTATAGCAATTAAATCATGGTTGGTTAATAACTTAACAACTCAGTACATATATAGTATTAAATTCAACAAAAATTACTACAAACAGAAAGTAAACAGGACTAGCTATCCTGCAAAACTCATCCTAAACCTTGTAGCCAATTATCCAGAACAATTCATGTAGTCAGACAATTCCTAGAACAAGATTGAATTATACAGGTTACACCAGAGTATAAAACAATCTCAAACTTTAACAGTAGGTCTAAACAGGGATGAATTAGCTACTGTGAATTTTTCAGGATTTATTAACCACACAAATAAATAGGAGAAAATAAACAAAACATACATCAGTTTAACAAGATTAATTTTTAGATCCTGTTCTAGTCATGAACTGGGGCTCAAACTCCATGGACAAGCTAAACTATTCAAAATGAACACTCAGAAATATTTTCATGATTTATTATCAACATAAACTATTTATCATAATTAAAATCTACTAAACAAACATTAAATCAAAGAAATTGCTACACAAATCTAAAAATATTGAAACTTGGAAAGTGGTGCTCATTTGGTATTGAAAATACACAGAAAAATTTTCATACATATATCTAAGTCAGAACATCCAGAAATAAAAAGCAAAATAATTTACTAGATCTAGCCAAGATTAGGGTTTCATCTAGTTACAAAGGTCAACTGGTGCTCAAATTTTTACACAACACTAAGCATGCCATGTATTACCTACCAGACAAAAATCACCTATAGATTCTAAGTAGAACTCCTAGAACAATTATAGCCTTTGAAATCTAATCTTTTTCCTAGATTAAAATACAAACAGAAAATAAACATGTGCATGTAATGAAAGTTGTAGATCTTGTTGCAAGGATTCCAAAACATTTGGATTTACATTTTTCTGATTTCTCTATGAATTTATATCGAATTTACAAGTTTGCTGGTTTGGAAAACAAAAAGAAAAAGAAAGAACTTTTTGCGCAGAGGCCCCTGGAAGACTTTTTCTTCTCGCGGATAGGCCCCTGGCCGGAGTTTGAAGCAGGGGAGCGGCGGGCGGCCGGATTCCGGCGCCTGGGGTCAACGGCGGCGAGGGGAGCTAGGGGGAGGAGCAAGAGGAGAGCGAGAGCAACCTTGGAGTGGCCTCGGTTGAGCTTGGGACGGCCGGTGGCGGCGCCTCCGCGGAACAGGGGCGGCGGCGGCGGCAGTTGGCGGCGGCGGCGGCAGTTGGCGGCAGCGGCGGCGGTCCGGTGGCCCGGGGCGGCGGCGAGCGGGTCGGGGAGCACCGGTGGAGGCCAAGGGAGCGAGCTGCGGGGGTTGTTGGGCACGAGGGAGGGCGGAGGAGGGGGCTCCGCAGCAGCCTAGGGTGCGGCGGCGCTAATGGCGGCGGCGTCGGCCGTTTTCGGGCAGAGGGGCAAACGGGACGCTGCGCTCGTGCTCAGGGAGGAAGGAGAGAGGGGTGAGGGCGTCGTGGAGCTCGCGGGATGGTTCCAGGCGAGTCAAGGCGAGGGGGAGGGCATGACGCGGTCGGGCGGTTCAGCACGGCTTCGCCGTGGCGGCTCGGAGTCGAACCTCGGCGTGCGCGCACGGGATGGCGCCGCGTGGAGAGGCCGAGAAGCATCGCGGAGGAGCCAAGGACGGGGCACGGGGAGAGCACGGCGCGTGGCCGGCGGCCTTAACTCGACGGCGACTTCGGCTCGGCAGAAAACAGGGGAGGGAGAGAGAGCAGAGAGAGAGTAGAGAGAAAGAGAGAGAGAAATTTGTTTGATTTCAAATTTGAATCTTTCTCAAAATTTTCAATTAACACTCGAAAAATTTTGAATACGAAAGATGTTCCAAAATTCAAATCCTACCACTTTTGTTTCAGGCCTACTTTCATTTGGGACCCAATTCAAAAGTTCAATGTGAATCCCGACAAATGTAGTTATTACCCAGTTCGAGCTAAATTCAAATTTTTCTTCGACTTTTGCATGAAAACTTAAATATATCTGAGCATGACAAATGTTCAACACTTAAAACTCAACAAGCTTTATTTCAGGAAAAAAATGTTCAATTAGACCACGGATTGAAAATTATTTTAAATTTAACACAACCAAGATTTTGAATTGCTAACCATTTCATGTAGACTTGCATTGGGTTAAGGGTACATGATTTGATGCTAATGACCCTGGTTTAGCTAATGAAACACCTGGGGTGTTACAGCCTACCCCCCTTAAAAAGAATCTCGACCCGAGATTCGAGTAATTAGGCTAAGTGTGGAAGGTGTGTGTTCCTTGGAGGGAAACTAGAAAACCACGGTAATGTTCATTTAGATAGGTTTCGATCTCCCAAGTGGCTTCTTCTTCAGTGTGATGACTCCACTGGATTTTGTACATTTTAACTACTTTTCTTCTTGTTACCCTTTCTTTCTGATCCAGAACTTTGATAGGATATTCCACATAGGAAAGGTCCGGTTCTACCCGTATATCCTCTTGTTCGACAATCTCCGTGGGAACTCGGACACATTTCTTAAGCTGAGAAACATGGAAGATGTCGTGTATGGTGGATAGTTGCGGAGGAAGTTTCACTCTATAGGCCACGGGTCCACAAATTTCGATGATTTCATAGGGACCAACGTATCTGGGAGCCAGTTTTCCTTTCACTCCAAATCTTTGTACACCCCTGGTTGGAGAAACCCGAAGGTATACATGATTTCCAACTTCGAATTGCAAGGGATCTCTTCTTTTGTCAAAATAGCTCTTTTGCCTAGATTGTGCCGCTTTAATATTTGCTTGGATTACCTTCACTTTTTCTTCTGTCTCGGTTACAAGATCAGGTCCGAATACCACTCGTTCTCCAACTTGCGACCAGTTTAAAGGAGTACGACACCTTCGACCATACAAGGCCTCAAAAGGTGTCATTTTCAAACTTTCTTGACAGCTATTGTTGTATGAGAATTCTGCTAGAGATAAACACTTATCCCAACTCTTGTCAAAGTGAATGACACAAGCCCTCAACATGTCTTCTAGGATTTGGTTTACTCTCTCTGTTTGTCCATCGGTTTGAGGATGATAAGCTGAGCTTCGAATCAGTTTGGTACCAAGAGAAGCTTGCAATTGTTCCCAAAAGCGTGCTGTGAATTGAGTACCACGATCAGAAATGATCGTTTTGGGTACGCCATGTAGGCAAACAATGCGATCGAGATAAATCTCGGCATATTTCTTGGCAGTATAGGTAGTGTGCACTGGAATAAAATGCGCCGTCTTTGTGAGCCTATCCACGATAACCCAAATAGAGTCATGCTTCTGGGATGTGTTTGGCAATCCTACAATGAAATCCATACTTATGTCTTCCCATTTCCATGATGGGATAGACAAAGGTTGAAGAGGGCCGGCTACTTTCAAGTGGCTGGCTTTCACTCGCCGACAGGTATCACATTCCGAAACATACTTAGCAATTTCCCATTTCATCCTAGTCCACCAGAAGTTTTGTTTAAGATCTTGATACATCTTGTTACTGCCTGGATGAATGGAAAACTTGGAAAGGTGTGCCTCATCGAGGATTTGCTTTCGGAGCTCATGATTCTTTGGAACGACTATGCGGCTTTCGAACCATAGAATTCCATTGTGGTCTTGGCGGAAACATTTATATTTTTCTTCCCCTTGGGAGAGTTTCTGCTTGATGATGTTAATGCCTTCGTCATGTAGTTGCGCCATGATAATTTGATCGTGGAGGGTTGGTTCAATGGAAATGTGGTTTAAAGTGCCTTGGGGAATCATTTCCAAATTGAGTCTTCTCATTTCCGAGCACAGTGTCTGGTCATAAGATTCCATAGCTAGGCAATTACAATGAGTTTTGCGGCTTAGTGCATCCGCGACAACATTGGCCTTGCCCGGATGGTAGTGCACCTCGAGATCGTAGTCTTTGATTAATTCCAACCATCTTCTTTGTCTCATATTTAGATCGGCTTGGGTGAAGATATATTTGAGACTCTTATGGTCTGTGTAGATATTGCAATGAGTGCCCATAAGATAATGTCTCCAAATTTTCAGAGCATGAATGACGGCTGCTAACTCGAGGTCATGAGTGGGATAGTTCTGCTCATGAGGCCGAAGAGATCGTGAAGCATAGGCAATGACTCTATTGTCTTGCATGAGCACACAACCAAGACCCGTACCAGACGCGTCACAATACATGTCAAAGGGCTTGGCATTATCAGGTTGAGCTAAGACGGGGGCCTTAGTCAGCAACTCCCTTAAAGTGTGGAAAGCTTTCTCACATCTTTCATCCCAGACAAATTTGATTCCTTTCTTCAACAGTTCGGTCATAGGCTTAGCAATTTTTGAGAAGTCCGGAATGAATCGACGATAATATCCAGCTAGACCAAGAAAACTGCGAATCTGATGAACGGAAGCAGGAGATTTCCAGTCCATCACTTCTTGCACCTTACTAGGATCAACGGCTATGCCTTCACTGGATATAGTATGACCCAAAAATTTCACCCTGTCTAACCAAAATTCACATTTGGAAAACTTAGCATATAACTGATGATCTCTAAGACGTTGAAGAACGATGCGCAAATGTTTGGCATGGTCCTCCTCATTCTTGGAATAAACAAGGATGTCGTCAATGAAGACCACGACAAACTTGTCAAGATCAGGCATGAACACCGAATTCATAAGGTACATGAAATAGGCAGGTGCATTTGTGAGGCCAAAGGACATGACTAAATATTCATATAGTCCATATCTTGTAGAGAAGGCTGTTTTAGGAATATCACAGGGTCGGATTTTGATCTGATGATATCCAGAACGAAGATCCAACTTTGAAAACACCCTAGCTCCAGCCAACTGATCAAATAAAACATCAATGCGGGGAAGGGGATATTTATTTTTGATTGTCACCGCATTGAGGGGCCGGTAGTCCACACACAATCTCAAACTATCATCCTTTTTCTTCACGAATAAGGCCGGGCAACCCCAAGGTGATGCACTAGGGTGAATGAAACCTTTGTTAAGAAGTTCTTGCAGTTGAATTTTTAATTCGGCCAATTCCTTAGGTGGCATTCTATAGGACCTCTTTGAGATAGGTGCAGTGCCTGGCTGCAACTCAATAATAAACTCGATGTCCCTATCCGGTGGCATTCCTGGCAAGTCATCCGGAAAAACATCGACAAACTCTCATACCACTGGGATCTCTACTATTCTGGATTCGCTCGTGGCATATGCGCAAGAATTGGTGCACTCTTGGGAGGGCAAATAAAGAGTAGTGGCTCCATGGGTAGAGGAATTGATTTCCACAACTCGGGAAGGAATATCTAAGACTACTCCATGTCGCGTCATCCAATCCATCCCCAAAATGATATCTATGCCTTCAAGTGCCAAAAGGATCAGTTCAGTTCTGATAATTTTACTACCCAGCTTAAGGGGTACGTTTCTTATAATCTGATTGGAAGCAATTTTTCCACCCGGTGTTGATATCATATAAGACCCTTTTGTGTGACAGAAATCCAAACCCACTTTTGCACCAAATTTTGCATTAATAAAACTATGGGACGCACCGGAATCAAATAGTATAACTGCAGGCTTGTTGTGGATAGAAAAGGTACCCGTCATCACTGGTGCACCTTCAGGAAGTTCTGCAAGAGTGGCGAAGTTGACTCGCCCTTGCCTGACCTGAACAGTCTGCCTTCTTCCCTTGTTCTGGTTGTTCTGAGTGGAACCTTGACCCTGGTTTTGTTTCTTAGGCTGCGGACACTCTCGAGCAAAATGAGATGAACTCCCATAGTTGAAGCAACGATTTTTATCGCCTGGACGGGCTGGTGTTGGGGTAAAAGGTCTGGGACCAGTTAACTGAGGAACAGGGGGTCGCATTCCACCCTGCTGCTGTGGCGGCCTAATAACCCAACGCCCTGGCTGAGGGGCCTTCTGAGGAATTGTAGGAGAAACATTCTGCACGAAACGATACCTCGGTGACTGAGCACTCGAGGGTCCAGGTGGAGCCTTTCGCTTCTTCTCAGCACGATGAGCCACAATGCAATCTTCTTGTGTAATTGCCAGATTAACCAACTCATTATATGTGTCAACCCTAATGGGATTCAGACGTTCCTTGAGCTTGGTATTGAGTCCTCTGCGAAAGCGGTCACGTTTCTTAACATCTGTGTCAGCATGATAACCCGCGTACTGACAGAGACCATTAAAAGCTTGGGCATACTGGATAACTGTACGAGTCCCTTGAGTGAGAGCCAGGAACTCATTCAGTTTCCTTTCCATAAGACCCTCTGGAATATGGTGGTCCCTAAAAGCATTTTTGAATTCATTCCAAGTAACAACATGATCGGCCGGAAGCATGCCATGGTAGTTGTCCCACCAAAGACGAGCAGAACCGCGAAGCTGTTGTGCGGCAAAGAGAGTCTTATTTTCCTCCGAACATGGCACCGGAAGTAGTGCAAACTTGGACTCGATTGTGCGAATCCAAGCATCCGCATCCAGTGGTTCTTCTGTCTTGTGGAACAGAGGAGGCTGGGTTGCAAAGAAATCCTGATAACCAGCAGCTTGAGATTGATGGGCGTGGTGTCCACCTCGCTGCTGCCCTTGGACAAGTTGGCGAAGCAACTCAGTCTGGGCGGCCAGGATTTCCGCAATGCCTGGTGGTGGGGGTGGCGGCTGCTGTGATCCGCTACCACTCGCGTTCACGAAACCCTCCGGATTACCACGCGTTGATCCCACCATCTGGAATAAGAAAAATTCCTTCGTAAGCAAGTGGGATGCAAAGCCCCAAAAATACAAAAGAATAGGTGCAGATCAATGAAACTTGTATGAATTATATAACAACATGGACAAAAGGTTGTTCGTTTCTAGAACAACGCTTGACAGCAGAGGGGTATATTAACATTCTACACCTTTGTATTCTACTCAAGCACTTCGGCAAATAAAGTCATTTGCTGAGTTCGGTAACTTCCTATATTCAAACACGGCAGACAGAGCAGAGTCTAGATAGACCTTAATCGTGAAAAAAATATCACGTGCTCAGGTGCAAACCTCACTATTTTCCTATTACCACATGTACTTTGATTGATTTCCAATTTAAGATCATGATACATGCACGACCTATTCGTCCTCACAAAACAAACAACTGCCAAATAGTTTTGGACTTACGGGGTTAGCGCCGGTAGCATAGCACAAAATTACGTCTCTCCCTATATATGTCTAGCCGAATTCTAACCGTTCTTAACTTAACGTAATCGCGGTTAGTGTACCTGCAAAAGATGCATAGAATGTATATATATGAATATCCACGACTGGACCCTTCGTGCCAGCACTCACGAACGGCCCCCATGTGTCCTACGCCACATGGGTAACGCATATGCAGTTGCCCACATATTCACCCATACATTGCCATTTACTATAGAAACGGCAGCCATACAATTTTTCCGCCGTATGGCCAACGTTAACATACGCTACTCAGTGGCGTATTCACAAGTTCCTTTACTCCCAATATAATTGACTGATTGTCGATATGTTGGCAGCAGCTCAAGTAGGCCACTGCTTGAGCACAGCGTTCGGTTCGCATCACCGACGGGAAGGTCAGTCTCCCTCAGCTGACTGAGTATACTTTACTCCCAATATAATCAACTGATAGTTGGTATATTGGCAGCACCTCAAGTATGCCATTGCTTGAGGGCAACGTTCGGCTCGCATCACCGACGGGAAGGTCAGACTCCCTCAGCTGACTGAGGATCCTTACCTCCTTACCTTAGCGTAGGTGCGTCGTTACAGAATTCAAGGGTTGATTGAGCACAAAATAAGGTCTGACAGAAAGTAAGTGCTGGAAGTCAGGTATATAACGACATAAGTTAGATAGCCACCTAGTAACTTCCCATAATTCCCTTAGGGCTTTACAAACTAGGCACCACCTTAACGAACCAACGTATTTTGCAAACGCAAGTGTTACGGTCAAAATTTTAATAAAATCCTTCAAAAACTCGTCACTAACTCTGGTGCACGCTTTGTTCGGCTCTGATACCAGCTGTGGCAGCCCCGTCCGACATAATCCGGCTTAAGCGCGCTAACCATCATCAAAACGACAATCAGGGTTAATACGCACTTAAAACGGAGCAATCTGGCCGTGCTGTCGGGTAAAATCCCGATAAAACCACTTGAACCTGGATCGAACAAAGCAGCATAACTCACACGAAGGCGAGTCCAGAGATTACAATACCTCACAAAATATTACACCACAGAGTTTAACATAAAAACAGAATTACAAACCAAGTTCCAAATTTAACAAAGTACTTTTCAAACCAACGTAACAGAAGTTCATCAGAGTCCTTGATTTTAGCGGAAAGTAAACACGAGAACTAACGACGATACGGATGTCTCGAGAAAGCCCGATACAAGACATCACTCGTTCTTGTCATCATTGGCCGGGGACGCATCCCACTCCACGGACCAACCAGGCGGAAGAGTGCAAGGCCAGGTCAAACTGGCAATCATATCCTCAAAGGTTTCACCTGAAACAAAATATAGCCACAAGCAAGGCTGAGTATTCTAATACTCAGCAAGGCTTACCCGACTGAGGGTATACTTAGCCCTTTACCTAGACATGCAAGGCTTTTGGCTTGAGGGGTTTGTTTTGCCGAAAAGCAATAAAAAGTGGATCCTTAATTGGGGGTTTTAACTTTCAGGTTCTAGTTCAATTAACCATTCTAGGTGAGCATCTATCCAATAGCATGCATGGTGATAACATTTATCTTTTATTATCCAATCAACCATATTCATCATTCTCATCTTTCACTTCTTACTCTATGTGGCAAAAGAGTTAAGCAGTCCCATTATCCGTGAGAGGCGGACGATTCGAATCGAATTTGTTAACCTTGCAAGGCAGACCTAAACACACGTCACGTGGTTACTCCCAGAGTCACACGTGCAACATTTCCCCTTTCTTTCCGGGTTGTGGATCAGGGTCACCGTCCTCGACTACAGAGTACGACGACTCTGCACCCGCATGTGCGCGCATGAGAAACGACGTTCAAAGAAGGTGAGGGAGAAGTCCACTTGCCGGGCCAATCAGGTACTTAAGCTTACCGATTACCATATTCTCGGCATGTGTTTAGTACGTTCAAACGCTTAACTACCACTACCACACACTGCGGCCTTATCACATTTCACTAAACAGACGGGACATCCCAAGTACCACAGTCCCGCCCGTAGGCCTTATAGTTGCAGCAGGTAGTAAACATCCAACTCCTATATTTCTCGCGAGTGACAGGAAATCACTCGACTTCTACCGAAACATTAGCATAGCCAACTAGCGACCTACACATACTAGTGTTCAAACATCGGTACCTAGGATTATGCAATTAAGGTTCCAGTCAACTCCTGTAAACTTAAATGCACAAATAGATAGGAACAATAAAAAGTTGCATAAGTTTAAAATAGTAGGACATGCTCCGGGGCTTGCCTTCCTGGGCGTAGCTGGATCTGGGCTCTTCCGAAATAGGGTTCGGGTCTTGCGCAGCTTCAGTTAGATTAACTTGAGCTTCGCGCTGCTCACTCTCGGACTCGGGCACCAGCTCGTAAGTTCCGTCAGCGAGAGTAGCAGTATCTATATGAGATGCAATGCACATGAGTAATTCGTTGTGATGGTAGGAATTTATGAATTATTTCACAATAACGGTGTAACGCAAACAAAACCCAAAGTTAAAGAGTGAAACACTTTCATTCATATTTTACTGGGCAATCGTTTATAGAGTAGCAACTCAACATATCTAACTACACAAGACATCATGATCAATAGCTCAAGAAAGCTATACTAATCTTCTAAACAAGTGGGAGTAACCTCCTATAGCAATTAAATCATGGTTGGTTAATAACTTAACAACTCAGCACATATACAGTATTAAATTCAACAAAAATTACTACAAACAGAAAGTAAACAGGACTAGCTATCCTGCAAAACTCATCCTAAACCTTGTAGCCAATTATCCAGAACAATTCATGTAGTCAGACAATTCCTAGAACAAGATTGAATTATACAGGTTACACCAGAGCATTAAACAATCTCAAACTTTAACAGTAGGTCTAAACAGGGATGAATTAGCTACTGTGAATTTTTCAGGATTTATTAACCACACAAATAAATAGGAGAAAATAAACAAAACATACATCAGTTTAAAAAGATTAATTTTTAGATCCTGTTCTAGTCATGAACTGGGGCTCAAACTCCATGGACAAGCTAAACTATTCAAAATGAACACTCAGAAATATTTTCATGATTTATTATCAACATAAACTATTTATCATAA
Source organism: Panicum virgatum (assembly GCF_016808335.1). Taxonomy (NCBI): domain Eukaryota; kingdom Viridiplantae; phylum Streptophyta; class Magnoliopsida; order Poales; family Poaceae; genus Panicum; species Panicum virgatum. The sequence goes on from NC_053138.1 coordinate 56,821,667, forward strand.
TTAAAATCTACTAAACAAACATTAAATCAAAGAAATTGCTACACAAATCTAAAAATATTGAAACTTGGAAAGTGGTGCTCATTTGGTATTGAAAATACACAGAAAAATTTTCATACATATATCTAAGTCAGAACATCCAGAAATAAAAAGCAAAATAATTTACTAGATCTAGCCAAGATTAGGGTTTCATCTAGTTACAAAGGTCAACTGGTGCTCAAATTTTTACACAACACTAAGCATGCCATGTATTACCTACCAGACAAAAATCACCTATAGATTCTAAGTAGAACTCCTAGAACAATTATAGCCTTTGAAATTTAATCTTTTTCCTAGATTAAAATACAAACAGAAAATAAACATGTGCATGTAATGAAAGTTGTAGATCTTGTTGCAAGGATTCCAAAACATTTGGATTTACATTTTTCTGATTTTTCTATGAATTTATATCGAATTTACAAGTTTGCTGGTTTGGAAAACAAAAAGAAAAAGAAAGAACTTTTTGCGCAGAGGCCCCTGGAAGACTTTTTCTTCTCGCGGATAGGCCCCTGGCCGGAGTTTGAAGCAGGGGAGCGGCGGGCGGCCGGATTCCGGCGCCTGGGGTCAACGGCGGTGAGGGGAGCTAGGGGGAGGAGCAAGAGGAGAGCGAGAGCAACCTTGGAGTGGCCTCGGTTGAGCTTGGGACGGCCGGTGGCGGCGCCTCCGCGGAACAGGGGCGGCGGCGGCGGCAGTTGGCGGCGGCGGCGGCGGTCCGGTGGCCCGGGGCGGCGGCGAGCGGGTCGGGGAGCACCGGTGGAGGCCAAGGGAGCGAGCTGCGGGGGTTGTTGGGCACGAGGGAGGGCGGAGGAGGGGGCTCCGCAGCAGCCTAGGGTGCGGCGGCGCTAATGGCGGCGGCGTCGGCCGTTTTCGGGCAGAGGGGCAAACGGGACGCTGCGCTCGTGCTCAGGGAGGAAGGAGAGAGGGGTGAGGGCGTCGTGGAGCTCGCGGGATGGTTCCAGGCGAGTCAAGGCGAGGGGGAGGGCATGACGCGGTCGGGCGGTTCAGCACGGCTTCGCCGTGGCGGCTCGGAGTCGAACCTCGGCGTGCGCGCACGGGATGGCGCCGCGTGGAGAGGCCGAGAAGCATCGCGGAGGAGCCAAGGACGGGGCACGGGGAGAGCACGGCGCGTGGCCGGCGGCCTTAACTCGACGGCGACTTCGGCTCGGCAGAAAACAGGGGAGGGAGAGAGAGCAGAGAGAGAGTAGAGAGAAAGAGAGAGAGAAATTTGTTTGATTTCAAATTTGAATCTTTCTCAAAATTTTCAATTAACACTCGAAAAATTTTGAATACGAAAGATGTTCCAAAATTCAAATCCTACCACTTTTGTTTCAGGCCTACTTTCATTTGGGACCCAATTCAAAAGTTCAATGTGAATCCCGACAAATGTAGTTATTACCCAGTTCGAGCTAAATTCAAATTTTTCTTCGACTTTTGCATGAAAACTTAAATGTATCTGAGCATGACAAATGTTCAACACTTAAAACTCTACAAGCTTTATTTCAGGAAAAAAATGTTCAATTAGACCACGGATTGAAAATTATTTTAAATTTAACACAACCAAGATTTTGAATTGCTAACCATTTCATGTAGACTTGCATTGGGTTAAGGGTACATGATTTGATGCTAATGACCCTGGTTTAGCTAATGAAACACCTGGGGTGTTACAATATTAATCCATGATTAGCGAATGTTTACTGTAGCATCCTGTAGCAAATTATGGATTAATTAGGCTCAATAGATTCATCTCGCGAATTAGCACTCAGCTATCAAAAAAAATTTATAAACAAATTTTATTTGATACTCCAAAATAGTAAGATTCCTTTTGATGTGACAGGAACTTAAAACAAGTCTCTGGAAACAAACAGCACCAACAAACTCATCTAATACATCCTTCATTGTAGTAGGTTAAGAGAAAAGTATGAGAACCGCCCAATTTGATACTATTTTAAACGAACCGCCGGTCATTATCATCCAGATGAGAGTTAATACGTGGTTGCCGGAGAGCGTGCCACGTGTTATCTCACATCTAGAGACACGAATATCCGACACGTCATTCATCCAAAATAATATCAAATCCGGTAGTCCTGGTATGTGCTCCAACATACGCCCAGAATCAGCATATACACATACCGTTTACAATCGAATACATCACCAAAGAACCACAAAGAGCAGTTTTTACATTACCAGAGTTTGAAACTTAACATTACAAGTTCAACATAGGAAGATTCAAACTAATCTCCATTACAAGCCTTTTGCAGAGTTCTCATATAACAATACTTATAAAACAAGTATCAAAATATCTCCTTTTGAAACTCTCTATGGAAGACGGTGTAGAACTCCTATCAATTGGTCCGAATCTGGAGAAAGGCCTTTCTTTGGGCCTGACTTGGTAAAAGATGCCGAAGAACAAGTCAGAATTATCCGTGAGAATCTTCGCATTGCCCAATCTCGTCAAAAGACTTATGCTGATCGTCGTCGCCGATAACTTCACCTTAAAGTTGGCGATTATGTCTATCTTAAGGTTTCTCCATTCAAAGGTACTCGACATTTCCAAGTAAGAGGAAAATTAGCACCATGTTATGTGGGACTTTTTCGGATTATCAAGAAAGTTGGAGCCGTGGCTTATCAATTGGAACTTCCTCAATCACTTTCCGCCGTGAATTGAAGCAGTGTCATCGTGTTCCAACGGATGCCATCAACCTTGAGTCACTTGACCTTCAACCGGGTCTTACCTACGAAGAACACCCAATATCCATTCTTGATCATGATGAAAGAAAAGTGAAGCGTAGCATGGTGAAGTTTGTAAAGATTCAATGGAGCAATCACTCCGAAGACGAAGCCACTTGGGAGCGTGAAGATCGATTACGTCAGGAATACCCTAATTTCTTTTCCGATGAGTAAGTTCTCTCTCTACCACACTCCACTTTCTTGATGAAGTTCATCATTTTAAATATTATATATGTGGACACAATCACCATTACGGAAGCCCTAGGAATGTCTCATCACATCACATCATTTCTGTCTTTGTGCATCATCTTTTAGATGTTTATCTTGTCTAGGTGAATATGGCCTCAACCTAGTCCGAGTTTTATCCTTCCCCTCTTGTCTACCTAAATCTCGGGACGAGATTTTCTTAAGGGGGGAGAGTTGTCACGGCCCCAAATTTCCCGCCCGGACGGTCCGCCCGGCGCTCTGCTTCGTCGTGCGTTGCACGAATCACGGCGTGCCGCACGTCGCCACCGCTGCCGACCATCCTCGTGCCACGCACCGGCCATCCTCGTTCCGCGCATGTCCTTATCCCCGACGAAGCCCCCCGACCTTATCCCTAATCTGTCGTGTTTCCATTCTCTTCTTCTTCCTTGCGCTCGAGCCGAGCAGAGCCGCCCCCGTCGCCGGCGCCCCGACCAACTCCGGCCGCCGTCGCCCCGACCAACTCCGGCCGCCGTCCTCCGATTCCGCGCACCCAGGGCCTCCTCGTCTTCCCTTGCACGTACTCCAAGCTTTCCCGAGCTCAGCCCAGTGTTTCCCCGACCGGAATCAATCCCGCACCGGCCGGCCACCATTGGAGCACGTCGAAGCTCTACCCCTGCCGTCGATTCGCCGTCTCCGGTGAGCTACTTCTCGATTCCTTGCGCGGGGAGTATCTCCTCCCTTTCCTCGATCGATTTCCCTCCTCACCAGGCCTCCTCCCCCTCCCTACAGGGTCGTTGGCGCAGCCCTCCGCCCGCCGCCGCCGTTCGTCGTCACGCCGCCCCGTTGTCGCTCCTCTCCGCCCGTGCCGTTGTCGGTGAGCTTTGCCGTCGCCTGGAACACGCCTTGCGCGCGTCCCCGGCCCCTCTCCGGTCCTCTCCGCGCCGTTGTCGGTGAGCTTTGCCGTCGCCTGGAACACGCCTTGCGCGCGTCCCCGGCCCCTCTCCGGCCCTGCTTCGCCGCGCCGTCGTCCGCCGCTGCCATCGCGTCGCGCGCGTCGTGCGCACGCGCCGTGGGCGCCCATGCGTGTTCTGGACGCTCCCTTCCCTCCCTTGTGCGCGTGCCTGTGATTCTAGTGCTCCTCTCCTTGGGCGGCAACGCTGAAGCACGGCAGCTCTGTGCATGCACCGTGGGTCTGTTCGTGGACATGAAGAAGATGAGCAGTGGTAGAAGCTAATAACAATCCTTGTTGTACTTGTGTGGGTTTGAGTTTGCAAAAATCATAGAAAAATATATATAGATCCAAAAATAGTGAAACTTGTTTTGTTAGTTTCCTCTTGCTTAGATCTACTCATGAAAAATATAGTTTTGCATGTTACTTTGTTGTAGATTTATCTATAGTTTTATTTTGCAAAAGTGAGCTTAATGCTTAGTTATTTTAGTATTGCTCTAAAAATTTCAAACTAAATTTTGTTAGACTCCTTTTGAGGTGTAGTTTTCAGTGGTACAATTTGTTCACATGCTTTCTTGCTGTTTATCAAAGTTTTAGCTTGTTTTCTTATGCTTTGTCTGAAAATGTTTTAATATAGAACTTTTTGCTGGAAAGTGAGAAAATAGTAAAAGTAGTTTTGTTAGCTTTTTTTCATTCCTAGTATCTAAGATAATTTTCTAGTATTTGTTTAGATAAGTTGACATGTCTTTTCTGATTTATTTTGTTTTGAACCGCTGAAAACTAATATATTTATGATTAATTCTAGGAAAATGTTTTTGATGTAAATCCAATTTTCATGAGTTCCTTGTAATGTCCTCTGCATGTTCAATTTAATTTGTGATTTATGCTTGTTGTATAAGTTTATTTGCTAATTCTTGATCTAGCTTTTTCTGTTCACGTGTACGATAGTGATTGTTTGTCGTCGCGTGTGTTACGTTTGTGCATCATCGCATATGTGACATTCATTATGCATGTCTTATCACCCTTGCATAATCTAGGGTATCACACTAATGCATGCATCTCATTTCATGCATAGCATTTCTTGCACAATCATGGCATCATGCTAATTCTGGCATCTCATTCAAGCATTATAGTGACTGAACTGTCGGAGAATGAACCCATTGAGCCTGCCGAGTCCGTCAAGCTTGAACCCGGAGTCCAGTTAGTGGTCGAGCCCGGAGTTAACCAAGGCAAGCAGCTAAGCATGAATCCTTGCTCCTATTTAACCTGATTTAATTAGTTATCTCACCGGGTAATGTTGGGTTATATATAGTATGTATGTATTGCATTCTTGTACCTATTTTGATGCACTATCCTTCCTTGAATTGTTCAACCATGTCCTTGCCACATATTAGTCAGATACTCACTTAACTTGACTAGATGCTCAGCTATGCTTAAAATAATCTTTTCGCTTGCTAAAAAAGATAGTTTGGAGTATGACACTTGCCGGTTACCCTTGATTGCACTGGTTGGGTTTGGTTGTTAGTGAAGTGGTAGTATCGAGATTCGAGCGGAATGTTAGGGCCTAGAGAATGAAGTCACATGGGCATAGTCCGCTTGGATCGATTAAGAACCGAGTGGATGCCATCGGCCTTGAGCACCTTTCCGTGCTACCACATATCCAATATAATGGTACGGATGAGCCAATTACCTTCTTTGACTTGATCATTGATGTGATGTCCTAGATACGTGGCTACGGGCTATGCAGAGAGGCTTAGTGTGTCCCCAGGTGGACCTATGTGTAGGAAAGTTTAGAGATGTCCCTAGTGGAACTAAGTCTCTACTCGTAAGCTAGGTGTGAGGTTCAATGATCGAGCCTTGTTGGGAACGGTTGACGTGAGTACCCCCTTGCCCGGCGTGATCGGTTGGGTGAGTCGCATGGTCCTTGCGTCGTGTGGGTAAAGTAGTACACCCTTGCAAGGTTATAATCAATTCGAATTGCCGCACTCTCGGGTATGAGCAAGCTCTTGGTTTGTCGAATTCTTCATAGAGAGTTTCGGTGTTGTTGGCTTTGGATTCATGTCATAGTGATGACCTTATGTTTAGTATGTTACTCTCTTAATCAACTAAAATATTCTAGGGGTTGGGTAAGATTAATTAAGTTTGCTAGGTGATAGTCTAGACAGCTCCTGTTTATGCAATAATTAATTAACCCTAAAGCCTTTATTTGAGCCTTTGCATGATCCTTGTTTATTTAATTTCGTAAGTCTTGCGGAGTACCTTTTGTACTCAGGTTGCTTTCTAAACCTAGTTGCAGGTGAGCCGGAAGTGGTTTTCTGCCACTTCTACCCCGCTGATCCAAATGTGGGGGAAGAGTAGGTTGTTGCGGCTATGGTGATGTCCTTGAGCAAGGCATCATCATCGTAGTATGTTTTTATCGTAATCGAACTTCGTGAGAGCATGTAAATATAATAATCTTTAAGTTTCTGAATAATATGGCTTTGGTGAGCCCAAGACTTGTAAGTGAAGCTTGAAACCACCTATATCAAACTTGTAATTTTAAGTGTGTAAAAATTGTTATTTGTGGATCATCGGCAATGTACGCACTTATATAACGGTACGTGTGCTTAATACTGGGCATGTGGCAAACACGTACCGGGACTACCGGGTTTGTTTTCGTTCTAGGTGAATTGTGTTGATTAAGTGCCTCTAAGGTGTGGATTAGCACGTGGCGTGTCGAGAGATGGACACGTACTAGCCCTCATCTTAAAGGATTAATCAATAATTTTACCTAAACCGAGGGCAGATTGGGCGGTTCTCACAAAAAGATTGTGGACTTTGTGTTAGGCAAGTTTGAATTACATGTGCCGAGTACATCTTCTCGTTCCGAAACAGAGACAAAGAAGAGCTGATTAGCAGCGTTTGATGAGCATGTAATCCCTCCACTCCACCAATGTGAAGCAGCTGAGAGAGATTTTTATGCTCCTGGAGCTCAGACTGAAATCAAGAAACAGTATGCATCTGGAACAGCTGTACTACTAATCAGTTTCTGCAACCAACATCACACGCAATAATACCCTTCCAAACCTCTGACCATCTCAGCAGCTGCTGCTGCAATTTTGCTCGCCTGATGCTGCCGGAGCCGGCATTTTCTCCCCGTCATGATGCCAGCCAGGTTGGTAAAGCTCCCATGTCCGTGTCCCCGTCCTCATTTCCACGAGCACGAGCTTTGGGCTGGGGCTTTCTGGGGAGGTGGGCCCCTCCTGCCAAACGGTCGGGTCTTTTTTATTTTTGTATTTTTCAAAAAAAAATTTACAGAAATATATTTTGGGTTTTAGATTTTACAATTCTATACCCCTACCGCCGGGCAGGGGGCGGTAGGGACCTATATGTAAATAAAAATAAATATTTTTTGCGCAGAGATCCTTAGAGCGAGCCTGACGCCCCCCCTGCCGCCCCACTAGTTGGCGGCAGGGGGGCGGCAGGCTCCCACCACAAATACCTAGTGGGGCGGCAGGGGGCGGCAGACTCCCACCACAAATAATGCCGGCTGCTGCCTGCTTTTGGGTGTGCGGCACACGGCCACCAGCAGGGGCACGAAGGTAGTATAGTTTGATGAGGGCTCATATCTTGTTTATTTGTCTTATTAATGCATGACTCATGGCTGATTAAGCAAAGGGTTGGGGACTCTTGGCGGAACCTATTGTACAAAGCATTTGTGCAATTGTGCTAGCAGTAAGACTAATTAAGCAAAGGGTTGGGGGCTCCGATGGCTTGGATGCAAATAAATCTGAATCAAAATTTTGGCCCCCAGTCTCAGTCTCAGTCTCAGTGATGACACTTCTCTATTCTCTCTTCTCATACTATTGGTACATGTTAGCAAATTTAATGTCCATGACACTCTTATGACACTCCCACTAAGATTGGCCAGTTTCAGTGAAGATTTCATGAAGAGTTTCATGACATTAAATATCATCAATTTTGCTGACATGACAAGGAGAGAGAAGGGTGAGGTTTCATGAGATGTAAGAACAGTTTTATCACCATGAAACTCATATGACATGATTATCTAATTCTCAGTCTCGGTATATGTGTTCATAAAACTCCCACTGAGGCCAGTCTCAATGCGGTTTCATGAAGAGTTTCATAACATTATTAAATACAATTAATTTTGCTGACGTGGCAAATAGAGAAAATGATAAAAAAATTTGGAATGTGAGGAGAATTTTATCACCATAAAATTTATCTAACACAGTTACCTAGTTCTCAGTCTAGATAACTATACCTATGAAACTCCCGCTAAGACTGGCCTTAGTTGCAATACACAGGTCATACAGTCCAGAGCTTCACAGCATCCTTCACATCCTCAATGGATATTTTGTCCCTTGTATGACCTCATTCACTCTGTATTCAAACTTTGTTCGACATATCTGGCCATGCAAAGACTTCATTTTAATTAATCTAATATCTACAAATATACTATGGCTTCAATTATAACCACTAATCCGAACCCTAAGTGCTTACAATAATAAAAAATATTAATCATAAAATTAAACATACAAAAAATCTGAATGACAAAGTTGAGAAATATTGGTTACATGCGGTTTGGATCCAAAATCCGGCAGGGCTTCGCCGGTGGAATTACCTCCCTCACCCTCCCTCTCCCCTCTCTGGATCTCGTGGGCAGAAAATGAGGGCGCAGATGGAAATGGCGGAGTTTTATATTTGTGGCGGGAGCCTGCCGCTCCCCTACCGGGCGGCAGGCCCCCTGCCGCCAACTGGTGGGGCGGCAGGGGGGCGGCAGGCTCCCTCCAAAGACCTCTGCGCAAAAAATATTTATTTTTATTTACATATAGATCCCTACCGCCGCCGGACGGTAGGGGTATAGAATTGTAAAATCTAAAACACAAAATATATTTCTGTAATTTTTTTTTTGAAAAATACAAAAATAAAAAAGACGCCCAAACGGTCATCGCGCTTTTACTGGGCCCAAGGGGGCAGGGTGGTGGGCCCCACCCCATGTATGACCCACCCCATGTATGAACCTTTTGCAGTCACAGGGATCTCCATGTCTCAGAATTCAGAAAGGTCAGGAGGGCAACCTCGCTTGGATGGACATGGCATGGGCTCCACTTCATGGTGGAGCTGGAGCAGGAGGAAAAGTGGAAGGCGACTGGAGTGAGTGAAAAGATGGGTCGATCGAACGGACGTCTAGGTTATCCTCGTAAACCACGTGATGAGTGGAGTATCAATGCTTAAAATCTCCACGCGTTAGAGGAGGTTAGAACTCCTGCAAATCCAAATCTCTATCAATTCCCTTGAAGCTTCCTCGATCCTCTCGAGGAAGGGGATTAACTGGAGAAGGACGGTTATTATCTGTTTGTTTGCTGGTGTATTTCTCACTAAAAGTTTTGTCTTTGTCTCATCCATCACAAGTAGTATCAGAAAGTAACCGAGTGGGCTCGGTGTGTTTGGATGGGTGGCTAAAGGGCTAGACAGGCTTGAGGAATACAACTTTGGTCAGTTTGGTTGCCTGAATCTGTATAAGACGAAAGCCGACCCTACAATCAGGCCAAAATCGACAGTTCGCAATGCCATGTCGCTCTTATTTCTCCACCATTCGATTCTAATCTGGCGGTTAGAATGGGCTATCGCGAAGTGTCTCGAGCCCGCATGATCCCCACGCCGTTGCTCCGGCGCCGCCACTATCCTCCTGGCGGCCGGCGGCGCGCTACCCAGTAACCACTGCTGCTCTTAGAGGATGCGCAAATGGGATCTTCTCCTCCTACCGGCGCGCTACCCACCATTGCTCCCAGAGGTTGTGCAAACGGATGCGTTCGCGAGCTCCAAGAGGGGCGAGGCTGCTCTGTCTGCCCGCCGGCCGGGAACAAGTAGCGATCAGGGATCCCGCCGTTGTCCGCCTGACGGGCAACCCACCGATGTCGTCCTCCCAGCCCCGACTCCCCTTCCCCTAGCGGCCTTGCCACAGCCGCCACGTCGCCCCCCATCTCACGCCACCTCCAATTTGGCGGCGCCGGGGCTATCCTCGCAAGTCACCTGCCTCTTCTCTCCTCTCCCGGACATCCCCCTCTACTTTGACGTGGGTAGTGCCAGGAGCCCAGGACATAGCAGTCCAGGCGTTGGAGCTGCGAGGCCCACGAATGGCATATTCGCGCCACCGCCCGTCCCGAAGCTCCTCTGCCCCTCCACCGTTGCCACGGAGCCGTCGTCCATCTACAGCTCGCGCGAGCTGCAAAACGATGCCACGGTGCTGCGATTAACAGCTCCCCCTAGCTGTACGTTGACGCAATGCCAGCGTGACCAGCAGCTTCAGCCATGGCTTCCAGCATTCGTGCTGGTCAAGCCATTACCTCCACTGTCTGCAAGGTGTTCGACAAAATGTGCGTGAAGCTTCCCGTATGGCGTAGTCCTATTCTATGACACCAAAATTAGCGTTCAGATTGGTTTACATGACTGAAAGCTTACCAATTCTTAGCACATGCATTCTTATCCATTGGTGCTCTACTCCGGTGCCACCGGCGAGTTTGGGAGCTGTTGTACAGGAGTCCAGGCTTGGATCTTCGTTGCCCTTCAGGTGATGTTGCTCCTGTCCTTTTGCTTCAAGGATGCGGGAGGTGCTGTGGAAGGTGGCTGGCTGGATCTGCCTCGGTCTTCCCTCGGCGGCAGGGTCCGTCGATGGCGAGCTCATATCCAGGAGTAGGATGGGTCGAGGTGCAGCCTCGGTCGATGGGCGACTGCCGATGGCTTCATCCCGCCGTTCGCGACGGGTGTCTTCTTCGACTCCTTTCAAAGCCTGTGGGCGATGGGACTTTTCCTGCTCAAGGTGTTGCCCGGCGTCTTCTTCGGTGGCGGCGGCCGGCGACGAGGACGACGAGTGCCTTCGGCTTGCTCTGGATCCACGGACTTCAGTGTAATTTTTATTTTCTGTCGGGTCCTTAGCGCAGTTCAGCTGGGGCAGCTGTTCCTGTATCCTCCCCGTATGTCTCTGTATTTGTATGTGTACTTGTACGCTTTCCTTACCTAGAAATACAGATACGTATCACTAACGCTGCATTTGATAAAATAAGAAGCTGCAGTATAACAACTTCAATTTAAGGCTACCACATTATTCATCACTATTGATACCACTACCATGAGATTCTAGCATCTGTCTTCTTATATATCTGTTCTGCAAATGATGTCCACAAAAGTCTACTTTTTGCAACCATTTTTGGAGTTTAGGATCATTATCCTCATTTGCGCCATTTTTCAGTTTATTGTGCAAATCTTCCCTCCTGAGCAGAAAGTACCTATTGGACCTCTTATTATGGGATGCAAGAGTTGGAGTTCTATACCTCGTTGATGGTAGTATGTTAAAAGAGCAAAAGATGTTTCTTAATGCACAATGAATCGCTGCGGAAGTTGCCCAAAAAAGTTACATTAACATGCTATGAATCAAGCTTATTGGCATGTAATCTTTGATGAACTGCGGGTTCTTCTTTTAATTTGTAGCAGCACCATTAAGACATCATTCAGCAGGCAAAAGTTTTTACTATCTAAGCACCATAAGGCGTTCAAAGCATTGATGTTCCAAGCTACCTTACAAAATAATCTTGTAAACCCGTAAGGCCCAGAAGCCCGTTCAGGCGCAGAGCTCCTCTACCTCTACTTCTAGAGAGATGCCTGCTCACAGTTTCTGGCGCCTACACAGCATGCGCTCGGCCTCCCGCACGTGCTCTTCGTGCCTACCTCCACTGTTGTTCCGTCTAGCTGAGCTCTCCTATTAATGGTGCTGGAGGATGACGTTCAGAAGTTCAGAGTACGCAGGCAATGCAAGAAATGCAACTGCCTATGTTATTGCAGCACGCTGAGGATATGGCCCTGTGCTCCTGCTTCAGCTGGTGTATGTCCTTCTGAATCTGGTGTTTCCTAGGAAATGGCCATGGAGAGCAGCTAGCCCCACATACTGCCCCACATACTCCTCTATATCACTATCACTGCTTGTCAGACGTGCACATCTTCTTAATATCCAACACAAATAATTCAGCATTTGCTATTCCACCAGAGCATGTGTTCATTGGTTTCAGGAATTACGTGATAGATACCACTGCTATCTTTGGGATGTTTTTCTGGAAGTTGTTTCCAAGTTTTTCTTTGCCAACCCAACTGCCATATATAGGTTTAGCCATGATGAATAATATAATACCACGAATAGGATCTTCAGTTGAACAAGAGTTCAACAAACTTACTGTATCTTTGGTTGGACCGCACCATCCAAGATCATCCACACATGATGCATGCAACCAAACTCATCCTGGTAGTCTCAAACCAACATTGGGGTTGGGGTCATAAGGCGCGGCACCTCGGGCGCCACGACCACGGCGTCGAAGTCGAACAGCTCCTGCGGCCGATGACGGGCCGGCGCGTCCCGCACGGCCGGGTAGTGCCCCGGCACGGTGTCAAGCCGCAGCAACACGGCTATGAACACCTCCGAGAACCGGGCCTGCTCACGCTCATCGCCATGGACGGCATCCACAGTCCCCTGCTGCTGGAGCAGCCGCTTCAGCCGCGTCGCCTCGGCGTCAGCTGCGTGCACGGCCGTGACGTGCCGTGCCGTCGGACCTGGTGCCCGCGGAAGGCCGCCTGTATCTTGGCGGCGGCGGCGCCTCCTCTTGAGCCCCCTCCGGTAGGGACGTGATGGGGATTTGTTCGGTGGCCTTGGGCACGGCAGGTTTGTGTTCCAGCTTGGGGTTGGACTCGACGACGGCGAAGACTAATTGGGAGGTGGAGCCGTAGTGTTAGGATCCCATGGGGACGTGGAACTGGAGTGAGCGCAGCTTTAGATTAGGCGAGCAAGGAGAGTGCGCTCTCTCTGCAGCTTGTGCTGTTTACTTTGGCCGCCGATATCTGGAATCATCGTTGAGTCCATGGCGCCCCACCTGTTTCCTTTGCGTGCTGAGGTCAGACTGTCCACAGCGAGAAGAGCAAATGAAGGAGCAAATGTACTGTTTGGCACTGTAGATGTATTGTTTGGCACTGTAGACAGAGGGGGCGTGGAAATCGAGGAGGAGATGCTCCTGAGTTTGCTCGGCCCGTTGTGGACGGCCTCAGGATGTGCTTTCCGCACCTGCATTTTCCTCTTTCGCTGGCTGCTGTAAACACTCATTGCTGCTATGCGCACAGCCGCACACCACTTTTGGCTACGGAACAGGCATCCGTTCCGTTCAATGGCTGGAACAGAGTTTACCGAAAAAGATGGCAGGGCTAAAAGCAATAACCAAAATAGTCCAGCTAGTAATATATGGCTAATAGAGAATAAAGCTTCAGAAACAACAGCGAAATTTCAGCAACGGCTACACGTACCACCTGAAAGATAAACGACCAAATTCTTTTGACGTTCAGTGTCACCTGAAAGATAATCGACCAAATTCTTTTGACATTCAGTGTCACATTCCAGGACTGAGGCCACATCGCAGCTCCCAGCGGCCAGCTCCCCAACACGCGTTCCAGGACTTAGGCTAAAAAAATTTAGAGAAGAAGGGATGATATTTAGAGCTATGCTTTAGAGCCCCATTCAACGACGTAAATAATTTTCAACTGCCCGTTCGATAATTGTTCTTAAAAGACGTTTCAACAGCTCGTTCGAAAATTGTTCTTAAAAGAAGATAAGCATTGTGTTGCTCTTGTTTTTCTTCTCTTCGTAGCAGATGACACAGTGCTATGAACCGAACTTTAGAGAAAGAGCTGGTAGGAAACACAACATTCATATATCATCGGAATACATAATATTGTAACAGATCCACATAGGATTTCTCAATTGCAGTTTGCTGTTAAAAATGTAATGCTTCTATCTACTTAAACTATAACCACAAAATGAAATGTAATTTAACCAACACATTGTCAATGTTGATGACAAGCTGGCTAACTGGATCATGAGATAGCTTGGGTGGGCGCGGCAATGCCGTGCCTATGTAAATTAATAGCCCACCCTAGATCATGCCTCTCATAGGGCCACATCGCATGTAAATTAATAGCCGATCTGATTTGGATGGCTCGAATTTATGAAATGTGTAGCGTTTATCAGTAGTAACTATCAGTCGCATACCGACGAAAATACCAGAGTCATCGAGAACCTCGCGCCGCTTTGACTCCCGCGACAAAATAACGAATAAATTCTCCACTAGCAGCACGCTTCATCTTCTCTGCCCTTTATTCCCAACTCTTTGGCTCCTTGCAGCACACTATCGACTAACTAGAAATCAGACGAATCAACAAGATAATCCTTTCTATTTTGATCGTTCTTCTTTGTTTCCGTGATTAGCGATAGAGAATTAGATCCGGCGTGGCAGCGAGTGCAGGATGAGCCACATCGACCAGCCGGAACATCGAAATTCTTATAGAGCGCGCGTGCGCCACCAGGGATCGCAGCGAACGGCACTCACTTTCCTATTCCACTTCGTATTCTTTAGTATTATAGATACCGATTCGGATTCCATCTCATTTTTAAAAACTCCAACGCATTTTTTATTCCCCTTTCCCGTGCCTTCAACCTCAAGATGCAAGCGGAAGGAGATCCAATCACCAGATTCTCCAGATTCTAGGGAGATGGGGCAGCGAATCACCGGAGACAAGGAGGGCAGCCGCGTCGATCTCGTCGTCATGCCCGCAGTTGCCGTGCGATTCATCTGCGCTGAGGGGCAGTATGTCAGAGACGAGGAGGGCTGCCGCTCCCAAGCTCGCTGCCTCGTCGTTTCGACTGCATCGACGCGTAGTACGCCAGAGAAGAGAAGGGAATGCGCGCCGAGTTCGCTGCGCCATTCGTTTCGCCTGCATCGTGGAGAAGTTCGCCACAGATGAGGAGGCAGCTGCGCCGAGGTCGCGGCTCCATAGCTTCACCGGCATTGAGATGGATCGAAGGGGACCGACGACAAGGTGGAAGTGGATCGCACTTGTCTTCACCATTGCTTTTTGGCAGTGAACTGCTGGAGAATTGATCCTACTCTTGTCAACATCAATCACGACTACCATTGTTGAACCTTCAATTTAGGTAACTGCATCTAGTTGCATCGCCCCATCTTGCCTGCCCCCGAAGACCATGGCATCTTCCTCCTACGTAGCACCACAACACCAACATCCTATATGTCCCAAATTTTGGAACTGTTTTGCAATTATATGTCAAGAGTAGGTATTCTAAAAAGTTTTGCATATAGTAGTCAAAAGTTTGGTTATATTCTATTGCAAAGAGTTGTGCGTACAAATTGAAAGTCAAGGATACTAGAGTTTTCAGTTATGTTTTTAGAATTTATTTAAACTACAAATGTAAAGTTTTGTACACCTAGTTAATAAGTTTTTAAAAATACTAATGTGAAATTTTTAGTTTAACTATATTTGTTAGAAAATTAGGAATTCTATAAAATTTTGAATATGTGCATTTAAAAGTAGGGATTCTAGAATTGTTTTTGTTAATATGTGGTCTTCAAGTTTTTTTATATTTTTTTTTACAAACTGTTATGTATAGAACTTGAAATCTAAGGATGTGTAAATTTTTAAATCATGCAGTTGAAATTAATTGACCTACATATGTGAAGTTTTAAACATGTGGCTCACAAGCCTTAAAAGTATCTATATGAAATTTTTAAATATGTAAATTTTTTAAAGTTCCTGAAATTTGTAAGCAGTAAGTTCCTAAGTTTGGAGTGTAAAGTTTTGGCTCTAGGAGTATAATTTTTTAAATATACTAGTAGAAAGTTTCTAGATTCAATTTTATGGCTCATACCTTTTTTGTTTTGCATAGGAACAACTTTCTTATCATGAATGGGTCCATAAAGTTGTACTCTAGAGCCATGTACTCATTAGGTTGCTATAGTTTTAGAATGCAAAGTTTTAAAATAGGTTTGGATCCAGAAGTTCAACATTTTAAATGCCCTTCTAGAAATTTTCTGGGTTAAATGCCCTTTACAATAAGAAATATAGAAATGAACAAACCTTTCAAGTATTGAGATCTAATAGTCTAAATTATTGAATCTATGGGCACAAAGTATTAGTCCGAGAGTACACAGTTTGAAATGAACCACTAGAAAGTTCCAACTATTTAGATTGTAAAGTTTCAAAATACAAAATTTAGGATCTGAGAAGATAAACTTTTACAACATGCTAACTGAAATTTTCTTAATTCAGAGGGCAAAGTTTGGAGTTTGTTTTAGTAAATAGTTTTTAACTAGTGACTTGTCTTCAAATACCCTGAATTCGAAGTGCAAACTTATTGACTTTAGAGTTCAAAGATTTTTTTATTTGTCTAGAAAGTTTTCATGTATAGTTTTTAAAATCTGCTTGTAAAAAGTTTTAAATATCCATATATAATTTTTTTTATTTACAGGAGTTTTAGAGTTTACTGTGTTGCTGATTACTTATATTTTTTCTTCTAGTTTGTAGTACTGATAATAAGGAGGTACTTCACAAAAATTTGTGAATATTGAGAATAGCATTAATAAGATCTACAACCAAATTGGTGTGATAAACAGAATGTGCTGGTATGAAGTTCCTAAATTTTAGAATGTAAACTTCTTGGAATTCTAAAGTTTTAGAGTTGAGTGTACAAAGTTTACATTGTTATAGTCTAAAGTTTATAAGTTTACATAGGTATAGTCTAAAGTTTATATCCAGGAGTGCAAAGTAATATGAATCATAAAGTTCCTAATATAGATTGCAAAGTTTTGGATCTAGGAGTACAAAGTTTGAAATGTGTTTGCAAAAATTTAATGATAAAATTTCTGCCAATAACTTGACCTCAAATTTTTTAGATCTCTAGCACAAAGTTTAAAGAGTTTGGGACCATCATGTCACTTCTACTAATAAAAATGATATTTGATGAAGAATATGGACACGTTGTTTATTCTATATTGGAGAATGACAACCAATCAGTTTCTTTTTATTTATCCTTTATACGCCTAAACATGAGATATTGGAGAATTACTCTACATCTTTTCTTTATCAAATCTTGTGATTTTTTTGTTTCTATTTTTTATTCTTTTTTTACTACTTCTACATGCATCTGTATGTGAAATCCCCGCCCATTCACTCACCCACTCACCCGCTGTCCCAAAAATGAAAAAAAAATAAAATAGAAGGTAGAGTAGAGCACGCAACTAGAGATGTCAGGGTGTACTTGTTACTGGAGAAGTCAAATGCTTGTTCGTTATTACTGCTGCCATTGCACGTGCCCTGCTTCCTATATGTAGCGCTCGTTCGCTGCATGATTGTTGTGGCGCGCGATCGCCAAATAGCAGCCCCGGTCTAAAGATCTTCCATCGGTCAGAGAATTTTTTTCTTTTCCTACACGGTCCTGAAGCTTCGCCACATTAATGTCTAGACTTCTGGTGACCCCAAGCTTCGTCACATAAAAACTCGATTCCATAAAGACTCATTCCTTACCAAAATGCACCATGCTACCCAAGTTGGCGCATCGGACGCGCATCACGCACAAAGCCCTCGACGTAGGGCAGGCATGGGAGGAGGCGGAAGAGGTCAGTGCTGCAAGTGGCGCTGTTGCCGCTGCCGCCCTGCGCGTCTACACCGGCGACGCAAACCACCAGAAGCACCGTGACGCTTAACGCAGGAACCGGCGCCATTAGTGCTCGCTAGCTGATCCTTTAAGAAAAAATAACTATGGATTATGGTGGACGGCTCAAACCTACAGCAACACAAGGTGCAATTCACTTTCTTCAACAGTTTAAAGCCAGAGTCATGATCTTCAACCAACATCCGTGGATGAATATGACAACAGATTGGTCATGGGATTTCGTTGCTACCTTACTCACTACCTCTAATATACTTTGCTTCCTCTTTTATGAGCACAAATAATAACCTTTGAAGATTCAATTTACATGAACCACAATTTTCTACTAAATATGTAACATCATCAAGGTATCATGTACTATTTGCACACACTAAGGCCTCCTCCAACAAGCGGAGATATCGCTGGCTTGAGCTGAGCTTGAGGAGAGATGAATCATAAAAATTGTTGCATCAGCTCTTATCTCACCGCTAGCTTATAGCATGTTTGCCAAAGGTATGTGAGAGTAGAAACACAAAACGAGGACTGAGAAGGACGTCTTTTTAGTTTTTTATTGTTTAACGGCTCCTGCTCGATTGGCGATTTCGTCTACACCATTGGAGATGGCCTAAGAATCCATCAATCATATAAATATAATTTACCACTAATATGTTAAATGTGTATAACTCTCTGTTCAACTCGCTGGAGGGCGCGGCAAAGCTGCGCCAGGTTTCTAGTACGGCCTAAGCCAGACCTCAGCAATGCAAAATGGAGGCCCCAGCCTGGACCCGCCGATGCATCCGCGTATGCAGGCGCTGCCCACGCGTGTGGAAGGGTATTCGTTCCCCCTCACCTCCCTTGCGTCATTTGCCCCTCTCTCCGTTCCTTTCTTCGTTGCATCTTCCCTCACCTTGCTACGCCCGAGTAGATCCAGTGCTCCATGGCTGCCGGTGTTCCCCAGATCTGTGCAAGGCAGAAAGGCATTGACTGCGGATAGTCTGTGGTGCGGCTGTTGACCTTGGCTGCTGGCAATCTATCCTTGCCGAAATCGCCAGCGGCGGGTACGGGGTACCTCGGCGGCGGGCAGCGTCTGCAATCCCAACGGGTTGGGCGGCCATCATCCTCGGAGAATCCGTGCTCGAGAGGAAACCTTCAATGGCGGAGAAGGGTCGCAGCTGCTGTGACAGAGCCAATTGCTGAGGATCTTGCGATTGGGCAGGCGTTCATCTGACAGGTTTGATTCCTCTTCTCTTGGTAGGTCCATCTTTTGGATTAGTTTTGGGGAAAAATAGCCAAAATAGATTGTACTGTTAGTTTGCTAGGATTCTCTCCGGGTCAGATCTAATTGATGTCGCTTGTTGCAATTCAATTATAAATGTCACATCTATTACAAATCTGATGAAATGGAATTTTTTGCATCAAAGCATTTTCTTAGCCCCTTGCATTACTTAGTTGAGACATCTTTTTTCACATTTTCTTGTTACTGCGACACGGCAACACTTGTTTTATGTCATGGACTGGAATTTCTATTTAACATTATTTTTTTTCTTATTAGTGGCAGGTGTCTTGAGTCTTGACTGATGGTGGAGTTCAATCTTGGAAGGATTCGGCAGCTCACATTTTATGTCATTTTTTTCTTATTCTTTTTCTTATTTAACATTTTCTTGTTATAAAGATGTGATCACTAGTTTTTTGCGCATAGTTTACAATAAATTGTAATTGTCAAATGAGTGCAAATTGATCACTGATGCTAGGGTTGTTCGCTGCGGTAACTTCACCTATTCTGCAGGCTGGTGAATTGAACTGGTCTAAACCAACCTACCAAACATGCCAACATTGCATATCTCAATGCAGGCCTACAAACCAAACAAAGTCGTGCATTAGCCAGGCTTAGCCTATTCATGCAACCAAACATATACTACTTGCATGATCTAACCCAGGCTTGGGCTACCCAGGCTTAGAATACTAACCAGACTAGGCTCAGTCCAGCAACCAAACACAGTGGACTTAGAACCAGATGAGGCAGGGACGGAGCCCGGGCCTGTGCTGCAGCTCGGATCCGGCATGTTCATCCCATGTGAATCTACTCTAACATTTAGGGACAAAGTAGTAGTATTAGGTATAATTTTAGTCAATGTTTAACTTGTCCATTGTTTAGCCTGGGCTGGTGTGGGAATTTCTAGCTCTGCCCCTGATATGAGGGAAGCTTGACCTTATTGATATCATAAGTCAAACATCGTTTTTTTTTCTCGCAAAAAAAAGTCAACATCATTTTTTCTAAGAAAGAAAGATCGGCAAATTTTGTGCTTTGCCATGACCCATGACCAAATTTTAGCAGCTCCTCCAACAAAAAGTGTATTCCTGTTCACTGGATTCCTGCGCCGTGCAGGCAGCTCGCTAGTCGCTACCGCTGCTCGAGGCTACCTGCAAGGCTGCACTGCAACTGGAAGCCTAGCCTGCGACTGCGATGCATCAGAGCAAGTATACTAAGTCCCAGTCAGCAGGCGAAATAAGGGCGCGTTTAGTTCCTAAAAATTTTCACCTCCCCTTTAAACATATGTATGAAGCACTAAATATAATTAAATAACAAAACTAATTACACAGTTTGGATGTACATGACGAGACGAATCTTTTAAGCCTAATTAGTGTATGATTAGCCATAAGTGCTACAGTAACCCACATGTGCTAATGACGCGGTCAAATGACTCAAAAGATTCGTCACGTGGTTTCCAAGTGAGTTCTGAAATTAGTTTTTTAATTAGTGTCCGAAAAATCCTCCCGACATCCGGTCAAAGTGCTGATTTGACATCCAAAAATTTTTAAACGGGGAACTAAACGCGCCCTAAATCAACACATGAGCAGAATCGCATGTGGACAAGAGAGAAAATAGGAGAGAGACGCAAGCGGGCGACTCGCTACTCGCTCGCCGCAAGCATCAGAACCGAGACAAAACTCACTCTCACCCCCATTGCATGTGACGACCAGGACGTCCCTCCTCTCCCATTGGCTCACTGGACATGCGTGCATTTATTCTCCTAGCCAATGTCTACGCCAGCTCCATTATATACACCGATTTTTTAGAAGGCTCGAAGTGACCTGGCATCCTATTTCGTCCGTGACCGACGAAACTACTAGCCATGCTCTGATCATGCATGCCACCTTCCGGCATGGCTACATGTCACCTCCCTGCCTCGCTGACATGTCATGCGAGGAGCAGGGGCCTCATTGAATCCAGAGGTTACAAGAACGACATGGGCCGCGGCAATCAGTCCAGTAGTAGTTGCGCTTTTTCTCAAGGAGGGCTCAGTGTTTACTTTACCGCCGGTAACCAATTTCCTGCCGTTTAGCGGTATCGGAAAATTTTAGCAGTCACCGGCGGTAACCGTCTTTTTTTATTTTAAATTTTTTTGAAAATTTTAAATTTTGACGAAATTTTTTGAAATTTATCGTCGGTATGGGTTACCGTATAGTAGCGGTATCGGTAAATTTTGGCGGTAACCGCCGGTTTACCGGTAGTAAGGTAAACCCTGGGAGGGCTTCATCACCGACGACCTCTCATCTGTCTTCGTGAGTATGCGCCGAGAGCTGCCTGACCCTCGACCGATCGGTGAGTATCCCGTAGTATTTGTATCTGCCTCTTCGACCCTCCTAGGCCCTCGCGTCGCCCTCCTCCGAGGGGCGACACGGGCGGCACCCAGGCCAACACCGCCCCCACCTCTTCCCAACCTCGTCCACACCTCGCCGCTGCCTGAGCAGGGGTCCGGAAGTCCGCGTCCCTCCTAGGACGGCAGCGGCGGGGTCCTTTCCTCGCGTATGGACGTGGCTCGCGAGGATCTGGGAGGTCTCGCCAGTGGCCCGCGATGGCTGTCGGCTTCAGGTGGGTCTGCCGGATCCGGTGGCCACAGAGTCGGAGGTCCCTCGTTCGGCACTCGCGGCGGGCAAGGCGGCGTCGCCACGTCACTGGGCCGCCCGCGCACGACCGAGGACGGCGGCGGCGGCGGCCACAGGCTACAGCGGTCGAGCCCCTCGGGGTCTTCCCGCATGGGAGTCCCGCGGCCGGCGGCGGGCGTGCGACTCCAGCGGATCTGCGGCGCGGCTGGATCCGGATCTGGCTCCGCCGGCTCTTCGGCCCCGTCTTCGTGGGATCCCGTCGGAGCGGGTCTTCACTGCAGCCACGGCCGGCTGCCGTTGGTGCGGTGGCCCGGGCAGCGTCGGGTTCGCATCCGGATCCGGCAGCCCCGGGGCAGGGGACGGTGCCCTCGGTGGGGGGCTTGCACGGAAGGCATGCATTGAGGCGTGGTGGCGCTGGCTTCACGGAGTTGGAGGTGACCTCTTGGGTTATCTCACCGGCGTTTCCGACGCAGCATGGAGGTCTCGTTCTTCCCAGCGCCCGGCCGCTTTGGCAGTTCCGTGTGGTTCGCGATGGGTGGCTTCGGGGCTCCCGGATGCAGATCTGACGTCGGCTTGGCCTCCAGTGGTGACTCCTCTCCTACATATGCGCCTTCAGATGGTCTACCGGATTTGGAGTTCGTGGCCGTTTAAAGTGGGTCAGGTCTGGTCTATATGGAAGCATTGGCCTGGTAAGAAGGGGGAAGCAACACGGTGTGACTTTGTCGTGGTGGTACTTGTTACTAATTCACCGGTTCCGATAAGAAATTCCTAGATCTGATCTTAATTGGTTGAACCTGGCAGTGACCTTATTGCAGTCATTGTTTGGATTAAGATGAATTACTCCCTCAGGTGAAAACATTTGATCTGACCTTAATTGGTTGGGTCACTGCAATATCGGCACGTGCGTGTGCCGTTTCCTCGTTGGAGGTGTTGTCTCGGGAGTCTACTTCATAGTCCAAGAGCTACTTTGGTTTGCGAAGCGGATGAAGGTGAAGTCGCTTGTGGTAGTTTGCTGCGGCATGATCTTTAAGTCATGGCATTTTCTTTTTTTGTTCCTTTTTTCATAGGCTGTGTGCATTTTAGTTATGCAGAGGTCGGATGGATCTTATATAATTGTATCATCTTGATATAATTGTTTAAGATCAATAGAAGTTCTCTTTTCCGAAAAAAAAATCCGATCGGTGCTGAACAGAGCTGTCCCGGTCATTGCAAACACATGCTTTCAGCAGTGCTACCTGCAAGCGCAGAAATCTCATTGAAAATTTTGGGCCTTTCACCACCCCTAACCATTTCAGAAACATTGATATCAGAAGTCAAATATCGTTTTTCTATTAGAAAGATAGAAAGATTGGTAAATTTTGTGCTTTGCGATCACAAGTTTTTGATTTGGCTACACGAGAGCGAAGCAGCTCCTCGAACAAAAAAGTATTCATGTTTACTCAATTCTGCGCATGCAGCTGCAGGCAATTCGCTACCGCTGCTCGATCGAGGCTACCTGCAAGGCTGCAACCTCATCCCAAGGGCGTGGGCCATAAGGTCAGAGGCTAGTACCCATACGGGCCGCGGCAATCAGTACAGTAGTATTTACTGGTGCATACTTTTATAAAAATAATCTATTTTTCCTCTCTCAACTATTGCAAAAGTCTACAAAACCAGGTATACAGCCTTTCCCAACTATCAAAACTGTCTATTCTACCTCCCTCAGCAGTTTTTACATTTTTTTCATATATTTTTCTTCATTTTTTTTTCACTCAATTGAGGTAGCATAGTGGTTGAGGAGAAAATAGAGAACCCAAGTTTACAATTTTTTGAAGTTGAAACTCAAATAAAATTGAAATTTGAATTTTTAAAGAAAGAAAGAAAGAAAGAATTCAAATTTCATTGAATTTTAAATCATCTTTGACAAAATTTGAACTTTGTGCGGGGGCTGTATTTTGCAGTTGAGGGAGAAAAATCAAATTTCTGCAATAGTTGATGGAGGAAAAATAGATTTTTTTCCTTTTTTTATTGCCGGGACACGAGCCTGCGAGCTGAGACCACGTGATTGCACCAGCGCAGGCCCGGCTCGATCGCACTTGTTACCGTCCACACCCCATCGTGGCCCCTTGTGATTTGTGAGGCATCCCTCCTCATCCGATCGGTGCCGAACAGAGCATTCCGGTGATTGCAAACGCATGCTAGCACAGCTACCTGCTAGCGTCTGCACACTATATATAAATCTATAGGATTCATGTTACTCCTACCGCCGTGCATTTCGCTTCTGCCAAAGAATTCATCCTATACACATGTTCAGCGAAACCACTCTCACAACTGAACATTGAACATTGCTGTGGCGAGGTATTGGAGTGAGCCAAAATGGCCATGATCACATCAGTCCTATGGTCAGTGTCGCGGCCCACGGGCCGACTGGACCGCGCGGTTACTGTAGCGCACGGCTACTGTAGCACGCGGCACAGTATTTCTTTAGTGTCAGGCTGGAAATGGAAAGAGATTTGGACTGACTTGAATAGCCGATCTCTGGGAAGCTAATAACTCCGGTTTGAACCTTTTGCGCGAAGTAAGGACGAAAGCGCAAGAGAGTTATTTAGCAGGTGTGGTCTACTCAACGTGTAGAGTAGATCTTAGTCGTTATCCTGGGCCGGGTCATTACAGTCAGTGTTTGTATTATAGGTAAGTTGTACGCACAATCATCATATCCCAATGAATACGTGCTTCTGAAGAACCTACCAACTGCAATCAAAATTTGGCGAGGGCATGAGCTAGGGCAGTTTCTTCCAAATTAAATGAGAACTTGTGCATGCTTTGATTATGCTAGATATCTAGGCAATTTTCGGTATATTTTAATTCTAAATATTAATATCAATTTCATGATATAGATGAGTGATAATGTGTGTACCAGATATGTGCATGTGTTCATGTTATTCTCACTAATAAGCATGAACAAAGAATTAAACCAGAGTAGGTTTAGTAAGTACCCCAAGGCGGGACCAGTGCCGGAGGCACCGGTTGCGCCGTTACCAGCTGGAATAGACATGCTATTCGACTGGTCTTGCTCGAAGTAGCCGAACTATGTCGATGCAGGAAGATGTTCGCAGTGCAGTCCCACGAACGGTTACGTCGGGAAGTAGACGAAGTAATCGTTCGCACGAGCGGTTACGCCGGGAAGTAGACGAAGGAGTCGTTCAGGGAGCGAGCAGTCGCGTCAAGACGCTCCCCAAAAACCTAATTGCCCGCGTCCCGTGCAGGACCTTCAGCGAGCAGAGGTTCCGGAGGCCCTGCTCTCGCTAGACCTGTGCGCGCAGTGCTAGCGGTGGGGAAGGCAGAAAGCAGCTGAGGGAGAAGGGAGAGGTCTCCTGAAGAGGAGTACCTGGATGAGTGCTTGAGATGAGTGAGGATGAGAGGAGAGGGTGCTGGTTTATATAGGCACGATATGCCTCAGGTTCAACGAACCTGGACGTCATGAATGGCTTTGATGAGCGGCAGTTAATGTGCCTCAGGTTCAACGAACCTGGACGTCGTAAAGAGCCTTCAATGTCCGGTCATTAGTGACGACATTAACCCTCTGTTTTAATACCCTTTACTGCAAAACATCCTTCTCATCTCAGCACATCCCGTCGCACCGCACCGCACCGGCACCTGCACGTCACGTCCGGCCGCGCACGCGCACCGCACCGCCCGTCCGGCCGGCCGGCCGCGCCGCGCCGCGCCTCGTCTCGGCCACGGCCACGGCCACGGCCCGGCCCGGCCCGGCTCGGCGAGGCGAGCGAGCGCGCGCGCGCGTGTGGTTCACCGTCCTCCTCTTACCGGCTTCACAAGTGGTGTACACGAAGTCCACCTTTTAAGTCGGTTGAGATCCTCCTCAATTCCCGGTACGGAATTTAGCATTGATTCCCTAGCATTAATAGTGGGCTTTAAATTCTTTTAATGCTTTAGAAGTAATGGGCCAAGCCCATTACTCCAACAATCCCCACCAAAAAATTCAAGCCACACTAGAAATACCCTCATTCCCTCATTGATATACCAGTATTCGACAGAGACTGTTAAGTTGAACTTCCATCTAGGACAAAGGCTACACTTATTCACAACTGTGCAATGGACTATGCCTTGAATTGCCAGTTTTGTGCAAACAAGTTTGACCAGAGCCCTACACTGGTACTAGGCTGCAAAAGCATCCCCGCGGTTTGGAGCTTATAAGTCATACTCCAGGCCCTTCATGAGTTTCTAGAGAATACCCAATTCTCATAGACCATGACCAGTGGTCAAACTCATATAGGTGTGTTCCTTTCAGATGTTCTGTAGGACAACATCTTTGTTTCAAGAAAACAACTCATTTGTTTAAAAGAAACCACCTGGCACACATTAAGGTATAGACCAACCTGCCATACAGATTAGAAGAGAAATGCACCTTATACACGGAATGAGCCCTTTTCACAAAGGTTCTCTTCTCACAGTCAGACTTTAGTTTGTTTCACCATCCTAATTCACGGGATCTCCGATCACATAGGACAGGTTTCCACTATAGAATGACTCACGTGGGTCTCAAGCCCAATTCCATAGATGCATTGTCTATCACATTTCGTGAAAGACCCTTTGTAAACTGATCTGCCAGATTTTTAGCCGTCTGAACATAGTCCAGGGCTATAACTCCAGAGTTTCTCAATTTTCTGACAGATTTCAACCACCTTTTCACATGTCTAGATGACTTCATGTTATCCTTTGAACTATTCACCTTGACAATTACCGTTTGATTGTCACAGTTCATTAGGATTGCCGGTAACGGTTTTTCAACTATCGGCAAGTCCATAAGGAGCTCACGAAGCCACTCAGCCTCAACAGATGGTCTGCTTGCAAGACTTCCAGGAAACAGCTCCACCACCAAGTGTAAACACATATCTACTTGTGGCCTTTATCTCATCAGCATCAGAAATCCAATTTGAATCACTATACCCTTCTAGTACCCTTGGGTACCCGGTGTAGTGAATTCCATAGTTCATTGTCCCCTTCAGATAGCGCATTACTCTTTCAAGAGCCTTCCAATGATCATCTCCCGGGTTTGAAACAAACCGGCTCAGTTTGCTTACAGCAAACGAGATGTCAGGTCTTGTAGCGCTCGTTAAATACATTAATGAACCAATGATCTGAGAATATCTCAGCTGATCTCGCATTATCCTTTTGTTCTTTCTAAGAATTAAACTGGCATCATATGGTGTTGAGACAGGTTTATAGTCGCTATAACCAAAGCGACTTAACACCTTCTCCACATAGTGAGACTGTGTAAGAATCACCCCACCATTGATCTCTTTTACCAGTTTTATATTAAAGATAACATCAGCTTCTCCCAGATCCTTCATCTCAAAATTTTGAGATAAAAACTCTTTGGCTTCCTTAATCACATTAAGGCTAGTGCCAAAGATCAGTATGTCATCCACATACAAGCACAAAATCACTCCTTCAGCCCCACCATTGCGATAGTACACACATCTGTCAGCTTCGTTCACAACAAAGCCGGCAGAGGTCAAAGTTCTATCAAACTTTTCATGCCACTGCTTAGGCGCTTGCTTGAGACCATATAAAGATTTTAACAACTTACAAGCCATTCCTTCTTGACCCTTTGATACAAACCCATCCGGCTGATCCATATAAATCTCCTCTTCTAACTCTCCATTGAGGAAAGCCGTCTTAACGTCCATCTGATGAACGAGAAGACCATAAGAGGCTGCCAGGGAAAGTAACACTCGAATTGTGGTCAATCGGGCAACTGGTGAATAAGTGTCAAAGAAATCTTCTCCTTCTTTTTGGGTATAACCCTTGGCCACAAGCCTAGCCTTGTACTTTTTAATAGTACCATCTGGCCTAAGCTTTTTCTTGAACACCCACTTGCATCCAAACGGTTTACATCCATAAGGACGTTCAACGACCTCCCAGGTTCCATTAGACATAATAGAATCCATCTCACTCCTTACTGCTTCCTTCCAATAGTCAGCATCAGGAGATGAATATGTCTCTTCTATGGTTCTGGGTGTATCATCTATGAGGTATATAATGAAATCATCACCAAAAGACTTTACAGTCCTTTGTCTCTTGCTCTTTCTCGGAGCATCATTGTTATCCTCCTCAAGATTTTCTACAAGTGTATGTTCATTGTGTTCTATCGGCTCAGCAGAGCCATCATCCTCGATGAACTCTTGCCTAGATGAACTTGTTTCATCTCTCATTGGAAAAATGTTTTCAAAAAATGTAGCATCTCTGGACTCCATTATAGTACCAACATGCATGTCAGGTACTCCAGATTTCACTATTAAAAATCTATATCCAACGCTGTGAATAGCATAACCTAGAAAGATACAATCCACAGTTTTAGGACCAAGCTTACGTTTCTTGGTTATTGGCACACTCACTTTTGCCAAACAACCCCATGTACATAAGTATGACAGTGTTGGCCTTTTCTTCTCCCATTCCTCGAATGGAGTTATCTCTTTATTCTTTGTAGGAACACGGTTTAGGACATGACATGCAGTCAATATAGCCTCACCCCACCATTCCTTGGAAAGTCTCGCTGTATCTAACATGGCGTTAACCAAATCCGTTAGAGTGCGGTTCTTTCTTTCGGCAACCCCATTTGACTGAGGTGAATAGGGAGACATCCTTTCATGAATAATAACATATTTCTCGCAGAATAAAGTAAATAAATTTGGGAAATACTCGTCACCACGATCTGACCTAACTCTTTTGATCTTTCTCTCAAGTTGGTTTTCTACTTCAGCTTTATAGATTTTAAAGTAGTGTAAAGCTTCATCTTTTGACTTCAACAAATAGATGTAACAAAATCTAGTACTATCATCAATAAAAGTCATGAAATATTTTTACCACCTTTTGTCAACACTCCATTCATTTCGCACAAATCGGAATGAATTAATTCTAAGGGTGCCAAGCTCCTTGCCTCCGCGGTCTTATGAGGCTTACGAGTTTGTTTTGATTCAACACATACATGACACTTAGAATT
This sequence comes from Panicum virgatum, assembly GCF_016808335.1. Lineage (NCBI taxonomy): Eukaryota > Viridiplantae > Streptophyta > Magnoliopsida > Poales > Poaceae > Panicum > Panicum virgatum. The sequence goes on from NC_053138.1 coordinate 56,849,990, forward strand.
TTTGACAAAAGTGAACTTTGGAATTAAGCTCAAATTAGCTAAGCGCATCATACAATCAAAATTAACGTGACAAAGCCTCGAATGCCAAACATTTGTTTCATCAACATTAATAACATTGTATGCAATTTTATTACAAACATCTGACAAAGAAAGACGGAACAAGCCTCCGCTTTCATAACCTTTTCCAACAAAAGTACCAAACTTAGACAAGATACATTTATTGGACTCAAAGACTAATTTGAAACCATCTCTACACAGTAGAGAGCCGCTGACTAAATTCTTCTTGATGGTGGGGACATGCTGCACGTTCTTCAGCTGCACGGTCTTCCCCGAAGTAAACTTCAGATTTACCGTACCAACACCAAGAACACGCGCATGTGATCCGTTCCCCATCAGCAAGGAGGAAGTCCCGCCGGTCTGGTAAGAAGAGAACAAAGAAGCATCAGCACAAACATGAATATTAGCACCAGTGTCAACCCACCACTCCGGTGAGCCAAAGACTGAAAGAACAGTAGGTAATAAATTACCGTACCCCGAAGTTCCTCCAGGCTCGCTAATAACCATGTTGGCGGAGTCGTTGCCTTTGCGGTTCGGACACTTTGCAGCAAAGTGATCCGTACTAGCGCACACATAGCAAGCTCCCGTCTTCTTCTTCTTCTTAAAAGTGGTTGTCTTCTTAGTCTTTGGTTGGTTCTGCGGTGGCTTTTTCTTGTTCTTGTGGGAGTTGTTCTTCTGAACAAGATTGGCACTTGAAGCACCAACAACTCCTTTCCCACGTATGTCCTTTGCTCTCGCCTTCTCCTCAACATCAAGAGTCCCTATGAGTCCATCTATTGTGAACTCCTGTCTCTTGTGTTTTAGAGAAGTAGCAAAGTCCCTCCAAGAAGGTGGCAGCTTAGAGATTATACCTCCGGCCACAAACTTATTGGGTAACACACATGGGGACTCTTTGCTGCAATTTTTGAGATCTTTTGCCAGAGTATGTATTTCATGAGCCTGTTCCACTACAGAACGGTCTTCGACCATCCTGTACTCAAGGAACTGCTCCATGATATACAACTCACTCCCGGCGTCAGATACTCCATATTGAGCCTCAAGAGCATCCCACAATGCTTTGCCAGTTGGCAGCCGAATATAAGAATCCACCAGGTTATCACCGAGAACACTAATGATCAAGCCTCGAAAGAGGATATCAGCCTCATCGAACGCACTCCCTTCCTCTGGAGAGAATTGTTCAGGCTTACCCTCTTTCACATGGATCACTCTCGATAGTGTTAACCACAGTATAAGCCGCTCTTGCCAACGTTTGTAATTTGAACCATCAAAAGGTGGTGGTTTGATTGATGCAGCAAAGCTAGATACCGAAAGCCTATTAACATAATTAGGTTTTTGGATTGTTAGATATCTAGGCAATTTTCGGTATATTTTAATTCCAAATATTAATATCAATTTCATGATATAGATGAGTGATAATGTGTGTACAAGATATGTGCATGTGTTCATGTTATTCTCACTAATAAGCATGAACAAAGAATTAAACCAGAGTAGGTTTAGTAAGTACCCCAAGGCGGGACCAGTGCCGGAGGCACCGGTTGCGCCGTTACCAGCTGGAATAGACATGCTATTCGACTGGTCTTGCTCGAAGTAGCCGAACTATGTCGATGCAGGAAGATGTTCGCAGTGCAGTCCCACGAACGGTTATGCCGGGAAGTAGACGAAGTAGTCGTTCGTGCCCGCGTCCCGTGCAGGACCTTCAGCGAGCAGAGGTTCCGGAGGCCCTGCTCTCGCTAGACCTGTGCGCGCAGTGCTAGCGGTGGGGAAGGCAGAAAGCAGCTGAGGGAGAAGGGAGAGGTCTCCTGAAGAGGAGTACCTGGATGAGTGCTTGAGATGAGTGAGGATGAGAGGAGAGGGTGCTGGTTTATATAGGCACGATATGCCTCAGGTTCAACGAACCTGGACGTCATGAATGGCTTTGATGAGCGGCAGTTAATGTGCCTCAGGTTCAACGAACCTGGACGTCGTAAAGAGCCTTCACGTCGCACCGCACCGCACCGCACCGCACCGGCACCTGCACGTCACGTCCGGCCGCGCACGCGCACCGGCCGGCCGGCCTCGGCCTCGGCCCGGCCCGGCGAGGCGAGCGAGCGCGCGCGTGGTTCACCGTCCTCCTCTTACCGGCTTCACAAGTGGTGTACACGAAGTCCACCTTTTAAGTCGGTTGAGATCCTCCTCAATTCCCGGTACGGAATTAAGCATTGATTCCCTAGCATTAATAGTGGGCTTTAAATTCTTTTAATGCTTTAGAAGTAATGGGCCAAGCCCATTACTCCAACAGATTATGTACATATATATAGCCACAAATACTTGGTATAGCCCATGCCCAAGATGTGGCAACAATCGGCTTACTAGACCTCTGACAAAGCTTTGGAGAGAGGTATGGGTCTAATACATTTGGGACATAAAACTAGAGAAGTGAGGCAAGGCGGCACAGTTGTTCCAGAGGAGCAAACACTAAACTGTAGTGTGTCTAATTTGTGATGTGTACAGTCGTGGACACTATCCAAATAGGTTTTGCATGTTTCCTTGGTCCGAGGTGCTTGCAGCATGTATCATGAATTTGAATGGGAATACAAGGTCTATTTTGAGCGGGAACAGAAATTACACCTAGAATTATAATTACATGCAACTCACTTGTACACTCTCGTGTTACAAGTTACAACTATTGATCAAGTGCTTTTAAACGTACTTATTAATGAATTATTGACCATTTCTCTATGCAGATTGAGATACTACAGTCTTCTCCTTTCCCCTTCTACAGTAAAGCAAGGCGAAAAGAAAGGCGACGCCATTTCCGGCGTCGATCCCGCCGATTCCCTCCTCCGGCTGCCTCCCCGGCGGCGGAGCGAGGAGGGAATTGGTTGGATCGGCGTCCGGCGTAGAGTAGCTTTTAGTTTAGGTAGGCTGCTAGTAGGCTAGGGTTTGCCGGTGAAGAGCTCTGTGGTCGGTTCGGCTCGTCGGCGACGGCGACGCGGGTAACTTCATGGCGGCCTCTTTTGTTCCTCTGGGCCAGTGCTGGTGCCGGTGTACATGAAGCTGGCGGTGGCCCATGGAGAATAAGATCTCCACTTCGATTTCCTGGCGTCGGTGTTGCTTGCGGCGTCAGCTCCAGGAACATCGGTATGAGGTTTGCTTTGGTCCTCCTCTTCGCGTTGGGGATGGATCCTCTGTGCTCCCTGGTGGGCTTCTCCTTCCTAGTCGGAGGCTTTGTCGCGGGCTGCGGATTCGTTCTTCCTCTTCCCCCATCGGTGTGCTCGCCGATGGTCTTTCGGTGTCTCAAATCCACCTCGACCGGAGGTCTGGGGTGGTGGATCTTGCGGCTTTTCCATGTTGCGGAGGCTGCCGGTGGAGGATTTGGAAGTGCTGGCTTCGATTTGGGCTTTGGCTCCGGCAGATCGAGGCCTAGGCGATCGAACGGGATGACTGAGCTCGGGAAGATGAACAGGAGTTCGTTGGACTCCTTTGTAATTTTTCTTTTCTTCAGGGTCCTGTTTGTAAAACTGGGGTTGTACTGTTCATCAATTTAATATATCCTCCCCTTCGCCAAAGAAAAAAGATACTACAGGCATTGGCTGCAGAATGTGACAATGTTTTTTTTTCGCTTTTTCCTATTTCCAGTATTTTTTTTCAAGGAGAAAGAAAGCTGCATACCATTGCTTTAATAGCAGAAGAGAATTACAACACCCACACACCCATTATAATTCACAATGGAAGTTTAGGAACCAAAATTGGAGAATGTAAAAATATATACTCTGTACACATAGGCCACTGGAAGGACCATTTGGGCTATGAGTTGGGCCACAGTTATGTTGTACTGGGCTGGTTTGTAAGAAACTGGTAAACTTGCGTTGTGTTTCTGGAGTTGGCACCTTAGCGCTGGGATCTCTCTGATTTTCTTTACGACAAGAACCAAGGGCACCCACTCTCATTTCTAATCTTATATTTTTTAAGAGCTCTGTTACAATGATTGTTAAGTATCAGAGGGTACTTTCAAGTAATTTTTCCCTTGAATTTTTTCTGGCCATTGATCTATAGAAAATTAAATCTATTATCTTATTATTTAGCCAACAAATGGAGTCTCCACGTTCGCTCTCAAGGCCTAGAAATTCCCACGTTAATCGGATTCGCTCTCAAGGCCTAGAAATTCCCACGTTAATTGAAAAAATAAAAGAAATTTAAATTATCCACCACTGCTATTATAATAAAATTAGTCAAAAATACCCCTTATCGAAAAATAAGATAAGTTTAAATTACCCACCACTGCCATTATAATAAAATTAGTCAAAAATACCCCTTATTTTATTAGCCAGGCTGTTAAGCGGAGAAAATAAAAAAATTACCTACCACTGCCATTATAATAAAATTAGTCAAAAATACTCCTTATCAAGAAAAGAAGAGAAATTTAAATTACCCACCACTGTCATTATAATAAAGTTAGTAAAAAATATCCCTTATCTTATTAGCCAGGCTCACCACAACCAATGTACGTAACGTGCGGCACATGAATACGTTAATCACAAATCTAAACAAAATCTATACGAGGAAAACAGGTTGACGTCATCGTCACGTTTTCATAAATGAGACAAATTTACCTTTTTAAAAAAATCTAAACAGAACCCATACGAGGAGAACAGGTTGACTTCATAAAAGCAATCTGTAGGACTCACCGTCAGAGTTCCACAACACTTTTTGGTATTATATAATATCTAGCCGCGCAAATGCACGGGTAGCCCACCTAGTTAAATTAGTATTTGATCACACTCTTTTTGGTATTTGATCCCATATTTTTGTACTACCAGATACTTTAGTCTAGATACTTCTAGGTACTTCTACATTGACCACCGTACGATTCTATGATGGCTTTTATTTTTTTTCAATCATTGTAAAAAATTATCATTGTTTAAAATATGCACGTGGGGAGAAAAGACCTTACGTGCGTTCATAAAACCCGAACAAACAATAATTGGAAGAATCAATCTTCATTTCGCCTTCGCGATCATCATCATCATCATCTCATTCGCTCATCATTGCCAACTGCCAAGCAAACCTAGTGATGCTACTTATCAAAAAAAAAAGTGATGCTACCATTCATTGGCAACGCATGCGTCCATGTATGCATTGCTTGTGAAGCTGCTTGGAGTGTTTACAGTTAGTTGGATCATGAAGACTATACATGTCTGCATCTTATCCTGCACTTGCTGCCACCAGGATTGCACATGTTGACCGGAAAGATCATTCATTCATCTGTCAAAAAAAGAAAAGAGGAGGAAAATGGCCACTTTATTCAATGGGACTCGTGCTGATGAAATACTGGAGCGAACCAATCTGTGCTGGACAGGCCTGATCACAACAAGCGCGTGTCCACCTTTGATCTTTTCTTGACGTAATTCAACTTGGAGTCGGATGGGACACTGACAGTTTCTTGTGAAAGAGCATGTAACTATTATGATATCTGATTCGCTAGAATTGATGATACAGCTGAATGAAATGGATCTATCAGCTGGTGTAGTTCAAAAAGATAGGATTAATTTTTTTTCCAACCTTTTTCTCCTTCCCAGTTTTCTCTTGCAATCCTTGTAATTGAATTACATATGTTTACTGATTTGTGCCTTTTGAATGCACTCATCAATTTGAAAGACTTCTTGGACTTGACAGTCTATGAAACATGGATCAAAAACTTGGAAAGACGTGTTCAACATTTTATATGTGATTTCTTGAAATAGTATATTCGATCTTTTTTCCCAAAGCTTGCATTCGTTGTCCACAAAATTAACCCTCTGAACTCAAATCATAACCGAATGTAACATTGATCATTTGCTATTCTTGGAGAGGGTGGATTGAACCAAACATTTTTTTTTCTGAAAGCTTGAACAAAACATATTTCTTTCGCCTTAAATATTAGAGCATCGCTTGCATTCTATTTCTTGTCTTCTTAAATCAAATCGTAATTGCATATGTTGTTCTGTAATTAGACCTGATAAGCCTGGTTGATTTGGGAACTTTAAAGGGCTTCTCTCTGCTTAGATTTCTGAACGATCAGAGAGAGCTGGAATTTGGGCCATGCAACTGAAGTTTCTTCAGGGTAACTTAGCATGAGTGGCTGGTTCTGCTATCCTGTATGTATGTAGTGGTAAGCAACTTCAATAGTGGTGCCTGGAATTTGGGCCATGCAACTGAAGTTTCTTCAGGGTAACTTAGCATGAGTGGCTGGTTCTGCTATCCTGTATGTATGTAGTGGTAAGCAACTTCAATAGTGGTGCCAACCTCGTGTTTACCTTGCATCTACCTTGTTCAGCTGAATCTTCTCTGCATCATGAAAATCTCGCTAATCTGAATATATTAGCAATCGATCAAAATGCAGACTAAAGCTACTGTCAGTGTAGCACAACCTGCCACAACCTTCTGAAGGCCTGTTAGATCCGAAGTATATCATGAGCACTCTGAAATTCAGAGTTCTTGTCAAGCACCTGATTGATGAAAGTCCTTTCCCCCATTGGCATTAGCATGCCTTGATATAAACATTTTCAGTAAGTGTAATGCGACACATTGCATAGATGTGTAGCTCCGTAGTTCAGGTGCATGATGAACCCAAAAGCCTAGTTGCACCTTAGAAAAAGAGAAGAACTAGACAAGATTGGCTCAGATGATATGAGGATGTGCCTGGCCTTGTGTTGTGCATGTGCCTGACTGCTCACCAGCTGCTGTGTTCCATCTGCGTTTCATCTCCGCATCAGTCTTATCAAAATAATCCATGTATGAGACAGGCACTGTTAGGTAAGGATGGGATTCCTCTGAATTTTTGTTCCTCTGTAGTCTTGGAACTTCATGTATGGGTGATTAGGTGATTTGAATGTTCAGGTTTGGCTTCTTGGAGCTCGTTAACCCTCATCAGACTGTTTCATTAGTGTTCGTTTTTTCTTGTAGGAGCTAGCAGCATTGTTCAAAATCAAAATCCTGATCACCTCAGAATAAGAGGAAACAGATCATTTGTCTTGGAACTAGAATGAATATCTGGCAAACGGCAATTACTTCAGATGACAATGCTATGATCTTTAGTATCTGACGATCAGGAAAAGCGAAAAGGAGTCCAAAAGTTAAAGGATAATAAGTATCCTAGGAGGGTGTTACTTTACTCGCTTTCAGAAAAGAAATGCTCAGGTCTGAACTTTCTTTCAATGTCAAGTACTGGTATCATTCAGATTTCTGATTTTCTGTCGTCCACAACAACTGCTAAAAGCTACCAAGAAATTAGGCTTTGTTCTTTTGAACTGTGGAATTTAGGCTTTATAGGATTGAGATGAAAAGGCCATCAAGTTGTTTCTCGCGTGAGAGTATCACGTCATCGCTAACTGACTAATTCGCTCCTGTTCAGAGTCCTGACTTCTCAACAACTGAGAGAGGGGAGCTTCAATAATGGGTGGAGAGCACATCCGCAGGAAAGCTTGTTTCCGAAGTGTCAAATTGATTGTTTCTGAATTGTCTATCCGTTCAGCATTATTGTCACTGATGTCTGAAGAAAAATGAAGTGAAAGGCATTTCATGAGACTTCAGGCAAGATCATCCATTACTATACTGGGAAACCCAATTGGTAACCCTAACCCATACAATCCAAAAGTTGTACCGATAGAGTGATAGACTGTACTACTCATTTCAACCAACCAACTGGAGTAGCCGCAAACGGTACAATAATTTGATCAAATGTCAGCGAAGATGAAGAACATTGTACCCATCCATGGTTTGACAAACAGTTGCGCAACTTTGGTTGAAACCTACTCACAGGTTCTACTAGTGCACTATGCAAGTTGTCGCATCCATTTTTCTTGTGTACTATACTGCTTGATATGATGGATACCAAAGTTCTTTGGAGGAATTGTGCAAAGTCTCACGTCATATACTCATATGCCAGATTCCTGATAAGAGTTTGTTTACTCTACAATCGTGTAATTAATAAATAGAGTTGTACCTCTAATGTCTGGCAGTATGGGCATTGGATTTGGTTAAACAATAATAGAACCCAAGGATTGCATAACTTTGCAAAAATGCTCCTAGTTTTTGCAAGGCAATAATTCATCTTTTTTTTCCCCGGCACTTCTAAACTGCAGGCATACTTCTGCAGATTGTAGTGTTACACGTCTCTGAACAATCTCAATGCCTACTACTGAAAATAAAACAATCTCAATACCTCGTACATTACAATGACCATGAGGAAAAAAATGCAGCACTGGCACAAGATATGTATAATTTCTCTCTCTCCTTTTTTTAGATTAATCTCTCTCTCTCTCTCTCTCTCTCTCTCTCTCTCTCTCTCTCTCTCCTTCACCGTCCTATATATGAAGATATCATTCAAAGTTGACCCTGCAGGCTGCAGCTATCATAACCTATCCTTGTAGAAACTTAGATGATTCAATAGTTATAGCTTGTCGGCTAACTGAAGCAGTGATGTGTGTGTCACAATCCGTGCTCAACTTGAGCTTCATTATTGGTTAAACCTCAGCAAATAAAGAAATATAGTGAAATGGTACTTAAAATTTTTCTACCACGTTTAATATATGTTATCTTGTTCATTGGATTGAAGCGGATCGGAGGCGCAGGTGATCTCATTAAGTTCTTTGATTTGAGTTATCATTGTATTATTCAACTTTTAGGAACTTAACACATCATATACTGATAACGAAACCGCTATGCTGTAGATTCAATGGGCAATGGCTATAGGATGCAACCAGTAACTGAACTTCTTTTGCATTATATAACAAGATAGGTTGCGATCAAACCGCCACAGTTAGGTAAATAAATCTCTATATGCATGCTTTGCGTCACATCAATGATCAATCCGGGTTCGGCTGCTACTTGCTTGATCTTTTGTTTGCTCGCCTTTTCAGGACACATTGCATGTTAGATATCAAGTTGGGTTATCCTACAAAAAGATATTAAGTTTGGCCATCTTTCCAAAGTGAGATAACATACAAACCACAATAAATTGGTTTATTAAGATCGCATACTATGCGTAGAATATTCTCTCTCTTTTTTTCAGTAGGTGATGAGGATGAATGAAAGGAACACCTGTTGGTGGCTGCTGACAGACAGACCACTTGCAAACTTAGATCAATTACTGACACTTGTTAACTGACATTTTTGTACTGCAGGCTATGACGCTTTTCTTTCTTCATGTAAGATGCCGGAAACAATTTTTAAAAATTCATAAGTTTTGCAGCACCAAGTAAGGAAAAACAAGGAAAGCTAATTATTTATGCAGACTTCGTTTGGTTACATGACACATGATGGCGTTAGTTATGGCATACTTGTGAAGTGTTTTGCTTTATCTGCCTGAACTCCGAAAAGATCATTAGCCACACACAGGAAACAGATCATTCAAAGTAGCCTCAATCCAAGTGAAAAAAAAAGTCTTCATCTTGTAGAGGTAGCAACTAGCAAATGAGAAAAAGATATCTTTTTGTCTTTTGGTGGCCAGCAAGAACAGTAGCTGTGCGGTTCTTCAGCTTATTTGAAGACCCCGGTTTACCATTAGTGCTCAAGAGTCAAGATCAGAGATATTTCTGCACACTGCCATCTTCTAGTTTCGCTAAAAGCTCATCAATTACCTCAGCCGAGTGCCGTGGCCTTATCTGACCGAAACAAAGAAAAAAGTGGCCTCAAAATGCTAACAATCTTTCAGTTCGTGGAATCATGAGTAGGATCCTCGACGATTTTTTTTTCTCATGTCCTTTTCGTTGTTTTACTAAAAATTTGAAATGATATGTACCTGATGTTGCGGTGTCATCATCTTAGTTTATCGGACGAATTTCAAACATCATAATATTTTGGTGGACACTTTAAATTATTGCCAACCAAGCTGGGATTTAAGATTTGCCTAAGTATCTAATCAACAAACACAACATCATGACATGATTATGTAGTGTCTCATTAAAGGCTGTCATCATCAAACCGACAAACACATAATCATGTAGGGCAGCTTAGTTTCTTTTATCAAAATATTGTCAAGGAAATCACTTTGGAGTTTTTCAGCAAAAAAATAACTTACGCTGGCAAGCTTTCTGTCACACCTGGTTTTAAGGACAAAACCGAATGCATAACTATATGTATGCCTGGATCGAGTTTCATACATATAGAGACATTATAAGTGAATAATCAGTAACAGTATCACGAAAAAAATTAAAACAAATAAAAGACTATCAGAGATATACAGCTTATCCTGGAAACGAAGGCTTCAAACTTTACAGACAATTGACTGGGGGTTGCGTACGCCTAGAACTCAGCAACATTTTTAGGAAACTTGATACACTTTTTTCCTTCTGAGCAGCAGTAAACAAGGAGTGGGTACACTTATGGTTGGTACTCAGCAAAGCCACAAGAAATAACCAGAAAATAATTTAAATCCATCTTCAATTAAATTAATCATGTGAGGGTCCAAGTCGCTCTTGACCGTGAGCACGGCTGATATATCAGTTTTACACTCTGCAGAGGTTGTACACTTTCACCACAATTCGCGTAAAAGTTCAAAGAACTTTAAACCCAACCATGCTAGTGCAGGCCAAGCACCATATCACACTTCCTTAGGTATGACTGCATAGGGACGCTACGAGGGTTTTCCAAAGAATCACTATATGTACGCATTGGTCCCTTGCTTTCTGCGGTACCTCAGAAGACGAAGCTTCCTTCACCCGCTCCTCAAAGCTCGATAACCCAAAAATCCACCAATCAAACGCCCCAAGCACGACATATAGATTATCTAATTACTTAGCCAAGACCAGAGCCATATGGTATTGTGGTTGTACGGTTTTCTTGGGTGGTTCTCCATGTTTTAATTAAATCAAGTATTCTCATAAATAAGCATAGATAGAAGGATGGTTAGGGTCATTTGCCTTTTACCAACGAAAAGTTACTCCTACTGCTCTTCAGTTCTTGCACTCTTGGTAAACTTTGATCTTCAAACTTCAAACAACGATCCTTCTACTCGAAGCAAACAACAAGCAACCATACAAAACAAACAAAGTAGATCTAAGAACAGTACACCAAAACAAAAGAAAGACTTTAAAAGTGTCGGTGTCCGAACCTCGCCGTCCGGTGCCAACTAGTAAATGTGCTGCGTGCCCCTATCTCCAGATGGTTGATGCAAGAGAAACACAATGACACCGGGGTTATCCTGGTTCTGGCCGAGGGGGCCGTACGTCCAGCAGAGGAGGATGTACTGTGTTACTTGCACTGAGGTGCTCGTAGTAGGGGGTACAAGCTTGAGCGAGAGAGGGAGGGAAACTCCCAAGTCCCTGGGTGTGCTAGGATTTGATTGAGGCGAGTGCCAATATCAAGAGTGGTGAGTGTTCGGGTGTTCGTGTGTTCCTAGGTGTCTGCCTCCTTCTTTTATAGACCAAGGAGGGGAGAGTTACACGTGTAAGATATCTACGGGGCCACCTTTGCCCCGCCCGATCCGGGGGAGAACAGTGGTCGTTCCTGTTGTCGAGTGCTGCGGAGCATGACGTCGGGCTCAGTCGTCGTCCTCGCGAGTTCTTTGACTGCTCCCGGGGCGTGTCCGTGTCCTGTGGCGCCAGTCGACGGCGTGGCGGTGGCTGCGGAGCGCGTAGAGCCTTGCGTCGGATGAGGTAGGGCGTCGAGGGTGCGGGAGACTCCGGTCTTGCCCCGGTCAAGGGTCGTACTGTGTCCGAGGGTCGTTGCCCATGCCCGCTGAGGGTCCTACAAAGGAGAAAAGTACAAGGGTAGGCGGCATAGTGGCGGGGTGGTGTCGGACCGATCCGTACAGGGCGCCGCGGACCTGCACCGCGCCGCGCCGGGAATAGCGGCACAGTGGTGGGCGCAGGCTGACGGGACGCCGGTCACATCCGCTGTGCGGCGTGGTGGTCGACGCCAGCTAACGCCGTCTGACTCCATCTGACTTCCGCCCCATGCCGCGGGGTGGTTGGCGAATTAATGTGTCCCGTCCCGTCGAGTGGTTGGGCCGCCGCCTCAGTCTGCCGAGGGTGGTCTCGAGCGAGGCGGAGTTTCCCCCTCGAGCCGAGGCCCCCGGGGGGCTCGGCTAAAGGGGGCTCGAGCGAGGCGGAGACAGCACCACGATTGGTGCGGCCTCGGCGGGGCCGTGCCGTGGTGATGGGCTGTGGGTCGAGTGCGTACTTGGGTTTTTCGTGCCCAAAGAGCATTTGGGCCTTATGTTGGGCTGTGTTTTGTGCCTTTTTTGGGGGAGTTTTAGTCCAGAGTTAGGGTACCCAAAGTTAGGGTACCCGACAAAAAGAGAGTACTAAAGGATAGAGCTCGCTGCTACGGTTACGAGAGCGCAAGAAACGCGAAAAATGGAGCTAGGACGTGGAAACCATGGGATAAACAGTGAGTTAAGGATTTAATAACGATTAACCAAAGGGTTAAGGACTAACATAAAAGATTTGTAAAACACAACAAAGTGTGGTCACAAAGGATAACAAAGTGGTAAGGCTACTACACACGTTGCGAGGATCACGTGAGCGCAAGAATTGATGAAAACGGAGCTAAAACGAAGAAGTCATGGCTAAAAACGGGGTTCTAGGGGCTTATTTGTAAGAGATTTGAAAAGAACATGGGCTCTAAGTGAAGAAACCAAGGGCTAAAACAAGATTAAACCTAAACTTTAGGGGCTAGCTTGAAAAACTACAGGTTAAGGATAGCGGGTTCTATTTTAGAAAAGCACAGGGGTTAAAACAAAAGAAACAGGACTTGTTTGTAAATATTTTTGAGCTGGCATGGACTGCGGGTTGATTTCCCTAAAACAGACGGGCTCTTTTGAAAAATTCTAGAGGGTTGACCGGTATAGGTTTAGTTGACTCCGGTCAGATCTAAACCGGACCGTTCGACGTGATCGAGCGGCCCAGAACGGATCGGGGTGAAGCGGTGGCACTGCGGCGGCCGGCGGCGAGGCGTGCGCGGCGGCAGCTCGCCGGCGTTGGCCGAATCGGCCATCCGGGCTTGGATTTGGCTCGGGTTTGGGTTGGGAAGGATGCGGGGGCGACGACGAACGCGACCACGGGCTCTGAGTGGGGCCTTGGCGAGCGAGACAAGGCGTACCGCGGCGGCGCGCGGCCATCTCGCTCCGGCGAGCGACTGCGGCTGTGAGAGGATGCGAGAGAGAGAGAGAGAGAAAAGGGGCTGGAGAGGATCCTCACCACCACGAGAAGCTCCGGCGGTGGTTCGAACTCGAAGAGGGATCGGTGGAGCGGCGAAACAGCAGCGGCTCCGAGCTCCGCGAGAGCTCCAATGGCGGCGGCTAGGGTTTGCGGGAGGAGCGGTGGCTGCGGCTCGAAGGGGACTCAGGGCGGGGTCCGCGGCGCCTTAAATAGGGACAAGTGGACGGCCTCGGTGTGCGGGCCAAGAAAGGCCGCGACGCGAGAACGCGAGCGCCAGGCGGCCTCACCTTGAGTCCGGGTCGTCCACGGGAAGGAGACGACCCCGACAGGTGGGGCCCGCCTGTCGGCGGCGGAGAGGGGATAGGGAGGGGGCGTCGGGCTGGGCTTCGCGGGAGAGGAAAGTGGGCCGACTAGATTGGGCCGAGCGCGGGGGGGGGGGGGGATGAAGGGTTTGGGCCAAAATAGAGTAAAAGAGGGAGAGGGAGAGGGAGGAAGGGAGATGGGCCGGCTGGGCTGGAAAAAAAGAGAGGGAAAAGAAAAGATTTTCTATTTTTTAAAATGATTCAAACACATTTAATTTAAATTTGAAATTTAAAGAATTCAAATTCAAGCTGAACAACAAACAGTAAAACCATGCAATGCGGCATGAATGCAACACAAAAGAACAACCTTATTTAATTTTGAAAAGCAACCATTATATATTTTCTTTTATACTAAATTCCCTATGAAGAAAAATAAATGTTGAGAAATTTTAAAAATTATGAGAAAATTATTGTTTGCTTTTAATTTTAATCACATCCTAAAATCCAAAAATTTTAGGGTGTGACACTTTCTGCCCATGTGAAAGCTCTACACACTGCAAATCTTCATGACTACTGCGACACATGTGTATCTTAATGAGGCAACCGAAAATGGAAAGATATATAATGGACATACGTATGAATCATGAAACTAGGTTTCGATCTGTCAGAAGAATTTGGAACCCTAGCTCTTCAGATAAGATCCATAAGGATAACACTGTGATAATGAGAAGCTTATGTTCAACATGGAAGTGAGTGCCAGCTCATAGTGATAACCATTGCCAAACAGAGTATGTGACACAACAATGGAAGCTTTTATCCACTAGGCTGTGGCATTTTTAGCATCCCATTTCCAGGGCAATGATATCTTTTTCCTTATTGCGCGTTAGGCAATGACATTGATGCAAACCTGAAAAATGAGACAATTCTTTTTCACAATGGTGCAACTGTAGGATTTTATCAGATGGACGGCTCCTATTTTTTTCAATCATTGTAAATTTCTCAAATAAGAACTTAGGGTGGTGTATTTTTTTAGAGTACTATCTCCTGGTTATGAGCCATTATTTCTTAGTATTTAGCCCTTCACTAAATGCCTACATCTCCATCGGAGTAATTTTTTTGAACCGACTCCATCGGAGCAATTGCTTTACAAAAAGATGCCATTATGCCATCACTACTAGCTTTTGCAAAGAAATTAAAAAAGGTTTATCACATACAATTTAGCCATGCCTTCTCGAACTAATTAGCAATGGGAGTTAATTTCATTTTATTGGAAACAACAGTTCCCTTACTTTTGCACCCAGCCTTTCATAAAGGACCATTAAACTAATAGCTTAGCTAAAAGAACTGTGAAATAAAATATAGCCCATAAAAAGAACATTGCACGTGCACGGGGGCATAGCCCATAAAAAGAACCATTACAGGAAAAAAAATAGAGAAAAGGTAGCATATAATTTTATTACTTTGGCTTTTCTGAAATATCTAGTTTGAATCATCTATATATACTTCCAGTTGCTGTTAGTGCTTATGTGTGCCTAGTGCCCTAATGGGCCCAATTGTTGAATCATCAGCAGATGAACCATCCAAGAGGGTTTCGACACCTATGCACCGTCACATTCCCCAGAAAAAAACTTGTAACAAAGAATTTAAAGTTTGCATCATCCCATCTCTTTCTCTTCTCTTGCCCTCATATAGGTAGACTTCTATTGTAGATACCTAAAAATAAAATAGGTAGATTGTAGTGTAGGCAGTTGGATGATCTTGTAGAAAAAAGTGTGGACGGTTTGGACCTTTTGTACTTTTATTACTTCGAAGATCTGCGCCCCCTGGTTCCTGGTTATATTTTAGTTACCGGCCACGTACTGCTAGCTGTTAGGAAGGTGAACAGAAAAAATAAACGCAACCATGACAGTTTTCTGGAGTAGTTAGCTCACACTGAAAATGCAGGTGCAAGAGCCTCACTATGGCACTACCTGTCACCACAGTACCACACTCGTCATGCCCCCAAAAAATTCTTGCAACCTATTTTCACATAGGATGAGTTTGCCAATCTCATGATATGCCAAGCCAGTGTCTTCGATGTGCCGATTAGCGTAGGGTGTACGAGTATTCATTTATAAAGGGTGAGTGTGCTTGTCAGCTTGTGTGTGTATATGAGCATCAATGTGTACCATGTTTCGGGGGGAAAAAATGTGACCACATCAAACCAAACTTGTGATGAACTTTTTTAAGCAGGAGAAGGTACTCATGCTTCCATATTATCTTGACGATAATAAGTCATCATCAAGACAACAAGGAAAACAAAGCTTCATTTAATTTGGGATGACATAAGTAACATGCTTAAACAAACATTCTTGAGATGACACCAGACCAAAGCAACAGTAAGATCCTAGTTAAACACTTCTGCCAAGACAATCATGCATGCTGGGACAAAGGTAAGGTCAACTCTTTTGTGACCCCCAGTGCTCCTGAAGCAAACTTCAGTTTTTGGGGTTCCTGAAAACCCTGATTTCTTATTGGAAGATTCCACGCACACATGGACAGGATGCTGGTCTCAAGGAACTAGATCACCTTGTGCACATTATTATACGAGCTGTACATGTACTGAAGTAACTGAACTATTAGGAAAAAAAAAGAATGCATGTGCACATACTGATGGCAACCTGTGAGGCTGTGACTTGTGACCCATCATGTAGAGCAGATGGTAGGTTTCGAATCTTGCTAGTATACTAGCTCCCACTTTTATTTCGTCGATATCTGGATACTGGGACCATGTGTTCATAGTGTCAGGTAAAAAACTTTTTTTCTTGTCTGTTGCCTGCACTGCAGTTTAAGAACTGCTGCTAGCCTAGATGCAGAGAGATGCTAGAGCAAAGGGTTAGTACTGTAAATCTGCAACCACAGTTTACAATAATAGCTGGTAGATATGCTAAAGAATGTTTGTGAGAAGGAGAACACATGAGCCACATGGTCAACCTAGAAATGTCAACAGCCAGATTTGACGCCCTGTTTAGTTCTCAAAAAAATTTCCTACAGTACCCGTCACATCGAATTTTTGGACACATGCATGGAGTATTAAATGCAGTTGAAAAAATAACTAATTACACAGTCTAACTGATTAGCACGAGATGAATCTTTTAAGCCTAATTAATTCATGATTGGATATTATTTGTCAAATAACAACGAAATGTGCTACAGTACCAAAACCCAAACTTTTTCGCGAACTAAACATCAAAATGCAACGCAACAGAAACAGAAACAAACCGAGCGAGTTGGTTCTTTGGAGATACTCAAACACAAGATGAATCGTGTAGTGGTATCAAAAGCCCTTGTTCACATCAGTTGCCATTTCCAATTCCTGAAAGGCGCCGGAAAATTTGGTAAAAAGAACTACGTTACATTAAAGACGTGCGCGCGCACCACTAAGCAAGAAGTTCAGTTAATCAGTTATGCCCATGTTCATCTCATCCATCTAAGAACAATTTTGTTGATCAAAGATTTGAAAAAGGAATATGAACATTCACTCAAAAGTGGATGCCTTTCCACCTTAAAATCGGAAAAAGAAAGGCAATTTTACAATGTAAAGAAAATGGTAGCACCACCTGAAAGGCTGAAACACCTCCAATGAACCTAGAAGGAATACTTTTAAATTCTTAGAGCAAAACACGTAGCCACATAGGAGAAAGCACATGAAGAGACTCGTAAAATGGTTAGAGGGAGCTGGTTGGCTCCTTCCTTTCCCCAGACAGCAGACAGCTCGAGCTGGACTGGCATTGCATGCCCTCCCAAGGCAGCACAGCCAGCCAAACCATTTTTTTTTTAAAATGCATTTTTCCTATTGTTCATCAATCATCACTGAACAATTAGTTGTAAATAAAATTTTTCTGTGACACTTGTTACAGCAGTTACAGGCTCACAGCTGCCTTTTTGGCGGTTCTTGGCCACTAGTCAAACCAGGCCTGCTTGCTGTGTGTTATCCCCACTGAAACCCAGCAAAGCCTTCCGCCTTCCCTAGTCAGTTCTTGAGCTATTCATTTTTTTAGAATTTCTTTTTTTAGATGATGGGAAAAACGTCCACCTCATAGAGGCTACAGCCTACAACCCGCTTATTACATCAAACTGCAGTTCCTCCGTCTGCAAACACACTCATAAAGTTTACAAAAGTAAATAGGAGACACCAACAAAGATCTCATGGGAATTTATTAAGCAGCAATCCTATTGCTAAATCTCCATCCATGGTTGGCGAAAATTTGCATAGCCGTTGTCTCCAGTGATCGGCATGCATCCTTCAACAAGTTGGTGTCATCATCACACTTTTGAAGCAGCGACCACATCCGAAACCAATGTGTGGCCCTGAACAATACCTGCATATAAGTTTTCATAGGAGAATTGTCAAAAACAATATCATTTCTGCTCAACCATAGAGCCCAGCAAAGCGCAGAAACTCCACATACTAATTGTGTTTTAGATTTACAGTCAAAGCGCAATAGCCAATCATTATAGAGTTGAGCAACACTCGTTGGTGGTACCAAGCCAAAAGTGTACTGTACCACTCTCCAAAGGAATTTTGCAAAATGGCAATCAAAGAAAATGTGTTGGATAGTTTCATCATGTGAACAAAACACACATTTTTTGCTACCATGCCAATTACGCTTAGCTAGATTGTCTTTAGTTAGCACAACACCTCTATGCAAGTACCACATGAAAATCTTAATCGTAAGGGGAATTCTTGTCTTCCACAAGGTCCTATTCTGCCGTACAAGGCCATTGCAAATTAAAGCACTATACATTGAATGGACAGAGAAAATTCCACTTTGGTGTAAACCCCATTTAAAGACATCTTCCCTATCATTCAATCTCACTTGAGCTATCCTTGCAACTAGGTTATACCATAATACCAAATTATTCCCTACCAAACCACGTCGGAAAGAGATATTTAAAGGAATGGAATTGAAAACCGTTGCAATGGGAATATGCTTCTTTCTTGCAATGTTATGCAGGGAAGGATACTGTTGACTAAGAGTGAAATTGCCCAGCCATTTATCCTCCCAAAACCTGATGTTCTCACCGTTGTTTAGTTGGAAACTACCTAAGTTCAGGAACTTGTCTTTAACCTTCATTAAGCCCGACCAAAACTGTGAGTCACCTGGTCTTTTTTGGATCTGCGCAATTGGTTTATCCTTTATGTATTTTCTCTTTAGTAGATTTTGCCAAAGGCCATCCTCATTGATCAGTTTAAACAACCACTTGCTTAGTAAACACTAGTTTTGAATGTCTAAGTTTTTTATGCCCTAGCCACCTTGATCTTTTGGTTGACACAGAATGCTCCATTTAGCTAGTCTGTACTTCTTTTTGTGGTTATCACTTGCCAAAAGAAACGGAATCTGTAATACTCTAATTTCTCTAGGACTCCCCTTGGGACCTCAAAGAAAGAAAGCATAAACATCGCTAGGCTCGTTAAAACTGAGTTAAAACTTTAGAATTTCTTTTGCTTTAAACTTATTTCTACCAATATTTCTTTTAGGATTTGACAGTGATACACCCCTCTACTCTGCCACGGATGAGTCTCCTCTACAGTACTGCAGGGAGACTCCCACTGACCTATGGCCCCTGAATCATGGAGCCCGCACGTCAGTGGCACCGAGTCCCTGGGGAACCGGTTCCGCTCTGCCACTGTCTATATATCTGCCCTCTATCCCGCTCCATTGCTCTGAGGCGCCCTTCCCTTTCCTACCTCTGAAACTCTCTCTCTCGGGCTTGCCATTTCACTCAGCGCTGCTCCCTCCTATGCTCTCTATGCTCGTCTTCCCTTCATAGCCTCGGCCCTTCGTCTTCCTCCATGGATCCGCGCTAAATGCATTGCGAGTCTGCAATCTTGTAGCATTCCTTCCTGTTCCATCTGCCGCAAGATGTAAGCAGGCTCACACTTGACACACCGAGTGGCCATTCAGATCTTCTGTTTGAGAAAAAGCAACGCCCTTTTTGGTCCGAGAAATGGAGGAGAGCTTCGTGCCCCTGCGGGGCATCAAGAACGACCTCCATGGGAGGCTCGCCTGCTACAAGCAGGACTGGACCGGAGGGTTCCGCACCGGTATCAGGTATGAACTGAAAGACAACCTTATATTTGCTCTCAATCTTGGCATTGTGTTGTTTAGGATTACGAATTTGGCGTAGTGTCTAAATCTTGAAACGTTCTGTGATTGAGATAGTGATACTCTAGTGACACTCTTTTAATTGTTCTGAATTTTGTTCTTGGGTCTAAGATCTTGAAAAGGAGTAATTTTTTCTGTGCTTTAGGATCCTGGCGCCAACCACCTACATATTCTTTGCGTCCGCGATACCGGTGATATCGTTTGGAGAGCAATTGGAGAGGAATACTGGTAAATGGGACAGTCAAAATTTGTAATTTTTGTTGGTTTCAGTACAGTTGACCAGTGGGTGGGGAGAGAAGCTTATTTGGGGGCTAAATTTGTTGTGTGCAGATGGAGTTCTCACAGCAGTTCAGACGTTAGCATCCACTGCCCTGTGTGGCATAATCCACTCCATCGTGGGAGGGCAACCTCTGCTGATCCTTGGCGTCGCCGAGCCGACAGTGCTCATGTACACATTCATGTTCAACTTCGCCAAGGACAGGCCTGACCTCGGCCGAAATCTGTTCCTTGCCTGGACCGGTTGGTAGGTCATCCTTTTTGTGCTGACAGAGAATTTTATTGCAGATTGGTACTACTGGAGCATTGTTTTAGTTGTTTGATGTTATCTGTGTAGGGTCTGCGTATGGACTGCCATTCTGCTGTTCTTGCTGGCGATACTAGGCGCATGCTCAATCATCAACCGATTCACCCGCATCGCAGGCGAGCTGTTTGGGCTTCTGATTGCTATGCTCTTCATGCAGCAGGCTATCAAGGTTCGTCAAACTGCAGCCTTTTTTTGGTGCCATTACTACTTTCCAGGCTTGAAGTTAATACAATTTTTTTTAAGACATGCTATTAGTGATGGGGTTCTCTTTCTTTCATTTGGATGTCCAATGAACTTTATGGCAAATACCAACTGCCCATTTAAGTTGTGTAGTACTAGAGTCAAGTTGAATAAGCGAATGATCAACTAGTGGGAGGAATCTACTAGGTTGGTCAAAGGCATGTGCAGGAGGTGAAAAGCACATGGAAATGTCTCCAGATTATGTTGTGCTGATTGGTCATAACTGGAACTGAATAATTGTTGGTTCTAAATTTTAATACCAGTAGATAAATCAGGAGGGTTTTTTCCTTTGAGAAAACAGTGTTGCCAAAAATTCATGAGTACTGAAGTAATTTCCAAATTGAACTTACAGTAGTCATGCAAGCTCACAAATGTAAGTGTGGAACACAGGGGCTTGTAGATGAGTTCCGCATTCCTGAAAGGGAAAACCGAAAGGCACTAGAGTTTGTTCCATCATGGCGCTTTGCAAATGGGATGTTTGCAATCGTCTTGTCATTTGGCCTTTTGCTCACTGCCCTGAGGAGCAGGAAGGCGCGATCATGGCGCTATGGAGCAGGTATGCATGAAAGAACCGTTCTTGTCCTGCAGATGCTATGAGAACTTTGTCTCTAATCTCCATTTTTTGTGTTTCTTAATCCAAGTCCAAAATTCTGATGATTATACTTCTTCCACATAGGTTGGCTGCGTGGCTTCATTGCCGACTATGGTGTTCCACTGATGGTGCTAGTATGGACTGGAGTTTCTTACATACCTTACGGAAGTGTGCCAAAAGGAATTCCACGACGCCTTTTCAGCCCTAATCCATGGTCCCCTGGTGCTTATGACAATTGGACTGTTATCAAGGTAAGCAAACGTTTTACCAAAAGATTCGTGATGTGAAACTTTGTTGCTTATCAATATTTTTTTCCAATATCAATAAAATGAGTAGGATATGGCACATGTTCCGCTCCTCTATATCATCGGTGCCTTCATACCAGCAACAATGATTGCTGTTCTCTACTACTTCGATCATAGTGTTGCATCTCAGCTCGCTCAGCAGAAAGAGTTCAATTTGAGGAAGCCTCCATCCTTCCACTACGATTTGCTTCTCTTAGGCTTCCTGGTATGCCCAGATGAGCATAATTTCTGAGTACTAAGGTTTGGTTTTTGCTATATGTTTCACTTACATCAGTGTTATTTCTTAAATTCTAGACCTTACTGTGTGGCCTTATTGGTATCCCTCCATCAAATGGTGTCATTCCACAGTCACCCATGCATACAAAGAGCTTGGCTACTCTCAAGCATCAGGTGAGCTATGGAAGTGTTGAATAGTACCTTAAAATACTATCTGCATATCTGATTTCTCACTCACATGGCAAAACATTACTGTGCAGCTGCTTCGTAACCGGCTAGTAGCCACTGCACGGAAGAGCATGAGTCAGAATGCTAGCTTGAGCCAACTGTATAGCAGCATGCAGGATGCTTATCAGCAGATGCAGACACCACTTGTTTATCAGCAACCGTCTGTCAGAAGAGTACGCATTGTATTACATGGAACTAGTACATCATTGCACTTTATTTAGACAGTATATTTTTTATATAACATTGTTCTATACTTTTTTCAATAAATACAGGGCTTAAATGAGCTCAAGGACTCAACAGTTCAGCTAGCTTCAAGCATGGGTAACATTGACGCACCAGTTGATGAGACAGTTTTTGACATAGAGAAAGAAATTGATGATTTGTTGCCCATCGAAGTCAAGGAGCAGCGCTTGAGCAACTTGCTACAGGCAGCCATGGTGGGGGCTTGTGTCGCTGCAATGCCGCTACTCAAGAAGATCCCAACATCTGTCCTCTGGGGCTATTTTGCCTTCATGGCCATTGAGAGCTTGCCTGGTAACCAGTTCTGGGAGAGGATCTTGCTGCTCTTCACTGCTCCCAGCAGAAGATACAAGTAAGTTTTAGATCATCTGAAAGTATCAGTTTTGCACATCTGAATTTCTTTATGCATGTCCATAAACGTAAAGTAAGACATGATCTGATGGACTCAATAAAGCATATATTATGCTAAATAGTCTTAATGTAGCATTGTAGCTCCTGTAGAAGACGATAAATCTTACCATATACCATAAATCTTTACCAGGGTGCTAGAAGAGTACCACACCACGTTCGTCGAGACTGTGCCATTCAAGACGATAGCCATGTTCACACTGTTCCAGACAACATACCTGCTGGTCTGCTTTGGAATCACATGGATCCCGATAGCCGGTGTTCTTTTCCCCCTCATGATCATGCTCCTGGTTCCAGTCAGGCAGTACATCCTCCCCAAGCTCTTCAAAGGTGCACATCTAACTGACCTGGATGCAGCAGAATATGAGGAATCACCTGCTATACCATTCAGCCTTGCTGCAGTAAGTTCAGAAAGATTTAACCTGTGCTTATGAATACTTTAATCTTGCTCATCAACATGGTATTTTTGGACTTAGTTATGTTGCATTTTCCTTATACTCAAATGCCATGCATTACAGCAAGATATCGATGTTGCATTGGGACGCGCCCAAAGTGCAGAGATCCTAGACGACATGGTCACAAGAAGCCGGGGCGAGATCAAACGTCTGAACAGCCCGAAGATCACTAGCTCAGGTGGTACACCTGTGGCAGAACTGAAAAACATCCGCAGCCCATCCATTTCTGAAAAGGCATACAGCCCTCGGCTCACTGAGCTCAGGCATGAGCGCAGCCCTCTGGGAGGGAGAAACAGCCCTAGGACGCCATCCAAGTTGGGCGAAGGCTCAACACCGAAGTGAATAAATCAACGATGCATTGCTTAGATAAGCTAAGCAGCTACTGGAAGTCAGCTATATGAGTGATTTCAGTATTAGGTGTTAAAAGAAAGAGTGTTTTCAGTGTTAGTATCCTTATATGAGATGTCCTCTGATGAAGTATGATATGAATATCTCTAGCTTCTCTCTTCTCTTTCTCATGTTCTCCTGATTTGAGTACCATATCTGTAATATCTGAACTAGAGGAATATTAGAGTAACTACTTGGAAATACTGAGTTCCACTAGCAGATTATCATTCTTTATTGCTTATATTCATTAATATGTATATGGAATTGGTGAAATTATGCCTTTTTTCTTGCATTTTCATTGAACTCAACCATGTATGTGGAACGCTACTCATAATACTCTTTACAGAGGATGCCGCTGAAGCATGAGCGTTTTATAATTAGTTGGAGCATGGAACTTTATACCCCTTCTGAATTTGCACATATTTTGTGCAGAAGTTTTCTTGCTTCACCCACCCACCCACCCCCACCACCAAATTTGACAGTATGATACGAGACTATGCTACAATAGCTCAAGCTACATTGTAGCGAGTTGGTAGAAGCAAATTTGGCTTGAATATGCAATGATGATGTGGTTTTGAGATTACTTTGGCTTTCAAAATACACACTGAACATAGTGGTTTATACAGAATGCCAGGTTCTCGTGTAGTCCCTGTGCTGATGTGAATCGCTTGAAATTCAGTAAAACTTTTTATCTTGTTAGGCACTATCACAAGCTGACTACACGAGATTCAGGAAAGGGGACTACACGAGAGATGATATAATGTACACCAAGTCCATAGAACTTTTTATCATAGAGAACTTGGTCGAAAGACACGCATGCGAAAAACAAGATAAGGTCAGAAATGACTGATTCGGACAGAAAGATGATTGCATAGGGAGATACCAACAGCCTGAACCTACCGCTCTATTTGTAGAGCATGCCATGCTGGTTCCAGCAGCAATTTGTTAGGCACTATCACAAGCTATATGACATGGTATGATTACAGACCCAATATTCTCAGTGGTATAGTTTCAAGTACAGATACCGAATACAGCCTCTAAATTGTACTTGCTCATGTTACTATAGAGGGAAAGGTTCTTTGTAATGCAGTTCTTATCTGATGGAAGGAACAATTGGAACAACTGCAGCACATGCCTGCAGTAGGTAGAAAGTGTAAAAGGGTGGCACCACAGCACAGCGCAGGCATATTCCCCTTTCAACTGCAGCCATGATTTCGGCTTCAGAAAACACCAACGAACCACTGGCCCTGAAGCATTGACCTACTGAATGAAACCAACATGTCATAACCAGCATAGAATTCCTCTGGACGCAATGCAGGTTCACAGGCTCACCTCATAGGAGCTGCTACCTTTGTCATCTGCTCCTAGACTAGACGACACATCCATTGTCGGCAATCATGGTGATTCATCATCCTTTTCCTCGATGGATGATTTCCTAGACAGCCCGTGGGTTAGGACTAGTGATGGAGAGGCAGATACAGGAGACGAAACTGTGCTGGAAAGATGAACAAGGGGTGGATCTCAGCCACAAGGATTCGCGGTATGATGCGAGGGCTCAAGCGAAAGCGGTGGCTGGAATTCATCGGCACAGCAGAGAAAAGGCGCGGCCGCGGAGAAAAAGCGCGATGATCCATCATCTTCAGGTCCATTGGTGATGCCTGGATGAGAGAGTTCAGTGAATTGAGTGCACCTCCAGCCTCCAGGAGGGGGGTTGTTTCCACATCATTTGACCTGCAGACAGCAAGTAGTGAGCCAAGCTCTGACACGCAATTCCTGAAATGGCCCCGGTTCACAGGCCACATCTCATTCTCTCCACTCTACTCTAGGGTCTCCGAGTTCATCATCCTCTTGAACTTTTTCCCTTTTTTTTTTTCATAGATCCCTCTACCATCTCTTCGATGCGATGCCATTAGTTTCGGCCTTGCTTTTCAGGATTCTAAAGAGCAATGCGACAATTTCATAGGGATGTAGATTGCACCAGTTAAAAGTAGTGACATCAGATCCATGCACACTAGGTGTTAACTTAAAGGGTCACATACATCATCCAGCATCTGCAGATGTGACCATGAATAAATGGAACGCAATGCGTTACTCCACTGAAGCTTGAACGGATTTTCCGGAGGAAAAGAACGGCTGAAACACTTCTGAAGCCTGCAGAACTTGGCGACAATTGTGTGAATAAAGACAGCTGCTCTCTTCAGTCTGAAGCACAATGCAAGCAATCATAATGTCAAATCATTCTTCTGCCAAAGAGACAGTATTTCGTAATTGCAAAAATATAGCTCCAAAAACTGCTCCCTCACTGGTCACTGCAGACCTTCATGTGGGATCCCCAAAACCTAAATTCCTTTCGGTGACAGAAAGTTCTTAGCTTTCTATCATTCTAACAAGAAAAGGGAGACATACCCTAGCCACAAATGCGTGCAGTTTGCACTTCTGCAGATTCGTGGCTGTGATTCAGTCACAGAGATGGAACCAAGAAGCGTAATGAAATACCCTGTATTTACAATTTTATCTATCATCCTATGCAAGCTGTCTAATACCAATATATCACAGAATGAAAGGATCAGTCATATCTCTGTTTTAGAAAAGATTGGAGCATTCTCAATTAGCAAATATTTTCATCTCCTGGCCAGTAGATTTATCTGAAACAACCTGAACACAGCATTTATGGTGCAAAGAGAATCAAATAGACATAGTCAAACCAATGGCTAATAAAAACCCATTGCTGGAATAACTCATGCACATAACAATTGAAGGGAAACATTTGGAGGTCCTTATACTGGAGAGGTGTAACAATTCAATAGACACAACAACTGGTTTATTATTGTCTGTAGAGCATGTCGTAAGTCTTGTCTCAACTTTCTTTCTTATCCTGAAAATTTGCGCCCAGTTATCTTCTCGGACTCATACAGAATATGATTGATAAGGCCCCTTGCAGCACTGCAAAGCAAGAAATTTTATCAGAAGATAACCATAATAAAGTACTGAAAGATAACATGGGAAATTTAAAAGGAAAGTTTACACCAAACAGAACTTACTCGTCCTTCATTTTCTGTATCTTCTCTGGATCAGTTTCATGCATGTTTTTCTTGAACTGTTGCCTCACCATGGTAACTAAAAGCTCTGTGTTGTGTTTCTAGGATGTGAAAGGCATCAATTCAGTATTACAAAAAATACACTTTTCATACTTTAATACGGGAGAATGTGTAAATATTTCAGATAAAATATGCCTACCTGATGCCCAATAAACTTTGCCCTCCTTAAGCATTCGCGATATAACTACAGATAACAAAAAGAAAGAAAGATAATGGTCAACAGGAAAAGACATGTCTCTCTTTTGTGTCTGCTATGATCCTGCTTTATTTGTGACAAAATTTCATAAAAATAATAAAGAGTTGTGCAGCAGGACAGGAGACGTGTGTTTTCAGAAAAGCTGAAGATAGAATATAGGTTAGCTGTTCCAAATGAATGAACTCGCACAAGCATCTAGTCATTGCCACTACAACAGTACAAGTTGGTTTGAAGATTGATTGCTGCCACAGCACCAAGGAGAAAACAACAACAGGTGCAAAAGGGGCCTTACTCTGAGCACATTATCAGCAAGTTCTGGAGGCAACGCTTTTTGAAGTGAAGGCATCTTCTTCTTTTATGCTGTGGTAGTCACTGGAAAAGGAAACGAAATTGCTATTACCACCGGGAAATCATCAATTTTTCAGAAATTATTAAAGGTGCCTCTTAATAATCTAAAAACTATCACTGGTGTCTGTGGCCTCCAAGAATTACAAAAAGCAGGATGTTCTGTTAGCTGCACTTATTGAAATGGCAGTCAGTTCTGGAATGGTTTGCAGGGGATGCAAGATGAGTGCCTTTGAGGATGAAGTGAAGTATGTCCTGGGGAATGGTAAGAGAATTAGATTCTGGCATGATGTATTGTTGGGAGAATGTCCTCAGGTTAGTTTTTGGGAATTTATATTTATACAGTAGAAATAAACAACAAAGATGGTCAGTCTATCAGGTGCTTGGCGATGGGGAGAGATATGGTTGGGAGTTGGGAGAAAGGCAGAAACGTGGATCGGGGAGGAGGAAATCAGAGGGGAAAAGAAACGGGAGCAAGAGATCAATCCAGAGGACGGCGAGGACGGGGCACTCACCGGAGATTGCAGCCGGCGCTCCTCGTCGCCGGCGGCCGGCGGCTCGTCGCCGGCGACGGCGACGGCGAGCAGCGGCGCTCGTGCGGGCGGGGGCTAGGGCAGGGCGGGCATGGGATGGCAGTAGTGCTATGTGGGCTGGGCCGTGTCCAAAAAACAAGCAGATACGTGTCCGGCGGCCCACGAGCCGTTCGCCCCCGCCGCCGTCCTCCTCCTCGTCTCCGGCGGCGGCCGCCGTCGGATCCGACACCGCTGGCCGCGGCCACGCTAATCTGCCGGCCCACCGGCTGTATTGCCAACCGCCGGCGGCCGGCGGCATCCCGCCGCGTCGCCGAGGGCGGGGAACGCCACGGCCTACAAGAGCAGCTTGTAAGTTCGTCTCTGCCTTTCCGATTTGTTACTACTTGCGTAGCGCTCTGCATACATGGTTTCAGTTTCAGCCTCTTGAACGCGCACGTGTAGAGTACCATGAGGCGCATGACACTAGCTCCTCCTACATCTACATGATAATGCAATCTGACTAGTGCGCTGGAAAGAAGGGGAGAGTAATGTTCTGCATTACATGTAATTTCTTGTGAGTTGTACGATGTGGTAACATCTCATCATACATATAGTGACACAAGGAAAGCAGAACATTTCGAATTTTGACGACACTAGGGCACTCTACACAATGTGTGAAACGGAATATGTTTGCAGCAGCAAAACACAAAAGCCAACTCCATGTGACGAACAAGAACACGTTTGCAGTAGTGGACCACAATGCTGATTTGTGTGGATCAATCGTTTTTAATGGGCGTGCGGTGAGTTGTGCTTCAGAATGATGAAGAAGAGGAGAGCAAGCACCGCGAATGTGGTGCACATCCCTGCTAGGGTTACCACATCCGCGTAGATCCTCTCTTGGCTCAAAGACCTGATGCTTGCTATCCTGTCCCACACGTATGAGCCGTCAGGGAGCCGTGGGCACGAGCACTGTCTCTGGCACGAGGATGTGTCGCAGTAGAAGCTTATTGTCGTGAGCGTGCTCATCGCATATTGAAACGGGTTTGTCCAGTACATCCACTTGTAGAACCTGATGTCTGAGAAGCGGACCACCACGCCAGAGGCAGAGACCCACAGCGACGTGATTATGGAGACAAGGAACGCGGCGAAGATCGGGCTTGGAGCTAGGAATGTGATCATCATGCCAAAGTAGGTCATGCAGAGAGTGAAGATGAACAGAACTGACCAATAGGCCAGGAAATCAGTGGCTGTCTCGGTTGCTATCCTTGCCATGCCATTGCCAATGCCAACGAATGCCAGCGTTGCTATGAGGAAGTAGGGGATTTCACTGATCACCCATGACACTGGGTAGAATATCGGAAGGTACATCTTAGACCTCATTTCTCTGAAGTAGGCGAGCCTGTCAGTGCCAATTTGAGGAATCACATTGTTAGCAGATATAACCCCGATGAGTATAGTTTGCATGTAGATGTACAGTGATCTAGAAGTCACCCCATATGTGTCTTCATACTTAATCTTGAAATAGAGTGAGCCCATCAGTAACCCAATCATTACGCAACCAGTAAACCTGCTGTAAGTGTAGTTCACATTCCGCCATAAGAACCTCTGTGTCCTCAACAAAACCAACCCTATTTGCCTTATAAATGATGCTGGATAGTTGTAACTAATGGATATCATGTTACTGTCCTTTTCTTTCCCAATTTTGTTGTTCTCTGTAGCGTTGTTAATGACCTTCATGGCCACCTCATGCAAATGACTATTTTGAAACTCTTCCGCAAAATCTGTCACGGCAAGTCTTCTTCCTGGGATCCCATGTCCAGTTACACCCATAACGAAACTAATAGGATTTTGTGTCTGAACGTAAGAAGGCACCCTTGGGATCGCAGTAAAGTATCCGAGTATTTCATGGCAATTGAGTCCTACTGGACCGAAGTAAGCTTGACAGCCTTCATGAGTTAGGATGATGACTTGATGGAAGTATGAAAGTGCGCGGGTATTGGGATGACTAACTGTTGCGATGACTGACTGACCAGAAACTGGTAACTGTTACAGGATGCTCAAGATTGCTGAGGTTCCAGATGAATCAAGACCTGAAATAGGCTCCTCAAGGAACAGAATACTTGGGTTTGCTGCAAGTTCAACCGCAATTGTCAGTTTCTTTGCTACTTCATATGTTTTCCCAGTGCCGTCTCTCAAGGAACCAACCAAGTGGTTGGCATAGTACTGCAAGCCCAGCTGGTCAAGAACTAATTCAACATGTATGTGCCTTCTTGTTTTGCTAATGCCATTTGTTAGTCTAAGGCTAGCACTGAATTGAAGTGACTCGCGTATGGTGAGGTATGGTTGATGAGCATCAAGCTGCTCAGCATAGCCCACACTTCTTGAGAAATCAGCGGAGGGTTTGGTGCTATTGACTCGGATATCTCCAGTAAAACTGCCACCTGGAGGTATCCTGCCTGAAAGGCACTTTAGAAGTGTAGCTGCACTTCCATTAGCACCACCTACAAGAGCTAGCATAGTTCCTGGTTTCGCATATCCACTGACATTCTCAAAATCTATACCTTCTTCCTTTGTTACTTTTCCACTCCTGTCACAGGAAAGCTGTCATTCTTCATGTGATAAGGAATTGAAGTATATTTTATTTTTAAAAACTTTATTGAACCTATATCTATCTATCTTCATGAAGTTGCATTAATTCAAGTATTGTTTCATAACATAATGTTTCTGTGTGTATCGCTTGATAATAAGTTCTACTCTGAATGATATTTTGCTAACTTTCAAGTGCACATGTTATGAAATAATACACTAGCACAGAACTTTCGCGCAATGAATTGGAATATTACCTAGCAAATGATAGATCCAAGAATGTTAAAGTGATTGGTGTGACTGGTATTGTCAGGTGTTCTGATTCAACTTCAACTCTGAATTCTTCCCTCCAGCTCTCAACACTACCATTCTCACCCTCAGAAAGTACTATTTTGGAACTAGATGCTAACTTTGGTGGCTCCAGAGATTTGTATCTGCCTGATTCAATAGAATCTTCGATATAACCATGAAGTGAGCTTGAATAAACTTCCACATCGTGTAAGTAGTTCTTTGAAAATTTCCTTTCATTAATCTGTGGTACAGATTGACTGATTTGTGAAAACTCTATATTATTTAGGAACATCAATGCCATTAGCAGAGCGAGTAGCGTCCATCCAATAAGAATCATATAAGGGACATAAGGCTTTCCTGAAACACTTGTTACCAGTTCAGCATAGATTAAGTAAGCCTTGCCAGAAGCCATCTCCGGATTTGCCTTGCAGAAAGTAAGTTGGTTCAGATATTTGATGCAGGATTCTTTGTAACCATATGAGAACTGTTGATCGCAGAAGGATATATTGGCCCAACGAATTGGATTGATCTGCATTAGCCACCTCCAGTATTGAGGGATATTAGATGGGTAGATCACAAACCCACTGAACAGAAGGAAAATGGAGACTATAAGGCCTGCATGTAGGTGGCAGTCCAGTACAGTATGTCAGATTGATTATTTGTGTTAGTTTTGATATAACTTACTGGAATTAAATCAGGCTAACCAAATTTTGTAATACGAAGATAGAAGAAATTGTTACCTGCCAACGCATTTGCTATTTCAGGAATGGATGCCACTGCACTCAGAAAGAAGAAGATCGATGATCCAAAGTAAGCCACAAGAAACATCTGAAATAAGTAGTCGAGGAACACTAGTCCATTGTTTCCCATTGCCAGCCCCGCTAGAAAGTATACACAAACTGAATAAAGGAGTGCCTGCATTACACATGACATGTTTGCATTATACAACAATGGCGCTTATGTTTAGGATCTAATACCATAAGGAATGCATATATGTGCATATGTTATAATCGATGACCGAAAAGATCAAAGGATGGCATTACCTCAATAAAAGCCTGCGGCAGATTTGTGACACAATGGGCAACAACATAAGAGGATGTCCTGAAAAATCTTCGGTCCCTATGTTTATAGAATGTGGGCCTCTGAAGCATGTATAGAGGGAGCTGAGGCATGTTTATGAGCAAAATGCTCATGGTGTTTACAAACCCAAGAGCTCTCACAGAGTTCATATGTTGAAGATTATACTGCCCTCCAAGCTTGTAGAACAGTGTCCCAGCAAATATACCAAGAATGCATGCCTGGCAAAAAGAAAGTTCAGTAATCTGGCCTATCCATATCATGACCAAGTAGCCGATTCTTTTGCATCTACCATGTTTTTAACTATTGGCAAACCTGTATGACTCGAAGTGTGCTCAACACGTGAAGTTGTTTCAAGATCCTAAGCTGTCTCTGGATCAGGGTTTTTGTTGATTTCGACCATGGTTGCACATATGGCCTCTGAAATTGCTCCCATCGTGGTTCATCCTCATTGCCCTATGGTATTTTTATTTACCAATGCAAAAAATTTCAGTATTGAATTGTTTGGATAGATCATCAAGTTTATGATGATAAATTTGCAAACCATAAACCTTGTGATTTGCTACTGGTAATTGAGGTCTGAAAATAACAGTTAATAGATTAACCTGCCTTATTGTCAGATCGTTCAAATTGAAGGCGGATATGTCCTTGGGCGTGACGTAGAGCTGAGAAAACTTTAGTTAGGCGTTGCTTGTGGTCAAATATTGGCCCAGTTGCCAGATACTGCATCGGCTCTTCATTTATGGAAATTCCCGTCACAACATCGCCAACTTGGATGTTTCCTGAACTTTCGATCCCACTAATATATCTTGATTTGTTCAAAAGTTTTGTGACAACTACTTCTGAATGGAAACATGGGAGCAGTAACACAGTGTTAGCCTTAAATGTATGAACAAACAGTTCAATTCACTGTCTGTCAACTTCAAAAAAAATATATACTAACCCATTTCTTGATTTTCAGCATTATTTGAGTTGAATGTGGTTGATTCCTTCAAGGATAAGCCAATTCCTGGCTCGCTCTCAACCCAATATGTAATGAACTCTTTGCTCTTGCCAATGACTCTTATAACATCCAGGTAATGATCTGATGAGTAGTAGCATTCCACAAGCTCCTCCAGGCCTTGTATATTTGACCTTGGCAATTGGTACTGCATGCCATTTTCTGCAGCGATATCTTGGAGAAACTCCCAGGACTCCACATGTGGAGGCTTCATATACCTAACATCAGTA
Source organism: Panicum virgatum (assembly GCF_016808335.1). Classification (NCBI taxonomy): domain Eukaryota; kingdom Viridiplantae; phylum Streptophyta; class Magnoliopsida; order Poales; family Poaceae; genus Panicum; species Panicum virgatum. Next base: position 56,882,608 of record NC_053138.1, read on the forward strand.
TTTTCTAATTTTTACCATCGATAGTTTTACCTGAAGATTTGAAGGAAAAAAAAATGCAGTTAGTTACCCTAGTTGAGCAAAGTATGTGACTGCATCCTGTCTTGGGCCTTGGTACAGCAGATGCCCTTCTCCGAGAAGGATTATCCTGTCGAAGAGGTCAAATGCTTCTTCAGAGAGGTGATTCAGGGCCATGACTGCAGATGATTGTTGGACTCTACAGACAGCCCTTATAGTGTTCACCAAATCATAGGTCATTGCTGGATCTGAGCCTGTCAATGGCTGGTCATAGACCATGACCGAGTACGTCCCCACTGCAAGCTCAGCTATCGTCAGCTTGTCCCTGTCAGTATCTGATATGCCACTAACACGGAAATTCTCTATTTTCTTCAAGTCAAGGATCTGCATGACATATTCAAGGAAAGGATCCTGTCCTTCCACGAGTGCATAGGCGAAGAACTTTCGCATTTGTGGTGTGAAATTCTCAGGCCGGAGACCTTGCGTGCAGTCCCTTGCAAACTCGAGTTTCTCGGACTGAGAGGAAGGGAATGTGCCTACGGGATAAATCAGAGTTAATGGTGTTGTTCTTAAAAAAAAAGATAGACAGAGAGTTAAGGATAATTAAGTTATTCTGAAAGCAAGAATATGTGGCAGTTGTACACCTCTTAAACATTTGTCCCTTTTTGTTCTCCCAGCAAATCTGTGATATGATATATGGAGAGAGAGTTTTTTGTGTACATTCATCATTAAATATTGTTATAAGTTTTTGTTTTTTCATGCATTCTCCATTTTTCCCAAAGAAAAGAATAGTTTGTCACTTGACAGCTTGGTTTCAATTAATCATATTCTTTGCTCTAGCTGTAACATGAGCTAAATATCATTTAGGTAAGGCTGGTTTGCTAAACCTTGAAATCTATGTAATCTTAGTTGCCTTACTTGTTGAGCTGACCACAGACATAGGCAATCAGGCGACTATTTTGAACTTCAGATGCTGTCTTTTCATTGTAGATGACCATGCCTGACAGTCCAGAATCTTCACCTGGCGCGGCTCGACCAGCAAGTATCTTCAGCAAGGTGCTCTTTCCACTGCCTGCATGTGGCAGAGATGGGTATAATTTTTTAATTTAGGGGATATTTTGCTCCTCTACAATGATAAGGAACATTTTTGCATTTATCTTCAAATTCTAGCGATCAAAATAACAATACTTATTTGAAATTTAAATAATTGAACCAGGTTGATTACCAGGTGGACCTAGGACTAGAGTCATAGAACCCGGCATGATATAGCCATCAATTCCTTTCAAGATTTGAAACTCAGCTGATCGTTTGCTTAGGGACAGGCTTCTTACTGGTTGCATAAAGCATTCGAGCAGCTTGTTACCAAAGGTCTCATAGCTGAAGGAAGCTGTCTCAATCTTCGCAGAGTATGTTATCCCACAGAATTTGACGATCTGCAGTACTAAAATTATGTGAATAACTGTGTATAACTTAATAGCTAAATTTATGATAAATTTCTGTTTTACTACATCTGATGGTGTTGTATTCAATAACTTTTACAGTTTTCGATGTCTTGTCTAATCAGCCATTCAGATGCTCGAACTAAGTTGCTTTAGTTATCATACGATATATGCTGTAGTATTCACTGATGCATGTCTGGCTGTAAATCCTTTCCATTGCTGTGAGACTTGTTGGAATCAAGATGTAGTAAGTGCAATTGCCAAAGTAATAGCAAGTCGAGAACACCGGAGTTATTAATCAGGATGATGTCAAAGAAAAGCTAAGTCAAGCTTTAATCAAGGTCATAAATGTGATTGATCTCTTTCGGTCTACTCCTACAAAACAGTTGTGTGATAAGGTAGTAGTTGTGTGTGTGCCCATGTTTCTATTATCAAAGCATGAATGAGATGCCCATGTTTGATAAGCTCAGACGTGAAGGGCATATATATGTATATATTCTGTTCAATTTGTTAACCCACTTTCTAGAATGTGCCATCATAGTTAAGCAAATCAGATGATCACATGTCATGTGGAGACTTCTTGTTGCTTTAATGCGCAAATTATTGTTTTTCTCAACTACATTTGACAGAGTCGTTGAATCCTTTAGTTCCACGTGGTGATAATTCCTGTGGCCTCGAAGCGAATGACCTAATGTTTGCTCTAATAATAGTAAGATATGGTGAGTCAAAATTAAGGCTTTGTGGCTAATTTTTCTCAACTTGCAGTCTGATGTCTTTTTTGTATTTTTGGTCTCTGTCACACACAAGAAGACAAGAAAGAACCTTTTAAACACTGTATCTAGTGATACTAATTTTGTTCCTAGTACAAGCTTGCCTATTTAAGTCTCCTTATCATCCCAGACATAAACAAATCAAATTTAATTGCATGATGGGTAGATATGGCTGCACAGAAATTATATATTTATTTGACTTTCCTATCATAAAAAAGAAAAAAATCGAGTTGTAGTAGGTTTCGATGTTTGGAGCAATTCCCAGTTAAGTTTGGGTGAGTGATATTCTTTTTAACAATAATGGTTGAAAATATGATGCTACGACTTACAAGGAATGAAGCTACGTTTCTGTTTCCGAACTCTTTTGAGTTTGCAAGGGTCTGCAGTCTGCACGCAAGCATGATTCTGCTTGAGCAGCTCCCAGTCTTAATTGGGTTAGAACTTAGAACCACTCGACCGTGTTCTACTTGAATGCGTGGGAAAATTTTCACAAGCAGAAACTATCCAGCACGCCGGCAAACAACTTTACGAAACACTGGTGGAAAAAATGGGGAGTTGTGACAGGAAAATAAACTTGTCAGATCCACAAATAATGTTTTATGAACAAAATGATGGCTAAAACGAAGAGAAGTTTAATTTAGGTCAACATGCATGTCGTGTTGCGCGATATATAATCTTTTCATTCACTGGGCTAGGAAATAAATTTACTGTTGAATTTGAATCCCCGGGTACCCAAATGTGATGGTAAATTTACAGTATCTCACCTGCTTGGGAACAGGTGGCGTGATCTTGGCGAGCTCCCTGAGGTAGCCGACGAAGCCGTCCTTGAGCAGGCACGCCATCCCCGTCAGCTCCCCCCCTGCGACGGCGGCTGCTCCTCCTCCCCCACCGTCCGCCGGCGCGTCTTCGCCGTCGTCTCCGGCGGCGACGGCGTCCCGGAACGCGCGATCGGCCTCCCGGCGGAGCCCGTGGCGGCCGAGGCTCTCGTAGAGCCGCAGCGCCACGCGCCGCGCGGTGCCCGGCGACGCCGCGCCGATCCTCCTGGCAAGCGCCTCCGCGGACGCGCACCGCGACAGCCGCGCGCGCGCGGCCGGCGTCCCGGCGGCCCCCGCCGGCACCATCGCCTCCACCGAGTCGGCGTCCGTCATCGAGGACGACGACGGCCACCGCCAGCTGCTGCTGCTGGTGGGCGCGGCGGGCCGCCCGCGCACCGGCGACTGCGACCGGGCGTGCCGCGCGGGGGCGAGGCCGGCGGTGGCGGCGCGCCACGTGGCGTCGCACGGCGAGCTCGGCGCTCGCTGCGACCGCGACATCTCCCCTTGGGGGCTTGGCTCCCTCGCTTGCCGGGTGCGGACGAGGAACCGGGAGCTGGGGGGCGCGCCATTTAAACTGGAGGGGAGAGCATCTGGTACGAGGCCGGGCTGGTGGATGGGCCTACGGGCCACTGGGCTTCTTCTGTTAGCCGAAATGGCTCGGCTAGGTCGGGCTTCTTTCGTCAGCCCAGAGGACTCCACTCCATGCCAGACCTTTTGGACGTGCCAGCCACAAATCAGAAAACGTCAGTGGGGACCCGGGTCCGCTGGCAGCGACGACCAGAATCAGATGGTCCTCGTGAGTGGAGACGTGACAGGGAAGCGAGCGACCTGCGGGAGCGACGACACGTACGCGCTCCTACGGAGTAAGTACGTACATGCGTCTTTACCATTCTGCCCCCACTAGGCCGTAGTGGTCGACGGTTTGTGGCAGCGTAGGCCGTGACACGAGGTAATGATAACGAGCAGAAGCGCAGCTAAATGGATATCATGGAGCAGCCCTAGCGTTACACTGTCACCTCACGCCTCTCTTAAGCAGACCGCAGACGCGTCGACTTAAAACACAAATACCCTTGCTAGTATGGGGGCGTTTAGTTCCCAAACAAAAATTTTTTTGGTGTCACGTCAATGTTTGACCAGATGTCGAGAGGGTTTTTCGAACACTAATTAAAAAACTAATTTCAGAACTCACTTGGAAACCGCGAGACGAATCTTTTGAGGCATTTGACCGCATCATTAGCACATGTGGGTTACTGTAGCACTTATGGCTAATCATGCACTAATTAGGCTCAAAAGATTCGTCTCGTCGTGTACATCCAAACTGTATAATTAGTTTTGTTATTTAATTATATTTAGTGTTTCATACATGTGTTTAAAGGGGAGTTGAAAATTTTAGGCGAAAATTTTTGGTAACTAAACGGGCTCTATGTGAGTTTGTTTCTTAAAAAAAAGAAGTATGTGAGTTTCGCACGGGCCAATTATAACGGGAAGTTCCTTTTCTTTTTCGCTGTGTCAAGAGTGCCCCATCATCTACAAGTAGTCAAGTACCTTTTCTTTTTCCTTTTGAAAACTACAAGTACCTTTTCTAAACTGATGAATACCGCGGCACGTCCAATACACGCTGCCATTATATTTGCTCCATTCTGACATGGAAACACTTCAACTGTTAGATATATCCAGTTTCCATAAGGTGAAGCCACTAGTTTTCGGCCCGGCGTCGCCTCCCCGCGGGCGGCTCCTCGCAGCGTGCCACGGCGTTGGGTTGCTCCGGACTTTGTTTTTCATGCCGTCGGGCGGTCGGTTTAGGTGTAGCAGCACTGCGACGTTGGGTTCTGCACGGCAGTGGCCTCCTGGTGTGGTGGTGTCTGCCCCTTCTGCTCCTTTATCAACGCTGGAATCTTCAGATGTTTCGATAACCGCAAGAGTGTGATTGTGAGTGGAAGCTACGGTTGTGCCTTTTCTCCTCTGTCATTGTTGTGAATAGAGTTTGGCCGTGTTGACGTCCCAACCCAACCGGCCAGTGAGTATAGTTGAGCGGTAACCCGTGTTGACGTCCCAATCCATCCGGGCGAGTTTGTTGTTTTCTTTTCTTTTTGTTTCCTGACTATGGCCTCCTAGGCCCGTAATCTTGTATTTTTCTGCTATATCAATAGAAGCGCACTCGTCGAGTGCTGTTCGTTCAAAATAAAAAAATAGTAAACTCGTCACACTCTTATCATAATTCTTACACCATATACCATCAGTTTTATCTCCAAAGTATCTTATCGCTGAAAATATTGGGACTAGCTTTAGTTTCTCTTCCTCGGTTGGCTGTAGACTTGGGTTTCTTTATTTCACTTGTTCTTGAATGCAATTTTGTTTATATAATATATATTACTAAGCTCGTGTTTAGTTACAAAATTCAAAATTCCAAAAAAATTCCGGCACATGCATGGAGACTTAAATCTATACGAAATAAAAAACGCATTGCGACTGGTGTATGTAAATGGCGAGACGAATCTAATGAACCTAATTAGACTGTAATCAGACGCTAAATTGCTACAGTATTGCTACAGTAAACAATCTCTAATGCCGGATTAATTAGGCTCATTAGATTCGTCTCGCGATTTACAGACGAATTCTGTAATTATTTTTGTGATTAGTCTATGTTTAGTACTTCAAATATAGAAATATGTCTTTTCAAAAAAATTTACGGTTCGCAACTAAACACCCCCTAAAAGCAGGGAAGCTCGAAACAACACCGGTTGATAAATGATTTGTGGCATCATCGTTCGCAGGGAGCTCGAGGTGAGAATCGTCGCCGCTTGGCTATTGTTTATCCTTGGCTCGCACGAAACGTCCAAGTCGTGGCCTCCGACGTGGCAGGGCAAATCAAAGCACGCAATTACGCCAAACCACCTCAAGCCGGCCCCAGGATCCTCTGCGCCCCGCGGCCACACCGACCCCCCGATCCCCTCCGCTCCCGCGCCTCCACGTGGCACCCTCCTCCCTGACATCTGGGCCCGGGGCGCGACGGGCTCCTGTTCCCGCGTCCAGTCCCGCACCGCCACGCGTGCCTCCTCCCCGCCCTATATGGCTCTCACGAACGCTCCCACAACCTTCTCTCCTCCCCCCAGGCCCCCCGCCTCGCCCTCCCGCCTCCGCCCCTGACGAGCGGGCCCCACCTGTCACCCGCCCCTCCCCCGCCGCCGCCGCTCGCCGGACGGCAGGGCGCCGAGGGCCCCGTTACCTCCCTCCAGCTCCGGCATCCGCCTCCGCGGCCGCGCGGAGCCGATCCGGGACGCGGCCCACTTCCCGCGCTGATCGCTCCATCCGCCTCCGCCACCGCCTCCTAGGGTTTCGGCGGTCCCCCTCGCTCCTCGCGGCCCCGGGATCTCGATCTCCCCGGCCTCGGGGCCCCGGTCACGCCCCGCCGGTCTGGTTCCCGCTCGATTCGCCCCGGGGAATTAGAGAGGCGTGTCCCGCCGGGGGAGCTCGCTCGCGGGGAGGAGGGGCCATGGCCTCGACGCTCACCACGGACAGGAGGTTCGCGATCTCCACCCCACGCTCCCGCGCGATGCAATTTTGTTTCCCTAATTGTCCTTTCGCAATTCTGGTATCATGAGTAGGGCCTGTGGTGCATTGTTCCTTGCGGTTTTTTTAAAAAAGTAATATAGCCTAGCATCTGCTTGCTGTGGTGTCGGGGCAATATGCAATTGATTCCAATTGATTTCGGGAGTACAGAGAGATGATAGCTTTTGTATGCTCGAGTTTGATATTGAGCCACCGTTGTCCAATTGGGCCAATGGACTCACAAAGTTGAGCGGACCTGGTACTCGTGTCATCGTGTGAGACCTTACAAGTGCTTTATTGGTGAGAATTATATGGAGGTTTTGTCGGGTATGGACATTGGACGGGTCTGGTAATCCAGTTTCTGTGGAAAACAACACAGGCTGTTAAATGATGCAGTGATTATATGTGCTGTCTTGTCAATGAAGAAAGAATTGCAGTCTTGGAAATTATGGGGTTCTGCATACAATTTTGTTCAGCTGAGCTGCCTCTCTCAGTATCTTGATTACCTCTTTCAATGTTTGGATCGCCTCTTTTTTTCCTTGCTTAACTTCTCTGTACTACCGGTTTGTGATTGTATGGGTTGACTTGTTAAAGTTTTAAGGTAAGAACAGGGATTAACGATTAGGCTAAGGTGCTCAAGTTTGTACTTCCTCCTATCAACAATATAAGTCCATCTAGGTTTGTCCTAAGTCAAACTTTTTTTTAACTTTGACCATCAATATATAAAATTTTATATAGATTAGCAGCAAAAGATTGGCGTTGATAGAATGGAAGCTACTTTTATAGCATATAATTCTTTTTCATTTAAGATAATATATTGTTATAGCTATTGCTAGTCAAAGTTAGGAAAATTGACTTAGGATAAACTTAAATGGGCTTATATTAATCATCAAAATTAAAGAAAGTTGAATTACGACAAACCTAAATAGACCTGCATTAAGGTTGAGAATTCCCAATTAATGATTTCACAATAACAGAAATAAGCTTGTTGCGCTATTTGCATGTACAATGCATCATGCATTGAGGTGCTATTAAAGAAATGTTGTCCATATTATGAACTGCCTTGTTTCGTGACATAATAGTGGGATATTTCATATTTGTAATTTGTGTGGGCATACTTATCTATTGTACTGATTGGCTGATTGCAACCATTTTTATTTTTGGAGCATAGTCAAACTCTGCTAATTTAATTCCTTATGGATTTGTTCAGATGGGCACCTCAAAGGAAATCTGGTATGACTGTTCTTGGAAAAGTTCCAAAACCGATTAATTTACCAAGTCAGAGGTAACAGTTTCTTATTTGGTTGCAAAATCTTGATTCTGTAAACTTCTCTGCATGTGGATTGATTTGGTTATTGCTTGTGAAGGTTGGAAAACAATGGTCTTGATCCCAACCTGGAAATTGTTCCAAAGTAAGTATATATTCTTTTTTGTTTTCCAAATGTTCATATAATTGAGTGTTTTTTATGTTCTGGATGATCTCAGTGTTTCCCATAATTACTATGTCATGAGATTTTTGTTTATATTCTTCTTTGCTTGCCAGCAGTTCATATAATTCAGTGCTTTGATGTTTAGGATGATCTCAATGTTTTTGCATAATTACTTTGCCATGAGATTTTTGATTTTAATGTTAGGGGCACCCTCACATGGGGCGGCAAAGCACCATCTACAAAACCAAATGCTTGGGCTTCCTCGTCAATTCTGTCTGCCAAGAATGATGGAAGTTCCAGTTCATCCAGCCACTTCAATGGGCGGCCCTCCTCGGGGGGAGGCTCAAGGCCATCAACAGCTGGTAGCGAATCACTTGGTTCACCCAATGCTTGGGGTCCAAATTCTCGCCCATCTTCAGCATCAAGCACAGTTCCATCATCACATCTATCAATGGCTACAAATCGTCCCCGAAGTGCAGAGACAAGGCCAGGAAGTTCACAGCTTTCTCGATTCGCAGATAATGCTTCAGATAATGTGAAAGCATCTATAAGGACTATTGATAGATCGGTAATTCTGCAGACCTTGAACTCAATATATATTGTGATTCAGTACATCCTTCAATCCATTTTTTTTAATTCTTTAACTATGTAGGGATTTTCATCACATGGGCATGGGTTCACACTAAGTACCGGTGATTTCCCAACCCTTGGCTCTGAAGTAAACAGTCAACGAGGTAACTATGTGCAACATAAGATGTGTTTACTTTGAGTTTCTTGCTCCTGCCAAATTATTTTTATAGGTTATTTAGCATTTAGCATGTCTAATTGTTAGCTGTTCTAAACATTTATATAAATATGAGATAAATGCTGGCATTGGTGAACTATTTGGGCAAAAATTGCATTTGTTCAGACTTGTCTATAACTGCCAGTTTCATCTACTTTGTTTGTTTATAAAGAATCCTCCTTACACGTTTTTTTATTCTAGGCCATAGCTCGAAAGGGCGCCCAACATCTAGTTCAGGTAAAGAGGCACCACAAGCTGAACAAGTGAAGACCCTAACAGCTGGTATAAAATAATTTCACCATTACATCATCGGTTGATAACATCCACTGTTGGATATAATTGCCTTAACCTGTAATGGGAAATGTCTTATGTGCTAGGAACTGGCGAGGTAATTTCATCATCCAATAATCATCCTGTTGATATATTGAAGACAGAGCAGCATGCACACGCTGGAGGTGCCCCTGTTCCGGCCACAAATCTGCCAAATGAAGGCCTGCAACCACAGCCACACCCACAAAATTTTCATATGCCTCCACAGTTCGATCCATGGCGTGTACCTCCTGGTCACCCCCCTGAGGGAATGTGGCATAGAGGAGCAGCACCAGGTGGGCCATACAGACCTGTAGGCCCCCCTGGTAGTTTCCCTGGCGAACCATTTGGTTATTATGGTCCGTACCCACCCAACTCGGAAGCAGCAGCAAGGCAGGGATCAGGACATGGTGGATATCACCCTAAAAATGGTGATGGCTATAATCCTATGCCTCCTAATTCCTACATTATGAATCAGCCTGTTATTCCAGTCAGACCAGTTTATCAGGGTCCAGTGCCTTATGATGGATATTATGGCCCTCGAGCGAATTTCAATACTGCCAATGCGAGGGATCCTCATTTTGTTGGAGGTCCTCGCCAACCTGGAATATTAAATCAATTCCCAAATCAGAATGACAAGTTCCACCCTGGACATTCTCATATCAGACCAGGAAAACATGAAACGGTTCTGAGGGAGAGGGAGCAGCTGGAACCTGATAAAGTACATGTGTTTCGTCGAGGACAACCTGGGAGTTTGCATGATAACTCTGATCGCCTAGGAGGTTCCCATGAATTTGAAAGGAATGCACAGCCAGCACCGCCACTTCTTCCACATCCTGATGGAAACCGGACTGATATGAACATGAGGACAGATACAAGGGATACCATGAGGACAGATACAAGGGATACCATCAGTGAAAGAAATAGGGTACTTACAAAGTTGGTGCCTAACCAGAGAGGTCCAGCTGGAACAGACCATTCATCTGTTTTTGAAAATGTGCATTCCCATCCTAGGGAAACTGGTGATGGCATTCTGCGCAAGAAATTCAAGGACGATAATTCAGTTACACTTGATCAGCAACCTGTCATTAAGAAGAATCCAGCTTTAATAGAGAAAATTGAGAGTTTGAACAACAAAGCCAGAAATGTTGATGCACGTAATGTTCCAGAACCAGCTTTGTCCAAGGAATTCAAGAAACAGCAAAAAAGCTCTGATATTTCATCTACTGCTGTCATCACTGGTATGGGTTGTGCTTCTGACCAGGTGAATTCTTTAACTGTTTCTCATATCTCTCCTGTGGCGAAGAGACAACCAAATATGCCTGGTGAGGGTAAAGTTGTTGGACCTGCACACTCACAGCTAACTGAATTTAGCAAAGCTGGAAAGCTTGGTGATTCAATTAATGATCATGTGCATAGGAGAGGTGATTCTTCAAGAAACACTCACCATGCTCCTAAAGACAGATCAGCTAATAAGTTCGGAAAGGGACAGGGAGAAAGTTCAACTGATTCATTACCAGCTGATATGAGGAATAACATTCAACATGGCCAACCCCCCGAGAGTGCTTCACAGCTGCAACCTGTGACTGTACCAGATGATTTGGCAGCTTCACTTGATTATGAGTCTCAGGTATATATTTCTAGATTTGTGTTATGAGTCTCAGGTATATATTTCTAGATTTGTGGTATTTTTATTAATTGTATGGCTACCATTCTAATGTTCTGAAAGTTTTCTTATCGCAATTATCTTTAGGGGGCAAAATTGACCACTGTCTGAAAATTTTAATACAATGAAACCTCACTTATCAAGTCCATAAAAACATTCAATTGGAAAAGTGTGTTTTCTGTTGCAGCATTGCCCTTCCTGGAAGTTATAATAGATTCGCCTACCTTGTCTATTTAAAATCTTGGATTCCGGTTCAAATTCATATCACAGTTCAGTTGGTCCATCATCATCAGTATAACGACCAGCTATTACTTAAGACATATTTGTCTGCTTTTATTTCCTGTGGAATTACTTCAAGTAGTGAGGTTGACACGGTGCATAAGAATTTGAATGATGATTGCTGAGCAGTCTTGTATTTTTGTTGTTTTTGCCAATCCAGCGTGCCAAAATGAAGGAGTTGGCTGTAGAACGTGCAAAAAAGTTGAAAGCTGAGGAGGAGGAACGGATAAAGAACCAAAAAGCAAAAGCTCAAGCGAAATTGGAAGAACTGAACAGACGATCTTCAGTACTTCAGAAGAAACCAAACGATACAAAAGTAGAAGCTGACGATGCGCATGATAAGCAAAAGGCTCTCCTTGATATGACTGCTAAGCCTGCCACTTCAACTGCTGAGCCCTGTGATGATACTGCAGCTGACGAGACTGTTCTTCCACCTCCTAATGATCCCAAGCATGCTGTGGTAAATGTACAGCCCCAGACTACTGAACTATCACATGCTTCAGGTGGTGGCAAAGACCCTGCTGCTCATGCTGCCTCATCCTCAGTTAGGAACACACAGAGCAACGTGGATCATGTTGGGCAGAAGAGTATCTCACAGTCGCGTGACATTAGTGTTCCAAAGCCCAAGCAGAGCTACAGGAAAAGGCATGTTGTTTCAGAGGAGAAAATTTCTGGTGAGAAACCAATTGTTTCAGTAAGCACTGGAAATGCTAAGAAAAATACGGAGGTTTCTATCGACACATCAACGGTTGTTGTTGCACCACATGATGATCCCCCAGCTCAGAACAAGAAAGGTGCCCGGCACTTGAGAAGTAAGAAGAAGGTAGAAGATGCTCTAGTTACTTTTAAACATCCACCTGTGGTGTGTAGTGAGCAGAATGCAGTGAAAGTTCCTACTGAGCCAAAGACACATACTGGTGGTGTTATCATCAGTAGCTCTATTGTTCCCACTGAAGGTACTATGGTAACTGTGGGAAGTATAACTGTGGGTGGAATATCACTTGCGTCTTTGAATCAGGAGCGTGTCAGATCACCAGATGGAACACAGAATACGGAGAATAGCCGACCAATACCTCAGCAAGCAAAAAGATCTGGAAAACATCAGCATGCTGTTCGGGCTGTTGAAAAGCCACATGGGAATGAAGGTGTCTTGTGGGCACCAGTTAAACCACCAGTGCAGAATGAGCAGTCTGACGGTGCCATGCGGAATGTAGTAGTAGCTGACCCCACTGCTGGGAAGACCTCCAATGATGGGGAAAATGTTACAAGAACAAAGAGGGCGGAAATGGAGAGATATGTTCCTAAGCCTCTGTCCAAGGAGCTGCAACAACAGAATCCCAGTCATGATAAGGAAGCAATGGATACGTCCAATGCTGCTAAATTAGATGTGGCACCCGAACCCAAGAAATGGGAGGACAGGAAAACTAGCAAGGGACATGCGAAGTCTAATCCTTCTTGGCGCAGAAGGAATACAGATGAATCATCTTTGGTGGTACCAAAGTCTATTGAGCAAGCAGACAGCTCTCATGAATCCAAGGAAGTCCAGAAGTCCAACAATCAGAATCAGCCAGTTGAACCTGGCAAGCAAGAAGATAAGCAGTTAAAATCCAAGGCAGATGCTGCTGCTGAGAACAGCTCAGCTCGAGCTCAAACAGTTCCACTATCCATCAGTTCTGCAAAAGAACATGGTGCAGCTAACAGGCAAAGACGACAACATGTTAAGGCTCAAAGAAATGAAGCAAGTAGCTACTCAAATGAGAGCAAAGATAGAGAGGGCAGGAGTGACTTTGTCTATCAATCAGCAACCCCAGCCATGGATTCAAACTCATCCGATCACAAGAGCATGTCAAGGTCTGATGTGAAAAGCAGCGGGGCAGTTTCACATTCTAGAACACACTGGAAGCCTAAATCCAACTCCCATCCTCAGAACAGTTCAGATGGCAACATTGCTGTTGAAGGGCAAGCAGATACCCATGGAGGTGGACTTGAGATGAACAGCTCCAAAGGATCTGATAGTACTACCCATCAAGACAGCATCTGTAAAAAACCTATGGAAAGGAGTGATGGCATTGATGAGAAGGTTGCACAGAGCGGACAGGAGAACCTGACACTGGAAGATGGCAACCATAAGAGTGAGTCTGAACAGCAGCAGGTCAATCATCCACCGCGTCGTCAGGGCCAGCACAATGCGAGGTACCACAGAGGTGGTGGGGCACACAGGGGAAGGGGTGGTTATGATGCTGGGAGGCCAAGCCATGGCACAAACGCGGAACGGCGGAGGGGTGGCAGTCATCTCGAATACCAGCCAGTCGGATCCCACAATAAGGCCACGGACTTCCAGCAGAACCAGAGTGTCGAAGATCGAACTGAGGGGCCTCCCCATTCTGGACCAGCTTTCAGGGAGCGGGGCCACAACAGGGGGCCACGCCCAGCAGGCCACTTCATCAGGCGAAACCCAGCTCCAGCGCCAGCTGCTAACTCATACCAAGACGAATAATCTTCCATCGCTCCCGCAGCAGCTGAGCTGCAGGAAGTCGTCTTGTCTGACATCTCACAATCAGGTAGGTGAATATATATTCTGTGTTCTGTACAGGGAACATGTCCTCTGATCTCCATCCCGTCATGGCTAACATGTTCTGGGGCTGGCAGGTTGGACGCGCTCGGGCTGGCGGTAGATGTCGGTCATCTACGGTGGCGAGCAGTAGGATCATGTAGTGATGATAGTCTTTGTTCCCCAGGGCCGTTGGGCCTTCACATGTGATTGTTAATTGTTCAGTAGGACATCCCCTTTGGTGAGATGAGATGTTGGAATGTGTACTAACGGAGTTGTGTTTGAGAACTGGGTTTAAATGTTGTTGTTAGCTTGTGCTGCTAATGGGAACAGAAAGTGCTCGTTTTTGCTCAACATGTTGGCCAAGCGTGTTCGCTAATTTGTTGTCTGCAAGGCCGAAGCATGCTCTTTTCTCCCTTTTATTGGTTGGTTGGTGGTGGTGTCAAAGGTATTCAAGAACTCAAATAGTTGGTTTGGATCGACGGAATTCTGATAGAATCTATCAGATGCTGCGTTTTGTTTGAGAAATGGATGGTGATAATCTGGTCTACGTAACTTCAAAAAAAAAAAAAAACTGGTCCACTTCCATGCTTACTTGCTAGCTCAACTGTTCGAGGACTATATAGTGGGGTCACAATTTTAATACGGGAACGTCGCGGACTGTTAACGTGTGGCATGTTCCATGCCACTGCCGACTAATACCCGTTCTTGTCTTTCTTTTTTTTTTGCAAGAAAGTTGTCTTTTTGGAACACAAAAACAGCCAAAAACTTGCATCTCTACAATTACACGTGAAGGTGACAGTATGCCGCGATCAAATCAGAGGAAAGCGAGATGTCAAATCGGTCAGGACGACGAGAGCACCGGGCCGGGCGGTAGAAAGGGCTCGAGAGTTTGGTAGTAGTGGAGCTGTATTTGCTTGGTCATGCCGGAACCGGGTGAAAAAGCAACGGCGGTCGACGGGGACCCACCCAACCTCCCATGATTCCTCCGCCCGATCGACATCGCATTTGCATCGTTCCAACTCCCGTCGATCACCGGACCATCCATCCATCGTCCATCCACCCGTGCACGCGAAAGAAATGCTGCGACGATCCGCTCGCGTGTACGAGACCGCGCCAACAGGTGACTAGGTGAGGCGGCCGGCGATGAATAATGCTGGCCAAGAGCCAGAAAAGGCGAGGCAGCTCATGCTTACCATTGACTTGTTTGCATGCTCCAATGGCCGAAAGCCCGAAACCGATGGACAGGTCGTAATCGTAACTAAACTAGTCATGAACTAGGAGCTTACAGAACCCACAGTTTCAATTTGAGTAAGCTATCCGTATTACGTATCAATCAACGGTTCAATAATATGGTACATATGGGGTGTGTTTGGATTCAACCGCTAAAGCTATTTGGGCTAGAGCTATTTAGTTCAAGCAAATAGCCCTCCAATAAAATAGCCCTTCACATGTTTGAATCCAAGAGCTATTTGGCTCATAAAGTACATTTCCAATTATTTGGGTGCCACTTTTTTAAGAAAGAGAGAGTGAGTGAATAAGTGGGGTCCACCCGAAGTAGTCCAAATAATTACCTCTTAGGTGGGATAGTTTTTTGAGATGAGCTATTTGCAAACAGTCAAAAACTAGCCCTCATGTTTAGAGATTTTGGGTTAGAAAAAGGAGGACTAGAAATAATCCCATGGATCCAAACATGCCCATGATCTATTTTTATTTCTTCAGCAATAATATAATAACCCACTATTCAGCGGTAACATAAACGGTTCATTATCCTTTCTTCAGCAACAACAGGCGTGACAAATAACATTATCAAGGATGTGAAGCATTCGAACAAGGTGTAGCGAGAGTGCAACACAACTCCTGTAGAAAATGTATATATACTAGATGGCCATTTTCCTCCATCGCTTCGATGTGCAGCCATGCTGCGGATGTGATTTGGACCATTTTTTTTCCTAACAGTAGCTTCGATCTGTTCGGCTGGCTATGTCTGATAGCTGGTGCTGATTTGCTGTGAGAGAAAAATACTGTAGGCTGGCGGGTGGCTGGTGCTGATTTGATATAAGAGAAAAGCACTGCTACTGGGGTGGCGTATGGATATATGGAAATGGAGGAGGTTCGTGCAAAGGAGGAAGGTGCAAGAAATTCTATCTCTAAAAATTATATTTCCATTCCCTATCCTATATCATAACAAACATAGGTATTGGTCTGAAACACATATCCATATCTCTCTCTTTTTTTAAAAAAAATCAAGCATATCCTATGGGTCTGTTTGGTTATCATACCAAGTCTAGCCTGGCTAGAATTCTAAACCTGGTTTGACAAAGCCTGGTTTCACAGATACAATAGATCATGTTTGGTTGCTTGACCTAGATAAGTCTGATTTAGGTATGCCTATGTTTAGTTGCTTGGTTTACTTGGGTAGCATCACCGCTTCTTTGCAGACATGACCACTCACCTTCTCATCAGTTATATGGGTTGGAATTATCTGTTGAGGCAAAAGGAAAGAAAAAAAAAAGACTGTTCGCATGAAAGAAAAGAAAAAAATAGAAAGGAGAAGAACAGGAAATTGATTCCATACCAAATTCCTGATGCGCAAAAGGAAAGAAAAAGAAAGAAAGAAGAACATGGAAGATTGTTTGCACGGAAGAAAATCAAAAAAGAAAGAATGGAGAAGAACAATAAGATTGATTCCATTCCAAATTCCTGATGCGGGTGGGCACTTTGGTGTTCTCTGAAGGAGAAGAAACGGAAGAACAAAGATCAAAAGCAAGCCGAATCGAACTCCCCCACCCAAGATCAAACTGCCCTGTGCTCAGCCGCCCACCAGGCACAGGCTCACGCGGCGGACCTGCTACCGCCGCCGCCCATCGTGCTTGCCTAATTGGCGTGGCTGCATCAAGATCCTAGGTGCCTGAATCAAGATCGGCATGGCCGGATCGAGAACCCAGGCGACCGAATCGAATCGAGCTCTGCCGCTTTCCATCACCATCGTGACCTTGAGCTCCAATGGAGATGGAACGCACGGAGGCGAAACAGCGCGGCGTGCGGTGAGCACCCTCCGTCAGCCTTCTTCTTCTTCTCCTTCCTCACCTTCTTCGTCGCTGCCATCATTCTCCCCAGCGTCCTTCTCTGCCGGCAGGACCCTTCCTTCTCCTTTCTCGCCACCAGCCGTGTGGGGGAGCTTCGCATTGAGGCCTCACTGCCGTCCAGGCGGGGGAGCTCCGCTATGGGGAAGAGCATCTCCGGTGAGCAAACGGCCAAGAAAGACTGGTGGGCAAACGAGGAGGTAAGCAGACATCAGGCCGCAGCTAAGCCAAGCCTGGCTCCGCGGAGACGCTCGATCTAGGCGTTTCCAGCAAGCATGGCTATGGACCTCTCCTTGCATTAGTAGAGCCTGGCTAAGAACCGTAAGACAACCAAACATGAGATACCTGTATTACTAGAGCCTGGCTAGAGCTTATGCAGACAACCAAACGGACCCTATGTGTACCCTGCTTTTCTTTTCCCATGTCATTCTCCCTTTTCCTTCCCCCTTCCCATCCAATGATCCAAACGCCACCTGATAGTGCCAGACCAGGTACCCCTGTGTAATCCGTGAGTATGTCCGGCGTCACCCCTCACCGCACCAACCCAACCAGATCCCATCCACCCACAACCAAACGAAACGAAACCAAACCCAGCGGGGCCCCACCTCCCGGCGACCGAGAGAAACCCACCGGCGGGCGCCTCCCGTCTCGTACCCGCCGGCCGGCCTCGCTATATAAGCCGCCCGCCGCGGCCGCGGCCGCGCACACGAGCCACGAGCACGGGTCGTCGCCGTTCGCCCGCGTCCGCACGCACGCACGCACGCTCGCTCGCTCGCCGCCAGAGCAGAGCTCTCGGGCTCTCCGCCCGCCCCGCTCCCAGAAGGTCCGACCGCGGCGGCGGGCGATGGCGCGGAAGAAGATCCGGGAGTACGACTCCAAGCGCCTCCTGCGGGAGCACCTCAAGCGCCTCGCCGGCATCGACCTCCAGATCCTCTCCGCGCAGGTCATTTCTCCATTCCCGCTTCCTCTCCCGCCGCGCTGCTGCTGCCTGCTGCCCGCCGCTTGTCGGATCGGCGCGTGATCTGGTGGGCTTGATTGGGAGGGCTGGGGCGCCGGATCTCAGCGGCGCCGGTCGCGGATCCTGCTCTCGTGGGGCGCGCGTGGGGTTGGGTTGGGTGGATTTACGCTCCTGGAGTGCTCAGCTCGAGCAGCTCCTGGTGGTTAATTTCCGCCTCATGATTGTAGTACGAAGCTGTTGCAGACTTGCAACTCTACCAGGCTGGGAGTATTTGCTCTGCTACGGTCGTCTTTGGTATTTTAAGATTCCGGAATGGACGAAGACCTCGGCTGGGGAGAAGCTGATCGCAGCCATTTGATTTTGGAGTCGTGATTGTTATTGTTGGTAATTGGTGCAAAAATTGGTTTCAAACTTATAGAGAAATGGAATTCTGTTGTTTGCTTGGGTCTTTGACATGGTACTTTTTTGTACGGATCATGCGGAAATTAGATTTCAAACAATAGCCCTGTTAGTTTGCTGTTCTACTCGGTAGAATGCCCTGTCTGCGTAACTTCACCACTGCTGTTTCCATTTAATGATTTGATGACCTGATGCTGTTTTGGTTTGGAAAAGTTGAATGGTGCTCACTGACCTGATTCGTTGTGATGTTAGTATATATCATGTATGAATACTGGATGTGTTATAATACTCAGATCCATCTTTTTTATATTATGTGTATGTTTGACCCATAATCAATTCATTCTTAGGAGTGGCTAATGCTTGGGAATGTTCAATTCCTCTTCCTTTTTTTAAAAGAAATGTCGAAGTCATAATAATTGTTTTGCTGTATGGATTTGTAAGGTGCAGTCTTTGCCAACCTTCACTAGAATCTATGATAATTTAAGTAATAGTATCTCTAATTTGCTCTGATAAAGTGGATCTGCGTCAAACAATGTACTTCATCTGGGTAACGCTAAAACATCGTATTGGGTTTTAATCACCAGATAGCAACAGAGAATTCATGATGTTTATTTACTTTCTCTTGGAAGGGTTTATTGGTTGTAGAAACACAGCTTGGGTTTGATTGTGCAATTTTTTTTCATGAACCAAATGTTTCAGATTTGGTGCTCTATAGTAGTTTATCTTTTCTCTCAAGCGCATCCATGTTTTTGATATATTCCTCAGGATCAATTTGATTGATTGTCAAGCATGCTTATTTGTAGGTCACACAATCAACGGATTTCACTGAGCTTGCAAACCAGGAGCCATGGCTCTCATCTATGAAGTTGGTTGTGAAACCAGACATGCTGTTTGGTAAACGTGGGAAGAGTGGACTTGTGGCCCTCAACCTAGACCTTGCCCAAGTTCGCCAATTTGTTAAGGAGCGGTTGGGAGTTGAGGTAGTGAAAAACAACATTTTCCCATATTTTCCAGTGAAAGCTTGTTTGCTAAAGCTATTTCTAATCCGTATGAGTTTGCTCATGTATCTAGGTTGAGATGGGTGGCTGCAAAGCTCCAATTACAGCCTTCATAGTTGAGCCATTTGTGCCCCATGATCAAGAGTACTACCTTTCGATTGTATCAGACAGGCTTGGCTGCACCATTAGTTTCTCCGAGTGTGGAGGTATTGAGATTGAGGAGAACTGGGACAAGGTTAAGACAATCTTTCTTCCCACAGAGAAGCAAATGACACCTGATGCATGTGCTCCTTTGATTGCTACCCTGCCATTGGAGGTCAGCTATTGCCCTGTTACTTCCTTATCTATTATACCATTTATTTTATTCCCCACAGATTTGAACTTGTTACTGCTGGTTATTCTCATTATCTTGATTAACCATTAGTGCTCTGATTCTCATTAACGATTCGTGTTTGAATTTCAGGTCCGCACAAAAATAGGTGATTTCATTAGAGGTGTATTTTCTGTTTTCCAAGGTACCTAACCCTTGCTTTCCAAAGGCAGACAGTTTGTAATTGTTGCTTTTTCGGTGTCAATAACGGTGAATTACCGATGATCATTGATTCTTTTGGCAGACTTGGATTTCTCATTTCTTGAGATGAACCCATTCACCTTGGTAAATGGTGAACCGTATCCTCTGGATATGAGAGGAGAACTAGATGACACAGCCGCTTTCAAGAACTTCAATAAGTAAGATTCAGGCTTTTGATGTACCTCACAGATTCTGATTTTGTCCTTAATGCTAACCATATCATCCTTTCTTAATGTGAAACGTAGATGGTTTTCTATTGTATCTCCAATCATAATGCCATTGTTTTCATGTACAGGTGGGGTAACATTGAGTTCCCTCTACCTTTCGGGAGAGTTCTCAGTCCCTCTGAAAGCTTTATCCATGAACTGGATGAGAAGGTATATTCATGGAAAATTGGACACCTGATATTCCATTGAACCCTTCCCCCTGAACTGTGCTATCTACAGTTGTATATGGATTAACTTTATGTTGAAAGTTCTGTATGGTTCATCAGATTTAAGTAATGATCCACTTCTTGCAGACAAGTGCTTCTCTGAAATTCACAGTATTGAACCCAAAGGGACGCATTTGGACGATGGTTGCAGGTGGTGGTGCCAGTGTCATATATGCTGATACGGTATGCCTGAATTTCTTGCAGATCCTCCTTCAAGTTACTGTGCACCTTTTGATACCTTCTCCTGTTAATTTCGCTTTTGTCGTGAAATTGATTTCTAAACTGAAGTAATATTTAAGAATAATGCCATTTGTGTGGTGCATGGTGGAATGACCTTATAGTTCCTCTTGCATACCAGGTTGGAGATTTGGGATATGCTTCAGAGCTAGGAAATTATGCAGAGTACAGTGGAGCTCCCAACGAGGAGGAAGTTCTGCAGTATGCTAGAGTGGTTCTGGATGTAAGAACAGTAGAAGAACCTTTGTGTTGTCTGTCTATTCTGTTCACTTTTATCTGTCATGAATAATGTTGAAATCCTTGTAGTGTGCTACTGCTGATCCTGACGGGCGCAAGAGAGCCCTTCTCATTGGAGGAGGCATCGCTAACTTCACCGACGTCGCTGCCACATTTAGTGGCATCATTCGGGCTTTAAGAGAGAAGGTAAACTGGACCGTACAGTTTAATTGCTGTTCAATTCCCCAACCACTTTCCACCTCTCCATTTAAAATCTTCTCGAATCCTATTTGCCTTTCCCCCTTCCAAATCTGGTTCCAGGAATCCAAATTGAAGGCTGCAAGGATGAACATTTACGTCCGGAGAGGTGGTCCAAACTACCAAACCGGACTCGCGAAAATGCGCACTCTTGGTGCAGAACTTGGTGTTCCAATTGAGGTATGATTGCTCATGATTCCATTTCCTAAAATGAAATCACTAGGACCAGCTCCATGCCTCCATCACCATAGCAGGTGACCTGATGATGCTCAACAAACTCATTGCAGGTGTACGGACCAGAGGCGACCATGACTGGGATCTGCAAGCAAGCCATTGAATGCATCATGGCTGCGTAGGCTACCGTATAGTTGCACCTTCTGCAGTTGCACCCGTTTTGTACTTTGAATGCAAGCGATTGTTCGAGTGAAACAGAGAATGATCATTGTTGTGTAAACTCTACCTTTGTACCACAATTGCTCAATAATCGAGATCTTGGCTTGGGATGTGAATGTGTATGGTCGTGCTGGCATCCTATACTGTCTGTGGTTCTGTCGTGTGTTTCGCATTTTGTGTGGACTGGACTCTGGAACCTGTGCTGCTGTATTTCACAGTTGAGACTGTACGGTTGCAGCTACATCAGAAATCAGGTGCGGCGCTGTGGTTTCCAGAATTCCAGGGGAAGATCTGCGTCTGTGCATCAGCGTTCCGTTAAGCGAGCGAGCGAAGTGCATAAACCAAGCTACACAGTGTCTGTTTGTTTGTTTGGGTCTCCCGCGGGCGGCTTTTTTATTTTTATATTTTTTAAAAACGTTTTTTACCGAAATATATTTTCGGTTTCACATTTTACAGTTTTATACCCCTACCGCCCGGCAGGGGGCGGCAGGGATCTACATGTAAATAAATATATTTTTTTTGCGCGGAGGCCCTTAGCGGGAGCCTGCCGCCCCCCTGCGGGCGGCAGGCACCTGCCGCCCGATGGAGGGGCGGCAGGTAGCCCGCCTGCCCGGCAGGGGGGCGGCAGGCTCCCCCCAAATATAAAAGCTGAGCCCATTCCCTCGCACCCTCATTTCCTACCAAGTAAAATGCACTGAGGGTCCTTAAACTAGTTGACCTGTTCTGTTTAGGTCCATGAACTTCGAAAATGTATTTTAGGTCCACAATCTATTTAAGTGTGTCAATTGAGGTCCAAAACGTCTTTGACCAGTGTTGACCGCCTACGTGGACCGCCACGTCGGATCTAACGTTGACTGGGCCTGTTGCGAGAGCGGGGCATATATGCAAATCACCCCCTCTCCTCCCCGCCGCGCTCCGCCGTCCGCACTCGCCGCCGAGGGAGCAGGGGAGGGTCGCCGCCCCGCGCCCGCGCACGGAGGAGGATGGGGAGCAGAGGGCCACCGCCGGAGCTCTGGAGGGAGGCGGCGCAGGGGAGGGGGAAGGAGGCTGCCGTGCCTGGCCCCCGCCGGCCCGGCGCAGCCCCGCGAGGCCCGCCGCGGAGCTCCATGGGTGGACGGAGCCTGGCGCAGCCCTCCGTGGCTCCATGGGCGGACGGAGTTGCGGTGCTGGGGAGATGGAGCTGCGGCGGCCCCTCCCTCATCTCCTCCCCTGCACCGGCTCCGTCCCATCCCCTGCTCCATCTGTCGCCGCCCCCTGCAGCTCGCGCGGGGCCATGGCGGCGGCGGCCGGAGCCGAGCGTGGCTATGGCGGGGTTCACCGCGTGCGAGGGCGAGCGGGAGCGCAGGGGAGGAAGAGCAGCCGGAGCCGCTGCTCTGTGCTACCGCTGCCTGGACGCCCTGCGCGCCGCTCCGGCCGAGCTCGAGCGGGCCTGCCATGGAATAGGAGAGGGGGCACGGGCCGCCCTGCCTCCGCCGCGCCATGGGCCAGCCACCCGCGGGCCGTCCGCACTACTCCGCCGCGCCGCGTGTGCAGGGGAGGGGCGGGGCCGTGGCCGCCGCGAGCAGAGGGAGGCCCGCCGCCGCCTCCTTGACGCCGCCGCCCTCCGCACCTCCTCCGCGTCGCCGGTGCCAGCGCGCGGGCCAGCTCGAGGTGGGGAGGGGCAGCAAGCCGGGGAGGGGCGGCGCGGCTCACTGCTCTGCGCGAGCAGGGAGGGTGCTCGCCCGCCGCGCGTGCCCGGCCCTGCTGGCCACGAAGCAGGGGCCGCGTCAGTGCCCTGCTCTGCCCCTCGTGAGCTCGAGCAGGAGGGAGAGGGAGGGAGGATGGGAGAGGGAGAGAGGAGGGGCCGCCGTCGCCATGGCCGCGCCATGACCCGCCATGGCCGGCGGCCAGATAGACGGCCCGAGCTCGGTCCGCGCTGCCGGGGGCGGGGCAACGCCGCGCCACGCGCGGATCCGGCCGGCGGCGGTGCGCCTCCGCGCCACGGGCCTCCGCGGCGAGGGAGGAGGAGGAGGACCGGGGCGGCACGGCGAGGGAGGAGGAGGAGGATCGGGGCGGCGCGGCGAGGGAGGAGGGGAGAGGCCGCGGCGGCGCGGAGCTGAGGCCGGAGGAGGGAGGGAGGAGGGGGGCGCCCATGGCCGACGCAGGGAGGGAGCAGGAGCGCCCATGGCCAAGGCGCGGGAAGGGAGCCGAGCAGCGGCCAGGCAGGAGCCGAGCAACAGGGCTACGGCGGCCGCACGGTGCGGGAGCAGAGGAGGAGATGAAAGGACAGGGAGAATTGAGGAAGGCTCGGCTCGGGAGGGTCAATGTGCAAATATGTTGTCCACGTTAGATCCGACGTGGCGGTCCACTTAGGCGGTCAACGCTGATAGAGGCGTTTTGGACCTCAATTGACACACTTGAATAGATCATGGACCTAAAAATGCACTTTCGAAGTTCATGGACCTAAACAGAACAGGTCAACTAGTTTAAGGACCCCCAATGCATTTTACTCTTTACTACCCACGAGATCCAGAGAGGGGAGATGGAGAGAGAGGAGGGGTGAGGGAGGTAATTCCACCGGCGAAGCCCTGCCGGATTTTGGATCCGAACTGCAGGTAACCAATATTTCTCAACTTTCTCATTGAAATTTTTTGTATGTTTAATTCTATGATTATTATTTTTTATTATTGCAAGCACTTAGGGTTCGGATTAGTGGTTATAATTGAAGACATATCATGTTTCTAGATATTGGATTAATTAAAATAAAGTCTTTGGATGGCCAGATATGTCGAGCAAGGTGGCGTTTCAAGTTCATTACGGTGACTTCTATAGAATTACTCATGATTCCTATGGAGTAAATCTATCAGCATTGGAAAGAAGACAGTGCAGTCTAGATAAACCCCTAGAGAGGAGTTTTGAGTCCATATGGAATGTCTTCACAGGAAGTTCAATGTGAATCCAAAGACTCATTTGCTTACGGTTCATACCTTGACTTCCTGGGAAACTAATGGGGATTTTTGGGAGTTGACGCCTATAAGTAGTACGGAAGAATGGCAACATTACATGCACGCAGCTCTTGAAAGTGGGTGGCCTCTCGCAATGGTAATTCAGATTCACCAGAAGGCCGGTGATTTAGGTGAAGGGTCAACACACATAACATCTGACTGGAATGAAGAGATGGAAGAGGATAAAGAAGAAGAGAACGTGCAAGCTCCAGAACCAGAACCAGAACCACAAGTTTTAACAGATGAAGGCGAGCGGATACCTGGAATTGTGGAGGACATGGAGAAAGAAGACCAGGATGCACGAATAATGGAGCAATGTGGGGACTCATCGGACGATGAGGACGATGAGCGCTTCCCAGTGCTAGGTGAATGGCGTGAAGAGGGTTTTGAGAATACAGTGGTACAAGATATTAGGAGTTTGGAGTTTGAATACAGAGTGAATGAGGTTGTACAAGGGGCAAAGTATCGTACCATTGAGGATGTGAAGTATGCTGTTGTAAGCATCTAGGCCCTCTAGGTATGTTTCGGTGATTAATGACAACCATTATTGTGACTAATGAGTTTGTGCAGCTTAATGAAACATTATCGCTCATTTGGTCATATGTTAAAGAGGCCCCCTAAATTTTATTATTCAAAAAGGCGATCTCGGTTTTCAACTCTATATATCAAGACTAAGCATCTTTCTAGTCCTAAGTGTCGTAAGATTGAGAAGGACACTTATGTTGGTATATGTTTTATAGTTTTGTAGTGATCGCACTATTAAGAGGGGTTAAGGCCAAGTAACTTGAGCATGGACATGGTCAATTAAAAATGGATGCACACTATGGTCACTCAGGTTCTAAGAAGTTCAAATAAGTGGTTTTCAACTTATATCTCAAGAATATTTGGATTTCATTCAAGACTCAAATCAGAAAAGACAAAATCAGAAAAAGTCTATACACCGGTTTAACCGACGACTCCATTTTTCTATACGTCGGTTAAACGAAGTTAGCAGAGTCTGGACAAGTATATACACCGGTTAAACCGACGATATTTGAAATTAACGTCGGTGCATTTGTCCAGTGAGTTGGTTTTTCCAGGGATTTCAGAAGTTATACTCACCGGTTACACCTGTAAGGATCACCGGGGTGTCCGACCCTAGAGGGGGAGGGGGTGAATAGGGTCGCTAATCGCTTTTTTAATCTAGGGCTCAATCTAATTGCATAAGATAAACCTAACACGTCCTACACATGCTAGTTATGACTAAGGTTTATCTATGCTACTCTCTACTTACCCCAAAAGACTTGCAACCTATAGCCAATCCTAATCAAACTAACTAGAAAAGTAAAGGTAAGCAAGAAAGAGTAAATGCGGAAACGTAATGCGATAAGAGAGAGGATATGCAAACTCCCGTGAAGACACCAAGACACACGATTTAACGTGGTTCGGTTAGGACACCAAAGTCCCTCCCTACGTCCACGGCCACTTGCTCACAAAGAACAAGTATGATGCCGAGTCTCTTCGCTTGATCACCGTCTTGCCACGCCTCCAAGGCTCCCGACAAGCAAAGGCTAAGTGACGCCAAGTCACAAAGACGAGGTCACCGCCACCGTCTATCTCGAAGCGTCACCACGGCACCGTCTTCACTATCTTGGAGCTTTAACACCAAGTAGGGGCCTCCTTCCCCGCACAAAGTGTCGTTGCCACTCCACACCAAGTCGGAGGGTCACACGACGAGTACACAAGGTGCTTGCCGCAGCAAGGCTTTCTCTCAAGCTAGTTCTCTCAAGAACTAAGCCTAAACAAGCACTAAGCACTCTCACAAATGTGCTTAAGCCTATATGATGTACAATGAAGCTCTATGGTGGTTGGAGATGATCTTTAGCTCTTATATACTTCCTTGAACTCCAGCACTCTCAAATGACCCGGCCTTGGGGGTATATATAGGCAGCACAAGCAAATATAGCCGTTGGAGAAAAGCTGCCAGAAATGTGCTTAACGCCGGTTAATCCGACGTACCCCAAAAGCCATCATCGGTTCAACCGGTGTATGTAAACTGCCACTTGAAAAACTAGCCGTTAGCAATTAACCGGTGTATCGCCGGTTTAACCGATGCAATCAACCGGTGTATGTAAAATTAGCGTCGGTTTAACCGGTGATTGTAACTTCTTCACGTTCCTCCAAAAACCACCTCTCTGGACAACTGAACCGATGCAATTGACCGATGCATCGTCGGTTCAACCGGTGTATGTATTTTCATCGGTCTTCGTTTGGCAATGCACCGACGTATGTATTTTCTTCAACGTTGGTTAATCCGGTGAGTGTATCTTCAGTTTCCAGCTTCTGGACAATTACACCGGCGTGTGTCTTTTCCTTAACATCGGTTCAACCGGTGTATTGAATTTCTTCACAGTCTCTTCGATTCTTGTCCTTTGGACCGAAGAGGTTTCAGGGCGCTGCCCTGAGACCCGCGTAGCGGAACCCCCGTAGGGGTAGCCCTTCGGGCCTAGCTGCGCCTATCTTCTCTTTGTCATCACTTGAACCTAAAAGCCTGTGAATGTTTATCTTGACAATCATATTAGTCCAAGTGTTGTGTGTGTCATCAATCGCCAAAACATTATATTGAAATATGGCATGAGAGGCCATTTTCGCTACAACACCGACGATGGATTTGAGTTAACGTCGGTGTAGTTGTCCAGAGGGATGAT
The DNA here is from genome assembly GCF_016808335.1 of Panicum virgatum. Taxonomy (NCBI): domain Eukaryota; kingdom Viridiplantae; phylum Streptophyta; class Magnoliopsida; order Poales; family Poaceae; genus Panicum; species Panicum virgatum. The sequence goes on from NC_053138.1 coordinate 56,909,435, forward strand.
TTTTCAGTTGATTAGTGGACAACTACACTCACCGGTTAAACCGATGATACGTCGGTTAATCTGCCCGAGTTGTAACGGCTAGTTTTCAAAAGGAGCAGTTTGCATTCATCGGTTAAACTGACGCTGACAATTGGAGGATCGTCGGATTAACCGGCGTTGCGTACTTTTCTGGCAGCTTTTCTCCAACGGCTCTATTCGTGTGAGCTGCCTATATATACCCCTCCAATGGGTCATTTTGCTCTCTCTTGACACCAGACAACATTCATACACTCATACTATTGTTGAGAGCCACCTTGAGCTTCATCTTCCACACATTTGTTCATTCAATCATTCAAGAAGCAAGACTAAGGACTTGAGTAGAGAGAAGTTTGTGTGCATCCGTTCTTGGTGATCGGTTCTTGCTCAACTGAAGGCCCTAGCTTGTTACTCTTGGTGATTGGCAGTACCTAGGCGATCTTGGTGATTGAAGGTGTTTCTTCCAGAGCTTGCCAAGGATTGTGTGAGCCCGAAGAAGTTTGTACGTGGCTTGACCTCCACCACGCCGGGATGGTGAACGGAGACTCTTAGTGAGCGCCCACGTCTCGGTGACATGGGAGGTGACAAGACTCTTAGTGAGTGTCACAACGTGGATTAGGGGTGTGTGCCAACACATCGACACCACGGGAAAAAATCTGGTTGTCTCTTGCCCTCTCTTTACTTTCAAGCACTTACTTTCATGCAATTATTTATGTACTTGACCTTAGAGATCATAACTTAGATCTACCTTGCTTAGCTCCATATCTTTGTTAGCTTGTGTAGTTTGCTTAGTTAGCCGGTTGGTGATTTGAGCCTTACTAGTATTGCATAGGTTAATGTTGCTTTAATTTGTTTTAGAAATTTGAAAAAGGCCCAATTCACCCCCTCTTGGTCCATCGATCCTCACAGCTGTGAAGCTCTGGGCTGTATCTCTGAGGAAGGAATTCAGAGTACTGAAGTCTAACAGCAAAGAATACGAGGTGAGGTGTGCAGATAGAGACTGTACATGACGAGTGCATGCCTACAAGAGAAAGTTCAAGACACACTGTGAATGTCCAATTGTTACACTACATACTTATAGATTGACAGGTGTTGTGGGACATCATTGTAATATCACATCAACTTTCGTGGCTAAGAAGATGTATGGGGTGATTCTTGACAAAATGGATTACGAGCCTGCATTGATAATTAGGGGCATTGGACAGAATTTCCAGTATGTGATCAGCTATGCAAAGGCTTGGCGGGCTAAACAAAAAGTATTTGAGATGAGGTTTGGCACTTATGAAGCATCATATAACAACCTACCTCGTTTGCTTGAAGCAATTGTGCACAGAAATCCTGGAAGTGCTTTTGATACATACAGTGTACCGAGCTTGTCAGGGGGGCCAAGCATTCTGTTGTGAGCTTTCTTCTGCATTGGAGCATGTGTGAGGGCATTCATTTACTGCCTTCCTGTTCTGTGTATTGACGGCACTTTCCTGACAGGGAAATATAAGGGAACAATATTGACGGCAATCGTAATTGATTGCAACAAGTAGATAGTTCCCATCGCCTTTGTCTTTGTAGAGAATGTGAATACAGAAAGCTGGTACTGGTTTCTTGAACGTATGAAGAATCACGTTGTTGTTGGAAGGCCTAATGTTTGCCTTATCAGTAATAGACATGCAGGTCTCCTTGCAGCTATAAGGCAGTTACAAGAAGGTAGTCCATTTTCACCTCCTATATGACTAGATGTTGTCAGTAGGTGGTGTGTGAGGCATATGACTGCTAATTTTTATGAGCGGTTCAAGAACAAGGATATGATGAATTTGTTCAAGCGATTGTGCGCTCAGAATCAGCAGAGAAAGTTTGATGCTTTGTGGGGGTATAATTGATGATATGAGCGCCGAATTGCTTAAGAGCCATGCCTCATCATCCAGCAGGAGACGTTCTACAGATTCAGTAGTTGGACATGCTAAGCCATTTTCACAGTGGATTGATGGTGTGCCTAAAGAGAAGTGGTCACTTCTGTATGATACAGATGGGAGGCGTTATGGAATCGAGATGACCAACCATGCTGAGTGTTACAATATGGTAATGCGTCGTGTTCGTGGATTTCCTCTTGTTGGAATTGTTGAGTTCATCATGTATGGATGTATAAGGTATTTTAGGGAGCAGTACGCATCAGCCGCTTCCTTACTTCATGATCCAGGAGTACGTTTTTGCAGAAGGGTCAATGAGTACATGGAGAAAAAAATTGAAAAGGCTCGATTTCACTCAGTCATATCGATGGGCACAAAGGAGCAAAGATTTGAGGTATTATGCAGGGACAGGACCGGACAGGGTGTCTGCAGACAAAGGGTAATTCAAGAAGTCTTGATAACCATTGACGGGAGGGTGTTCTGCCGATGCCAGAAGCCAAAGGTGCATCACTTACCATGCTCCCATGTCATCACTTACAAAAAAATATAATCATTGCAATCAAACACAACAAACATATAAGTATTGCAATTAAAGGTAGAGGAGGCATGCCGTCCCGTCACAATTTACTTCACAATCTAGACCGATCAACACCATAACACCATATGATACACATCATGTCATTTCATGGAGGTCATAATTCGGGGGGGGCATGAAGTCATCTAGGTCGTCATCCCAATTAACAGAACTTGGTGCTGGAGGTGGTGCAGTTTGACTTGATGAACCTCTTGACTTTCCCTTTCTCTCTTTTATGGTTCTATTTTCATGTACAGGGAGAGGAACATCAGGTCTTGGAGGCCATTGTTTGGGGGGTATGAAGTCATCTAGGTCGCCATCCCAGTTAACAGAACTTGGTGCTGGAGGTGGTGCAGTTTGACTTGACGAACTCCGGTTCTATGTGATTGCGGAGGCCAAGTACTATCACCCGAAGATCTTCCACACCTCCTTCGTCTTGTTTGTGGCATGAGTCCACCGAAGATACATACCAATTTACAAAAATTTGGTATTGATTTGTTAATCACCTCTGTGTCCTCGGGGTAATCCTTGCATAGAATCACACAACAATTTTAAAATTTACGGAATATGGATTACAAATGACTATAGATATTAGATCCGAATGATAGTTACCTTATTGTGCATCTCATATACCTCTGACCGCATCCATATCGTAGAAGTACTTTGTACGAAACTAATAACATTAGGATGATTAGCTAGTTCACATACCCTCATATACATCTTACGACGTTCTAGCAGGTGTCCCTTTACATCTTGCATTGTAATACCTCGAAACAATGTGAAATTTTTAAACTCTACTAATTTGGACAACACCATCTCTATCGTACCATCCGCTAATGGATCCAATTTCTTACTAATTACAAGATGTGTCATGATCTCAAGAATTATACTAGATTTTTTCGGTCCATGAAAATTCAACAGAATTGGAGGCAGCCATTGACTTATACTGCAATAGCAATAAGGTACTGTCATTCTAAGTTTACTATTCTATATTTCACTATCCAAAAACTAAATCTATTCTAATTCATAATTATTTTAGAAACAAGTCTATAATAGTTGAGAAATATTTGGGGGGGAGCCTGCCGCCCCCTGTCGGGCGGGCGGGCTGCCTGCCGCCCCTCCACCGGGCGGCAGGTGACTGCCGCGCGGCAGGGGGGCGGCAGGCTCCCGCCAGAGGCCTCCGCACAAAAAAATTATGTTTATTTACATGTAGGTCCCTGCCGCCCCCTGCCGGGCGGTAGGGGTATAAAACTGTAAAAATGTGAAACCGAAAATATATTTTTGTAAAAAAAAAGTTTTTTAAAAAATATAAAAATAAAAAAGCCACGGTCTCCCCCAGCCTCCCAGTACAATGTACATGTCTGTGTTCCCAATTCTGCTGTGGGCCTGTGGCCCAAGATGGTGATGGAACAATTGATAATTTTTGCTTTTTGAACCGGGCACATATTTTTTTTTTGGTATTCTTGTCTCTGCTTTCAACTGTAATTATAACTTTGCTCTTATTTTTTTATTTTTTTAATTTTATCCTTTTTTCACAAGTTATTACGATTTTGCCCTAAATCTTTATATATTTATTCCTATTCTGACCGTTGATTCTTTCTTCTTAAATTCATGGTACTCCACAAGTATTTTTTGGAGACGGAAAAGGTTCCCGTTAAACTGAGCCGGGCGTTCCCAATTCGGGTGTTGCCATCTGCCACGACGCCTTCTAGGCAAGATGAAGATAGAACCATTCATAATTTTAGAACCGGGGTCCATACATATGATCTGCTCACCTTTTTCTTCTTCTTAAAAATCTTTATTCCTTCACAATAGATTCATGGCACTCCATGTTTTTTACATGGAAAATGTTTCCAATGGACTTAGGTCAGCCGCCATAAAAAAAGGTTACATCATCACCGTTAGGCCCGAAGTTGCAACACCTAGCGCTAAGCTTACATCGAAACTGACAAGAACGTGAGCAACGTAGGCCCTGTTTAGCCGGTGAAAAATTGTTGGTTTTGGTACTGTAGCATATTTTGTTATTACTTGACAAATAATGTCTAATTATGGACTAATTAGACTTAAAAGATTCATCTCGTGCTAATCAGTTAGACTGTGTAATTAGTTATTTTTTCAACTACATTTAATGCTTCATACATATGTCCAAACATTCAATGTGACGGGTACTATAGATTTTTTTAAAAAACTAAACAGGGCCATAATTACACGGGCTAAGGATATGTAAATTAGATAGTCTTATGCTCAATAATCTTTTCTTAAGGGCTATTTGCAAAATTGTCCTTGTTTTGAAGTCTAACCAGACGTTTGCTCTTATTTTTTTTAACTTTGCATGTTTGCCCCTGTTGCAAAGTTAAAAAAATAGGGGCAAACGTGTAGTTGGTTTCAAAATAAGAGCAGTTTTGCAATTTGTCCTTTTTTTTAAATAACATCTAACCTTTTCCATTTTCAAACAAAAGGCTGCATTCAATTTTGTGTGGTGCTGAATCCAGGAGACCGCAGATCCGACGGCGTACGCGCCTCCCGGGCCTGACACTCTACTAGTCTGGTCATCTGTTAGCCGGCACGGCCAGCGGACCCGAAGGAGATTCCCCCGTTCCCCGCGCGGCGAGCAGGAGGAGCAGGGGAAGACACAGCCAGCCGCGCCTCGCCATGGGGATCGGCTACGTGGTGGGCGTCCTCGGCGGCGCCATCCTCGCCCACGCCGCCTACGCCACCATCCAGTGTACGCTCCACCCCCTCCCCTCGGCCGCGCTCCGACCGGAATTTGCTCTGGATCTTCGGTTTCCGCCGGCGGCTGCCTCTGATTTCGCGTTTGGTTCTGGGCTTCGGGTCCGTGGCGGGTTCCCGGTTCTCCGGCGCCCGCCGCGCGCTCGGATCGGGCCCGCCGTCGAGGTCTGGGTGGGTTGGGGTTGGGCGGGGTTTAGATCTAGTTCATTGGTTCATGAGTTTTCGTGATCCGGCTGGGAGGCTGCGCAGTTGATTCCCATGATAGTAGGGACTAGTAGGACGAGTTGTTGGCTTTATCCGCGTGCCAGTCCCGAAGAGCTTTTCTGTATATTAATAATTAGCTTGAATTGGATGCTCCTGTTGACTAGATTTCATGGATTGATGTTTCCTCCGTTGTCGCAGATCGGGCGGTGCTGAAGATCACGGAGGAAGAGTTCACTCGGCCACCCATGGATGTAAGTACGCTCAGAACTGGGGAATCCTTTCCTCCTTTTTTCCCCATCCTTTGGTTTCCGCGGGCAGTGGAATTTGGTTGCTAGACCTGTGCTCTCTAGCTACCTGGATTAACTTCGGGTGGTAAGTTTGCCCAGTAGGGTTTGGTGATGTAACTGTAGACTATGGTCAATGAATTGTACAAATCAGAGGGGCTCACGTGTGTTTTACTGTGAGTGTGATAGTCTGTACCAACTAGATCGTTTACAGTGCCACACTACCTTCAGTGCACATACGTAAAATGCTTTCACCTTTTATGCAAAGATGCCAGCAAAGAAAATGCACAGTATATATGATTCAGATTAGTTTGGCATCTAGAAGTTGTCTGTCTGTACTGAAAATTTGAGCAGGCTTATGAGAGAAGAAGTGTTCAGACGTGCTTGGGCTCCAATGTTATGTCAAGCATTTTGCCCCCTAGCTCCTAATTTTATTTTTACCAACCAAATCAGTGCATGTTTGCTTAAAGTTTGCCTCTGACCGTGCAGGTGATGATGGAGTTGCTCTTGGGGTTGGCCTTGTGTATGTGGGCAGGTCTTGCTGTTCCAGCGAAGTTTCTCTCAGTGCTCCCACATTCTGAGGAGAATAGGTGAGCCTATTTGGTGCTCAGTACTGTGTTCGAGTCCTGAGCTTGTGATGTGGTGGTAATGTAGCTGATAGCCTGATAGTTGTGAAGTGGCTTTGAAGATATTGCAGAATGAGAAAGTTGAAACTAGTTTCTTTCCTAAATTGTAATCAGGAAATCTTAGAACAGGAAGCTAGAAAACACATTTACAGAAAGTGGGACTTCATACCATTGCTTTAGTCACTGTGATAAAATAACCTGTCTAGCTGTGCACTGTACATGTCCTTAACACATGAGTTTAGTGCACAAGCGTAGAGAAGCTTTGTTATTTTTGTCACTATAAGAACTTATACAGTGCTAAACTTACTATTTTGTAAACCTGCATTGTTAACTACCTTGCTATATGAATCTTCTGGCTTGCACAGATTCCAAATATTTGAATGTCTATTTTTTGTGGTGTTATTTAGCCATGACTATCGAAAACCCCTGTTAGTTTCCCCCCTGGCCCTTGCTCTCCTTTTCTTTTGGGCATTGTGATGTTTGTTTTGGGCCACAAATAGCTGAAATTGCCCCATAGTGCTAGATACCTGAAAGCCACTAGGTGGTTCTGAACTATGACTTATGTGGGTGGTGTATCATGAATAATAATCCTTCCTATTCTTTGTCTTCAGAGTGAGATATGCTTACACAAGTATCACTGTTTTACTCATATCTAGTTTTTTTTACACAAAGTGTTGAACCTACGCCAAGCTTTCTGTTGGACTATCTAATTTGATGTTTACATTAAGTTCAGTTGTGGCCCACTCATCCGTTTGCGACCATGCTTGCAGGATCGTCTCCCTCCCGGCTAACCTGGATTTCATGATCTTCAACCACCGGGGGAGAGCGCTGCCGTCCGACCCAGACCTAAAGCTGAAGAAATAGACACATCTTTTCAGACCTAGTTTTTAGTTGCCTTGTAACCATTTTGATCTGGAGGAGGTTCCAGTTTTTGTGTCTCTATTTGTTTAGGGGGGAAAAAATCTTCCCAGACCATAAGACCATAAGTAACTTATTTACGAATGTAACACTAGAATTTGTGGCACTGTGATTCCTCAAACTTGTATGGTGGTAATTCGAGCTTCTGTTGCAGCCCCGAGCAGATTCTGTACTTCATTCATCAGCTAATCAGTTGCCAGCTGCTTTGTTAATGTGCCTGACCCTAAACAAAAGCCTTGTGTTGTTACTTATGGTCATCTACTGTACTTGTCTTCCTACAATCGAAAGCCTCGTCTTAAACGGATGCCCTTGTGTTGCCACGGATGAGAAATATCTTCAGTCGCCCACTGTGCCGCTGCACCATTCCGATGGTAATTTTCTGTGGTTGGGATCGGCAGCCTGTGATCTGATCTGAAGAGGAGAAGGTTCCCGCTGGACGGTCCGGGGTGTCCTCTTCGTGCATCCGATGGCTGGGGAGGATGCCCCGCGGGCACGCGGAAAGCCTCCGGCGAAACGGCGGGCCGCCCGCCCGCCCCACGTCGGAATTGGAATCTCCGCTCGTGCTCTCCCAGCCCCCCACTAGGCCAGCAAGGCCACCGAGGCACGGCACTGGCGCACGGCGCCCTCGCCCCTCGCCCCTCGCCGCCGGGCCCCACCGGGCAGCCTCCCGGCGCGGTGCCCGCGGCCCGCCCCCCAAAAAATCACCCCCCGAGCTCCTGCCGCGTTCGCTTGCCTTTCCTTCCATTCCCTCCTCCCCTCCTCGGAGAGGAGACGGAGACGAGCGCGACGGCACGCGAGAGCGACGCGGCCGGCCGCCTCGCAAAACGCAAAAACCCTCGCCGCGCCTCCTCCCATGTCGGGCCCGAGGCCCGCGCCCGCTGCCACGCAGAACCCTAGCGCGCCCCAGCCCCCGCCTCGCCCTCTTCCTCCTCCGCCGCCTCCGCCGCCAGCGGCGGCGGCGGCGAGGGCGCGCGAGGAGGGCGAGCTCTCCTCCGGCGCCGACGACGACGAGGTGAGCTCCCGCACCACCCCGGCCCGCACGCTCTCCTGCTCGTCTCGGATCTAGCTGCTCCCGCTCCTCCCGCTCCCGCGCTGCCTGAATGTGGGGGGAAAGCTACCGCTGCCGCGATGCAGTTACTTGCAGTTGACGCTTTGACTCGTCCCGCGGCTAGTGCAGGAGGCTCGGATCGGCGCGGCTGGGTGCCTGGTTAGATGCTTCGCGGCCTGCTTTGTTTGCAGCTTTGACGGATTGTGGAGGGGATGGACGCACTGTTTTGGTAGTGGCGCTGAGATCTAGCAAGGGGTATGGTTTGTGGGATGGGGAACATGCTCATGAGCTCATCGCTTTGTTTCGGGACCCGGACATGCCATGCTCGGTTTGTTCTAGGGACTCGGACATGCTCGGTTTTTTAATGCAATCTGATTCTGCGGTTACGGCTGAGCTGGCTTGAGTTGTGGCGCTGCTTATAATTGAAGGTGTAGGAGCAAGCTGTGTGTTGATGTGCGCCTTCTGTTGCTAGTTGCCAGGTCGGTGTTGTAGGCTTGGAAACAGTACACGGATGGTGCCTTAAGTGTTGTGAAATTTCGATTGGTGTATTTACACACTGCATTCGTATTGTTATTAAGTACTCGTGTAGGATGTACGTCATCACGTATTTTCACCCTCTCGTGTTGTTTATGTATATGTACGTATTGATGCATTTATTGCCCATTCGTGCTCTTATATTTGCAATGTTTGTCGCTTATTGTGCTCATTAAATTGACCTGAGTAGGCTCTGCAAACTCGGTTAGCTGCTCCATCCATTCTTGGAATTTTTGCGGAGGCTGCTTCTCAAGTGCCATCAGTAACTCTCCCTGCTAAAGGTAAGTTCCGACATTGGTGTTAAACTGCGACTTATGTGCGTTTCATGCTTTATTTCGCTTCCCTTTCATGGAAGGATGTCTGCTTCTCACACTGAACCCGCTGCATTGCCTCTTATGTTTTCACTTAACAGGCAGTAATACCTTGAGTATCTCAAATGCTATGGCTCACAAATCAGCTGCTCCAAGTTACAAGAAGATCATGAGGGTGAATCAAGGGCAATTCAAACCTGGCACAAACCGAAATCTTTCATGGCAGAAGCCTGTGCCAAGTGACAACCTTGTCATAACATTCTCTGATGATGATAGTGGGATCGACTCTGGGAAGGCAAAGCAAGATACAGTAAGAGGCAGGAAGGCCACCTCTCAAGGTACACAAAAAACAGGGAATAGTATGCAGACTAGGATCATGAGAGAGGAAGTATCTCAGCAGAAAATCCTTGGTGCAAAGGTAGGACCTGCCCACTTGCCCGCTTTTCCATTCACACTCAGAAATGTAGGGGCTGGTAGGGGATCAAGCACTACCTTTTTCAGGAAAGAGCCACCTGTGCGCCAAGTTAATACTCTAAAGTATAAGCAGAAAGATGGAAATGGTGTTGGAGTACATTCTGCAGACCATAGGTTAGAAAGGTTGCGCCACAAAATTGCTGCCAAAGAAAATGAACTAAAAGGTCAAAAAAGACCTTTGCACACCGTTGCTATGAAGAGTGCAGATTTGTCTTCCAACCAGGAGAGGCTGCCATCAGAAAAGGTAGGGTTTGAACCTTCCAACAATGGTGAATGTTCACGCCCTAATAGTCCGTTTGAGCATGATGGAAGACCAGTTAAAAGGTTGAAGCTCAATCAACAGCATTCCTACAACCAAGGTCATAGTAACTCGGTAACACTTGCACCTAGTGGTGGTTCATCAAGGAAAAACACCGTGCAATCTTCTGAAATGATGGATCACTTTGAAAATGGAATTACCATGAACCCTAATGTTGATGAAACAGAGCACAGAGTAACAACAGAGTTTTCAGGTCAGATACACAATGGTGGTGCAACTAAGAATATTCCTCACCACAAAGATACAGAAGTTGCTGGAAATCATGCTATGGTTGAGTTGCATGGCAGCCTTGCAGCAGCACCATTCACTAATAGGCAAATTATTTCCGAAGATACTAGTGCTTTGCTGCCTGTTGCTTCAGCACAGGTAGTATGTGCTGGTCCTTCAACAGTGTTAGACCGGAGGCCACAATTGCAACCTGGAGAGGAGGTTAGTTCAACACTCTTCACTCTTGTGTCACTCTACTTGTTTTTCTTGTTCATTAGAAATACGTTTAGCCATTGATGCTCAGTGATTTCTCTTGCGAACCTGGTTGAATGTCCATTGTTTGAATTTGAGTTCATTGAGACACAAATACTGGCAATTTGGAATGGTTAGAACTTTGAAGTTTACTGCTGACTATGCTTAATACCAAACTGAGATGGGTTTCTTCTGAGAGTGTGTATTTCAGCAGTTCCATCTTTTGATTTGATTGTTAAACACGTTTTAGTTTCTTTTTCTGTAAGGAATCTTTTCAGCATTGTAGAGTATTAGTTGTATTCAGTTTTGACAGTACATATATATTGAATTGAATAACATAATCTGAATCATGATGCCAATCTGTGTGTCGAGTTGGTCAATTATCCTTTTCTATTTTTGCAGAATGCCGATCAAATGAACTGCAGCGGTCAGATAGGCGCAGAAGGCCATAACACAAGATTGTTATCTCTGCTTGAAATGGAGGAACTTCAAGAGAAGGAATTGGAGGATGCTCAGGAACTAAGACGAAAATGTGAACTTGAAGAAAGGGAAGCTCTTAGAGCTTATCGCAAAGCACAAAGAGCTTTACTTGAGGCAAATGAAAGATGTACAATTCTTCGTAGGAGAAGAGAGATTTGCTCTGCACAAGTTCATGGTTTAATTGCAGAGAATTCTTCTTTGGTGCAGTCTTTGAGTATTCGAAATAGTGAAGATGGCCCTGCAATGACATCCCTGCTCAATTCTCAGATTCATGCAAACAGTCAGATGCCTGAAAATCAAGGTGGTAGGCACAGTTTACACCCTGAAGAACCTCCGCAGCAGCCCATTGATAAGCATGAGGCACGGCCACACAGTTCACACTATGATGGGCTTGCTGCCAGCAGAGCTGATCCAAACTTTGTGAGTACTGCCAATGATAATGACACGCCTTCAGATTACATGGATGATGACCTTCTCATGCCCGATAGGCAAGCAAGATCAGAATGTGCTTTGGATGATAATCAAATGGAAGAAACTATACATGCATATGCAGAGAACAGACAACCTTCTGGTGACAGTGTGCAAGATTATGAGCTTTTAGAAGCTTCCTTGAGGTCTAAATTGGTGGAAAGGTTTGGGAAGAAACCATGTCTGAATAGCACTGGTGAAGGCACAGAAGAAATTGCTGTCAGAAAAGTAGCCATGGAACATGGCAATCAGTCTGAACATGCAGAACATGGCAATCAGTCTGACCATGTGCTTCAACTACAGGAAACAGAGCAGAATGATATGACAACTCCTGAAGGTCATATCACTTTCATTTCTATTATAGATCTCTAAATTCTCTACATAATGATGTGCATATGTCGTATGTGTTGAGGTGTCGCGATGATATACTGATTTCCGTGCAAGCATTTATCCTATAAGATAATCCTTAATATAATATCTCCTGTGATGGCTATGGCTAGGCTCTTCAAATTATACACACAATATTTACCACATTACTAAATTTGTCCTATAATTTTATTGCAATAATGCTATCTTCGTTCCATCATTATGTTGAACTTGCATGAAATCTTTTCAAAATTGAAGTCCTGTATGATGAAATCATTACTATTTAGAGGCATCAGTTTCTTATGTGCATAGGAACGGAAAGGTACTGACTATTCGGCAAGTACTCTTTATATCCAAGTGTCATTAAAATATTGTCTATCTGCATTCCCCTTTTAAAAAAATGATGGAACTTTCTACACTGCATGTGGACGTATGTAATGATACTTTATTGTGCTGTGCAGGTACAATGGAGCTGGGAAATGATGGTGCTGAGAAGACCGGTGGTCTCTCTAATTCTACAAGTGGTCCTTCAATGGGCAACTGTGATCCTGAGGACAACATCTCCTCTCTCAAAGAAATATGCATGCAATTGGGTACAAACAATTTGGTTTTTCCTTCTTCAGCTCCACAAAATGCCGCTAGGCACATCAAGCAGGTGTTTCCTTGGTTTTGTAAGGAGTCTTCAGACTACAGAAATGACTGCCTGACCAGTGAGGCAGCATCTGAAGTTACAGAATGTGTACAAGATATGATACAGGACTCTGTTGGAGAGAACATAAAGATTCTCCCAACTACCCGAAAGGATGATGATATGGCGCACAGTGTGATTGATCCCTTCTGGCCCTTCTGCATGTATGAGCTTCGTGGAAAATGCAATGATGAAGAGTGCCAATGGCAACATTTTGAGCATCATGCTTGGAGAAAGTCGAAGCATACAAAACATGCTATGACCTCTGTTTCAGGTTTGTTACATATGCAATCAATCTCTTGTCGTTGTTGATTACTTGATTTCTTTTTGTATTCATATGACTTTTCATATGCATTGTGCATGGTGAAGGTCCCACATTTAATCCATACAAATGAATCAATGCAGGCCAAATTCCTTATGGTCTGTCTCAGCATATGCTTCCTGTACCAGTGTATCGTGTTGGCTCGAATCTTATTAAAGCTGATCAGAACTTGACGCAGTCAGTGTTGGCTAGCAGTTTATGGCAATACTGGCAAAGGGGGTTTTGTGCTTCCTTTCCTTTACCTCTATCTGTTCAGAGAGTTCTTCCATCAGATGCACCATTATTACAGGCTGGTGATGGTTCAATTTCAGATTTTCATAGGAACAGACAGCTGTTAAATTTTCGAACTCTGGATAGCTGGAAGGTGGGTAGATATCACAATTATCATCTCATGATGGAAGTGGCATACATATCGCCTATCGGAGTCTGGTTCTCCACACCTATCCTTTTTTTTTTTGTTTTGTTTCTGTTCTCCCTGCTCATGATGTCACAATGACATGCAATATTTTGATTAGATGATACTGCACGTCTGCACCCTTTTCTTGTGGCTTCCTTGCAAAATGCATTGAATTTGACATTTGCTTCTGCAGCGAACCAACTTCACCACATATGGTGTTTAAATTTAAACTTATTGGCATTCATTCATGTCATAGTAGCTAAAACATGATGAATTGACATTCTTCCTTTGAATGAACATATAATCTAGTTAATTGATTTCTGACCTCCTTATATTTTAATTACTGCTGTGTAACTTTTTGTTCTGTAGAATAAAACTGTACAGGGATCTGTAGATGTTGAATTCTTCTTAGAAGGAGCACTTGATTTATATTGTGGAAGAGTAAACAAACCTGACAGGATCAAGGTGATTTTTTCTGTCTTGGATAGTGTAAATTTCTCATGATATGCTACTGCGGTACAGTTGAATTTAGGTTAGATATTGTTGCTGACCTTATTTCTGATTAATATGTGTTCTGTAGGCTCTTTTATTTCTGGCGCGGTCTATTGAGGCTGATCCAAGTACAGTTATCCTCTGGGTGTTTTATCTCCACATTTACTATCAAAAAGATGAAGGACTTGGAAAAGATGACATGTTTTCTGATGCGGTACACTGTTTACTGAACATTCTCTTGATGTTATGTTCTGACCCTAAAATATTTATTTTGTTGAAATTCATGAGCTACAGCTTCTTTTTTGTTTTTTATTACATTTCTTTCTTCTAAATTATGTGTCATTTACTCATTGGTACAGTTTCTGTGCTCCATATAACCCAAGTCAATTACCATAGATTGCACCCTCTTATGCCAGTGTACCTAAATCCCAGTCTGGTCTGTCCAGTTTATCACTTTATTGTTGGGACAAGAGGAACCGCTTGATGAGATTGTGGGCATTTCATATTTATAGCGCATCCAATCTATGCATGTTTGCTTTATCATTTGATACATGCTATTATGTAATTATCAATAAACCTTATACTTTGTTTTCTTTCTAGGTCCAACACAACGTTTATTCTTATGAATTATGGCTTATGTATATTAATAGTAGGTTACGCTTTGATGACCGATTGGATGCTTATAATGATGCTTTGAGCATGCTCTGCCAAATGACGGCTGACACCGACAAGGATCTAAAAGAAAGAAGTGCTTTCATACTAGACATCTTCTTACAGATGATTTACTTCCTGTGCATGTCTGGAAATGTAGAGAAGGCGATATCTAGGATTTTCGGGATTCTTCCAACTGCAACTCCTGACAATTCTGGTGACAAGTTGCTTGCTGATGTCATTTCTTGCTTGACCATGCCCGACAGATGTGTTTTTTGGATTTCGTGCCTATATGTCTCAATTTACAGGAAGCTACCGGATGAAATTATTGATCAGCTAGAGTTCGAGAAAGCTTTGCCTTGTGCCTTAGTATGGTCTCCTATTGATCCTAGCGCAGATAACAGAAACCAGATTATAGAGCTGCTGAACTATGCTGCTAATAAGATGGCTGAAGATATTAGTGAGTGTGTTAAAAATGGGGATCCAAATTACCTGATGTTATCTCAATTCCTCGCTGTTAACCACATTAGTTGTCTAGCAGCTGTTGAAGGATTCAAATCTTCTGCTGATATGCTAGTGAAGTATATGGAGGAGTACCCAATGTGTCCACAGATTCTCCTTATCTCAGCACGGCTAGATAGATCGCATGGTGCATGCCCTGGGCTGAAAGGGTTTGATGAACTGATCTTGAATTGGCCTAAGGAGGTGCAAGGAGTTCAATATCTATGGAATCAATATTTTGAGCATGCTCTAGCCACTAATACCAAATTATCTGAGAAGGTACTGAATTGCTGGTTTGAAGAATATGGAAAACGCTGTGATATCCAAAGTAATGCTGCTGCTGGTGCAGTAGAATTCAGCAACGAAGAGCCTGGGTCACCATTGCTTGTTTCAGTCCAGGAAATTGGTTCTGGTCCTTCTGCACCAGAAGATCATGTCTTTTGGTTATTAAACCTCTCATTGTACAAGATACTAGAGAACAACTTAGGGGATGCTCAAGTTGCTGTGGATAAAGCATTGAAATTGGCTAATGGGGAGTGCTATGAGCATTGTTTAAGAGAACATGCTGCAATTCACGTGCTGGAACTGGAGAAATCATCGTCTTCTCTAGATGCTCAAACTCGGTCGACATTCAGTTTCATCATTGGCCATCTTGCAGATCATCGGAATTTGCCCACAAGGGAGCTGCTGTCACGAAGGTTTTGCCAGAATGTTAAGAAGCATAGGCTTAGGCAGTTAATAGATCACACTCTAGGTCCTGTTCCCGCAGATTCTACCTTGGTAAATTCTGTCCTTGAAGTGTGCTTCGGCTCGTCACTTCTTCCCGGAAGAATTAGTGATGTGAAGTACTTGGTAGATTTTGTCGAAGCAGTCATGGAGGTTCTTCCCGCAAACTATCGGCTAGCCCTGGCAGTTGGTTGGTTCGCCCTTAAGCACTACAAGGGTTCTGACGCTACCTCCACGGGCACCAGGTTCTGGGCAAGCTCTGTTCTGATCAATGCCATCTTCCGAGCAGTACCTGTCGCACCAGAATCAGTATGGCTAGAAGGTGCCAGTCTCCTGGAGAAACTGCATACCACAGAGATCGTCAAGAGGTTCTACCAGCAGGCCACATCGGTCTACCCCTTTTCCTTCAAGTTGTGGCATGCGCACCTGAACTCCTGCAAGGCCAATGGAGGCAACGCAGAAGGCATCGTGGAATCTGCGAGGCAACGCGGCATCGAGCTGAATCTGGCACCAACGTAGTGTTGTCCCTTCGATCCAAAGGCGTGGTGGTTCGACAGGTGGAGTGGAGATGTAGTCAGTGTTGTGCTAGCTGGAGATGGTTTTGATATAATATACCTGTCAGTCAGTGGCGATGATGGTTGGACCAGCATACAGTATGTGTTGTTGCTGGTGAGTAGTAACTAGGGGCGGAGGATACTGGCATATGGGGGGATACCGTACAGTGGTGGACTTTTTGACTGGCTGGAGATTGATGTTGAGGCAGTTATGTTTATCTGTTTTCAGTGTATTTACTTCCGTGTCAATGTATTACTAGATGCATAACTGCTATTTTTAGGCATCATGATCAATGGATATGAAATGGGAATTTTTTTTGTTCGCCCTTGCAGACTTGCAGTGTTTCTTACAGTTGCGCCAGTATTGTGCTGTTAGTTTCTTAATACCTGTTTGGGAGCACTCCACTCTAAAAAGTCGCTTCACTTTACCACCTAAGTCCATTCTGTTTATGTATTTAGTGACTCCAACTCTAGAAGGCCAGTTCAACTCCTTCCACTCTGCCAGCCCAGTAGATGTCTCGGCCCATCTAAACTCCCCGGAGGGTGGTGGCTGCCGGCCGCGAGGTGGCCGCGAGCTCGCGGCGGAGGCGGCTGCGATCTCCTGGTGCCTTTGTGCCTTTGTTCGTCGATGTGGGCAATGCGGCTCACGAATCCCTCACGAATCTTGCTAGGCGGTGCTTGCGGCTTCAAGCACAACAACCAATACCCATTCAGAGCAAGTCTAGCAATTTCACCCCCACCAGGCGCAGCATGCAGTGAGAGCGTAGTGGACCCCATCTGCATTGAATGTTGTGCTGGCCTTTTACCCAATGGTTGTTGCGTGAGAGTGTGCTCAGCCAATAGCTACTGCACGAGAGCGTGACGCCGGCGGAGAGCGGGTGCGTCGGCGGACGCCCGCTCTCTCTCTCCTCTATTCCCTCTCCTACACGTCAGATTTTGCCCGTTCCACGTCTATTACTAAACTTGCTCTCCTGCGGATGGGGTTTGCGTAGGGATGAAAACGGATCGGATACAACAGATATTACTGATATCGTATTTGTTTTCATATTTGTTTTCAAATACAGAGTCGGATATGAATAGTATTAATTTTTGTCGGATAAAATTGTAATGGATATCGACATCATAAAAATATAACTTTTGAACATTTGGATACGGATCGGTTATAGATATTGGATACTCAAAATCGAATACGAATAGATAAAACTCTTTCAGACCGGATCAAATTCGAATACAATCGAAAAATATTCGTACCATTTACATCCGTCTGCGGCAACCAGCCGTTGTTCACGAACGGCGAGGCCTGCGGCTCCTGCTACAAGGTAAAAAACAAACATTTAGCAGGCGGCGGGACAAAGGCAGGAGGCCGCGTCGGCCCCCAGCGCTCCCCACGCGAGCTGCTGCCCTCCCTGCTGCGGCTCCATGCTCAGTAACCACTCTGCGGCGGCAGCCCGGCGAGCAGGCGACGGAGGTCTGCGGCGGCTGCGGAGGAGCTCGGCGGTGGCGGGATCTGCTCGGCACCGGGGAGCTCCTGGGGTCGGGACCAACAGCGGAGGTGCGGCCGGCGGACAAGCGTGGAGGTGCGGCTGCGCGGCAGCATAGAGGACAGCCCGCAGACAGCGACGACTTTTTTTTTCCCGTTCGCGAAGGGGTACGGGAGATGTATAACCAGTGGCATGCCAGCCACCAACTCCAGTTTTTGGTGGAGCAAGAGGAGCTCCACAAAGAAGATGTAGTGGAGCTAGTTTTTAGTGGAGTGTAGTGGGACAATTAGATTTGTTTGGATATTTGTTTTTGGAGTGGAGCTAAAAATATAGAGTGGAGTCCTCCCAAATATCCCTTAAGATTCTGATGGGAGCAGGACTGGTAATAGATTATAGTCCTAATGATCTCTTTATAATTCAATTTGGTCTTTAAATTTTTTAGCTCAAAATTATATAGGATTAGATCCCGTTCCTTTTAGAATCCGGCTCTTAAATTATCTAGACCAAATTTAAAGACATTTACCACCCCCACTAGATGGGAGTCGGTACCACCTAATGCATGTTTTCTCTGATATAAAAAAATATTTGATCACTCGCATTAAGATGATGGAAGAGCAAAGCTTGGCACTCTCAAACAAGCAAAAACCTCACGCTGCATGTCACACCCCCAAAATTTCAATTTTGGGTTGTGAATATCTTTTCGAATATAATTATTCATTTTCTAAATATTTAAGAATTTTCTATATTTTTTAGAAATTATTCTTATTTTCCCTAGGGCTAAATCCATTTAATGGAAAGTTCTAAATTTTTTTTCACGAGATTTAAGTATTTTATTTGGACTCCTCGTGTCCCAAATTATCTCCAGGATTTTTCTTGGTATTTTTGGAATATATTTGTCGTGGATTAAAAAGATTTTTCTAGACTTTTTCTAGATTTATTTTTAATCCTGAAAATATATTCTTAGTGATTAAAATCCTTTCCCTTTTCTTTCTGGATTGGATTCAACTTGTTTCGCCCCATCGAGTTTCCGATTCTCTAATCTCTCGCCTCGATCGAATCACGCTCGAAAATGAGTCTTCTCGATTTCAGCGTTTTTTGGCGATATTGCCTTACCGTCACCATCGAGTTCCGACGACCATTATCATCGCTCCGAAATACTAGTTGCAACTCGATCTCTCTCAGTTGTCTAACCTTTTACCTCTCCTTTTACCTTTTTCTCCACGATTCGAATTCTTTCCATAGGCCCGAATCTTACTCGGCCTAGCCAAGCGCGGCTCGCTTCCCTGCCATGGGACAGTAGTCAGCCTATCGCTCCTCTCCCTTGTCGTTTCTCTCTAGAACATCGCGGTCCCACCTGTCATCTCTTTTGTCCCCTTCATTGCCTCCCGTTAACAGCCTTATCGTGATATGATCGGTTCTTGTGTGCGTGCATGTTAGGTCGATCAAGTTTGATCCGGCCACGCATGCCCGGTTTCATCGTATCACTACTACAAAACAGACCTTTGTTCCTGGCCATTTGTCCCAGCAGCCTTTGGGCCCGGGACAATAGGTGGCTTTTGTCCCGGGTCCAACGGCTAGCCGGGCCAGCGGGGGGACGGGGCCTTTTGTCCCGGTTAGAGACACCAACCGGGACAAAATGGGAGCCTTTTGTCCCGGTTGGTGGTTCCAACCGGGACAAAAGGCTAGCGCGTAGCCTTTTGTCCCGGTTGGAACCACCAACCGGGACAAAAGTCCCCCCTTTTGTCCCGGTTCGTGCCTCCAACCGGGACAAAAGGCCTTGCGCCCCTTATCCCCTTCCCTCTCCCCCCGCCCGAGCCATTCAGCTCACTTGTTTTCTTGCTGTTCTTGGCTCGGGATAGAGGAGTTCTTGCTCATTTCTTCACCACATTTGTGAAGATCTTTGATTCCCCGTCCATCCATCTGCTCTAAAGGTTTGGGGCTTGTTTTTCTCTTCTTCCTTGGCTTGTATAGCTCATTTCATACTTTAGAAATAGAGAAAATGTGTAGCTAGCTCATTTCTTGGACATTTAGCTAGCTAGATTGCATATGTAGGTGTAATTTTCTTTTAGATTTAGATGAGTATATGGATAGTAGAAATTTTTAGAATGAGTGTAGATACTTCATGTGATGTACTTGTATATATGACCATATTGTGGATAGTTGATTTTTTTATTCGTGAATGAATTAATGAAATGAGTATATTATAGAATTTTTTGTATTATGAATGGATTATTTTGACACTCTAGTGATGTATTTAATCAGGCTCACATTGAAACCATCTAGAAGCTAAAAAAATCTTTATTTCGAAACAAGTATACGTCGTTAATCTCCATCCAACGGTGATGGCACTACCTTTCAGGGATACACGATGCGCTATAAGGACGTCGCAAATCGGTTGGTCGCATGTAGGGTCGAGATGGCGGACTAGAGGGGGGGTGAATAGTCCTTTCTAAAATTAATTACGCCGGCTAACCGAAACTTATGCGGAATTGAAACTATTCGCTTAGCCAAAACTTCACCCCTCTAACTATGACTCTAAGGCACCTCCAAAAAGGATCCTACACAAAGCAAATGGAGTGCCAAGCTAGTAAGAGCTCTCCTAACAATTCTAATGCCAAGTCACACAAGCTTAAGCACTAGTACTTCACAAACCGGGGGAGCTCCTAAACAAATCTAATGAGCAAAAGCACAAAGCCAAACCTAAGCTCACTAGATGCTCAAGGACAAGGATACACAATCCAAATCCAAGTGCTCAACTTGCTTAGCTACACAATCTAAGCAAGAGCAACTAATTAAGCTACACAAGCTAACTAGTTACACTAGGATCTCTACTTCTAGCTACACAAGCAAGAAGTTGATTAGCAAGCTACACAAGCTAACTAATCACTAGAGAGCAACTACACAAGCACAAGATATAGAAGAATGTAAATACAATGCTTGTGATTTGGAGAAAGCAAACCACCGAGAAGAGTAGACAAAGTTGACACGGTGATTTTTATCCCGAGGTTCACTTGGTTGCCACCAAGCTAATCCCCGTTGAGACAAGCTCCAAGGTTGCCGCCGATCCTCTTGCTAGTGGTGACTCTCAAGTCACACTCTCCCACGTGGAGTGCTCACACCGAGCTCTAGCACATGATCCGGCCGAACCACTTGTTGCTCTTCAAGTCTCGCTCAACTAGAGTTGCTCTTCGCGGCTCCCGCGGGGTGAGCACAATACCCCTCACAATCTCTTCTCCGGAGCACCGCACAATCTTCTTGCGGGCTTCAACGGAGCCTCTTGCCACCAAGCCGTCTAGGAGGTGGCAACCTCCAAGAGTAACAAGCACACCGGCTTGCAACACGATCACCTAGTGCCACTCGATGCAATCTCTCAAAGCAATCGCACTAGAATCGCTCTCTCACTCGATCGGATGATTACTATCAAGTTAGAGTGAGTAGAGGGCTCTCAAGCACTCTCACACATGGACACTAAGTCCCCAAGGTGCTAATCCTACTCAAATGGCCGGCCACACCCTCTATTTATAGAGGGAGGCCCCAAACTAGCCGTTACACTCAAATCCCGTGAAAACTGAGTTTTCGCGGACTGTCCGCCTCACAAAAACCGGACCGTCCGCCATTTAAAACCAACGGCTAGAACTGCAATGATTATGTGTCAGAGTCGACCGTTAGAGCCCCGGGCGGACTGTCCGCGCCCCTGGGGCGGACTGTCCGCGGTTCAAAACTTCGAACCAACCGATTTGCAAACGTCTCTGACTAAATCTGGAAGTTACCGGCGGACTGTCCGCTCCCCAGGGGCGGACTGTCCGCAGTTCAAAACGTGAGCACACACAGAAACTGCAGTGTTTCTGTCCCAGAAATTTCAGTAGGAGGCGGACCGTCCGCCCCCAAGGACCGGACGGTCCGCAGGTCATTTTGGGCACCCAAGACAGAACAACCAAGTTTCTGCGCCCGTTTCAGCTTTTAAAGGCGGACCGTCCGCCCCCATGGACCGGACGGTCCGCAGGTCATTTTGGACCACCCACAGAGCCAAAAACGGTTCTGTTTGAGCTCAACCGAGATAACGGCGGACCGTCCGCAGGTCTAGGGCGGACCGTCCGCAGGTCTATTTCCAGCAGAAATGTACCTCGGTAAAACGGCCATAACTCTTAGCTCCGATGTCCAAATTATCCTTGGATGACAAAGGGGGAGATGAGATGAGAGTGCAATCATGGACAAGGATCAAGAGGAGCAATATTGAGGAGGATCAATATTCTTGGACAAGAGGAGCACACAAGTAGGGGGAGCAAGCTCATGAACTTGGTTGTTTGCATTTGATATGTGCATATTCATGCGCTTGCTTGCATTTGCATAAGTTTTAAAATTTATATATGCATTGCTTGTGTGTGATATATGCTAGTCATAGAACTTGATTGATGATTTAACAACTAGCATGCATAGATTGTAGCTAGACATTTTTTTTACAAGTGAATCAAGAGCCTTGCTAATATTGTTGATCTCATGAGGTATCTTGAGTTTTTGATGAATGTCTAGTTACTCATTGATGCTAAGGAATGAACTTCAAGGAAGCAACTCAAATTGGTATCACGCTTCAAAGGTTTATCCTATATACCTTAGCATCACTTAGTAGTGATAACAATCCCACAAATTTCATATTTATGCATGTGTGTGAGTTTAAAACCAAATCTCTTGAGCACACATGTAGGGGGAGTTATCACTACCAAGTCGGATTTTTATGGTGCTTATCCAATCTTTCACAAGTGGTCTTATTGGTGGATAAGAAACATAAAATCCAAACCAAGTTAGCTATTTACACATGTGTGAAGTGCTACCTTGGAATTTGCTTAATTTCCATATCTTTGTAGAGTTGTCATCAATTACCAAAAAGGGGGAGATTGAAAGGCCCTAGTTTGGTTTTGGTAATTGAGTGACAACTTAGGTGGACTAATAAGTGTTTATGTTGAGATACACAGGAGATTAGTCCACACAAAGACACTAGTATGAGCGACATATGCCATGGAGGAGAAATGACTAAGGGTTGATGCTATGCTCATATAGTGTGATCGAGGAGCTCATTGCATATGAGACATGACATGAAGTTATGTGACCAAAGTGGAGAAGATCAAGACAAGGCTTGGCTTGATGGACCGGTTGCAATGGAGAAGGGCAAGTCAAGGCTTTGAAGCGAGGGACCGCGAGGCGGTGAAGCTTGGGCAAGATTTGGCGCCGATGGACCGAGGCAACGGTGAAGAGCGAGCAAGGTCAAGATCGATGGACCAAAGAGGTCATGTGATGATATGGAGTGGATCATATCATTTAAGAAAGATCAAGCCAAGTGTTGACTCATGATGATGATCAAAAGGCTTGATGGAGTTTGGTGCTTGTGTGGCATCAACATTTGGGAAGATGAAATGGAATGCGCAAGGCAAAGGTATGACTTATAGGGCATTTCATTTCACCGGTCAAAGGTTGTGTAGAGAAGTGCATGACCGGATTTAGGATAGATGGCCGTACTATCAAGAGGGGCAAACTTGTTTGCATATCGGTCATCTAGTGCCACTTGAGCGATCTAACATTGCGATGTTGCTAGGATCGAGTGGCGTGGTGAGATCAAGTGAAAATCCTTTGAAAATGATTGTGAAATGCTAACACACATGCACATGGTGTTGTTCACGTGGTGGTGTTGGCACATTTGCAAAGGAGAAAGAGTTGGAGTTGATGTTGATCAACTTTGGGAAGCAAGAAAGGTCTTTTGGTTTTCTCCGGAAATTAGGTGATCTTGGACTCTATGGAAAGCTAATTCAGAGGGCTACACAACCCAACTGAATTGGTGACATCCTTGTACCGCACCGTGTCCCCCCGAAAGGCAGTGTCATCACCGCAGGGTTGAGGTTACTGACATATACATTTTCAGAAATAAAGGTTTAATTTTCTTCTAGAGGGTTTCTGGATATTGAAAAGAGTGTACTCCTGGAACTGAAGGGTGTCAAAGTAATTAGAAGTTATAGAGATTTCTTTCAATTAATTAGAGATTTCTTGAGGATTAATGATACATTTCGACTTTTTTTTATATAATTTCATTGTTATTTGCAAGAGTTATTAATCTGATCATTGTAATTGTAATAGTAAATAATTTTTGCTTTGTAATGGTAAGAATTTATAATTTTGTGGAAAATAAAGGTATTTTTCAGTAAAATATGGCTTCAGCAGCTGGAGGGAGTGGCGCCGGTGGGGGTGATCGTTGTCCTTCTGGAGAGAAGGGCACAACTCGAGTAGGTCGTCGGTCCAAAAAACCTAGTGCTTTTCATAGGGCAGCGCTCCGTTATTTGGAAAAAGAATATAGAGAATGCATGGCAAGGGGCGAGGAACCTCCGTTTGATCTTGAGGATTTATTGCGGCGTTACGGTTCGTCACCACCAAACTCGGAGGTTTCAGCTCCGCCATCTTATTCTGCGCCAGCAAGAAATCCGTTAGAACATTCTGCGTTCCAACGCAAGGACGGTTGAAAACCTATGTGTTGTTGACCGAATTTTTAAATTTCATGTATAGTACTCCTTTGTTAAGTTCTGTAATGGATTAAGTACCCCTTTTAATTAATCAAGATGTATGATAGATATTGCATATCTTTTAATTATTCATGTTATGTTACATTTAGTTTAATTTAGGTTTGATATATTTTATTTATTCGATACGTGTAAAGAATTCAAATCGATTTATTTAAAATGCAGATGGACCGGCAATGGATGTACAATACTGACCGACGTTCGAAAGAATTCATTGATGGCCTGCATTATTTTTTGTCTGTGGCTGAGGCAAACAAGCAGAATGGTTTTATGTGCTGCCCGTGTGTTCATTGCAACAATAACAAGGATTACTCATCTTCAAGATAACAAATATGATTTCAAAAAAGTTAGATATTTCATTGACCCAATCACTTGAATGAAAATTAATTATTTTTGTTGCGTGTATCAAGTTTATATAGAGATAAGAAATTTTGTTCCATAATTTTTGTAATCATAATTTTATTAACTGAATTAACAAATGAAAGCCAATTTTAAAAGAGAAGTTAAAAGAAACAAAAACAAACATAACATTAGGCGGGAACGAGGGAAAACGGGCCCCTTTTGTCCCGGGTGGTAGATCCACCCGGGACTAAAGGTGGGCCGCGGGCTGGGAATTTTCCCGGCCCGCCCAAAAACCCCTTTTGTCCCGGGTGAATCCACCACCCGGGACAAAAGGTCCTTTTGTCCCGGGTGGTGGTTTCACCCGGGACAAAAGGGGGGCCTTTTGTCCCGGGTGTCCCGGGTGGTGGCTTCACCCGGGACAAAAGGCCCCCCCATATATTTCCTAGCTTCCTCCCTCCTTCGCCCTTCCTCCCTCCCGCCGTCCGTTCCCCTGCTCCCCCCACCGCTCGAGCTCCCCGAGCACCGCCGCCGTCGACGTTGCCGCCCAGAGCCCCACCGCGCGAGCCCACGTCACCGAGCGCCGTTGTAAAAAAAATTCGTCTTTCATCGTATTATTGGTATTGCGCACCGCATTGGACATGGAGGATCTGATAGTGTTAGAATCGATTGATGAATGACTATATATGATCAGGAGCTAATTATTGTTTTCAGCGTCTTGAGCTTTGAAGTAATTTATTTAAAGGTTGAGCAGTAACATGCTACCAGAAGAAATTAAGGTACTACTAATAGATGGATCACTGATCTAGCATTGTGGAACAATAACTATGTAGATAATTTTTACCAGAATTCTGGCAATTGTCGAATGTAGTAAATGTTAGCAAGGCATTAGGTATTGTTAGAAACAGAACTACCGGAAATAGGTAGCATCATATACCTGTGAATTGTATGTAAACCCCATCATGAGTCACGTCAAACAGAACTACCGGAAATAGGTAGAATCTTTTGATGGATCACGTCAAATATTGTACATGAATCTGTATTTGCAACGACCTTCTTTTTTTGATAGTTATTTGCAACCTTCTTGGTTAACTAGACAAAGGTGCTTTTATGTAGTCTGGGTCTGGCTGGCATGCTGTTAGCTGCAGAGGTTCAGCGAAGTTCAGGGTCAATGTCCGAAAACCAGAAGAGGGTAGTGCAGGATGTTACGGGATCCCATTGTTGACAATGAACCATTGTGGCTTCAAACCGATGCTTTTGTGTACAAAGGTCCTTCCTAGTATTAAGAAAATTTGGCATGATGTGACTGAAAAAGTTTATTTCCACTACGCAGCATGTTGTGAAGGAGCAAATAGTTGATCAAATTCAGTTGAGGGATAATTATTTTAGCATATCTAATACTTCTTGGTATAATTAGTATTGCTTTAATTAGATGAATCTCATTACAAGCTAAAACTACATTCTTTGTGGGACAAAATTTGGATGCAAAAAACTATACTTATTTTGACATGGAGAGAGTATCATATACAACTTATGGACCCAATTTAATAAAGCCTAGCAAGGAAGCCCTAAATGCAAAAGAATCATTCTCTCCGTCTCTGCTCATAGCTCGCCCTGAGCCCACGTCCCCCCCGGCTCCGTGTTCGCCCTAGTGCGCCTCCGGCCCTCGGCTTTGAGCCCTTCGCCTTCGGCCCTCGGCCCTCCGCCTATCCCTAGCCGCAAATTTCTGGAGTGGATTATTTAGATAATTTTTAAGGGTTTTATTTGTATTCATATTTTAGTTACGATGGACCCGCGACACACAGACGCGGAAGACAAACAGTTCCTGTTGAATATGATTGGCGAAGGTCAAGGAGATGTCGCTGAACAAGCTGATGATGGCAGCAATACCGACATATATTTGAATATGTCCGGTGATGGAATTGAGGCACCATCTATTCAGGATGACGCTGCTGCTGAACAAAGTGCTAATGTACATATCAAAACTATACTTATTTGTAGTGACAATCATATTTTCATCTGAATCTATATGAATACTATGAATGTTTTTTTATAGCCGTCTGGATCATCGTCGCAGCAGAAAAAGACGAAGCGAGGCCCAACAAAAAAACTGGAAGGGCGGTTCATTATAACAGAAGTTGGTCCAGATGGCGAACCGATCGCTCCAGAAGCTGCCGCCAAAAAATTCATAAGACAATCCGGATGTATTGTCAAGGACCACATCCCGATCAGCTTTAGGCTCTAGAAAGCTTCCAATCCAAGCGAGGAACGGGATGCGGTACCCGAAAGAGAAAAAGAATGGTGCTGGCGGGAGCTTAAAAAAAACTTCACGGTTCCAGCTGAATCCGAAGAGATATGCAAGCGCTGGACCCTGAGTAAGATGGCCGAACAACTGCGATCATTCAAGAAAATTTTGACGAAGAAATATATCAAGACCGGGACCACACCCGTATTTACCGGCGAGCTCGAAAAGCTCAGGGGTCACTGGGATGCATTTGTGGAATACAAGTCTTCAGAGCTTGGGCTTCAGAAGGTGCAGAAGGCCAAAGACAACGCCTCGAAGAAAGTGTACCATCACACTCTAGGCCAAGGAGGCTACAAGCTTGCAGTACCCAAATGGGAGAAGATGGAGCAGGATCTGCTTGACAGAGGCATCCGACCTGCGACCATGAACTGGCCTGAAAGGTCAAGGACCTGGTTTTATGGTCACGGGGGAAGCTTGGACCCATTGACTGGTGACTGCATCTATGGGCCAAACATCCAGCGAGCAGCCCAGAGACTACAGGAGGCCATACAAGCAGCGGCCGAGGGAACATTCCAGCCGGATAGAGAGAGGGACGAGCTGACTTACGCCCTTGGGAATCCAGAGCATCCGGGCCGCACAAGAGGCAAAGGCGTGGTTCCGTGGAAGTATGGGTTCAGGGATTACATTGATTCATATAGAAGCCGGCAAAGAAGAAAGAATGATGAGCGGGAGCACCTGCGAAGGCTAGAGGAACGGCTCATGTCACACGATCAAAGACTGGAGGAAGAGGTTCAACGCCAAGTGGCCGTAGCAATGAGCCAGCAACAGCAAGCGCAAACGTTGCCTCCAGAGCCTAGTGTCGCAGCCGATCACCTGTCTCAGCGGAAAAGCAGCTGCGCTTCCACAGACGTCGCCGCTGCCGAGCCCACGGGGATCCAGGCCGCAGTTGAAGCGTCGGCCCCGCAGCGATTTCCAGTGGATGAGATCACCCACCGGACACCTTGTGACCTGCAGACTGCCGTTAAGAACTTAATGTTCACTGTTGCGTACGGTACCGCCATGCTAACCGAACCAGGCGACGTGTACCACGGGCAGCAAATTCCGCCTAGATACACAAGAGTTGGCGTGGAGCAGGTGTGCCAGGGTTGGGAGACGCTCGAGCTTGATATTCCTGGAGGCGATGGGGAGAGGACACTAGCAGAAGCCATTCATGGCTACATCCTATGGGATAAGCGCTACATTATCCTAAAGTCGGATGATCAAACACCAAGACCGGCATCTCAGCATGCCTCTCCAAGACCGGCATCTCCGCAAAACTCCCCAAGGGCAGCACTGTCTCGGTAAGGTTCACCGGCACATTCTCCATCACCATCATCTCATGCGCCGATGAACACTCAAGCGTCACCGTCGCCTCCATGGTCACCCCCTCCGCCGCCGGCAAAGAAGCAGAAACGGCCGCCGGCAAAGAAGGTAGCTGCACCGGCTAGGGAGCCTCCAAAGAAGAAGGAAAAGAAAAAGAAAACCAAGGAGGCTCCTATTAAACCCTGGGACATGAGCCTTGAAGAATGCGATCGGATAACTCAAGAAAGAGTTAAAGAGCACTTCAAGCCGAAGCCGAAGCCGGAGCCCGAGAAAGTGATAAATCCGATAGATTTGAAATTTTTTAAGGGAATGTGCGAAGCAAATAAGAGAAAATTCATTCCGAGAGACCCCCCTTCAGACTACGAACGCACAATTATCAAAACTACTGAGAAAAAGAAGAGACAATCAAAGTCGTCGTCGTCCGACGTTCCACAGCTCGGAGCCCAAAAGAAACAATCAATAGAGCCTCTCGTAGTGGGACAGACGACGCAAGAACAAGACTTTGTTACATTTCTGAAAGAATCAAACCTGACGGCCGCTCAGATTGCAGGGGGAGAAGATATTCCAAAGGCCGATGTGGTCGTCAAATGGACGTTTGAGATCGGCAAAACTCTTGTACCCCCGAAGTAGTGTCTGTGCTTCCAACACAAATGTATAAGCTGCACCAGCACTACATGCGTGCGATTTCCGATTGCATCTTCATGCAGGGCGCAAAGATTAAAGATGACGATTTCTTACGGGGGGAGGCCATTATATGGATAAACTGGGAAGAAATTTACCAACTATTCCATCAGGAGGCCCTCGACATCTCTATGGTCGGCTTGTGGGTTCTGTAAGTATTTTACTCTCCTTACGTATTGTTTTGCAAGATCTCAACATACTAATCTCTTGATTTATTCGGTATCATGTAGAATGGAGATACATACTTGCAGAAGAAAGGGATACTCTCACCTCGGCTTCATCGACCCAATTACTTGTAATTGGAGGCTTCTACGGGACAATCCCGATGACATATTCCAAAACTTGTTCAAGTACATAAGCGTTTATCACAACAAGCAAATGATATTGTTTCCTTACAACTTTGCGTGAGTGATTCCTTCCGTCTAACTCTTTCTATTCTATAATCGAATTGTTTAAACCTTAACTACCAAGAACTGCCTCCGTATAATCTTGCAGTGAACACTTTGTCCTAATTGTCATAATTCCCGAGAAGAGCCTACTCGTGGTTATGGACTCATTGAGGAGACCTCCAGAACAATACGAAAATCTTCTTAACATGATGAAAAAGTAATTCTACCACTACTCCGTCCATGACCGATAATTTGAATCACTTTGTTACTTGACTATAATTGTTCTAATCATGCACAGGGTTTGGAAAGAATTCGCTAAAAATCATCCAGGCAAATTTGACAAGGAATTGAAGATCAAGACAGATTTTCCGGTACGCGCTTGGATGATTCGTTGCACGATTCATTAGTTTTATTATATATTCATGTAAATACCTGATAATTTCTTCTCTCTTAAAGTGTATGAGGCAGAAACCAGGCACTGTATTGTGCGCATACTATGTATGCGAGAACATCCATGGTCTGGTAGGTCCTCCAAAGGGCTGGACAGATTGGGAGGAGGAAGTAAGTAAAAAAACTTGTTAATATTTGAACTCGTATTTTAATTAGTCGAAATTAATTATCCCCTTTTTCCATAGGTCGGGGAGATGCGCGATAAACTCATACCGGAGGAAAAGATTATGGCGATTCAAGAACAATTCTCCGGATTTATTGTTGAGCAAGTCCTCGATCCAAAAGGCGAATTCTACTATGATGGAATATCTAATATTGACAGTCACAGTAAATATGACAATATACGCGTATATATGTAATTAAGAACGAATATAACTATGTAAATATATATGTGTGTCTATGTATTAAATTTCTATTTATGAGTATGTATGTATGTATTAAATTTCCAAAAAGCGAATTCTACTATGTAATTAAGAACGAATATACCTATGCAAATATGATGGAGTATGTATGTATTATATATATAAGCACTCCAATAATATATATGTGTATATATATATATTTATATAATATTGGTCCTAGACATTTTCATATGTAAAGGAATTCACATGTATAGATATGTGTATACATATATATATATATATAAGTGAATTAATTTATATATGAAAACTATCTAGGACAAATATTATATAAGTAACTATATATATATATATATGTATATATTAGTGGAGATCATACACACTGAATTCCAATACATAAGTTTAATTGAAATGCAAAAGTATAATTGAAATAGAAAAAGAATTGAGAAAAGAAAAA
Organism: Panicum virgatum; assembly: GCF_016808335.1. Taxonomy (NCBI): domain Eukaryota; kingdom Viridiplantae; phylum Streptophyta; class Magnoliopsida; order Poales; family Poaceae; genus Panicum; species Panicum virgatum. Next base: position 56,939,800 of record NC_053138.1, read on the forward strand.
CATGAAAAAAAAAGAGACCTTTTGTCCCGGTTGGTAACACCAACCGGGACAAAAGGGTGCGCCAGCCACGTGGGCGCTGGCTGCACCTTTTGTCCCGGTTGCCACACCCGGGACAAAAGGGCACCCCCTTTTGTCCCGGACAGGCGTTTCCGGTTGGGAAACCGGGACAACAGCGGTTTCCCAACCGAGACAAATCAACGTTTTTGTAGTAGTGTATATATGCCTGTATGCCACAGGAAGGCCAAGCTAGATGTTCATCCGTTGCTGCTTTGGACTTCATCCAAGATCGGACGACTCAATTTGTTGTTTCTAGCATGCTTTTGCCATCAACGACTTAACAAATTATCAACTTATATTATTCTAATAGTTAACTTGATGTTGTTACAATGGAGTATGGTGTTTAATTTTTATATTAAACCTCTGCTATTATCGTCACTACGGGAGGCCGGCAGTTTGCCGTGTGCCTTGACACATGGCAAAGGCCAAAATACCCACGGCAAATTCTTTGTCGTGTGTTGCACACAGCAAAGGACACACGGCAAATAGAAGTCGGTAAAGAGACTCTTTGCCATGTGACAAAATAACACACGGCAAATATTTTTTCAGAAAACTGATTTTAAAAATAGGAAACACAAAGGACACACGACAAATAGACATCGGTAAAGAGTCTCTTTGCCGTGTGCCAAAAAACCACACGGCAAAGATTTTTTCAGAAAACTGATTTTAAAAATAGGAAACAAAAAAAATTCGGAGAGAACCCCACTAGTCAGCCACCCGCCTACTCAACCAAAATCGCAAATTACAACATTATTCATGCACCAAGCGGTCGGTGGGTTTCAAACCCGCGACCTCCCCCCTCACATCCAACCATCTCTACCAGTACGCTACACACTCAATTGTATCTATACTTCATTTTCTTTCCCTACATATTATACTAAACCGAGTATAAACTATTTGTTTGAGACCCTAAACGAATTTAAATTAAAAAATTGTCAACTACAAAGTTTCATAACTTTTCAAGATCTACAATTTTTATTTTAGAAGTTTCTCCATCCGAGGTCGTTTATGAAATTTGAATTTAACTTTGCCGTGTGCTAGATCTAGAACACACGGCAAATCATAGTTGTTTGTGGTGTGCCTTGATTTAGCACACGGCAAACCCTTGCTTTGCCATGTGTCCTTGATCTGCCACACAGCAAAGCATGTTTGAAATAATCTTTTTACCTTTAATTTTTATACCATTCAATTTGTTCCACTATTTAATATTTGCATAACTTTATCACAATTTTTACCTTGCCAAAGTGACTCAACTATTCATATTTGATGATTCTATGCAAAAAAAACTATTATTTCATGTGTTTCAGGCTCGAATTCAAATTATATTGTTTAATTGTAAAAAAATTTAAAATTATCAAATAGCTCTAGAAAATAACCAAAATTTTACATGAAACAATTTAAATTGTCTATTGGCTATAGAAAAAAATTTGAAGTCAAACCAAAATTCAATCGTAACTTTCACTCCAAACTTAACCGTATCCTTTCTCAACTCTCAGATTTTTCTTTGCAGATGTTTCCATTTGTAAGCATCGTACGTGAAAAAATTCAAAATCCACTCAAATTCTTACCATAGCATCCACATATGCTATCATGAGATATTGGCAAATTTCATAATTTTTAGACTTCATTTGCTTTTTTAGAATTTTAAATTCATTCGGACACATTTTTATGGCCGTGTTTTCTGCACAAGATGTTCAAAATTTCTTTTCATTTGATGGGTAAGACCTCAAATTAGGTTAAATAACATGAGTATCATTTTTCACTCATTTTATTCTATTATTTGAATCACTTGCAGTTCAAATTTGACTTGATTTAAAAATTGCTTGAAATGAAATTAATTTGTTAAATATAATAAATAAATAAAAAATATACCAAATTTTAACATGGAGTACCACATGTTGTATATGAAAAGTAGAAAAAGTTTTGAGATGATAAGACAATTTTTTTTATTATTTTGCCGTATGCCAAAATGAAACACACGGCAAAGTCATACTTTGCCGTGTGTCAAAAAAAAACACATGGCAAACTATTTCTTTGCCGTGTGCCAAAAAAAATACACGACAAACTATTTCTTTACTGTGTGCAAAAAAAATGGTAAAACATATCTTCACCGTGTGTTATATTTTTGTCGTGTGTACACACGCTCTTTGCCGTGTACCCGATAAAAAAACACACGGCAAACTATCAGGCACACGACAAAGAGCCAGTTTCCGGTAGTGCGTGCAACGAGAGCTCTAACTATTACATTAATATATGTTGATTGTGCATTGCACGTGTTAATACATCCTTTTGCCCTTGCTGCTATGTTCTTGCCAAGTATTCTAATATTATCCTTTTGGGCCTGATCCTAGCGGACTCCGAGTCAGGTTCGACGCCCAGGCCAGGGCTATCAAGTGATAGGGTGAGTGCTCGAATCTCTCGGTGCCCCAGCCGAGAGCACGCCGCCTGCCCTACCCTGCCGCCGCGTTAGCCCTCGATGCGCACGTCCCCTCGCAGCTCGCAAAGCGCCGCCACAGGCCTTTGGCTTGGGTGCTGCGCGCGACCCACCTGGCCCCGCGTGTCGTGCCTTGCAGCTGCGCCCTGCTTGCCTCGGCCCGTGCCATGCACCAGCCGCGTGAAGACCTACGCGCCCCGGCCCCAGTTGTCCCTCATCTCACACAGCGCCGCTGGCCCTAGGCATCCTCAAGCCCCTTCGTCGTCCCTGCTCGCGAGCCTGCCTCCCTGCGTCGCATGCGCCGCCAGGATCTCTGCCAGCAGACCGCCAACGCCCGGGAGCCAGCCATCGTCACCGCGCCTCCTGCTCGCCTCGTCGCACGTTCCCACGACAACCAAAACGCCACCAAGAAGACCAGCCTAGAACAGACGTCGCCGACCAGAATCAGAACCGCCGCCTACTCCTCCGGCCAAGATTCCGGCAACCACGATGCATCTTCGTCATGGGAATCGGTATCAATTTGGAGCACCATAGCCTCCGGCGGCCATGGACAGGAAGCTACGAGCTTTCCGCAGTAAGGCCCTAAAGCATCCCGTTTTTTTCTTCAGTTTGTGCCTTATTCTTTTTACCGACAATCCTCCAGATATATTCAATACATGCCCACGAGTCCAAATTTATTTTCTTATTCCTAATCTATGATAATTCTGCATGCACTATTTATAGTGTCAAATGAATCTTTCCACCTAGCCCTTATCATGTATCTACGAGTACTTACTTTGCGCGCGCCTTGGCGCGCCCTCGTGTTGTTTTTTATGAGGTAAGCGAAGTTTAATAGCTTTTGCGTGTAATAAGTGTGTGTATAAGAAATGGATGCTGGATTTGGTTGTCGCCGGCGACGTTGGCGTAGCACTTAATGACCAATTGGGACCTCTTCTGGAAGAAACGGCGGAAGCCAGAAAATAAGGAAGAAGAAAGAAGAGGTAAAAGGTTAGTCACTCGAGATGATATATTTAGTATTAGTTTGTAATCATGTACGAAGAACAGGATCATTCCTAGAATATTGAAGGGTACGGAACAAAGATACGAACATAGGTCCAAAGAATAAAAATAGATGGGGGGAAGGATCGACCAAAACAAAACATTTGCGAAGAGGAGTTGGCGAAAAGTACTCTGACAAGGAAATGTATCTAACAAAAATTGAAATGCAAAAGATAACAAATCTAGATGATGTTAGGTTACACGCACAACAATTCGATCTGTATCGCGCAAGACCATTGATCTATGGAAAAATTACCAGGAAGCAGATAAGGAATTCAGATTGAATGTTACGAATCTATTGTTGTAGGAATGTTAAATTTTAGTTAAAAGTTACCACCAATAAACATTTGCTGCTACTGCTATTGGTTGAAGAAACATACGGTATTTCAGAAGCAAGCATGATAGAGGTCACAACGTATAGGAGAAACATAAATAAAATGCAGGGAAACCTTATATTGATGGAATTTCTCTGAAACCTTATAATGATTAGATGAGGAACTTAATGCTACAGCGTCCACTGCCAGATTATTTTTTCAAGAGAAGTGGTCAATTGCTTAAGGCATGACATATATTGTACATCAAAGGATTAGGATAAGATGGTAGAAGCTCGAAATGTTCTGAATACACTACCACACACAATGAAACTTGAGAAAGAAGTGAACTCTAACAATACCTTCAGTGTTGATGGCCACAGCTACAATCTTACAAAGACATATTAGAAATTCATAGTTCTTGCTGTTCTTTGATTCTTCATGGCAAGGTTGTTTTATGCACTGATAAGTTGGTTCCCTACCTGACTGTCAAAATATGTCAGGTACTTAGTGTCCTGATAAATAAGATGCATGCCGATATAGGTCATTGAAGTACTCCATCTGACCTTGAATTCATTGGAAAACAGTCTGCACAAAAATGGCATCAAGGTATTTCACTTCCGTAATACTTCTTAAATGTTTATTCTAAATCAAATAGTCCAGTCAAGCGGGAATTGAAACTAAGGCACTAATGAGATGTTTTGTATTTCAAGCTTCAAGGTCAGTGAAAGGAATTTGTACATGGAACATAGCATAATTCAGAATAATGGATGTTTGGTTGGTGACAGCAAAATTCAATGCGAGACCAAATATCCAAGATAATGTACTCAATAGGAAGATATCTAAAACGAACTGCTCCAACACCATTGTTCTCATGGAACTGGTAGTGTAATGGTAAAAGTATGTGAATATCTAGTGCAGCATTTGGTGAATTAGAGTAAACATTTTGCAATAAACTACAACAATGATGTATGCAGAAAAGTGATTAAAAAACTACATTAGGCTGAAAACGATGCCATGGTCACACCTTGATAAAATCCAAGGCATAAGTTTACATGCAACTAAGTTCAAATGGTATACCTTCTTTGTACCAAACCCCTGTGTCTGTCTAGCTCAAAGAATGAGACAAGCTTTAGTAAGGTATGCCCACTAATAATATACCCTCAATGGAACTCGCAGTTTCCTCCCTGTCCAATTAATAGAAAGAATGTATTAACATTATATTTGAAACAGAGACATATAATTATAGCCCAATTCATTCATAGTTCCTTCCAGGTTAAACGCAGATGATGGCCAAGAATAGCCTCAGGTGAGGTCCCTGATGTGGAGGAGTGAAAAACTAAACAATTTTATTTCTAGGCAAATATAAGTCCTTCACATAGAAGGCATGTGAAGGACCAGATGTGAGAAGCCTCCCAGATATTTCTCTGTCTCATCCCAAACCAAAATTGTGGAAATATTTATCGAGTAGCAGCCTAGCAGGATAATAATGTGCCAAATAGTAAACTTTCTTATGGAGGTGTTAATATATCCACTATATTACTGGACTCCATAACAATCAACAGATCTAGTATATTATAATGTTTTATCAGTTGTTGGATTGGTTTAGGAGAGGCTACTTTAGTAATTAGCATTTGGAGCACTTCTGTTGAAATTCAAGCAGGAAAGATTACACCTGGCAAGCTAAAACAATATGCTTCACATCTCAAAGATCTCTATTACATACATAATATTGCAGCAATTGGTTATAGAAATATGCAAAAAAAATGGGCTACCTGAAACAAAAGAATTTCAAGACGGTTTAAGTAAACAACATAAACATGAGAAGCAGGAAGGCATGGTCCAAGGACACCTTTCCAATTAAGCAGCTTTCAGCTTAAAGTCCACATAGATCCAAGGGCATGCCATGGTTCACACTCAGATACATGGGAATTATTAGGTGCATCTTTGACGTATGTTGGTCTATCCAAAAGGATGGTTGGACTTAAAAAATGGTAAACAGATCATCTTTTGATTTCATACACATTCATATATTTTTGTGAAATATAAAATGAAAGGCTCACATGGTTTCTGAAGAAACAGAAGCAACCAAAAATCAGTGAAGCATGGTAGCCCTTAACTAATTGGAAGGCTTAATAGTTCTAGATAATCGTACGACATGCACTTCTAATTGTGTTTATATTACTGAATCAGACAGAACAATCTGTATTCTAAATCCTAGAAGTGACTATTATATCTTTTTGTGAGTCTGAGAAGTAAGAAGTGAACCTGTAAGAGGCAGCCATCTTCCTCAGAGGTATCTACGCATAAGCCCACAACAGAATTGGCATGTTCCAGACGACGCCCGCCCAAACGTGCAGAGGTGGGCTGGTATGGGCAGAGCACATGATAGTAGGATATTACTCAGACAATCTGCCATGAAAATAAAAAGAACGCGATACATGGGAGGGGGAGGGAAGGCAAGGCTAGAGGCGCACAAGGAGAGTAGCAACTGCTACCTGGAACAACACGACCTCCAGCCGTCCAGCGGCCTAGTCTCTGCCGGAGTGGGCACCTGCTCGTTGCCGGCGTCGCTAGCAGTGAAGTCGGCTGCAGAAGCGCCAAAGAGCTCAGCCGCGGACCGATCGTGTCGCATTGGGAGCACGGGGGAGGACCACAATCGAGTGAGGAAGAGGAGTGGAACCAGCGCAGCAGAGGACGTGGACCTCCGCGCAGACTCCGAAGCGGCTGGCACGGTGGCCGCTCTTCGCCTCCTGCTGCAGCTGCTTCTCGGACACGTCGCTCAGGGCCCCATTGGTGGATGGTGGCTGCCTCACCGTCGATTGGGCTTGGACGGATGGATTGGTCCGTTTCCCCGTCGAGGCGCGGCACGGCGGTGATGGCCTCGGCGAGCTGGGCGGCACGACGCTGCAGCGTTAGGGGCATGTCGCCGACCTGCAGGCTGCATCCCCATCTACACCTTCGTACTGCTGTCCTCCTCAGACCTCTCTCAGCCTTCCCCTTGACCTCTTTTCCCTTGCCATCGCCCCCATCCTCTATGACCTCCCACTTCTCCTTATCCCCCCCATCGCCAGCGCCAGGTTGACCTCCCTGCGCTTCCCGACGGCGGGATCCGGCTTTGGCTCCGGGTTTGCTGCCGCCGCCTCGAGCTCCGACTCGAGAAGAGGAGAGGGGTCGGGGCCGGGGCCGGGGCGGCGCCGAGCATGGTACGGTGTATGAGCGAGCTGGGTAGCGGCTGCGGCGCTCAAGCGGGAAGGAACGGGGTTGTCCGTGTGTTGGTTGCGAGCGTGCCACCATGGATCGAGCAGAGGTTCAATGATGGCTGGAGCGACCTGGGACTCGGATTGGAGGAGCGGAGGCCAAATATGGAGCACCGAATGGTGGCTGGTCGGTAGAGATAGGAGAGAAGATGAGAAGGTTCGAGCCGCAAGATTTTTTTTACTCGAAAGGCACGTACGACAGTGAACTGCTGCCGTAAATTCAAGATCTAACGGTGAAAATTTTTTACGACGACGTGGACAGCCGGACCGTTCGCCGAGCGGTGCGCAAATAATATATAAAAATGTTTTATCACGTTTAGGTTCCTGCCGCACTATTTAGTCCTTTTATCGACCGTTTTAGTTTTTTTAGCTCCGTTTTAAGCTTTTATTGTGTTCTTGCGATCGTAGCTTCGAGCCCTATCCTTTAGTGTGTTCCTTTGTGTTTTTGTTCTGTTTAGTTTAGGGTTTTTTTCTTAGTTGTGCTTGTTTGGCTTGTTTCTTGTATGTTTGTCGTGAGTAGAAATGAACGCAGTTCGAGAGCTGTGAAGACGAAGAGATGTAAGAACAAGAGTTGAAGAATCTGAGCAGTTATTATCTGGATTTAAGACAAGTATGTTCTTTGATCATATTTTGTCCTAATAACATTTACTTTACGCTTGCATGCATTAAATTGAGGGGTACCTATTATCCTTATTGATTATCCATGTCTTTGATTAGCCGGGTTTTGTTATAATAAAAGTCTTTTGGATAGCATGTTTAGCCGCTGAACAATAGTTATGGGTGGTTTCTTTATAATGCTTTTGGAGACATGAGACTTGTTTATATATATTCTTTGGAACAATATCATTGTTTGGTGAACTTGATTAAAATCAACCATGGAGCGACTACCCAGGAAAAATGCGCAACCATAAGGACTACATGGCTCTGGTCTTGGCTGATTAATTAGATTTCACTAGCTTGTTAGTAGCTGACCGAAAGGTGCAAGGGGGGGACTAGATTTAAGAGGGGTACTTGGCCTGCCAAAGGGGTTGGTACGCCTACGGGGTACACTCGCTTTGAGGGAGGGTGCACTCGCCTAGCGGCTGAAACATTAGCGGGCTACTATTTGTTAGAGAGTCTTTATAAAGGCCTTGTAGCATCCCTATGCAATTACACCTAAGGAAGTGTGGTATTGTGCCTAGCTAGCACAGCATGGTTGGGTCCAAAGTTTTTTTGAACTTTTACGCGACTTGTGGTGAAAGTGTGCAACCTCTGCAGAGTGAAAACTGATATATCAGCCGTGCTTACGGTCAAAAGCGGCTCGGACCCTCACATGTTCAACTTAATAAAAATCACTACATAAATTCAGCTGTTTATTGTTCCAAGTTAATTGTTTATTCAGTTATCAACTTCTTTTTCATAAATGTGGGATGGCTTCATACATGCATAGTAAATAGGTTGTTAATGTTCAACTGATAATTGAAATGCTTACTGCTTTATTCAGCGAGCATATATCCTTGTTTAAGCCTTGCATGTCATTTATTTCTAATATACTTGCTGAGTACGACATGTGCTCACCCTTGCTATAATCACACTGCTCAGAGGAGAAAGTTGCAATGAAGCTAAAGATGTTGCTGAGTTCTAGGCATACGCAACCCCCGGTCGATTGCCTGTGAAGTGTGGAGCCGTCGTTTCCAGGATAAAGCTGTGTATCTCTAATAGACTTTTATTCGTTATAAGTCTCTTTTACGTGATATTGTTGCTCATTATTTCATTATGACATCACTATATGTATGGAACTTGATCCTGACATACATATAGTTATGTATTTGGTTTTCTTTTAAAAACCGGGTGCGACACTGCATGTCTAATTGAGACCTTTGATGCATGTACTATCTTCTTAGCAGATGCTTTTGCTTCACCAGAACAAAAACGCTGCATCAGCCTCGCACCAGCTAGAACAGAACAAAAACACTGCGTCGGCCTCGCACCATCTAGAACACGTCTGCTCATCGATCCGTCACTGACAGTAGGGACCTGATCCAGTTTTTGCTTACCTTTGATGCACGTGGTAATCGCAACCACACAGAAAGACTCGTACTCCTAGGATACGGCACGACCTTGCTAATTATGTTAGTTGCCAGCTAAGCAAACTTGGGTCTCAAGGAAGCCTACTCGGTTTAACCAAACCAAAGAATTTTTAACAAGACGCCGGCGCTCCACCGACTAGGATTTGGTGACAACAATTCTCTATGAGAAAGAGCTCAAGATTTTAACACCAAATTGAGTCCTTAATAAGGTGATCGCCCATGAGCTTCGCAATGACATCAAGCCAAGAGCACCATCTTCTTCACCGATACATAGTACCATTGCAAGCAAGCAAGCCAAGATGTTGAAGAAGATGACGATGAAAGGAAGATCAAGTGAAGAGAAAGAAGAGGATGCAAGCAAAAGCTCCTGATGAGAAAGAAGAGATGGACCCTAAGCTTCTCAAGCAAGTCAAGATAATGAACAATTGCTTGAAGAAGATCAACATGATGGGGTACAAGGTCTTTCTCAAGGATGGGTGTCACCATCAACAAATGAAGGTTGAGAGGATCATGTACAAAAAGAAAAAGGAAGAGAAGATGGAAAAGCCCAAGCATGAAGCGTATGCCATCTTTGGTGAATGGGTGAGCGGCAGTGAAGAATCAAGCACAAACTCAAGTGATGAGTCAATCAAGAGATTCACCATCCGCACCAATAAGGGCGCTTCATCATCATCCAACATGTGCCTCATAGTCAAAGGTATGGAAAGTGAATGCAATATAAGTGATGTTGACTTTCTTTGATGATCTTCTTAATTTGATCCATGAGCAACAAAAATTCATGAAGAAACGATCTAAAGAAATCAAACAACTTAATGCTCTTAATGATCTTAATACTACCTTTGTTACAAATTACGATGATTTATTGTGCAAATTCAAATTACTTAGCAAGGAGAATGAGGAGCTCAAGTTAAAAATTGGGAGTATTAAAAATGAAACTAATGTCTTTTTAGAAATGGAGCAATCTATTCCTTGTGCAATTCCTATCTTCAAGGTAGATGCTTCAACTTCTAGCATTGGTTTAATTGATGAATCTTGCTCACACTTTTGCAATGAGAAATGCTGTGAGAATGTTGTTATAAAATTATGTGATGATCTCATTGCTAAGGAGAATGATGAACTCAAATAAGAAGTAGAAAGGTTCATGAGGAACTTGGTAAGATTGAAGGGCAAGAGCATTGTCCCACCTTCTCAAGATAACCGTGAGAACATGGTGAAAAAGCTTGAGGCGGGTGCAACCTTGATATGCTTCAAGTGCCATCAATAAGGCCACAAGCCTATTAATGCCCTCAACCCAATGTTGGTATTTCTTAACGTTCACAGATAGGATCCGTAAGCGTACGGAAGATACCGTTGTAGCACTTCACCTTCAGAGTATTCAGGGTATCGTAATTTCACAGGGAACGGAGGTGCACTGATCTTCTAGCTAGAATAACCCAGGAGAACGAGAAGTAGGACAGCTTCGGGTAGTGTGATTTATCTAAGGATAAGAATCAATGTAAGTTAGACTTAGGTTCTGCACTCGTTTACTTCGGGCACCGGTCTGACCCAGGTATGTTAGGGCCCTCTGGCTTGTTGCTCTACGCCGTACCCGGACAGGGGGGAGTGCACTAACCACGAAGCAGCTTCGTAGCGGATCGACAGGACTGTCACCACCCGTGGTCTACCCCACAATACTGTGGAGCACGAGGCAAATAAAGGTAATCTAGAGCCTAAACACCACGCTTAAGCCTTTGATTACTTACTCTAGCGTTGCGCAGCGTTTACCCGTCTTTATCAGGGGCCTTCTACTAGAGTATCCGTTAAGAGAACAGATGATGAACTAGTAAACGAGAGAATAACTTAAGAATACTGAACCAAGAACTTAACAAAAGACGAACTCCGGATACTTACTCAAATGTTCGTATCCGTCGAAGTACAAGACGAAGAGAGGCCGACACATCCGGCTCTTCTCCGATCCTCCACCTCGCACACACCCTACTCTATTGATACAAGTGGAGCACTACTACTACTTTTCCTCCTTGTGTATGAGAATGAGAGAGAATGAGATATGTGAGAGAGTGTGTGGAGGTCCTATTTATGTCTTGAAAGGTCGGTTCCCGCCATCTTCAGATATGGAAACATTGATAACCGCCTTTGGGAGGATAAGGGAGAATCACCGGCCAAAGTGCACCTGGACGGGTGCCAGTCCAGGTTCGGCCGAACCAGGGGTCCAAACACATTCATTTGAATTTAAATTTGGAGAATTTAAATTCAACTGAACTCAATCAATAAAACAATGCAATTCGGCATGAATGCATAACAAACATAACGACCTCGTTTAATTTAGAAGACAACCAATTATTTTTTATACAAAATTCCCTGTAACAAAAATAAATATTGAGAGAATTTTAAAATTATGAGAAAATTGTTGTTTTATTTTTAAATTTTAATCACATCCTGAAATTTAAAAATTTCAGGGTGTGACAGAGCAACCTACAAGTGTGTACAAAAACTGCATGGTGTTCGCTTTCATGGCACATGAACTTCATGATGTATGTGTTTCAGTTTTGTACCATGAACACAAGCTATAGGTAAGCTTTCCATTATTGTTAAAAATAATGTGCATACATTTGATTGGTGATTCAAATACTAAATGCACACATCTAAGGGGAGCTCATTCTATGGTTTGTGATTTTGGGGACAAACAAGTTTGCAAGCTTATGTAGTCTCTCAATGGCGCATTTTGGTGCAATCACACTAAGATAATGTTATTCACTCTTAAAAGTGAATTAACAACTCTATAAGAGTGATGAGAAAAATTCTTATGCTCTCATGCATATTGAGTCATGCTCTATCAAATTTAAATTTACATATCCAAGTTCATATGCCATGTGCTCATACATTTGCCTTCCTTGGTGTACCCAAGTGCTTCTTGCTCAACTTCTTTCAAGTGGTACAACCAAGATAACTAGGATCCCCGGAGGTATGCAAGGCTCAAAACTCCTTCAATTGGTATCATCGTCAATTCTTTGATCTTTTAGAGCTACCTCCGCGTGTGATATGATGTAAGCTTTCTAACTCTAAATATCTAGTTGTGCACTTGATTTTCACATTAGTATTTTGTGGACACATTTGTAGAAAGCTTAGCTCATATCGTGCAAGTTTCATGTCTTGTGATCCATCCTAGTAAACATGAATTTAGTATCTTCATTGATATTATCTTATAGGGATCATGATTTATGAAGCTAGCTCCATAGGCTACTAACTTTTCCTTTGAGCTATATTATTTTGCGAGGCTTTTTTAGGTGTCCAAAGGGGGAGAGGTTTGGAATCAAAGCAAACATGGATAAAGATTAGGGAGAAGTAGTTGTCAAGCAAGGATTGGGGGTACAAGAAATCCAATACAAAACACCCAATTTGGGAGAAGTCAAGGGGGAATCATGGAATTAGGGGAGGCCAAGTACAAGATTGGATGATGGTAAGCATCCAAGCAAGTGTAAGTAGGTCAATTTGTCAATTCTTGTAAATTTATGCTTGCTTTGATTGTGTTGTCATCAATCACCAAAAAGAGAGAGTTTGTAAGGAATATGGCCCCATTAGGCCATAAGTTGTGTACCCGCAAAAATGGCCATAAGTTGTGATTTTGGTGATTGTGTGACAACATAATCATTGGAACTAACAAGTGTGTCAAGGATAAACTACAAAGCCCTAACAAAACAAGAAACAAAGAAAGAACTCAAAGAAGTGCCGAACTAGAAGAGTTCTGTAGGAAAAATGCGACCGATTATACCGATGCCATGGGAAATGAACAGGTCGGTGCAATGGAATATTGCTACGGTGACCAAGTGCAGAAGAAGATAGTTGCGCTGGATCAACCGACGCTATAGGAAGATGGGTGTCAGTGCATTCCTGGACTGGGATGGCGATCAAGTGGAGAAATGCAAGTGCAACCCGTTAAACCGACTCTATGCTCAGAGGCGTCGGTGCATGTGTCGTTTAATGTGCCAGAGAGCATTTCAGCTGCTGAAGAGTTCGAGGGACAAAGTCTTCAACACCGGTTGAGCCAACGGTGCGTCGGTGCAAGGCGTAGTGCAATTATGTTAGCAGAGGGTGGACATTGGAGGCAACGGCTAGTATGCAGGTTCAATGGAACCGGTTAAACTGATGGTGGCGACCGGTTTAACCGACGCTTTAAGCTTTTTGCAGAAAGGCAGGCAACGGCTATGGGTTGCCCTGTTACCTATTTAAGATCCTCACCCCGTGTCATTTGAGGCTGCTGGAGTTCGTGAGAACCTACAACAGAAACTCTGCTAAAGTTCTCCAAGCCATCCAAGAGCTCATTGATCACATTCATAGGTTTAGCACAAGCTTTGTGAGTGAGAGTGCTAGGCTATCTCTAGAGAGAGTGAGTGTGTAAGGTGTAGTTGCCTTGTGACTGGTTCTTAAGTGAACCAAAGCTTGTATCTCGGTGTGTCAGCCTCTTGGAGTCTTAGTGGCTCGTCAGCAAGTCTTTGACCCTCCTGCTTGATGTGGAGCGGCGACGACGACTTTATGCGGAAGACGTAGAGACCTCCTTCCTTCTTAGAGAAGCTCCTTAGTGGAGACAGTATTAAGGTGACCGGGGACTTGGTGCAAGCCTTGGTGGCTAAGCCTTTGTGATAAGTCAAGAAGAGTCCCGGATGAGACTTGGTGATCGGAAGGCAATATTCTTAGTGAGTGCTTCAATAACGTGGACTAGGAGTGGGCGGGTGGCTTTGTTCCTACCGATACCATGGGATAAATCACGCGTCAAGAGTTTGCTTCTCCTCATTCTTTCTTTAAGTTTCCACATTTAATACTTGCAACTTGCGTACCTTTACATTCTTCGTACAGTATCTTACTAGGATTGACTATATGTTGCAAAATTCATTAGGATAGGGTTTTCACTCTAGTTGAACCATAGTTGCACATCTAAATAGCATGATCTATTTTATGTTTTATGCAAACTAGTTTGAGCTATATGTTAAAATTTTAAGTTTGTCTAGTTTACTTCCTCCTCCTCTTAGGCTACGAGCACCGATTACTTTCAAAAGGAAAACGAAAGCAAATTTGTCCTTTGCTGTAGGCCACTCTAACCTACAACAAATTTCAAGTTTTATTTGTGTCCCCCATCAAAATTTCCGACAAATTCAAAGCAGGTACAAAGAAACAAGAACGGAATCCATGACCAAGTAGTTTTGGCGTATGCGAGAAGCAACCTCCGAAGTGTATGCTTGTGCATTGCTTTTACCTTGATCGAATCAATTATATTCCAGACAATTACTAGTGGAGGTTTTGCTTTGGTGCGCATACATACATAGCTATCTCAATAGTTCATGAGGCACATCGTGAAACAGTTCGCCCGGACTATTGATGCATGCATTCCTCTGTGCGTAGCTACCGACAAGGGATCTCGCATAAACAAGTTGAATTGAATTTCTCTGTCTTTGTAGTGATCATCAATGAATAAATGGAGCAGAAACCTAACTATTTCTGCATATGACTTTGCTACTCCAATCACTCCACCTTGCTTATGTCTTTGATATTAAAATATATCCGTGTGTAGGATGGAATCTGATATTCAAATCAGATGGTAAGGCAACACATGTGGAGCTCTGCTGCCCCCCTGTTATTTTCGAACAGATGCTTCAAACAATTTATGATGGTGGCCCTTAACAGCATCATGGATGCGATATGTTGTGGCTTTTTGGATGCTCAGTTATCATCTAATGCGAACAGGCTCCATTATTGATGGGGTCGACCTCCTCATGTAGTCATCTCTACTTCATCAGTCAGCACTGAGAAATGCAACAAAAAAAATAAAAAAATAACAAGATATACCACAACACCAGTGTTCCTATATATTTTCTATGTGCAAACAAAAATGCTGATAATTTACAGGTGACCCGTGCTTCGACAGAAGAGAATGAATGATCAAAAGTGCAATCCAAGTGGCGACGCCTTCTCATCTAGTTCATGGATAAAACTTCCAGTTGCGCTCTCTTCCTTATGGCAGGGACTATATTTCCTTACCTGACCAATTGATAAATAAGAGTTAATTCAAAAATCCCATGAAAAAAATATCATGTCCGCAGGAAGCACGAAACTCGCTTCTTGAAGTTCTTGAAAGCTGCCATGTCCAGAGGTATAGCTCCCCATTTTCCATGGCGAACGGGTTCATTTCAAGAAATGAGAAATCCAAGTCTGCAAAAGGAGCAGGTTCTTGTAAATATGACAATTCAAGAAGCTAGTGACAACTGAAAATAAAGAGGATCACCCCCCCCCCCCCCCCGCCCGTCATCCCTAGGGGCGACTCGGGCGGGCCGCGTCCCCTGCCGCCACCGCCGCCGCCGCCTCCTCCTCCTGGCCTCCCCTGCCCTCGCCGCTGCCGGAGCAGCCGCCGGAAGTCCACGCGGCTGCTAGGATGGCGGCGGCGGGCCCCTTTTTCCATTCAACGCCGCGTACACCGCTCCCCACGACATCTAGGCAACCACACCTCCTCTCCGCGGGCGCGGCGCCACCGCGGCCATGGCCCTCTGAAGCTCCTCGTGCGGCTGGTCGGCCGGCTGCTCGGCAGCGGCGGCGTCACCCCCACACCCCCTTCTCCCACAGATCTGGGCAGGGACCCATGTCGCCGTGACCGCCGCCCTCCACGCCGCTGAGACCCTGCCCCTCCACCAAGAGGGCGTGGCACCTCTGTGCTTCCGCGGGCAGTCGCCCACAGTAGCCCCCACGCTGCTGCTTGGACGGTGGTGAGGAGGGCCCTCCTTCCTCCTCCCGCAAATTTGGGTGGGGGCTCCCCTCCATGCCGCCACCCCTGCCTCGCCCCACCGCTCGCGGTTCCTGGTCGGGGGGCGTGGATCTGGTGCAGCGGAGACTACTTCGCCGGGGTCTCCTGCTCGATGTGGCCTACTCATCGGCTCGCCGTCTGCAATGGACGGTCGTGGCAAATTTGGCGCTGGGAGGACTCCGATGCCGGCGGCCGTGCAGGGTCTCAAGGCGAAAGCCGTGCCCGACATACGGTGCTTTCGACGCGGTGTCTGAGGATGTCGCTCACCTCCTTGGAGGCGTCGACTTAGCTCTCTCCAACCTGTAGGCATCGTCGCGGAGGATCCCCGGCGTTGGTTCTGGTGCAAGGCTAATTCAAGCTGTGGATCTTCTTCGTTTGGTGTCCTCCGTTTGGCGCCTCTGCTCCGTCGGCGCTCTCCTTGCCAGTGGTGCCATCAAATATTATGCCGGGTGTTTTCACTCTTCTACCGTTTCTCTGCGAGGTTTCCTCCCCTTGCACAGTGTTGGATGATGGTGCTTGAGAGCCCGGATGTGCTTTCGGGTGGCTCTGTCAGCATTGAAGGGGAGATCGTCATTTTTGGTGAGCCTTGGTTTGCTCCCCTCCCGCCGCATTTAGTCCCCACTTCGTTGGCCTGACCCTCAGATGGAGGGTGAGCGGCGTAGCTACGAGGGGTGGTGTGGAGGTGCAATGGCTGCGGTGTCTCCGGCGAGTATGTTGTTCGGTGGTGGCTCCATTCGTCGATCGGTGGCCGTCTTTTTGCTGGTGGTCTGCTAAGAGTCTCTTTGCCTTGTTATCTTCCATGATCCTTGGTTGCATCGCCTCATCAAATGCTAGGTTACGAGACCATGATCCGCTCTCTTGGTTCTCCTCTTTTTCCTCTCTTCGGCCCTCCCCCTTTGAGGATTCCTCCTCTGAAATGGTGTTGGAGGCTCGTCGATCGTATCCTGGATATGCTCCATAGGTGATGCAACCACGCCCGTCGTCTGTCGGACTCGACTGTGAGCTTTAATTTACAGTCACCTATGGAATGGAGATTGATGGAGTATAGATATTTGGATGCAGCTTTATTCAGTAGGGAGCAGCTTGCCTCTGTCAGATGGACTAATGTTGGCCTTGTACCCTCTCCTCTGTTTTATCTTTTCCTTTTCCCATCTCCTTCTCCTTATTTTGTACAACCCTTGGTATGCAGGGGTGTACCTGTGTTGGCGATGCTTTGCCTCTTCGATTAATACAGTAGGTGGGAATTTCTCTCTCTCTCTCTCTCTCACACACACACAAATTATTCGCAAAAAAACTGAAAATAAAGAGATTTTTATTAACTACCGATGGCAAGCAAACTTTTTCCGAGTTAAAAATGGTGGCAAGCACTCCTTTAATGAAATCACCAATTTTTGCACCTGCCTAAAACACATCTTGCAATAATTATTAACATGTGAGACATGAGATCAACTGGTTGTGGTGAGAACAAATGAGGCAAGTAACAAGCACCTCCAATGGAAGGGTGGCAGTCAAAGGGACACATGCTTCAGGTGGCTTCTCAGTAGGAAGAAAAATCGTTTTAACCTTGTCCCAGTTCTCCTCAATTTCAATCCCTCCACACTAAGAGAAGCTGATGGTGCTGCCCAACCTCAGCTCTCTGACACAATCTAAAGGAAGAAATCTTGATCCCACGTTGGTGTAGTTGGTACGTACGTACGTACGTTATGTCCGTTTATGAATACTAATTAAGGCGCTCTAATTTGATGGGATTAGAAAGTTCATCATTAAGAGAGTAAAACGTATGGTGATCACAGTGAGACCTTATCTAGCTAGTAATAATGAGGCAAGGTTGTTTATAGTCCGCAATGTTGTCGGCTTCGTCCTTTGTGGGGAATGAGTGTAAAGTCATGCATGTAGTGACCAACTCAACCTCAAAGTCTAGTTCATGACATTAAATATCATCAATTTTGCTGACATGACAAGAAGAGAGAAAGATGAGGTTTCATGAGATGTGATGAGAGTTTCATCACCATAAAACTCATTTACCTAGTTTTTAGTCTAGGTAACTGGCCTAAGCGGACGTGCGGGAAGGTGGTAAAATTCACTTATGGTTTCTAACAATGGAGGACATTCATGCATGATTCCCGAGTTTAGTGGTGGGTCCAGTCAACTTATTATTGTTCCAGCGGCAGGAGAAGTTATTCTGTATCGGTTGTATATATTAACACCTCCTGGGCATAAGATCGACAACTTGGAAATCCCACGCACATGCATATTTCCAAGTCCTCTGCATGCGTGTTTCTCCGAAGGCCGCATAGCCATGGCGGGTAGTTACCTAAGGCACTTCGCCGACCCACACATGCTTCAGAGGTTGCAGTACAGCTGCACGGCCTCTCACACCTGCGACATCTGTCTATCCAAGCTCGCCGGCCGCGTCGGCTACCGCTGCAACACCTGCAACTTGGACATCCACGAGTACTGCGCGGATTCCTACAAGCCGACCATTACCTTCTTCGCCCACCCCTGGCACACCCTCCAGCTGAGCCGCATCCCCAGGTCCGGCGTTGGATGGGTGTGCGACCTCTGCGAGGAGAAATGCCCGCCAGGGAGTTTGGTGTACCGCTGCATCGACTGCTTGTTCGACGCACACCCTCGTTGCACGCGGCGGTTCCCGCAGACGATTCGCAGCTCACTCCACCCGGAGCATGACCTCCGCATGGTCCCTTCGTCGGGACACGTGTGCGGGGCCTGCCGCACAGGTTTACCCGTGTGGCAATACGTCTGTGGGGGTTGTAAGGTCAGATTTCACATCGCGTGCGTCAAGAGCGGATAGATCATCGAGCCACCATGTTTGTCCTGGCCTGGACGCGGCACTCTAAAATAACTTCGTTCACCACGTACGTATTTGATTGTCTTACTAAGCGCACAGGCTGTGCATGCATGCGCCGTCTTCTGCAATATCTAGTTTTTTTATTAGATTAAGGAATAAAATCCCAGCCTCTATATCCGCAAGTGGATATATACGGCCAAAGGTTACACGACACGAGAGTACTTAGACTCTAAACCTCACACCGAGGTAAATCAAGAAACAAGAAGAAAAACGCACTAACAAAAAGAAAAAGGAAGACTAAGCTTCAATCTTCTTCTCCGTCTATGCTCCAATCAAACCTCGAACCGCTCACCAAACCGCTCCTCCACAGTTGAAGCCGATCACTTAATTTCCAAGACGACGCCTCCAAGAAGTATACGACGTCGAAGCCGCCGTCGCCGCCCCTCCGGTCAGCCGGAGAAAGGTTTTCACCTGGAAAATCAAAGACCAAGCAGGGAGCCCCTCAACCAACGCCTCCACGGAGGTTCACAACATCCGAAGACGCCGCCGTTGCTGACCCCGACACCAGCGCCGGGATAGACTTTCGCCCGAAGCTCCGCCCAATGCCAGCCCGTCGATGAAGAACACGATGAACCACAACTCTGGCCGCAGTCGCCGGTAGCGTGAGGGACGAGCACTTAGGCTCCCATCGACCTGACCGCTGACGAACGACACGAGAGTCGTGACAACCTACTCAGCTCACTGGCACACCGGTACAGACTGGTGAGGCCCACCTCTTCACACGGGGACGTCGAGGATGAAAGCAACCCGCAGCAGCCACCAGCCGCCACCGCCACCGCGCTGCCCGCCGGCAGACCTCCGCTACACTTAGGCCTCGGGATAAATTCGCAAGCTGGAACGCGACGCCGGTCGAAGCCACCGTCTCCCACATGCCACCTCCGAACTCCCTCCGCGAACGATCACCGGCGTCCAAATCCTTCCCCAGAACTTAGTCTAGGCAAGGTAGGCCTCGAGAACCGCCACCCAACAGCGAGCCATCGCCGCTCACGCCGCCACCCACCTTGAGCAGGCCACGACTCTGTAGATCTGAGCAGCCCGACCATCGCCTACTCCTTCCATGGAAAAACTCGGAGAGGCCCGAGATTGCCCTGGCGCCGCCGGACAGAGCCGCCAGCACCAGAGGACCACCAGGCCCCGCCGCCCGCCGCCAGCCGGCTCGACGCCGAACCGCTGCCGCCGAAGCCTGCGCCACGCGGGCGGCTGCGACGTGCACGCAGCGCCGGCCAGCCGCCGGCGCCATCCGCCCCATCCGGAGCCGCCATCGCTACCGCCCGGCTCCAGCCTCCATCCTCAACCAAAGAAGAGCCCTCTCCGTGCAGGCCCCAGATCCGGCCATGGCCCCGCTGGATCCGGAGGCTGCACCTCCCGCCGCCGCGGAGGACGGTCCGCGCCGGCGAGCCACGCCGCCGGGCTCGAGCGGCCGCGCCCGCCCCAGCCCACCAACGAGGAGAGGAGGAAGGCCACGCCGCCGCCTTCCCCGCGGGCCGGCCAAGTTGCCGGCGACCCGCTCCGGCAGCGGCGCGGCGTGGGGGAGAGAGCACGCGGCGGCGGCGGCCTAGGGTTTGGAGAGGCGCCCGCGTCGCCCGAGCGGGAGTGACGGGGCACCTGGCCTTTTTCGTGTCTCTTCTGCAATATCTAGTGTTCTGTCTTTCTTTCTGTTGGGGTTCTCGTGGCCGTCCAACTGATGTAATTACCACCATCAGCGTCGGCGAGCTTCTTAGTTTGGCTTCCCTTTAGAAGCTTGAGTTGTGTGCGCGCGCGCGCGCACCTTTTTATGACCTATTATCTGCATTTTGTATAAAGAAGAGGCGCGAAGATGTATGTGTATGCAATGATTTTTGTGATTTTTCGATGGTGATTGTTGAGTCAGAATTTCATGTTGGATGGAAATAAGGACTGTGGTGTCGTGGGCCTTACAACTTC
Source organism: Panicum virgatum (assembly GCF_016808335.1). Lineage (NCBI taxonomy): Eukaryota > Viridiplantae > Streptophyta > Magnoliopsida > Poales > Poaceae > Panicum > Panicum virgatum. The sequence goes on from NC_053138.1 coordinate 56,960,548, forward strand.
TCCCTGCACCCGTCCTCGTCATTTTCGAATTGCCGGCAGGACCCACAAACCATTGGTTTTAATAACTTCAAACCCTAATATATCACCGTAGAAACTCATTTTCCTCTGAAGAGCATCAAAATAAAACTTGGATCCCAGCTGAACCATTGTCCTCATTTGTTGACCGTGATAGAGGTGCAAAAGGATATTCTTGCCCTTCCTAACTCATATGCCAACCATGGCTCCACACGAACACCATCCCGTGGAGCTATGGCGTGTGCACGTCGGCATCGGCCCTAGGGTAGAAGGACGAGCTCCGAGCCGCGCTGGCGGTCACGGCAGGCTCCCGCATGTGTTCGTCGACAGTCGGCGCCAAGCGCGGCAAGGCTCCCGTATGTGTTCGGGGAAAATTAGAGTTCGAAATTAGGATTTGGGGGCGATCGGTGGTGGGCTGGAGAAGGTTACGATCGGGCGGCGGACGGCGGGATCCTCTTCTTCTTACTGCCCTCTCGCTTGGGCTTGCAGTCCATCCTCATCTCCCTCCTCAGCTTCGTTCTTGGCTAGCAGCAACAATGCTTTTTGTTGGGTTGTGTAAGGATCGTGGCCCCAAAAGAGGGGTTGAATTGGGACTTAACCTAGAACTAGTATTGCCCAAACTATGAATTTTCTTCCTAACAGCTAGAGCACACTAACACGGTGATCCTAGGTGGGTAAACACACTAGCATGTTCATGATTCCTAGGAAAGATCACACTATCAAATATATATTGCCTAGTCCAGAGAGCACATTAACATGTGAGGAACATACTCAAACACACAAGCAAGCAAGGATTGCAATAAGTAAATCAAAGTAAATGCTTGAATGTAAAAGAGGGACTCGAGACAACCGGATTTTTTTCATGGTATCGAGGAGTTGACGCTCCCCCCTAATCTACGTTGGAGCACCCACAAAGGGTTGCACTCGCTTGCATCACCAAGAAGCAATTGTTTCACTAATAATGCTCTTTCTCCATCTATTGGGGCTCCCACAAACTCTAAGAGCTCATCAAGAACCTCCGAGTCACCAAGATCATCTAGGTGCCGTCAAACACCAAGAGTAACAAGCTCCTAAGCTTTCACTTGACCTACACTAAGCTGGCCCTAAGCTCAAGCACACTTGCTACTCACAAAGGATGATTTCTTTTGATTTGGATCAACTCTCAAGCTCAAACACTTCTTCTCAAGGATTCAAATGCTTCTCTTCAGCTCTGGGGTGGCCTCAGGTATTCAGGATGCATGTCAAGGCAGCTCAAATGTCAAGGCAGCTCAAATGACCCGAGAAAGGGGTATATATAGGCTAGGGATCCAAACATAGCCGTTGGAAGATTCTTCTCTGAATAGCACATAGCGTCGGTTAAACCAGTTCTATGTGTCGGTTTAACTGGTCAACTGAGCTCAAATAGTAGCTGTTGGAGTTCTAACTAATTCTAACTACTGGCATCACTGCAACTACAAATACACCAACGCGTTATAGTTGAGCGTCGGTATAACTGGTGCTTATAAGATTTCTGCATCCAAACTCCAAAACGAAATTGCATCATTAAACCATCAAAGCACCGACGATACTTTGAAGGGCGTCAATTTAACCGGTGATGAAGTGATTTCTTACACAAAGTAGAGATAGCATAATATGAACTTGAAAGCACTTAAACAACACATGCAAGAAAGGATATGAACAACGAACTGAACAAGCATGCATTATTGAAAGGAAAGCCACTTGTAGGGACATGTCAACACAAGAGGAAACACAAGATCCAACCGATATACAACAAAAACCATGAAGAGTCCAAGTCACGCCACAGACCAACCTGCTCCCCCTATCTATCTCCCTCTTTGGCAACAAAGCACCAAAAGGGAAGGCTAGAGCTAAAAATCTAGTCCTAGATAGGCTGGAGAAGGCGGGGCATCCGTCCTGGGTGCGGTGATGAAGCAATCGGGGTCGTCGTCGTCTGAAGAGTCGTCGGAAGAAGCGGGCTCGACCTGAGTAGTCGACGGAGCAGCTAATAAACACATTTGATCATATTTTCTACAGAAAGAATGGTAGCGCTGCAAGATCATCGATTCCACTAGGCAGAACACACTCTTCTTTGTGAACAATATCTTTGTTAACAAACCTAGCCAGCAGCAACAGCCGATCAGTCTGTCTAAGCATGACTTGAATTGGAACTGCATAATGGGAACACTCTGCCAACTCTTTGTATTCCTATACCTGACAAAGTGACCATATTAAAGGTATCAGATGATAACCAAGTGAAAATAGGTAAAAGACAGAGATAACTAAGATGCACAAGTTCAATCACTTTGCATGTAGAAAGGATAAATAATGTTGAATCTCAACCACAAGAACAGTAACTACTTAACCTCGACTACTGAAATTATCCATCAGAGATCTTGGACTGATGTGACACAAAAGCAGGGCCATGCCTTTTTGTCTGTTAATAATAATTGTTAGTCATCGAGTAAGTGAATTCAACCAGCAGTCAAAAAAATATAGGTCAAGTTGTGCTGGATTCAAAATACACTCAACAAATAAGTTGCTAAACGTTAGCTAAGACTAAACCTTAAGAGCTGTAAGAATTTAATATTGGATCAAAGACTGAATCCATTTACATCCAAAATATCAGCAAAAATAAAGCAAATGCCATTACCGATCTTAATGAAATAAGAAGGCATAATTCATATATCAGACAAGATCCTCTATGATGACTATTAACACATAAGTGTCCAACTCAAACAACATTTATCACAATGCATTCACTTGTTTCCCTGTTGTTGCATCAATCACTTACAAATGGGATCTTGGAGGCCTTGTCATTCACAGCGACGGGCACACTGAGAGCAGCAAAGAACTCGAGTCCTCCTCATAGCCACGCCAACACCTCATACTATCCTGCAGAACAAGAGAGATTCAGAAACAAAAATTAGCATCCATGATCCTGAACCTAGCTAATTCTGGAACTGATTCTGACTACTAGTTCAAATATTCAGTTATGATGAGCAACAAATTTAGCACAAAAAAAATCAAGGTTAACTGAACACACCATTATATATGGTCATATTTAACAAGGAATGAGCTCCAATGTACAAAGGATAAGCACAGAACTGTGCTAGACAGATCAAGTAACTAGTCCAATCGTTTTACCAAACCAAGATGCTTCCAACTAAAACAAAGAGTTTCAATTATCCTGGAGAGATCGAGAGATGAGCAACATAAGGGGAAGAGAGCCAATTGCTACCACTTCAATATTTGCAGGCATAGGAAAATTCTGATTACCAAAGGAACAATTCAAACAGAACAAAATGATTCTAAAGGGAGCTATCAAAACACCACGCCCAATGCAAGATACTACATTTAGAGGTACCAGATTTCCTGGTTCTATTTGTTTTGTGTTGGTTTGGCCAATTAAGAAACTATATATATGTACCTCTGATAGGCTTGATATCAAGGCTCCACTCACCTTGTATTCTTGTTCGTCACCGACAAGGAATAGCCGTTGGTCAGGCCCTGATTCCATTGGTATATCAACAGCTAGTACCTTCATGCCATACTGCAATGATGGCTCCTTTTCATTGTGCAAACCACTCATCTGTTCACTGAAGCAAATTTGGGATCATACATAAGATTTCTTCAAATAATACTAGAAGTAAGAGTTAAAAGATCACTAACTCCATGTGCAAAATTTGCCTGTCACTCTACTATCATTCATTTCAAGTTTTCAACAAAAGAGTTGCCCACAGGCATAAAATAGTGCCAGTGAATTCAAAGAAAAAGCAGTTTTGCTTGACTTCTATCATTAAGGAAGAAGCACAAAAGGGTCATTTAACTCTGCTTCTGTACAAGACCATTTTTCCAAACTTCTATTTGTTCAATAAAGGCCTGAGGTCTCATCATAATTGTGCATATATAAGCATCAGAAATTCTCTAGCACACTTAAGTAGTTGCTATAAGATGTAAGATTTAATTCAAATACCTGTCCCTTTTTCTTCTTGACCTCAACACTTACAAGACCCTTTTTTCTGATCCTTTGATGGGGAATATGAAGAAAAACCGTTTGCCACCCAGCTTAAATTTGGAAGTCCTTCAATTTAAGGCCTCCTCCAGACATAATATGCTCTCCAGATTCTGTTTGCTGCAACTGAGTAGACTGTCAGACTCTGCATTTTCTCCATAAATTAATTGATTATGCCACATGAAACCAAAATGACAAAATGGTGGCAGAATAATATGAGCACAGCTGATGCATGATTATCTGCAAGTCGTTCATAAGATCATCTTGCAGGTTATTATAGGATATGTAACTGTTTCCCTACATGGTAAGCTGCTGTTTCCCTACATGGTGGCGAGGAGCTCGATCTGAATTTATCTAGCCACCGATCAATGAAATGAATAAAAATATTATCACCTAGTTTCTATAGTGCAAAAAAATGGTCTGTTGATTAAGAAGCGGCTTGTAGAGTAAAATTATCACTATAGAACACGATTGAGGATTCACCTTCAGATTTAAATTTTGATTCACCTTCAGATTTAAATTAGGATTCACCTGCATGCAACTAGACTTGTAACAGTCAAGATCAAGCAGAATATTTAAAGTGAATCCAGGTATAAATGATCGAACAGATGTTTACAGAATAACTAAGCTAGTGAAAATTCTGAATGGACTCGCTACTCTATCTATAGGACTGTTCTTGCAATTAACTTCTTTTGCTGCATGAACTGCTACTCGCGCTCCGCCACCAAGCAAGCAAGCAATCAAATCTGCTGCCCACAGCGAATTGGAACCATTGGGGAGAACGGAACGATCGGATTCGAGTGCTGGAGACGGCGCCACCATCCCGCAGAATAGAACGAGAGATTCAATCAAGCAATTAGGGGCTAGGGTTCCTTACCAAGTGCAGGAGATACGGATGGCGGCGGGAGGAGAGGTGGAAGGAGAAGTGGCTAGGGTTCCTTACCAGAGCACGATGTGGCTGTCGGCGTGCTCCCGCGACGGCAGGCCGCCTCTGCCCGAGTGTGGAGCCCCCATGCCGGCCGGCCGCGTGGAGCTCCTGCGCCTTCGCCCCGCATCGAGCTTCCGCGCCGGCAGGCCACCTCCGCCTGTTCGTGGAGCTCCCGCTGCTGGCCGACCACCTCCGCCCGGACCTCGAGTTCCCACCGCTGACAGTGGAGGAGGTGCTGGCGGGGGAGAGAAGGGAGGGGAGGGTCAATGGGGGAAGAGGGAGGGGAGGGGGCAACGCGGCGGGGGGGAGGGGCGACGCGACGCCGATGCGGTGGAGGATTTGGGCTGTGTTTAGTTCAAAAAAAACTCCAACCCAATTCCAAACTTTCCATCCCATCAAAATACGGAGTATCAAATATAGTAAATGACGCATGCATGGAGTATTAAATATAGGTAAATAAAAAAACTAATTGTATAGTTTTGATGTACACGACGAGACGAATCTTTTGAGACTAGTTAGGTCATAGTAGGACAACAATTACCACAAACAAACGAAAAGTGCTACAGTATGGTACAGTGTCCGATGTGACTTTTCGCATCTCATTTTCCCTCCATCTAAACACATCCTTGGAGGATTCAACTGGATTACGGAGAGAGAAAGAGACTCAGGCAGGGGAGGATTCAATTCCATTGGATAAAAAATTCGGGTCCGAGATACACAAAAGGAGACACTTGCTGAGTACTCGTGTCTCCTAGGACTGTGAATTTATTGAAGGCACGGGTTGTACAATACGTGTCTGTTATATAAATATATAGAAAACACAGTTTATTTATAAGAGTTTTTGGCAAACTCATAGAAAATGTAGGTTGTTAGCACGTCTCCAATGAGTCATAGAAGACGCATCTAGAAACCACATCTCCTATGTTAATGTCTTCTTTGTTTATTTCTTACATAGTGCACTATTGCCCTAGGGTAAACAACTAACCCTGGATGCCACTAATGTTTCTGGCTCGAGCTTCATCTGTCCGCTTCAAAACAGCTAAGTTTTCCTCCGCATGTCCCAAAAATAGTCCGCAGGTATTGACATGAAGACAACATAATAATGGGTAAATGTTCTGTGTCAAAAAGAAACTAAACAAAAAATATTGATATGGCAAATCCCCTATCATAATAGACGTGCTCTCCTATAAAATCCTAAATTGGTGTCTGATACACCTCCTAAAACTCAAAGGCAACAGAATTAAGGGGGCAATAGTTGGGAGTTGGAACATAGGATAGTGTATCAAAAAAATAACTACCAGCCGAGCACTACACAGGACAAGGTTTCCTACTCATTTGAATACAACTAGAAAAACTAATAATTGACAAGATAAAAGGACCATGTTATTCTACTCACAGAAAAACTTAGATGTCGTCGATTCAGAAATCATAGTCATTGATGATATTTCTTAGCAGGCAGACAGACAAACCACACGCTGGTCAGGTACAACAACAGAACCACATTAGAAACATAAAGAACCTACTGCAGAATCTGAATGGTGAAATGTCTGTCCTAATCTGAACCTAAAGAGTCTTGACAGTTCAAAGTATCACAATGCAGTCTTACACCAAAAAAACTGGCACCATATCAAGGCAAGGAGGTAGTCTACATGGTAGTCTCATATTGCTACACCTATGCATCACCCGTAGCCGAGCTACCGGTGGCGGTGGGTGGAGCAGCACCCTTCAGGACACACTGGTCAGCATCTCTAGCCGTGCAGGCAGCACCCGTAGCCGAGCTAAGAGTGGTCGTGGGTGAAGGAGCGCCCTTAAGAACACGTTGGTCAGCATCTCTGGCTGTGGAGGCATCCGTGTTGGATGTGCCAAGGGCCATGGAAGCACCGCCCTTGGGATGGTCAGCCGTGGAGGTTTCTCCAGCAACAATTTGTGCAGAAAGGCATTCAACCACTTTTTCCAATTTGTCCGCCTTGGCCTTCTGCTTCTCCAGTTTAGCACAAATAGCTGAATTGTCCATATCATTCTTATTGATCTTCATCGTCAGAGCTCCAGTGGCGCCAACCAAAGCCCCAAGGAAGATGATAACCAAGCTGTGGAAGTACTTGTTTATCAAGACTGTGCCTTTCAACGGCTTCAGACAACTTCTTGATTAAATCGGTGTAGTCCTGCATATGCATAGATAAAGTAAATATCAAGCTATTTGATGCACATGCAAGGTAAGTAAACAGCACAAAAGGCTTTCTTACCTTGTCAGAACCTGTTTGGCATGACTTGTTAATCATAAGCACGGCACCAGCAGGTCGTCCAGCTCTCATCTGGTAGATACATTAATAACGTGAGAGATACACTAATACACCTGATATGCAGAAACTAGTATGCATTCAGATTTGAATTGCCCCAACTCAAGCACCTGACTTTCAAACCATTTTTGTGAAAGTTTGTGAAGAACCTACCAGATGTAGACATCGTCCAGTCCAAACTACGGTGATATAATCTACCCTTTGCGTAATTTTGGACCGCAACTACCAGGCACATAATTGCTAACAATAGAGTTCAATTCAAACTAAATAAAATCAAAAAGTATATCAAAGATCAGGGTTTCAATCTTCATGGAGCAAATGAAGGCCTGCGGGCACCTAAAATAAACAAAGAATACCCAACATGAACCGATCTTTATCAGGTCATCAACCCAAGCATACAGATTATCACAGGCTCAGCTTGAAGAGATTAATCAGACTAAAGAGGAAATAGATTTATTAGATCACAATCTTAACTTGAATAGGATCGCCATCTCAAAGTCGACAGATTTATCGGATCAAATTCAAGAGGCATGCCAAGAAACGAACTCAGATCAAACTCACACACCCTACCATGAAAACAAGGCACAACTGCTCACCTCGAGACAAGCAAGGAGGGGGGGGGGTGCAGAGGGAACTATCACCCGCAGGAGCTGGCACCCGAGGCGACGAAACAGAGCCCTCATGGTTGGATGGCTGGAAAGCACGGGCTTGGTGGCGGCGGCACTTGGGAGTGGGAGAAGTTTGGGACAATGGGCAGGTCGAGATAGACCTAGAGGCTGGCTAGTGGGCAGTGGCTATGATGTGATTTATTCACTCGGTCTTTGCTTTCTTTTGCAAAAAACAAAAAAAAATGAATTTCATCTCTCAACGATCCTGCTTAACTTAATTTTGTCCCTTGTTCAGTCTTTGAACCATCCAAATCGATATAATTTCATCCATTCCCCAATGTGGCACGCCGCATTGGCTCACATCATCACCTACCCTATCAGTTTAGAATGTAAAATACACATTTTACCATCGATTAGAGGCACCCATCCCCATACTTTTTCCGCCTCTAACAACAACAAATGGCTTTGGATTTTATGTGGGATACAGACACCATTTGTTTTTTATGGCCAGATTGAAATAAAATAGAAAGAAATTACCTTACTAAAATTTTGTCCTTTTGAGGTTCTAATGATGACAGAAGATGGGGATGGGAGCCTCTAATCGATGGAAGCTAAGGGGATGAGCTGCTCTTGGCAAAGTATCTTTATCATGATGACGAGACCATGATAACTATCATATCAAACTGAAGCATTCTAGACATCATCAGTTTTAGTTACGTTTATATATATGAAATTGGTCCAGAATTTATATAGTTTTAAGATACCTTGAAGCAAAAGTTTTTTTTATGAATTTACTACAATTATAGAGAAACCATATCTTTTTTCAACCTTCAACTAAAACAATTTCTGTATTTCTATTCATAAAACCACAACATGCATGCAACTATCTAAATAGGACAAAATCTTCCCTAAGCCACTTCCACCCCCAAATTTTGGGCATGTACGATGTGGCACACCTTGCCAAGTCAGCTTAGTCACTGGCACGATACAACCCTAATTCCCAAATCCATAGGTGGTTGGAGGTGATCAACGACATCGAGGAGTTGGAAACTACACAAGAGTTTACAACATTATCTTCTTTAGTGGATAGCCTAGCACTCACCCCTCTCTCTTACTCTTTCCTACATAGCACTACCACCCTTACTCTCATCTATCATGCTCATGGTTGAATGCCATGGCAAGGGAGGACCCTCTATTTATAAGCTGAGGAGGACCATTGTATTGAGACAAGTATCCCCTTTTCTTGAGAATTTCTAGATATTACAATATTTTATAATTTTATTTATAACATTTCTAGACTGCTCCATGAGAAATGTCTTCGTTTTTCATTGTGGAGAATACTCTAGAATATTTCCTTCCATTCTTTTCAATATGGTGTCCGGAGTGTCAGCTCAGATCATGAAGAAAACATGACATTACTCAAAGATCTAAAGTTATCCACTACAAAGATAACGTACTTTGAGGAATTTAAGAACAACCAAGTAGGACTCCACAAAAACAGGTTATTATTCTGATGCATATGTCTAATTCCACCCCTAGAGACTGACATGTGTGTATGGCGAGACACAGACCCACGAACGCTTCAAGTCCTAGGACATACTCAAGTTTATGACCTTGGTTATGAGGGCTGCTGCTGGACTTTTGAAAAACAAGTCGTTGGAGGCTCCTATGTCGAGTGCGATTAGATTGTGCTTTAGCAACAACGGACTGGAGTACTCGCGCTTCCTGATGGCACGAGTGAGACACATCACAACAGCAGCGGCGGATCATGGTTTGAGAGTTGCCATGCTTCATGGCAACGTAGAAATTTTCTAGAATGAGATATATATTTAGCATGGTTGGATAAGGATGAGAAAAATCTAAAGTTGGACCGGGCGGGTATCTTCGCTGGGAAGGAAAGGTACCTTCCGGGCTGCTTGTGGTCCGTTCCGGTGGGAGGACGGCGTCAGACCCACTCCGGCTATCACCGCAGGCTAATGGGCTATTCCCGCCTAATCATGCTTTTGTCCAGGGTTATGGGTACCCCTTTTCCCATTATGCTGACAGCATCACATTTAGAGATATAACAAATAGTATCACAAAACAAAATTTAACTCGTGAAAAAAAAAGTCCAACTCAGTAGCACAAGTTAAAATAATTATTGGAAGCTTAGTTAATCAGACAAGAGCACCCATCCTCTAAAGGACATGAAGCATGTTGATGGTGACATACTGGAAAGAAAAAAAACATGGGGAAGTTAGCTGGTGACTAATGTAGCTATAGCAAAAATGTAAAGAAGACAAGGTTATAATTTGCTAACGTTCTATGATTCTCTTGATCTATTTCACCTTCATCTTCACAGTCTCAATGCTTCTCTTGATCTATTTCAACTTCTCACTATAAAAGGTGTTGGTCTTCACCACCCAGTCTCCTAACACTGGAGGTACTTCATAATCATAGCAAACACAAGGGTATATAATAGCTGCCCCATGTAAACAGAAACTTCTAGTCATCCTCCAGATACTGGACCTCTTTTGAAAGAGCTCTTAACTGCACGAAGTACTCCTGACAGTGCAAACTATTTCAATTTTTGAAATATAATGACATCGACTAATGGCAGGTTAGTACCATAAAATCAGAGGCAAGTCAAAGATGCTAACTTCCGTGAGAGTAGGAGCTGGTGGGTTTCTAGGAAATGAAACCATTTGCCTAGCAGTGCCCTCAACCCCAAGATGGCATAGAAATGTAGTACCACTGATCCCCATAGAGAGATAGATTAGTAAAAATGTAAAATCATGTATCTAGTTATCAGATGCAGTTCAAAGCAGAACAAATCTGATAATAAATTATATCATCAAAGGGCTTCATTTAAAATGAAACTACAATATGAGTCATATTCTCAACAAAATATGAAACTAAGTACATTCATATAAATGAAAATCTTTCCAGGCAAACTAGTATCACTCTCAACAAAATAATCGTACAAGTACATTCATGTAAATGAAAATCTTTCAATGCAAATTAGTAATATGCAATATGTTGCAAGTTTGAAAGCAACAAAATTGAAAAAAGAAAGAAAGAAATGCTGCCAAAAGATATGTGAACTTCATTGCAGGCTAAACTATGTGAATGAATAGAGAAAATCAATTCTAGCCCAAAATTCCAATTCCTCTATTTGGTGTGCCATTAATAGAATGCACAATTCCTATTCAAAGCAAGGCATATTCAGATTAACCCTAATTCTACATCTATCCCCTCACAACTCTTTGATATTTACCTCAAAATCAGATCAGAAATAGAAAGAAACCCTAGTTCCTTTGTTCTTTGGTCCTGATTTCCCTGATCTCAAAGAGACACGCTAGCGAGCCACGAGCAATAGTCTGACACACCTTCCAATGAAACTTGTGTCTCCGCTCTCACATGCTTTGCGACGATACAAATCATAGTACGACGATACAAATTGTTGTATCCAAGAGTTTGATTTTTTTATTGTATATCATCCTGACATGATTTCTCCATGCCGCTAGGGACGGCCTTGAGCAAGTCCAATAAACTCATCTTATAAACAAGCCTCATTACCAATAAATGAAGGGATTTTGGCATTCTTGCCCCTATTTCCAAGTGAAATGGTGATTTTACCTTTTTTTTATCTGTACGATTTTGCACTTACTTTTGGTGAACAAAGGCTCTGTTTACCCCTGATTTGATTAGTTAGTAACCCAAGAAAAAAAATAAAATGGGGTGGAAAAAAAATTCACAGCCATGGAAAAAGACTACACATCATCTTATCCAAAAGCAATCTCCTTCCCTTTCATCCCCAACGAAGTGGTGGCGTGGAAGTAGGCGGTGGAGAAGCGGCACCAGCAGCCGGCCGCGCACGGCGGGAGCAGGCTGGTCCAACAGCGGCACCCACAAGTGCGTGTGGCGCCCATGGAACCCATCATCTTATCTAAAAGCTCTCTCCTTCCCTTTCATCCCCAACGAAGTGGGGTGCAGAAGTAGGTGGCGGAGCAGCGGCGCCAACAGCCGGCCGCGCGTGGCGTGAGTAGGTTGGCCTAGCAGCCACTACTACAAAAACTTTAACCGAGGCAGGCAAAATGGCTTAACCGAGGCAGGCATGGCAACTGCCTCGGACGTAAGGTCTCGAGGCGGGCACCCAACCGCCTTGGTTAATTGTTTAACCGAGGCGGTTTTTTCTTGGTTATTGAGTATTAACTGGGGTAGTTTGTTTAACTACCTTAGTTATTGACTATTAACCGAGGGGATCAGTTGTAATTTGCCCGCCTCAGTTAAAGTTTTGTAGAATTAAAAAAAATATTTCATTTTGAATTTATTACTTTATCGTGTGCAAAAAAAGCACACTGCAAATTTATTACTTTACCGTGTGCAAAAAAAAAGCACATGACAAAGCATGACTTTACTGTGTGTGCACATGACAAAAAGATAGTTTGTCGTGTGCAGGATAGAAAGCACACAGCAAATTGCCGGGTACACGGCACAGAGCCTGATTCCGGTAGTGTTTGAAGTCTTTAAAATGACCCATAACTGATGTCAAGTTTCTGCTGCAATATCGATAAACTGATAATCGATCTGTGTGGCTTGGGTTCATCAGGCTCTGGTCCGTTTCTCCGTGTTTGGATGGCGACTGATGAACTGCCAACCATGCCGGCCTGGAGCTACAAATCTAATGCGTGCGTTGTGGCCATGACCATGATCCGTTTGGTGGGTGGTTAAAATAAATAATGGCGAGTGCTCTACTAGTGTAGATGCTTCGTCTTTTTCACTTCTTTATTATTTGATATATATATAACACACTTGTTCATTATTTCTTTTGAGGAAACAGGAGGGGTTAAAACCCCTACTGGTTATATATTTAATAATAAAAAAGAGGGAGTTCTTACAACCAAAGCTCAGGAAACAAAAAAAAGAGACAACAAATTGAGCGAGATTACAAAAGGCTGTCTATCCATTCTTGCATCATGTCAAAGTGAGCATTTTTTGCCCTAGGCAGAGCCAGAGCAAACTCCTTTTTGAAAATGGCTTGACAAGCAGTCAAGTTGGGCTGCACATTCCTAAAAATGAAGTCATTTCGAGTCATCCAAATGCTCCAACACCCAAGAATTATTACCACCATGAAGAAAGGCTGATTGATTTGGGTTCTGAATGACATAAACACTTCTGTACAGTCAGCAAAAACCGGAACTATGAGTCCAAAGGAATTCCAGAATTGAGTAGCCATGGGACAAAGTAGAAAGAGATGAATCATAGTTTCATCCGAATGTTGCGTGCAGAGAACACATTCAAAACTTTGAAGTGCCATTCCTTTATGCCTAAGCAGATCCCGAGTACTGAGTCTGTCCTTTAAGAGTAGCCAAACAAAGACTTTGTGTTTGTGCTGACAGCAGTTCTTCCAAAGCCATTAGAAAGTGGGTGGTGCAAATGCATGTCCAGAGAGTTGTTTATATGCCTTGGCACAGGAAAAAATAGGCGACCCCCAAATATAGGTCTAAATGTCTTGCTCAGTATTCAAATTTAGACCATCCAATCTGTCACAAAGGAGCAGGAGCTGAGCATATGCTTCTGCAGAAAGTGGTAGATGGAATAACTGTTCTATGGAAGGCATTGCTGAAATTCTGTGGAGAGAAATATTTTTGAGCTTAGCATAGGAGAGAAGATGGGGATAAATTTGAGCAAAGACTTGTCCATCCCATAGGTCCCACCAAAGTAAGCAAGTTTTACCATCCGAAATTTGTACAGATGCAACACTACTAGAAACGACGCCTTAGGCACCGGTTGAAGAGATGCTTAGGCACCGGTTTTACAACCGGTACCCCCAAACCGAGACCATTGGCCTCAGTCTAGGACACCGGGTTTTTCACCCGGTGCCTTAGACATCCATTGGTACCGGTTGGAAAGACCAACCGGTACCAAAGCACTTTTGGCAAACAAAAAAAATAAAAGCAGGCATCCTGCTGCCACGCTCGGGGCCCGGAGCTCCGCCGCCGAGATCCGCCCTCCTCCCTTGGCCGTCGCCGCTCCTGCTGCCGCGCTCGGGCCCGCTCAAGCAACCGGGAGGAGGGGAGAGAGAGGAGACAACGCGGCGTGCGCGTACGTTGAGGTTGTCGGGGAAGAAGGCTGGGGTGAGGACGCGGCGGTGGAGCGCCCACTTGTCACCGTGGAGGCTGACGAGGCTGTCGCCCTCGAGCTGCCGGACCACGGGGTGCGCCTCATAGCGGTCGAACGCGTCCGCGCGCATCAGGAGGATCTCGCGCACCAGCTCCGGTTCCGCCACCGTCAGCCGCGGCGTCGGCCCGAACCAGATCAGGAACATAGGCCTTGCACCGCCGCCATTAATCGATCGATCACCACTCCGGAGCTGGACAAGCAAGCGAATCGTTCGTTACCGTAGATCTTCCTCTAGTAGTGGTAGAAGGCGAGCACCCGGGGGAGCGTGTCGTGTGAGTCCGGCGGCGACATGGGCTTGGCGGCGACCTCCGCCATGAGCGCGACCATCTCCGTGACGCAGCCGAGGAGGAGCCGGTACGGCAGGCCCCGCACACCCTGCCGCGCGAAGTGCGCCTCTAGCCACCGCGGGCGCCACCAGAGCTCGTCTGCCACCCTCGCCGCCACGTGCAGGAGGAGGAGGAGCAGGCACGCTCCCGCCGCTCCGCCGTCGGGGGTAGGCCGCTCTTCGGCCCTGCCCCTCCGCCGCCGGCCCGTGCGCGGCGACGAACTCTAGGAGGCGACGCGGGTGCTCGCCGGTGCAGGGAGGAGGGGAGGGGCCGGAGCAGGGGAGGGGCCGGAGCAAGGAGGGGCGGCGTGCGTGGGAGAGAGAGTGAGGAAGGAGAGAGAGTGACCGGGGAGAGAGATGAGAGCTCATCAGGTGCCGACAGTGAGAGACTTTAAAATTTCGCGAGTTGGGAGCACAAGTACCTAACGCATGCATTGGCACCGGGTCATGATTTTACCCGGTGCTAATGTCTGCTCTAAAGGCACCGGGTCGTGCCATTACCCGGTGTCATTCATGCATAGTCTAATTGGAACCGGCTCATGGTATTAACCGGTACCTTTGATATTCAATTGGTACCGGTTTCTGACGCGGCACAACTTTCCGGCACTTGGCGCAGGCCAAAAGTACCGGCTATTGCTACAACCGGTACCAATGTCTAGTATCAGTACCGGTTGCAATATGAGCTGGTACTTTTGGCCTGGACCTTTGGCTTGTTTTCCAGTAGTGCAAGTCCTTTATATTTGTCCAACAATTTCAAGTTGTCTCGCCACCAGAAAGATCCTTTTTTAGTAGCATTAGGCAGTTTGCCATGGTGATAATACTTGTTCATTATTCATCACGTGGTTAAAAAAACATAGGCTTCTCTTCCAAGAATCTGGCGTGCAGTACCAGCTATACCTACCTCAACATCCATCCACACTCTGGACATTTCACAGAAACTGCAGCTAGCAGGAGCTCACTTTATGCCCACTGAGAGTTAGTTAAACATTAGGGGTATGAACAATTGACAGAATTATCCGCAAAAAAAAGACAGAATTAGCATGTGCTTGTGCCTGCATATGCTGGCTACTGAGTGCTGACCCGGCCCCCAGCAAAGATATACAGGGTATATATAAAAAATACATGTTTCCTCAATGGCCGGCCCCTTTCTTTGCTTGCTGGCTAATGATCTCTATGGAGAAGCCTTTGCTGCCTAATCTCGCTTCGTAGCTTGGGAACGTATCAGGTGCAAACCAAGCTCTCAATGCAAACTATGGAAACTTCAATCTGAGTCATTGGATCAGCATCCAAGGGGTATGGGGGATTGGGTAATTTTACAATCCGGACCCGCTCTTGGATTGGGTAATCACACTTTTTGCAAATCCCCCCTTCCACCTCTTTGCGCGCCTCCCCTTGGATGTTGATCTGATGGCTCAGATTAAAATTTTCATAGTTTGCACGAAAATATTGGTTTGCACCTGATATGTTTTCTTGTAGCTTTAGCAAAAGGGGGTTGACGGAAGTATGTCATCATTGTGCATATATAGCTTTTGAAGGTTTCAGTGGATGCAATCATGAGTTTGTATAGTTAACTGTATATATCTTCCCTTGCACATGTACGTGTACGTATTATTTCTTCGCTCATAAAGTTTGTAGCCTAACCATGGCCATTAGCTGATGACCCAGTTACCGCGTATTAGGTAAGGAGATTAGTTTAAATTCCTCAAGCTAAGGAATCTCAACATGCTCAAATTCACGTGGAAAAACGGAGCCAGGAGTGGTGTTTCCTGAAATGCGCAATCTTTATATATATATATGATCATAGGCTGTAGAACATGTTGCCACCAGCAAGCTTAAGCTAAGGCAAACAAGCAAGTCATAGGCTCATAGTCACAGACTCGCGTGCGGACACTTAATAAGAAGATGAAGAATATTCTGCTTCCACTGCTCATCGCCGTACTCGTCTCATCGCCGCCGGCAGCCACTGCAGCATAGCGCCGCTGCCACCACCACCATCACCAGCAGGACCTTGTGGAGGGCCTAAGCTCAGCACTTCAGCTTATTAGGCCCTCCACAAGGTGAGCCTTGAGTAATGCTAGAAAAGGAAAGAGAGAATTGGGGGCATCACTCCACAAAGGCGATGCTTGTTTCGAGTGATGCAAGAAAGGGTGGAACCGGGCAAGAACTTACGTGCCAATTTCTAAAAATTGTTTCTTTATCCTTGTCTGCTCTCCTCTCTAACTGCCGCTAACAGCTTGCCTCGGGCATGGGAAGAGAAAAACTAGAAGTAATGCTATTTTATTTTATGTGGGTCCCAAGTATATTAGATATAGCTTCAATACCCTTTTATCTGTACACTGTAGTATTTAGAAGGTCGATGTCTATTCATGCACTTCGAGACTCTCTTTTTCAAGCATCACTACAACATTTTGGAGGGCACGAGAGAGTGAGTAAACGGGCATCATCTTTCAGAGCTGCAGCCGTACAAAAGAATAGGCACCCAAGCTATCTAAACTTGTTGGGACCCACATCAAATAAAATAGTCTTTTGCTATTTCTCTTCTGAGCGCTGGGGTGAGCTGGGAGTGGAAGTTGGCGATAAGGGTCAGCAAAATGGTTTTTAATGAAACTGGCACCGGCATATGTTCTTGCCCTGCTTTGAATTTTCTTGGCATTATTTGAAATAGGCATCACCTTCTACAACGTGGTGCTTCAATCCTCTCTCTCTCCTTTCTAAGCATCACTCAAGGCATATATTGTGGTGGCTCTTATGATTCTTTCTCAAGGAACAAACCAAATCAAATATCATGGAAGGCAAGGAAACATCGTGCTCTTGGAAAGGCTTCCTGTGGCAATCAGGGCACCTCCAATTAGCCCCTTGATTGATAGGATATCTTATTTTATTTGGTATAGAATACTACTACAGAACAGGCCTTTAGTCCAAGTCATTTGTCCCGGCTGCCATTGGACCCGAGACCAAAGAGTGCTTTAGTCCCGGGTCCAACGGCTAGCCAGGGGACAGGGGCCTTTTGTCCCGGTTGGAGCCACCAACCGGAACCAAATTCCCTCCATTTGTCCCGGTTGGTGGCTCCATCCGGGACCATTGGTCCCCGGGGCATTTGATCCCGGTTGTTGGTCCCCGGGGCCTTTGGTCCCGGTTGGAGCCACCAACCGGGACCAAAGGCCCCGGGGACCAATGGTCCCGGATGGAGCCACCAACGCCACCAACCGGGACCAAAGGCCCCGGGGACCAATGGTCCCGGATGGAGCCACCAACCGGGACAAATGGAGGGGATTTGGTCCGGGTTGGTGGCTCCAACCGGGACAAAAGAGCCCCGGTATATCCCCTTTCTTCCTCCTCCCCCACCCGAGCCATTCAGCTCAGTGTTCTTGCTGTTCTTGGCTCGGGTGGGGGGAGTTCTTGCCCATTTCGTCCACAATTTGTGAAGACTCTTTGATTCCCTGTTCATTCAACATCTATAAAGGTTAGGAGCTTGTTCCTCTCATCATTCATTTCTTGTTTAGCTCAGTTTCTATTGTTTAGAAATAGAGAAATAATGGGAGGTTTCATTGTGAAAGTTTCTTCATTTTTATACCATTTGAACTCAAATGTGTGTGGTACTTTTAGATGTGCATATATAGATAGATTTACTTGTTTTAGTTTATCTAGATGAGTATAGAGAGTCGATGTGTGATTTTCTTGTATAGAGAGTTGATGTGTGTGATTTTCCATGTATAGAGAGTTCATATTATTATTATAAATTAAAACTATATTTTTGTTTACAATTACAATGTGAGTATGTATATATTACAATGTGACTTTTTATCATTTTATTAATTTTTTATTATATTATGAATAATTAGTTGTATTTTGTATGTGCCTTCATTATATTGTTGTAAAGATAAGTGTAGAGAGAATGAGTTTGCCGCCTGTGAGTGCATTGGAGCGTCGTGCGTCCGCTTGGGGGGCGGTACGCAATCAAATGGAGCCCACCGGACATTCCCTTGAGTTCCGACCTGAGGAGCGTGTTGGACTTCTGAGATGTCATATTCGTCGTTGGGTTAAGAGAGCATTCAATGCTTTGAACTTGGTCGAGAAAATCGCAAATTTTAGCATGAATTTAATGTCGAACTACATGGTACGGATGATGATCGCGAGTTGATGGTTCAATATAATGCAAGGTGTGAAGCATCAGGGCTAGCAGAATTTGACCGTAATGTGGAAAGACTTCGCGAGGCAGTTTACGAGGCCTCGGTCAATAGGTCTCGTGAGTAGTTTGTATTAGCATGCATGTATTGTATTTGTTATTATTTTAGCTTGGACCATTTAAATTATTATGTTTGTGTGATGGATTATGTAGACCTTTTAATTAATCGTGGTGTATGAGTAATATTATTACTTTGGACTATTTATTTTTCTATTCATGTTATTCAAATAATGCAGATGGACCGGCAATGGATGTACAAAGCTGACCGACGTACCAAAGAGTTCATTGATGGCTTGTATTATTTTTTGAATGTCGCCAAGGCAAACAAGCAGAATGGTTTCATATGCTGCCCATGCTTACACTGCTAGAATAATAAAGATTATTTCTCTAGAACAACCCTTCACAGTCACATTTTCCGTCATGGTTTCATGCCCAAATACTTATGTTGGACCAAACATGGAGAAAAGGGTGTTATGATAGAAGACAATGAAGAAGTAGATTATGATGATGCTCAAATTTCAATCCATGCTGGATTCGGTGCCTTTAACGATGATACTGCCATGGAAGAGCCTGAAGCAGATGCTGCAGAAAATGAACCCACCGACGAGCTTGGCAAGGCATTGTGCGGTGAGCGGGAAGATTGTGAGAGTGAAAAAGAGAGGCTAAAGTTCCAGCAGATGATAGAGAACCATCGCAAGTTGTTGTACCCAGGATGTGAGGATGGGTTGAAGAAGCTTGGCACCACACTGGAGTTGCTGCAATGGAAGGCAACATATGGTGTATCAGACAAGGGATTTGGTGAATTACTAAAACTTTTGAAAAAAATGCTTCCTAAAGACAATGAATTGCCTAGCACGACGTATGAAGCGAAACAACTTGTTTTCCCTCTAGGATTGGAGGTGCAGAAGATACATGCATGTCCCAATAACTCAATCCTCTACCAAGGTGATTACGAGAATTTGGATGTTTGCCCCGTAGTCGGTGCATTGTGTTACAAGATCCAAAAAAATGATCCTGGGGACGTCGAGGGGGAGCGTCCCCGGAAGAGAGTTCCTGCCAAGGTCATGTGGTACTCGCCTATAATACCACGTCTGAAGCGTTTGTTTAGAAATAAAGATAATACTAAGTTGATGCGATGGCACAAAGAGGAACGCAAGCAAGACTCAATGTTGAGACACCCAACGGATGGGTCATAGTGGAGAAAAATTGATAGAACGTACGCTGACTTTGCCTTGGATGCGAGAAACATAAGGTTCGGTTTGAGTACGGATGGCATGAATCCTTTCGGTGAGATTAGCAGTGGGCACAACACTTGGCCTGTTACTCTATGCATATACAATCTTCCACCATAGCTATGCAAGAAGCGGAAATTCATCATGATGCCTATACTTATCCTGGGCCCAAAGCAGCCCGGAAATAACATCGATGTGTACTTAAGACCATTGGTCGAGGAACTATTATTGCTATGGCGTAAAGAAGGTGTACGGTTGTGGGACGAATACAAACAAGAGGACTTCAACCTACGAGCAATGTTGTTCGTAACCATCAATGACTAGCCTGCTCTTAGTAACCTGTCGGGACAATCGAACAAGGGATACAGAGCCTGCACACATTGTTTGGAGGATACCGATAGTATATGGTTGACTCACTGCAGAAAGTGTGTATACATAGGTCATCGTCGGTTTCTTCCCGTCAGACATCAGGTACGAAGGAAAGGCAAGCATTTCAAAAGGGCAGGCGGACCATAGAACAAAACCGAAGCACCGTACTGGTAGTGACATCTTGGAAATGGTCAAAGATCTACAAGTAGTATTTGGAAAGGGACCAGGTTGCCAACCTGTTCCGAGCGACAACGGATTGGCACCCATGTGGAAGAAGAAGTCTATTTTTTGGGAGCTACCATATTGGGAAGACTTAGATGTTCGCCATGCAATTGATGTGATGCACCTCACAAAGAATCTTTGCATCAACCTGATAGGATTCTTGGGAGTGTACAGAAAGAATAAAGATACACTAGAAGCACGTCTGGAATTACAACGAATGGAAGACAGAGATGCCCTACATCCTGAAAAGTGAGACAGTGGACGATACTATTTAAGTCCCGCCAGCTATACTCTTAGCAAAGAAGAAAAGGAAAGCATGTTTGAATGCTTGAGCAGTGTCAAGGTTCCATCTGGATACTCATCGAATATAAAAGGAATCCTAAATTTGCAAGAGAAGAAATTGACAAATCTAAAGTCTTACGACTGCCACGTGCTTATGACTGAACTTCTTTCCATTGTGCTGCGAGGGATTCTGCCTGAGAATGTGCGGTTAACCATCGTGAAGCTATGTGCCTTCCTCAACGTAATTTCTCAAAAGATAATTGACCCAGACAATCTGACAAAGCTGCAGAATGATGTGGTACAGTGTCTTGTTGGATTTGAGCTGATATTTCCACCATCATTCTTCAACATTATGACACATCTTCTAGTGCACCTTGTGAAAGATATTGATATCATCGGATCTGTATTTCTACACAACATATTCCCCTTCGAGAGGTTCATGGGTGTACTAAAGAAATGTGTTCGTAACTATGCTCGTCCAGAAGGAAGCATCGCCAGTGCATACGGAACAGAGAAGGTTGTTGACTTTTGTGTTGATTTTATTGATGATCTTAAACTAATTGGGGTCCCTGAATCACGGTATGAGGGGAGACTAAATGGAAAGGGCACACTAGGGAAAAAATCTCATGTCTGCACAGATGATGACTCGTTCAAGAAAGCGCATTACGCAGTTCTTCAACAATCATCTTTGGTGGATCCGTATATCGAGTAACATAAGAAGATTCTAACCTCGAAATTCCCAGAAAAGTCTGAGACACATCGACACTTTCGGCAGCTGGTTGCGGAGACATCTAATGCATAACATGGATATAGGTGAACAACTGTTCTTGTTGTCTAGGGGACCGTCTTGAAATATCTTAACGTACCAAGGGTATGAGATAAATGGGAACACATTTTACACGGCAGCCCAAGATAAAAAAAAGCACAAATCAAAATAATGGTGTGTGTATGGACGCCACAGACAGCAATGGAAAAAAGGAGACATTTTACGGTTACATTGAAGAGATATGGGAATTGGATTACGGTCCCAATTTCAAGGTGCCTCTGTTTCGGTGCCAGTGGGTGAAGCTGACTGGAGTAACAAAAGATCAGTACGGTATGACAATAATTGATCTTAACAATCATGGGTACAGAGATGAGCCATTCGTCCTAGCCTAGGATGTTTCTCAGGTTTTCTACGTTAAGGACATGTCTAGCAAGCCAAAGAAGGGGATCAACAAACAAACCGATGAGCCAAAGCAACACATAGTCCTTTCAGGTAAAAGAAATATTGTTGGAGTCGAGGACATGACAGACTTGTCAGAGGACTATAATAACTTTGCTGACATTCCACCTTTCACAATCAATGCTGATCCATGCATCCTGCAGGCCAATGAGGATGCTCCATACTTGCGCCGTGATCATAATCAAGGGACATTTGTGAAGAGGAAGTCTATTATCGTACCAGTATCTGCTGATCCTTGATGTATTAGAATCATTATGTAATATTTCATAAACATGTGATGGAGAATTTGAATATTTTGATTATATATGTGATGCATCAATTTCTATAAACATATAGTTTTAATATATGTGATGCATCAATTTATCTTAAAATAAATATGTATTTGTAGGGTTAGTACCCTTTTTGTATATTTTTATTTATATTTATTTATGAAACATATAACTACAAACTCTAACTAACACATTCAAACTCACTCACAAAATTAACAAACACATTGACTAGCACATGAAAAGTCTAAGTTATATGTACTACTCACTTTTTCAATGTTAATGTGTTGAAGAAACTCATTTTCGAAAACCAATAGTTTGAAATAATTATTTTTATCTAATACATATTTGCATGGTAAAAATAGAAATTATAGTATGCATAAAGTTATATATATCAAGGATCCAAATAATTTAAATACAATTCAATAATTTTTGTGTACATGTCAAGAATAAATAAGGCCAGGAACTTTATTTAAATATTTTTGGAACTCTAATTTATTTTTTACACAATTAACAACTACTATCTAATTTTAAAAAGGCAAATAAAAATAGAAAGAAAAAAAAGAAACAATTCAAGAACCCAAAAGTTTTGGCGCCACGGGCCCCCATTTGTCCCGGGTGGTAGATCCACCCGGAACTAAAAGTGGGCCGCAGGCGCATTTTCGCCGCAGCCCGCCAAAAGCCAACCTTGGTCTCGGGTTGTGGAACGACCCGACCCGGGACCAAAGGGTCTTTGGTCCCGGGTCGTGGCTCCACCCGGGACCAAAGGGGGTGGCCTTTGGTCCCGGTGGTCCCGGGTGGTGGCTGGAACCAGGACCAAAGGCCTCCTATATATCCCGGCGCCCCCTCTCCCCCTCCTCAACACTTGCAGTTCTTGATTGATCCGCCGCCTACTCGCCGTCGTCGTGCCCTACCCCGAGCGCCGCCGTTGTCCCCGTCCCCGCCCCGAGCGACGCCGCATCGTCCCCGGCCCGTCATCACGAAGCGCCGCCGCCGCCGCCTCGACCACGCACACGCGCCACCGTTGTCCCCTCGCGCGGCCCCGGTGCACCGCGCCACCGTCCGTCGGGCCTGACAGCACGCGCTGCCCCCCTCGCTCCTTGAGGCACGCCTTCATCGAGCACGGGCCCGGCCGCTCCACCGCGCCGTCGTCCTGCCCCGAGCGCCGCGCCGCCGCGTCGTGCTGCCCCAAGTGCCGCCGCCACCGTGCGTCCTCGACGTCCCCGCCCCGAGCACCGCCCCTCGTCCGCCGTCCTCCTCGCTGTGAGCCACCAGGCCCAGACCCCTCTACCCATGCCGGCATTGCAGGCCGACGGGCGGCGGCCCCGTGCAGGGCACCAATTTGATGCACATGTTAGGTTCAAATTTGAGGGCAATCATTTTTTTTATTCAGTTTGTTTACTGCATTATATTGTTTGTAATTCAAGTTAATTTGTTGTGATTAACATTAATTTGATTAATGCATTAATATGTCTGAAATTTAACCTCAATTTGGATGTATTTAGATGGAAATTTACTTAGAAATGTAGATGGAAATTTAGATGGAAATTTTGATTCTTAGAATTTTGGATCCTTAGAAATTTAGTATGCAAATTTAGTTTGGAAATTTAGATGGAAATTTAGTTTGGAAAATTAGTTGGAAATTTAGATAGAAATTTTGATCCTTGGAATTTTGGATCCATAGAAATTTAGTATGAAAGTTTAGTTTGGAAATTTAGATGTTAATTTAGTTTGAAAAATTAGTTGGAAATTTAGATAGAAATTTAGATGGAATTTTTGATCCGGTGAATTTTGGATCCTTGGAAATTTAGTATGGAAGTTTAGTTTGGAAATTTAGATGGAAATTTAGTTTGGAAAATTAGTTGGAAATTTAGATAGAAATTTCGATGGAAATTTTGATCCTTGGAATTTTAGATCCTTAGAAATTAGTATGCAAATTTACTTTGGAAATTTAGATGGAAATTTAGTTTGGAAAATTAGTTGGAAATTTAGATAGAAATTTAGATGGAATTTTTTATCCTTGGAATTTTGGATCCTTAGAAATTAGTATGCAAATTTACTTTGGAAATTTAGATGAATATTTAGTTTGGACAATTAGTTGGAAATTTAGATAGAAATTAAGATGGAATTTTTTATCCTTGGAATTTTGGATCCTTAGAAATTAGTATGCAAATTTACTTTGGAAATTTAGATGGAAATTTAGTTTGGAAAATTAGTTGGAAATTAAGATAGGAAATAAGATGGAATTTTTTATCCTTGGAATTTTGGATCCTTAGAAATTAGTATGCAAATTTACTTTCGAAATTTAGATGGTAATTTAGTTTAAAATTTAGTTTGAAATGTATTGGAATTTTAGTTTCAAATTTAGATGGAAATTAAGTTGGATACTTACTTTAATTTGATCAAAATAATTTGTATATTCAATGGTTTGTTAAGATGGACTCGCGACGTGACGAGATGGATGATGAGCAATTCTTAATGGACATGATTGCATCCGATAGCGCGGCCGCGGCTCCTCATGCCGACGACGGACATATACCTCAATATGTCCGGTGGCGAGGAAATTGATCAAAATACAGCTGCTGCTGACCAGGAAGCAAACGTATATACCTGAACATCGATCCTTGTGTTCTAAGTCGTACTTACAATGAGTCATAACCATGAATATATATTTATTTTTTTTGAAGCCATCTGGATCATCAAGTCAGCAGACAAAAAAATGAAGCGAGGCCCGACCAAGAAATTGGAAGGGCGATTTATCATAACAGAAGTGGCTCCAGATGGCGAACCAATCGCTCCAGAAGCAGCCGCAAAGAAATACGTTAGGCAATGTGGTTGTCTTGCTCGGGACCACATCCCTATCAGCTTTGGGTTATGGAAGGCTAACAATCCAAGTGAGCAAAGGGATGCGGTGCCTGAAAGAGAAAAGAAGTGGCTCTGACGGGAGCTGAAGAAGAACTTCACGGTTCCGGATGAATCAGAAGAAGCAGCTAAGCGCCGGACCCTGAGCAAGATGGCCGAACAACTTCAGACCTTTAAGAAGAATTTGACAAAGAATTATATCATGAAAGGGAAAACGCCAGAGTTCACTGGAGACCTTGCAAAGCAGAAGGACCACTGGAATGCCTTTGTGGCATATAAGTCTTCAGAGCTTGGGTTTCGGAACGTGGAAAAGGCCAAGGAAAATGCCTCCAAAAAAGTATATCATCACACTCTAGGGCAAGGTGGGTACAAGATGGCAAAACCAAAATGGGAGAAGATGGAGCAGGATTTGATTGACAAAGATATCACGCCTGCGACCATCACCTGGCCTGAACGTTCAAAGAACTGGTACTATGCTTATGGTGGAACATTGGACCCAGAGACGGGTGAGTGCATCTTTGGCCAAAAAATTCAGCAGGTGGCCCGCAGACTACAGGAGGCCATACAAGAAGTTAGCCAAGGCACATTCCAGTACGATAGAGAAAAGAACGAACTGACATACGCCCTTCAGAACCCAGAACATCTGGGGCGTACAAGGGGCAAGGGAGTGGTTGCATGGAAATATGGCTTCAGAGATTACATCGAAACATATAGAAGCCGGGATAGAACGAAGAACGAGGAGCGCCTGCACTTGCGAAGGCTAGAGGAATATCTCCTCTCACAAGATGAAAGAATGGCGGAAGAGGTTAAACGCCAGGTGGCCTTAGCAATGAGCCAGCAGCAGCAACAGCAAGCGGAGCCTGCAGAGCCTATTGTCGATGTGGCCGGCCTATCTCAATGTAAAAGCAGCTGCACCTCCACGGGCCTCCTTGCCGATACGGGAATCATTGCTGTTGATACGATGGCCGAGCAGCACTATCCAGTGGATGAGATCACCCAGCGGACACCTTGTGCGCTTCAAACTTGCAGTAAGAACTTAAGGTTCACGGTAGCATATGTGACAGTCCAGGTTTTATGGTCTAAAAACACCCCTTTAAAATAAAGCTTTTATGTTTATTTAAAAATTTAAACCATGATTTCCAGAGCAAGGGTATTTTTATTATTTTGGAAAAATGCAAAGTCCTTTTTACAAAATAGTTTTGCAAAAGGCAAAAATTTAAAAATTTATGAGGGTTAAAATTCATATTTTGTTTT
Source organism: Panicum virgatum (assembly GCF_016808335.1). Lineage (NCBI taxonomy): Eukaryota > Viridiplantae > Streptophyta > Magnoliopsida > Poales > Poaceae > Panicum > Panicum virgatum. The sequence goes on from NC_053138.1 coordinate 56,986,796, forward strand.
TCACTTTTACGCTCATAAAAAGATGTATTTATACTTAAAACTACCCTTGCAATTTTAAAAATAAAGTTGTGTTCTTTTGCATTTTAAAAGATTTGACGGATTTGAAAATATTTCAAAATCCTTTGATCTAGAGAAAATTTGCACAACATGAAAGTTGTAGGTCTTGAAAAACTTAACAACTTTCATTTTGGGCACTTTTTCATTTGAGCCCTAGTTCCGCGAAAAATTTTCATTTTTAGATAGCCCCCTGAACTTTTCTCTTTTTACAAAATAGTCCCCATCTTCTTCTCTTACCTCCAGCCCACTGGTTTTGCACAGCGCCGCCGCCGCAGCCGTTTCCCCACCGCGGGAAGCCGACCCCGCTCCTATTTGGCACCTCCACCGCCTCCACGCGTCGCCCTTAAGCACCCCAACCCTACCCCACCGCCTCCGCTGGCTCTCAGCATGCGCGCCACGCCGCTCACCCACGCCACCTCGCCGGCCCGCCGTGGTTCTGCCTCGCCGCCGCCGGATTCATTCCCGTGATGCACCTATCCTCTCCAGGAACGCTCCCTCATGCTCATCTCCTCCCCTTCAGGCTATAAATAGCCCCGTCCATCTCCAGTTCCGGCGAACCTTCGCCACTCCTTCTCCTCCAACTCTGGTGAACCCCCTGACCACCGTAGATATGCCGCTCTGGACCCGCTCCACTCACCCCAACCTCCCTTTTAGCTTCGCTGAACATCTGTGAAGCCCATCTGCACCTTCTCGCCGCTCTTCCCGCACCAGAACTCGCCACCGACGAGTGCCATCGCCGCCGACGAGTCATTCCCGACCATGCCAGACCACCCCGACCCCTCCACCAGGTCTACCTTGCACCCCTCATGCTTCCTCCCTACTCTCCTCTCGCCGCCGGCGACCCACGCCGTCGGGATCGGCCGGACCCCCCCTCCCCTGCCGTCGGCCATGGGTCAAGGACCCAATTGCTTTGTTTATTTTCTTACCAGGGTCTTTTCTGCAAAGTTTCAAATCCTTTTTCAATGAACTTTGAAAAATCCTAGAAAATGTAGACAAATCAGAAAAATACCAAATTAATTTTGTTGTGTTCTTCTCAACTAGATCTATAACTTTGGTTACTAAAGTTTGTATGAAACTTTATATTGTGTGCTCTAGTTTAATTGTTAGCAAATGGGTGATTTACTTATATCTTTTCAACCATAGCTTTGTTATGCTTGATTTTTGAAACCTAGCATCCTTCCGACATGTATAGTCTTGTGTGAAATTTGTGGTCCAAATGCATGATTTTTGCTCGTTATTTCATGTGTTTTGTTTGATTTCAACATATACATTTGTTTATTTTGTTAAAGCATGTTTTTATTGTTTTCTTAGGGTTGTATTTTTATCATGCGTTGTTCTGACCATAAATAGTTTATGATAAATTTTGGGAGAATTTTTGTACTGTCTAGCTTGAGTTTTTGATTTATTCTTGAGTTCTAGGGTTAATTCATAAATGCTAGTTCCTATTCATAAAAAATTATGAAAATATTCTTGAGAGCTACTGCTGAATAGTATGTCATATCCATGAAATTTCAATCTCTAGTTATGTCTGCAACTTGACCTATAAATAGATCTTGTTGTGCTAGTGTTGTATTGTTAAAGTAAACTTCATGTTTGAACTTGATTCATATACATGTTCTTTCCTTTTGAATTTTGAGTTTATGTTTGAGTTAGAATCTTAATTGTTGAAATTCTTTGAATTCAAATTCTAAATTTGAATTCAACCCACCCCATGTTCCTGAATAGAATTACCCTTTCTTTCTTTTGACTTCAAACCATGTTTCTATGTGTAGCTAATTTTGTTATTTTATGGAACTCCTTATGTTTACTTTTACTCTATAAACGATTACCCAGTAAAGTAACACTTTTAAGCTCGGTCTTAAGTGTTTACTTTATTAGATAACAACTTTTTAGTGAAGGAAAGCTATACTTAAGCACTTCACTAATTTCGAGTACTGCATTGCATATAGAAACAATATCGTTAGTCGACGAAATGTACGAACTATTCTAGGAACCAGACGGGGATATTTTTGAAGATCAAGTCAACGTTACGGAAGACGAAGACCTGAACGTGAACCTGAAATCAGAGAAGTGTCTACATGAAGTCCAACCAAAATCGTGGAATTAACTGAAGTCCCGAACTTCAATTCGGAAGAACCAAAAGCTAATAACTTTAGCAAAGTCACTAAAGGCAAGCCCCTGTGCATAATCCTATTATTTTATGCAATTTATTACTATTTGTTTGTGCATTTAAGTTATTGGAGTTGATTGAAAATCTTAGATGCATAATCCTAGATACCTATTGTTTGAACACTAGAAACAGAGTTCGCATATATGCTATGCTAATAGGACCGGTAAAAGTCGAGTAATTGCTTGTCACTCGCGAGCTTCATAGGAGTTGATTGTTTACTTTCTGCAATCACTCTAAGGACCATGGACGGATTTGGTTACAAGCTTCATATTAAAATCCGTCTGTGTTGATAAACTTGTTAAGGCCGCAGTGTGTGGTAGTGTTGGTTAAGCGTTTGAAAGTACTAGCCACATGCCGTGAGTTATGGGTAAGCGGCAAGCCTAATAACTGATCGGCCCGCCAAATGGACATACACCCCCACTCTCTTTTAGAGATAGGAAGAAAATAAAATGAAAGATAAGTTATGTTGCGCAACACAAAAACAACCACGGCTGCAGAGAGGGTCGGGCTCGCTGTAGTCGGGGAGAGTGGCCCTGTCCATGAACCAGAATGAGAAGCAAACGGTTGCTTGGGAGTGACTCATCGGTACTCCAAGCATGTGTGTTAGGTTTTACCTTGCATGGATTGAAATTCGATTCGAAATATTTCGCCTCTCATGGATATTGAGACTGCTTAATCTCTTTGCCACATAGAGTAAGAACTGGAACAAAGATGATACTCAATCTTGTTGGATGCAAATAATTTCTCCTACCATGTTTGTATAGATAGGTGCAAATCTAGAATGGTTAATCCAACTAGAATCTGAAATCTAAAACTTGGAATTAAGGACATACTATTTATTGTTTTTCAGCAAAAGAAACCCCAGAGCCTTCACAAGCTTTGCATGTCTAGCTAAAGGGATATTATATACCCTTAGTTGGGTCAGCCTTGCTGAGTATTAGTATACTCAGTCTTGCTGGTGACTTTGTTTTCAGGTAATCTTGGGAATACGTGGTGAGATTGACGTCATGTACGGGCTTCATCATGATGTCATCACTAGTTATCGTTTTCTTTCTGCTGTTTATAAACTCTGAAGAACTTATCTACTTTCAAATTTCTAAGGTACCCTATTTAAACTCTCAAACTCAATTTGGAATAACATTTACTATTAAAGTTTGTATTGTAATCTCTGGGCTCACCTTCGAGTGAGGTATGTTGTTTCGATCCAAAATACAGTTTACCCGATAAACTATTAAATTTCTCTGTTTGAAGTGCGTGTTAACCATTTTAGTACTAATATTGATGGTTAGCGCACTTAAGCCGGATTAATTTTAGCGGTTCTGCCACAGCGTACGGTTCCACCATGCCATGCACACTAGGCGAGGTGTACCATGGGTAGGAGATCCCGGCTGGATACGCTAAAGTTGGGGTCGAGGAGGTGTGCAATGACCGGAAGAATCTCGAGCTCGATATTCCTGGAGGTGACGGGGAGACAACACTAGCAGACGCCGTTCATGGTTACATCCTATGGGACAAGCGGTACATCATCCTCAATCCTACCGATCAGGGATCAAGGCCGGCATCGCCGCAACACGCTCGTCGTTCACCTCCTCCGCCACCATCTCCGGAACCTGCCCCAGAACACTCTGCTATTGAGCCGCCATCTCCTAGGCAGCCGTTGACTACTCCTGCTGAGCCGCCATCTCCTGGCTCACTTCCTCCGCCACCGCCAAAGAAGCAAAAAAAGACGGAGCCAGAGAATAAGGATAAACCACTGGACCCTTCAAAATTAAATTTTTTTATTGGAATGAAGGAATCGAATAGAAGAAAGTTCATTGAGAAACCGCCGCTTTCGAACTACGACAGCTCGATTAAGAAATCATACGACAAGAGACAGTCAGGGTCGTCATCGCCCGGTGTTCCACAGCTCGGGGCCCAACAGAAACAATCAATAGAACCGCTAGTTGTTCTAAACTAGGAACAACAAGGCTTTCTGGGGTTCTTGCAATCAGCAAAGCTCACTACTAATCAGATAACAGGGGCTTCAAATCAAGATCTGGATCCGCTGAAAGAGTATCTGATAGCTCCAGTGGTCAAATGGCACTATAAGGAGGGCACCAGCCTTGTCCCCCCATATATTGTGCAGTTACTTCCAACGCAAATGCGAAGGCTACATAACTTGTACATGAAGGTGATGAGAGAATGCAACTTCATGCAGGGCGCAAAGATTGGAGATGAAGATTTTTTTCGTGGAGAGGCCATCATATGGATTGATTGGGAAGAAGTGTACCAATTATACCATCAGGACGCCCTTGACATCTCTATGGTCGCTTTGTGGCTTCTGTAAGTGTGTTCTTTAAATCTTGTTCATTACCATATATAACTAACGATGGAGGTTCCTTACTTCATTTTGTATCGCGTAGGATGGAGATTCAAACATGCCGGAAAAAAGGGGTATTATCACATCGGCTTTGTCGACCCACATGTTGTGAATTGCAAGAATCTCCAGAGCAATCATGCAGAAACATTCAAAAACTTGTACAAGTACCTAACCATTCAACATTACAAGAGTCTCATTCTATTTCCGTACAACTTTGCGTAAGTCTTTTCTGCCATGTAACTATTTTAGTTTTGTATAACTGAATTTTATTAACCGTACATGAAATTTTGCAGAGATCACTGGATACTAGTTGTCATATTTTTGGACTTGAGCTTAGCAGTTGTTAAGGACTCTTTGCGGAGAGATCCAGACCAATACAAAGACATGAGCGACATGTTGAACAAGTAATTAATTCTTCTCATACCACCTCAATCACCATTGCTTTTGAAACCAACTATCTTTAATTATTCGTTTGGGTTCATGTCCAGGGTTTGGAAGAAATTCGTTCGAAATCATAGTGGCAACTAAAATAGAAGAAAAACTTTCTGGTACGGATGGGATTCTACTTTATTTGCATGTTCCATATCCTTTAATATATATGTATACATTGATAGCTAATTACTTCATTTATTTCTCTTAAAGTGTCGGAGGCAGGCGCAAGGAACTAATTTATGCGCATACTATGTCATAGAGAATATCTATGGCCCGGTATGTCCTCAAAAGACCGAAAGCGACTGGGAGAAGGAAGTAAGTAAAAAACTTTATTATAGTTGCATGCAATTCATTTTGTAATATTCTAATCAATATTTTCATTTTACCACAGGTTTATCAAATGCATGACTCACTCATACCAGAGGAAAGGATCCTGGCGATTCAAGAAGCTTTGATCGGATTTATTGTTCGCGAGGTCCTCGACCCCGGCAGGAGAATTCTACTATGATGGCGTGTCAAACATAGATAATAGGAGTAAATATGCCAAAATTAAGTAAAACTTTATTTGCACTTTGTATGTAATTGACTTTTGTGTTGCACTTTATATGAGTAAATGAATATATATTTATATTTATATTACTGCAGTTCATACTCCACTTAAATTCTAATACAAAATTCAATCTGAAATGGAATAGAAATAACCAAAAAAAAACAGAAAAAGGGGGCCTTTGATCCTGGTTGAACCCGAGACCCGTCTTGGCGGTCCCGGTTGGGAAACCGGAATAAAAGGCATTTCTCAACAGGAACAAAAGGCCTGTTCTGTAGTAGTGGAAAGAATTTATACTACTTAATATATGTCCCTCCATTTATACTATTGTATTTCCTATTTGTGCATAAGGACAGAAATATGTGGCAATCAATTTTCTCCCTTAATTGCACGCGTGAGTGTGATCCATGCGGCGGGTACACCGGATGGGTACCTATAAGGATTTGGTGAAAAAAGTTTTAGCTTTTGGGTGAAAACATTATTCTTCTATATCAAAAAATGAAACTCCATCCCTTTTTGTCAAACCTTCCGCGCTGGTAAGTGGGGGTTTGGTGACAAAGGGTTCCAATTCTTTTAACTTTTATAAAATTGCATAAAAACATCACATACACAATTTGCGCATGACATCACACTGACCATTTAAATTGCATGTAAATCCACAGTTGCGATTGAGTGCGCACGTACACAACGATTTCAAATCAAAGGACGATGAAACATGAGATAGGTTTCGAATCAAACTGATCTTCATAGTCTCCGTCTCATGAATTCATGATAACTCGTGTCACTTCGCCTCTCAACTATGACTTTCAAAGCATGTTTCCTTTCTTATTTCTCTAAGGTAGATGCCAGGATATTATTCTTGTTTATTTCCATATAAAAAAAGTAACACCATTAGATGGAGGAGTGGGGAGCTGTCACCACGGACAAGGGTTCTTGCATCAGCTGCGCAAGGTTGATGGACTCGGCATCCCTCGTCGAACCGTGGAAGGAGAGGACAGTTCAGCGGTAAGCCTCCTGCGTCCCGTGCACCATGTCCTAGAAAAGGTATTCGTTGCGGTTCCCAAAGAGGCTGGAGGCCATTGTGCACTCGACCTCACCATTGAACTTTCCGCGGCGGCCGCAGCATCCTCTCTTCACCTCACTCAGCCCTGGTCCAACCAACCTTTAGCAGCACAGCATGTGATTTTGTAGATTTTTTTAATTTTTTAGAGAAGTTTTTCTTTGTGCTAAAATGTGATAACCTAATTCGCATTTTTTTTAAAAACTACTAAATACTTTAACATCACTTGTTCAAAAATGAAAATGTTTGTGCTTACCGGCTAGCGCCGGGTCGGCGATCATGTCAGAGTAGGTGTTGTAAAGGCTGGTGATGCAGTACTTCAAGAACGACATGGATGCCACAACAGCTTTGGCAATTTCGGTCCGGAGGAGGGCATTGAACATCTGCGAGAGGGAGTTTTCTTTTATTAATTCATCACTTTGGTTTCACTGGTGAAGTTATTTTCAGAGATGATCCTCCAAACAGCTGCTAAGATTTCACTATTAGCACGATCCAAAATATAATGCAAATTATAAGAAAAATATATTAAGAATTGAAGAAAACCCCATAGAAACTTACAAAGAAAAGAAGTAAGATTGAAAACAATTGAAACATTCTTCACCAAATTTAGCTCTTATATTTATCTCACAAATCACTTCTTTTAAGACTCACATGTAAACCCAAAAATTTGACGAAGGAATATGCCAGACGAATTTCGTCGCCGCCGCTAGTTCAATCGGCGCCCTTGCCCCCCTCGCGTTTTTTTAACCGCGGGCGTTCTTTACCCACCCCTCCATACCCGCAATGCTATTGGGCAGCTGTGTAAATTACTCCGCCTGCCTTCCAAAACGCGATGTCCTCCCGACGCCCCCTCCTGCCTCGCGACTCGCCTCCCCCCGACGCCGCCTCTCCCTCGCGGCAGCGCCACCCCCACGACGTCGCCTCCCCATCGACGCCGCCGGCGGATCGGCAGGCGCCGCGGATGTAGCCTCGCCGCCTCTCCTCGCTCTCCCCATCTCCCGTCGGCCTCCCTCCCCATTCGCTCGATCCACCACAACAAACTGCAGGGAGGAGATGGCGAGGGCGAGCCTGGCGAGGAGGCGGGAGGCGAGAGGCGAGCCATGGCGAGGAGGGGAGCATGGAGGCCGAGGAGGAGGAAAGCCTCGCCTGCGGCGGCGGAAGGCGAGGCCGCGGACGGCGGCGCGAAAGGCGGGTGCCCGCCGCCCAAGGACAGCGGCCCGCCGCGTCGGTCGCGGTTTACTTTCCGCGGTTTGTTTTACACTCATATCTCCCATTGGCCCTCACGATTTTAGCCCTCTTTTATGTACCTTCAAAATAGATGCAATTTTGGAAAAAATGCTGCCAGTTCCCAAAGGGTGAGCGTCCTCTTGTGATATATGGAGATGAGTAAAATGCACTATGGGTCCTTAAACTAGTTCTCCTGTTCTGTTTAGGTCCATGAACTTTGAAAATGCATTTCTAGGTCCAGGATCTATTTAAGTGAGCCATTTGAGGTCCAAAACGCCCTTGACCTGCTCTGAACGTCTACGTGGACCGCCAGACTGGCTCTGACGTGGACCACGTGGCCCCACCTCGTGCGGAAGCAATGGCCGCGCGCCTCGCCTCGGATGACGCCGCCGTCGGAGATCCCGCCGTCGCCGCTCCGTCAAGCTCGTCCGCCGCCGGGAGGGACCTCGTCCGAGCCGCCGCGCTCGAGGCCGGCGAGCCCGAGGCCGCCGCGCTCGAGGCCGGCGAGCCCGAGGCCGCGCTCAAGCTCCGCCGGCCCCCTGCAGCATTGCGGCGGCACCTCCACCTCCCTCCCGGCAGCACCTCCATCCCAACCCGGCAGCACCTCCCTCCCTCCCTCCCCCTCCCTCGCCGGCGGGCATGCGGCACGGCGACCCGCGCGCAACACGGCAGCACGGTCGAGCTCTCCCTTGCTCCCCTGCCCAGCTCTCCCCTGTGCGGCGGCGGCCAGATCCGCACGCTCCCCCAGCGTCGGGCCTCGCGACACAGACAAGGGCGGCGGCGGCGGCGGCGGGCCGGACCGCCACTCCAGCGCCACCCCTCGAGCCCGCCGTCTGCTGCCTCCTCGCGCGGTGCTCTCCGCTCGCGGTCGGGCCTGCGTGGCGCGGCGGGGCGGCCGCGGCGGCGTGCGCTCGCGCGGCTGGGCGGATCCCGGTGTCATGGTGCCTCCTCGTCCTCCCCCCTCCTTCCTGGGCAGCGGCTCACTGCCCCACCGCCGGCGAGGCTCTGTGCTCGCCATTCTCCCTCTCCCCCACCTTCGCAGTGGGCGGCCGAAGAGCTCCGGCCGGGCAGAGGGGCACCCGGCCCTCCCCTGCCTGCGCGCGGCAGCGCGGCCCTCCTCCTCCTCGCGAGCGCCCCTGGAGGTCGCCGCCGCCCGCTGCCTTCTCACCGCTAGCTTCCCCTGCTCCCTCCATCGCCGAGCTGCGTCGCCCTGTCCCCTGCATCCCCCGCTGGCGAGGCTGGGCGGCCGTGGCGAGGCAAGGCAGAGCGGCCGCGGTGGACGTGCTTCCCTCCCCTGCTTCTCCTCACCTGTGGCGGCGGAGCGTGGCGGGGCGGTGGCGGAGCGCGGCGAGCGAGCCGAGCATGGGCGGGGGGCACGGAGGCCGACGCGGGGCAGAGGAGGGAGGAGGAGGGAGGGAGCAGAGGAGGTGCGGTGGCACGGGAACGACGCCGGAGGAGGGGATGGGGAGGAAGAGAGAGAGAGGCGGTCCACGTTGGATGTGAGTCCATCTTGGATCCGAGTTGGCCGTCCACGTAGACGGTCAGAGGCTGTCGGAGGCGTTTTGGACCTCAAGTGACTCACTTAAATAGATCATGGACCTAAAAATGCATTTTTGAAGTTCATGGACCTGAACAGAACGGTTCAACTAGTTTAAGGACCCACAGTGCATTTTACTCTATGGAGATCTACCATCTCGATTTCAAGGTATCTATCTAATTTTGTCTGGGACTTTGCTGGCGGACACAACAATTTTTCAATTCGTTTCTCCATTTCAAGTACAACCTCTATGGGATGGCAACGATTGGGCCTATCATCTTCTGATTTAGGGCTGTAGCCTTCAATTGGAGGTATGTATCAAACCTTCTCTTAGTTTTCTCTATCGATCTTATTCTGTAGATTTATCACCTTTTTAGGTATGGCAATGTCAAATATGTTGATGGGAAGCATCGGCATAGGTATGAGATCTATTTTCTAAAGCTGGCACAAATGTGCCTTTAAATGTATGAATCAGTTTTCTGTTATGATGATGTTCCTACCTCTTGCCTGGTCTTTGTACTGAAGTATTGCTGTAATCACAGGAGAACCCTGATATGGTTCCAGAGTTAAACCAAATATGGTACAAAGCTATTTCATCTCAGCCAGGAGACACAGCATATGGTAAGTTCGCAAAAGAAAATATGGTTCTTGCTTAATATGCTTACAGATTTTCTTTTTTGAATATGCAAAGTGCCTAATGAATTTCCCCATTGATGTTTGGTTTCCTACGGATGTTTGGAAAGGAAAATGGAAAGAAAAAGAAAACTGTTCGTAATGGACCGGACCCAATACTATACGTAGGACTAACAAGGTGCAAGCATACTCGGAAGAGCGGCGATTTTTTTATTTTTAATTTTTTAAAGAATATTTTAAATTTAACATGGTATGGTTTTTATTTTCACGGCATAGCCCATTTAGTCGTGCCATTGGACTTGACGCGATAGAAAGCCTTTGTCGCGCCACATGCGATGGCGCGACAGCAGCTCCACGCTGGTCGACCGAGCCAGCGGAGCGCCATGAGGGCACTGACGTGGTGACCTAGGCCCGCGCCGGACCCCTTCTCCCATTTTCCCTTTGTTTTATTGGCTACATTGTTGGATATTAGGGGTTTGGGGTGATTAGGGTTAGGATTTTACATTAAGGAAAGGTGTTGTAGTTAGTAGTGTACTCATGATTAGAATTTAATGCTACGCAGATGGTACTCTGCTCTCGATTTATACATGAGGAAGTAGTTGCATGTCTCTATTACTAGAAATTTCAGATCCTAGTAGTGGAAATGATAGTGTGGGTTCGATACATGCTTAGTAGGCCCTGTGGTTTTTTTTTGTGTAGTTCATTTAGTTGTAAAACTGAAACATGTTATGAGGCATTGTTTTTGTTTTGTAGATGGACCGATTAGTTCGATTGTTTCATGGTGGTATTGTTAAGGAAAATGGAGAATTTGAGAATATGATGGAGGATGTCAAACTCTTTGATAGTCCTCCATCGTTCAAAGATTTGATAGAGCGTGTGCTTTCAAAGCATTGTTGTGGGTTTGGTGAAATTTGTTTGAGGGGCAGATTTCACTGTGGGAAAGTTAGGCCACATTATGGCCCTATTTGGATACTCTAACCGAGTTAGAAGTTAGAGTTAGTTTCTAACTCAGAACTAATCCTGAGCTAACTCTAACTAAAGTGGTGTTTGGATGCAAAGGTTAGAGTTAGATTAAATGCATTTTTCCAATCATTGGCTTCTTTAAATACTCTTTTAGCTGGATCTAGTGTGGCCATCTCTTATTTGATCTCCTGCCGCTTACAAATGTCACAAACAAATAATCTCTTTCCTGCATATGAGAAATAAGAAAAATAGTAAAAATAAATTAAAAATAGTAATAACTCTATTAAGGCCAGTTGTAATCTTGTTCTCCGGAATGGCTGGCCTCTGGTCTAGCTCCTCCTTTCCTTCCCATCCACATTCGTGGCCTCGTGGGCCCTGCATCCTTATCCCTTCCCATTCTCATCCTGCCTGACGAGGAGGCCATGGCGGAGGATGCGGTCGTCGCCCAAATCGCGCACCTCGAGCACAACGTCGAGCGCTGCAAGCTCAAGGTCCTCTAGGAACTCGGTGATCTCTTCCTAGCTGATGTTGCCCAACTCCTTGAGCTTGCACAGCACGAACTCCGCGGCGCCGACGCGGTTGTTGCTGCGTATAGGAAGAAGAGCGCCACCACCACGGTGCTGATGGTGATCCACGCCGCCACGAAGGCGCAACCGGGCACGGACGAGAAGCGCCGGTCGCCATACCCGGGAGTGGCCCCGGCAAGGGGCGGAGGGAGGGCGGGCTTCGCGTGTGCGTTCCTCATCACCGGCCATGCGCGCTGCCGTGGGGAATCGCAGAAGCTGCTCGGCGAGCCCCCGAGGGGCGGCGAGGACGGCGAGGCTCGGAGGTCTGGCGAGGGCGCGGCGCGGGGAGGCGCGCAGCGGGAGGGCTGGCGGCGCGACCCTGCTCGCGGATCGGTGGATGGGGTGCGGAGGGGGATGCGGTTGGCCACAAACAGATCCGAGGGAGGAAAAAAAGTGGTCAATATAACCCCAATAGGCACCCCTCGAGGGGGATAGTTTTTCTGGGTGAGTTAGATGCATTTAACCCATTCTAACCCACCCTGTTTGAATACTTTTGGGTTAGATGAGCTCCAAAAAGCCAACTCTAACTCTAACCCTGGTATCCAAACAGGGCCTATGTTTTGATGAAACTAGAATCAGAGACACATTGGAGGCAATATAAGGATATAGTAGATTGTGCAAATGTAGTTTTTTAGGAGGTGGTTGTCGAAATAACCCGTAGAACTAGATCACATGACCCAGTGGAGAGATTAGAAGAAATTCCAGTCAATGTTGATAGTCTGACTCAAGGGTCTACTGTTTCCCAAGATGTACTGAATCTCACTTCTGGTGGTGCTTGTATCTTTGAGGACAGTATCTTTGAGGAGGAGGATGGTGGAGATGATGATGATATTTTTTTTAGGTTCGGAGGATAATGAATATTATAGTAGTGATGATGATGAAGAGATCGGGGAAGAAGAACCGGAGGGTAATGCAGTTGGGGCCCAAGTAGAGCAGGAAAATGATGACGGTGATTGTTGGTGTTTTACCGTCGGGTTCTCCGAGGGGTATCCCGAGGAGAGTGGTTATGAGTAGGGATTCGCCGAGATCAGAATGCGATGGTGCAAGGAACACAAGGATTTAGACAGATTCAGGCCGCCAGAGCGTCATACGCTACGTCATGTGTGATGGTTTGTATTCCTTTAGGTGTTGTTCGATCTTTTGGAGGGTCCCTGTTCGCCTTTATATAATCCGGGGGAACAGGGTTACATGAGAAGTCCTAGTCGAGTTCTGTTAGGATCCTAGTCTAAGAAGTTCGACTAGATCCTGAGTACATCGACTAGTTCTACTCCTATTCGGGTAGATACAAAAGAGGTAGGGCGTACCCATGAACTACTCCCTACTCAAGAATATTTCATGCCCGTGAGCAGTCCTGCTGCCCTGGGTCCGACAAGCCCCCGAGCTCTTCGTAGTCGAGTCCTGCAGGCGTCGAGTGCTTCTGAAGACGTTCGTCGGGTGTTTCGAGAGCTTCTGGACTTTGGTCCGGGCAACGAGTGTTTTGGATACTTTAGGAGCAGGTTGACCGTTTCTGGAGTCCATCGAGTGCTTCGAGTAGTCTTCCGAGTATATCTTTTTGGCTGCGTCGAGGCTGTGAGGTGCACAAGCCCCGAATTTGTCTTGGTATGTGGTGCGCGATGAACTCGCGCTCCATATGGAATAGCCCCCGAGCCTTAGTCCGATTTATCAAGTCGGGCTGAGGGTTGACTCAGTCTTCTGGATTCTTCAGGTGCTTTGCAACATTTTTGAAAAAGTTGACTTTTTATGATACATGTTCCGCAGCCCCCGAGCCTTGAATTCAAATCCGTGATTTGGGGTTAAGGGTCCAGAAAATTGTATCATGTTCTCTGCAATCTTTCTGATATCATCAGTGCTGCGGCGAATCTTCTGAAAAGTTGGCAGGGTTGTGTACTGTTTGCCCGTGGGTTCACGTGGCAAGTACTGCTATAGAATCTTTTCTATTTCGCCCGTGAGCCATCCTGTCCTTTGGTGCCACGAGGGGTAGCGAGGCTCCGCAGCTTCTTCTATTTAAGCATGATCTATGGCACTTGGATCTTCAATCTTGCAGTTGTAGCCATGGGTTCCAAGTGGATTCCTCGCTGGAGAGTACTCGACCTCCTGATGAGAGTACTCGATTCATCCATGTAGGTGCTAGAAGAGTGTTTGTGAGCAGCACAAACACTTGTTATCTCCATGGCCGCCCTCCTTGGTTCTCTAGGCTTATCCATTCTGGCCGTCTTGTACCTAGCGGGCTGATAGTGGAAGCCGTATCAGAAGCTTTTGTGGTCTGTTGGAGTAATTCTCTAGATGGAAATTTTTATGGTTTCCCCCTCGATGACTTCTGGAGAGATAGCATTATTTTTGTTACAAAACATATCAAGGAGAAGAGCAGGTGCAAGAAGAGGATTTGCGATGTTCCTGATCATGCATATCTTCTTCCAACAAGCCTTTTCCTCCCTGAATATATCTGGATTACTCCTCGTTGGGAGTAACAAGATTTGTATCTCTGTATCAGCCCTTGGGCTGTTCTCTTTGTAGTTGAGATCGAGTGGTTTCGGGTGGTGAAACTGTTCAGATCTGTGTATTTTCTTCTATTGGAATGTAATCCTTGGAGTCAAATTTCCTTCTCTCTGTTGATTCTGGTTTATTTGTAGCGAATCCCGAGATTGTTGGCTGAAATAACTCTGAGAACTTGGTTCGTGACCTTTGAACTTCTAGTTATTTACCGTACTGCCACTGGCTCTGTTTATTTAACTGTTCGAGTGAATTTAGGTTTAGTACGCTTTCTTCGTCTACTCCGCCGCCGCAAAACTCATCTGCTTTCGCCTCCGAGTGCTACGAGAAACTAGCCACCGCTAGCCCCCGAGCGTGAAGCGAGAGAGAATTCATGTTTCCCTGTTCCCATGGCGCCGAAGAAATCTGCTTCGAAGGGGAAGGGGAGTGACGCTACCGGCGGCGAGTCTAAGATCCAAGGGTGGAAGTTGAGTAAGTGTACCGACTCCCATCTGTTAAATCTGATAGAGAGTCGTCTTCTTCAGCCTCGGAACGTTATCCATTGGAGGCGTTCGGATGGGGAATCTTTTCCCCATGAGGAAGGAAACGAATCTGTTATTTTTCTTCCTCATGTTCTTCGGGACCTCGGATTTCCAGTTTCTGATTTCTTCCGAGGCCTTCTTCACCACTGGGGGTCCAAGTGCATCACTTGACCCCTAATTCTATTCTTCACATCTCGATCTTTGCTCATCTGTGTGAAGCTTTCTTGGGGATTGAACCCCACTTTGATCTTTTCCAATACTTCTTCCACCTGAAGCCTCATCCCAATGAATCTAAGGTAGATGTAGTCTGGGGAGCCGAGTTGCAATTTCGCCAGGGGAAGAAGACCAGGTACATCCCCTATGAGTTGAGCGACAAAGTCATCGACTGGAAGGGGACGCGGTTTTATGTTAGGAATCTTTCCTCTTCCCTTCCCCTTCGTACTCCTGGTCCCCCTGTGAAGAGACCGAGTTGGAATTCTAGGGGAGGCAGGGCGGACCAGGTCAACTTTCTCCTTGGGGAGATTGAGGCGTTGAAGGCGGATCACCAGATTACTGGTGCTTCCATGGTGGCGCATTGGACCGTTCGGAGGGTTCAGCCTCTGCAACGGCGAGTTCATCTTGCCTTTGAGTATACGGGTGAGGAGGATCCCAATCGATATACTCGGGAGAAGATCTCGGAGGTTGATTTGGATGATCGAGTAGTAGACTGTAGTTTGGGTCGAGTACTTTTTGTCGAGTAATCGAGTTGATCTGGTGTCTTTCGTGCAGATTAATCCCGAAAACTATCAGAGTAGGTCAATGCTGCCTGAAGATGTGCCTCTGGCGCATACTGACTCAAGTGTGAATCTTTGACTGCCTTTGTTTTCTTCTCTTGCTTGATTGGGCTGTTGAATTTTTAACTGATGATGGTTGATTTTGGTGCACAGGCCCATCGGCTAGTCGGACGGCGTCGGATGTTCAGGACAGGACGGCGGAGAGCCGGCCATCGAGTCTACAAGGACTCGGAAGCGGAGGGCCGCTTCCGCTGGGAGCAGTGACAGGTGAGTACAAACTGGTACTTTTCTGAAGTTTTGTGTTTGTTTTTTTATGTCTTTTCTTCTTCTTAGGCCTCCTCCTTCCAAGAGGCAGGCTGTGAGCTCTGTGGTGAGCCCTGTCGTCACGACTCCCTCTACGCCGGCTGAGTCAGGCGGGAGTGGCTCTGCCAAGGGGCAGAGTGCTTCGGGGATCAGCGGAGTCCCGAAGTTCATTAAGCCGAAGAAATTTGTGCTGAAGCATTCTTCTCAGTATAAGTGAACTGTTGATCGGCTGCTTGTTCTTGCTGGAGGCACTGGATGCCGATCGAGATAGCGAGAGGAGGATTTTGGAGAGACGGGTGGATTCAATTCTTATCCCAGTTTTGCTAATTTTAGCTAGTCAACATGTTTTACAGAGTCTTTTGAAGATGCTCTAGAGCTAAAAAAAAGCTCATGTTCACACGGTAAAATTTTAGGTAAATTTTGGCCAAAACTTGCTAGATAGTATTCAACGTGACATGAAGCTGCTTATATAGCCCTATGTCAAAAGTTGGGCCTTAAACTTAAAGTCCACGCTCACACCATTAAAATATACCAAAATTTGCTAAAATTTGTTGGAAGTGATTTGGATGCTAGCTACATCGTGCCAATACCAGATATTGACTCAAATATTTTTCAATCTAGACAGGCATGGCACCGGAAAGTTGTGCTCATTAGAAAACCTGGGGCGAGGTTTTGACCTACTGATGATTTTAGGTGCGGTCGAGAAGCTTTCAAAATTTGATGAAGAATACTATACAAAAGTGTCTATGCTCTGTTTTGTTTTCCCACATATCATACTAAACTGAGTGTAAATTGCTTGTTTGAGTCCCTATTCCCTAAATGAATTCAAATTAAAAAGTTGTCAACTACAAAGTTTCATAACTTTTCATTAAAATGTTTTGGGTTCCTTGCAACTAGATCTATAACTTTTATTACATGACCATTTTCACTTTCTGCATATTTTTAGCTCTAGAATAAAAGATAAGTTTAGCACTTAATTGTATCTCAAGTTCCGGGCATGCACTAGTAGTGATTTTTGAATTGTGGTTTAGATTCTAGGAGTTTTACTCTACGAAAAACTTTCAGGACCAAAGGAAATCTTTAGCTATAGATTTTATTAGATCTTGTTCTATACCATGTTTAAATAAATATATTTATTCTAGGTGTTATACTGAGATTCATGAAGTGAAATTTTTACAGTAATATTATATTGATGCCTACATCCTGCGCAAAAAGTTTAGTTTTTGTTTTTTGTTTTAGTGGAACTTGCTCAAGTAATTTTTGCGTAGGATCCACTCTACCTACGACTCAAACACCAAAACATCCTTACGTCAAAAATTTTGAATACAAAAGTAAAGCCGGTATCAACTACAATCCTACACGAAATACGACCTATAAAACCTATACTTCTATCCTTTTGTTCTCAAATTTCACGCTGTGCGGATGCTACACTTGCGGCTGCAATCGGCTGAAGCCTTTTTCAGTCAGAAGCAGCTGTGCAGCAGCCGGCTGCTGGTTGCAGCCGTGTCCAATTTGAATTCAAATTTTGGCACCAATTGAGGTGCTCAGTAGCCTCAAATCTAGAATACATACAACCATTACAACACATAGTTTAAGTTCATTTCAATCTTACCAATAGATGACAGACTGCAAATTACTAAAGGTCCTGAAGTCCTTACATGTTGCAGTATATTGCGGAGCTTCAGCCTTTTGTACAATTCAAATTTTGGCGCCTACTTAGGATGCAAAATTTGCACCAAAATGAGTGAACAGTCAGCAGTTCCAGATAATCTTTTAGCATCATCAAATCCTAGATCCAAACGAAGGTCCGCGAAATACCAAATTAGCAACAGCTCGTACATTCTGCAATATATGCCCAATTCCAAACATAAATAAGCGACGGAGAGGCACATCCATCTTCATCACCCATCCGTACCATAATAAGCATGGCCTGCAGCTCCTGCATCATTGCGAACTTCCCCTCCATATGAACTGCTGCAGGTTCACAAATGTGTAAGGCAAAAATTGAATCTTACATGCTCAAATTCATACTATCCCAACATCGACATCCCACATACTATCCCATAGAACTGAACACCTCGAACTAGTTTTACCTTCTGCATGCAAAATCCAAATTCTCTTGTGGATCCAGCTCAGTTTCCATAGGTTTTCCCCATTCTCATGCCAAAAACCACATACTACTTAGCTGCTTGGTCTATGGTACAGAAGCCAAAGGATAAAGGGGGCCTGGGTGTGATTAATCTCCGACTGCAAAATGATCCATTATTGCTCAAGAAGCTGCATAAGTTTTATTCAAGACAGGATATACCTTGGGTTAAATTAATTTGGGGTACTTATTATCAAAATAAAGTTCCTCATGCTTCCAGGGAGGTAGGCTCTTTCCGGTGGAAAGATGTTCTTAGGCTTAATGTGCTTTACAGAGGCATTGCTAGATGTTCTCTAGGAGATGGCTCAACTGTCCTTTTTTGGGGAGATTTATGGAGTCCAGTAGTCTTGGCACAAGCCTTTCCAAATCTCTCCCAGGCTGCCACAAACACCTCAGCATCAGTTATGGACATTATGGCTGCACCTGACTTAGTGTCTATAGTCAATCTCCCCCTCTCACAGCAAGCTTATGAGGAACTAGTTGACATGCAAGATTTGCTCCCAAGCATTGCCAATGTACCTGGCTCAAATGATCACTGGTCCTTCATCTGAGGTAATGACAAATACACCTCAAAAAAATTCTACAGTCTGGCATTCTCCTCTTTGCAAGCCCCAAGAACTTTCTCCTGGCACTGGAAATCTCAGTGCACTCCAAGGATTAAAGTTTTTGCCTGGCTAATGTTGGTTGATTGACTAAATACAAGAGTCATGCTTAGGAGAAGAAACTTCAACATTCAGACAGGAGCTAACTGTGTACTTTGTCATTTAGGAGTGAAAGAAGATGTTGATCACCTCTTGTTTGCCTGCCCCTTTGCTACAAGATGTTGGCTAAAACTGCAAATTCAGTGGGATTTAAGTCTAGACATTCACCCCAGAATTATACATGCAAAGGAAACTTCTTCGCTATCTTCATGGAAACTTTTCTAATGGCCACTAGGGAAATCTGGAAGTTACGATTTAAAGCAGTTATCTTCGATGGTGTTCAACCAACCTTTCACCTTTGGACCATGCGGTTCAGGGATCAAGTGCAGCTTCAACTTCTTTGTTTCAAACGTGAAAAAGCAACTCTAGTCAAAATTTGGTTATCTTCTTTTTGAAGTAGACGTCTCGCCACCCCCCCCCCCCCCCCACACACACACACCTCCTCTCCCTCTCCCTCTCCCTCTTTGTAAGTATTCTACACATTGTACTAACCCCTTTTAATGAAATTTGAAGTGCTGTGGAGAACTCCACAGTTTTTCCTTCAAAAAAAAGAACACATACTATGTTCCTCTGTTTTTTGTATAAACATCTACAGAAGGCAGTTCCACATCAGATAGTATGTGCCGTAAAACACAGATAAAGAACATCTCATATTCAAACAATTGAAGACCATTCCATCAACTGGGCACAGGGTTAACATGCTTATAACAGATAGATTACGAAATTCGCGAACCAATAAAACATAATTTAATAATTTAACAGGCTTGCCTAGGAAGCCTGATAGCCCACAAGGTAGATAAGTTACACAGTTGCACAACTAAACAAGGCAAGCCAATACACACTTCTTGAGCATAATACTCATTAAGAGAGAGCATCATCGCTTCAGGTGGACGGAAAGCATCACAATGATACATGCAGCACCAGAAGCACCTAGAGCAATATACGAGCGGGGTGTTCTACCACCAACAGGCGGCTCACTGCTCATGAACCTCTTGCCACCGAACCTACACAAACAGGAGAATGGGGATTAATGCATAGTTTGATTATGCTAAGGTACAAAGCAGATATAAAAAGTAACATGTAGCACAATTTCACATGGAACCTACAAAAGATTAAAAGATTCTGAAGAATTTCTTCTACCAGTATTGCAACCCATAGTCATTTCTATTGTTACTTCTGTTTCTATATCGGCATACCGCCCTCTTAAACTTTACCTGCTGGTTTTTCAGAGTAGGAACTTTAGTGACATAAACTTTTTTTTTGAATCATTAAGCTATCAATCTAAACATAATAGATTTAACACCATGGCATCTCTCCGATACAAAGTGAAACTGAAACAGGTATGTTCCACTTCAGCTGAGCCATAAAAATGATTTGGATTCAAAGAAGAAACAAAAGGCAACAATCTTATAAATTTGGAGTATAAACTTACTGGTTCATTCTAATGAGTTGTTCTTGAGAGCGAACTCCAGGTGTCCTGAAGAGACCCTGCAACAGATGCTTGGATCAATATTTTTCCGTATCTATACATAGAGGGAAGAGGCTAGCATATTCTAAAATCACAAATTCTTTTAGAACATCACACTCCAGACCAGAAAAAACCGTCCTTTCGTCTGACATAATCTCGAGCCATGAACAGATGGGGCAAACAAATTGTCCAGGGCGTCACATTCAAATACTAAATATTTGGTAGATCGATAGCTGAATTCAGAATCGCAACGATTGGATGCGAAAACTAGATCGGCACCAAGATTGTGGATCAAAGGCAAAAATTTCGCCGCCGATAAACGCGTGACGCAAGGATCTCTCTAGCAGACTAGCACACAATCTTCGAAACCCTATAACACGATTGCAGAGAGTGAAAACGCAATATGTAGAGAGCAGAAGATAAGCACTAACCGTGTGCATCAGACGACCCACGCCGGCAGCTGAGGCGGCCGGAGATGATCCCAGATGCCGGAGGATCGCCGGAAGAAGCGCCCGGGAGGCGGCGGCAGAACACCCGCCGCGGACCACCTTCGCCAATGGCGCTGCCATCGCCATCTTCTTCGGGCCTTCCTTGCGTTCGATTTGTCCCTGATTTTGCTTTCGATTTCGCTCGAGCAGTTCCGCCGCGCTCTTGGCCGGAGCCCCGCAAGCCGCGACACATATGGGCCGTGCAGCACTGCGACCACAGACGGGCTGGCAGCGTTTTTTTATTTTTTTATTTTTCAAAATCGTTTTTTACAGAAATATATTTTCG
This sequence comes from Panicum virgatum, assembly GCF_016808335.1. Taxonomy (NCBI): domain Eukaryota; kingdom Viridiplantae; phylum Streptophyta; class Magnoliopsida; order Poales; family Poaceae; genus Panicum; species Panicum virgatum. The sequence continues at coordinate 57,007,523 of NC_053138.1, forward strand.
ATTCCACAATTTACAGGTTTATATCCCTACCGCCCGGCAGGGGGCGGCAGGCTCCCCCCAATATAAAAGCCGAGGTCCCCCCACATCTACATTTGCAGCAAACAACATCCATAGAGGGAAAAAGAAGAGACGTGTGGTGAAGGAGGGAGTTGCAACAACGAAGCCCTGCCGGATTCCGCACTTGTGATCTGCAGGTAAGTTACGTATGAATCCATTAATATTGCAAAGCAATTTAATTTAATTAATGCTATAGTATTAAAATTTCAGTTCAATATTAAAATTTAAGTTTATTACAGACTGTTTCTAAATGAATTATAAATTAAAATAGAATTAAGTTTTGGATAGTGAAATATAGTATTAAACTTGTTTCTAAATATTGCAGCATAAGTCAATGGCTGCTTCCAATTTTGGGGGATTTTCATGGACCGAAGAAAAATCTAGTATAATACTTGAGATCATGACACATCTTGTAATCAGTAAGAAGTTGGATGTATTAGCGGATGGTACGATAGAGTTGATGTTGTCAAAATTAGTTCAGTTTAAAGATTTCACATTGTTTCAAGGTATTACAACACAAGATGTAAAGAAACACCTGTTAGAACGTCGGAAGATATACATGAGGGTGTGGGAACTAGCGAATCATCCTAATGTTATTGGATTCTTACAAAGTACTTGTAAGATATGGATGCGGTCAGAGTTGTATGAGATGCACATTAAGGTAACTCTTATTCAGTTCTAATTCCGTCCGTCATTTGTAATCCATATTTACGAAATAGTAAAATTATTGTGTAATTATATGCTAAGATTACCACGAGGACACGGAGTTGATTAACAAATCGATACTAAATTTCTGTAAATTGGTATGTATCCAGGATTTCTGTGCACAATTGCTTTAAGCATACGAGGTAGGTTGTCATATGAAGCCTCATAAGTGCCAAACCGCATTTCAAACACTTTTTGTTTAGCCCGCCAAACCTTTGCATAGCTGGTCACATACTGGAAATTCTATTCAATGTCCCTAATTATCAATGCAGGCTCGTAATCCATTTTGTCAAGAATCACCCCATATATCTTTTTGGCCACAAAAGTATATGTGATATTACGGTGATGTCCCACAACACCTGTCAATCTACAAGTATGTGGTGTAACAATTGAACATTCCCAGTGTGTTTTGAACTTTCCATTGTAGGCATGCACTCGCCATGTACAGTCTCTATCTGCACACCTCACCTCGTATTTTTTACTGCTAGACTTCAACACTTTGAATTCCTTCCTCAGAGATATAGCCCAGACCTTCACAGCATCCTTCACATTTTCAATGGTACGATACTTTGCCCCTTGTATGACCTCATTCACTCTGTATTCAAACTCCGGACATCTAATATCTTATACCACTGGATTCCCAAAACCCTCTTCACGCCATTCACCTAGCACTGGGAAGCCCTCATTGTTCTCATCGTCCGATGAGTCCCCACATTGCTCCATTATTTGTGCATCCTGGTCTTCTTTCTCCATGGCCTCCATAATTTCAGGTATCCGCTCGCCTTCATCTGTTAAAACTTGTGGTTCTGGTTCTGTAGCTTGTACGTTCTCTTCTTCTTTATCCTCTTCCAACTCTTCATTCCAGTCATATGTTGTATGTGTTGATTCTTTACCTAAATCACCGACCTTCTGGTGAATCTGAATTACCATTGCGAGAGGCCACCCTCTTTGAAGAGCTGCGTGCATGTAATGTTTCCATTCTTCCGTACTACTTATAAGCGTCAACTCCCAGAAATCCCCATTTGTTTCCCAGGAAGTCACGGTATGAACCGTAAGCAAATGAGTCTTCGGATTCACATTGAACTTCCCGTGAAGCCATTTGCGTATGGAACCAAAACTCCTCTCTAGGGGTTTATCTAGACAGCACTGTTGTCGGTACCTCTGGACTAGGGTACCCCTCTTGCTGTGACAAGACTCGCGTAGTTATCCGTAACTACGCCCTAAGGAGCTGAGCAGCCGGATCCCTGGGGCCCGACTCCATCTCACCGGACCAACGGTCCCGGACCCGCTTCCCGCTCGGGGACGGGTCCGGTGTCACCACGTGTCCCAGAGGTATTGCTATGTCTAGGCGAGAGCCACGTAGTTATCCTTGACTACGAGCTGACGGCTTGAGCAGCCGGATCTCCGCGGTCCGAAGCCCTTCTCATCCGGTCAGCGGCCCCAGACCCATTCCTTGCCAGGTAAGGGTCCGGTGATGCCGCGTATCCGGGAGAAGGGAGCGCTCAGCCAAAACAGCCGGGGGCCCCGAACCCCCCACTGGGTCACGGAGCCCCATATACTATTCGGACCCCTCAGCGGGGAGGGAGCAGACACCCCGCCTGGGGCAGGTCCGGAGCCGCCGCGTGTCCACAGGCGCAGGCACGCGCGCGGCCGCGAAACTTCCTCAGGAAGACTCACCCACCTACCGTATTCAATACGGTAGATGTAAGTGCGCTCTGCCACAGCAGAGTCCGGGGCGACTTTTGCCAGGCTGCAATATTGATCGCGCGTTACCACTGTAGCGCCGTTAATGACTCTTTCGTGTTATACTATACATCCTAGTTGGGCCCACCTGTCGGAGTCCAACGCCTCTGTACGTGTCCCCTTTGCGCTATAAAAGGGAGACGCCCATTAAAGAAGGACTCAGGCCGGAAAGGGACTGGGAGGTAGAGGATAGACTCACCCACAGACATAAGAGCAATACAACTCTCAGTGGACGTAGGGTATTACGCTCCGGCAGCCCGAACCACTCTAAATCTTCGAGTGTTCTGGTGTTCTTGCTTCATGAGTAGATCTGACGAATCGCTTGCGCTTCCCCGAGTAACCACCCTCTTGGATTAGGCGGGTGCACTACGCCACTCCGCTGTGGCCCTCCTTCTAGAGCCGCGACATCTGGCACCGTCCATGGGGATCGACGCAAGCGTTGGCCAGATCTCCGCTCACTTCCTGGCTTCTGAGGTTGAGCTCATCCTCTACAACGACGACGAGAAGATGAAGAGAGGCACGGCGTCACCTACGCCGCATGCCCCGACACCGAGGCGGCAGTGTCCTCGGTGTGGTGGCGCACGGCAACGGCGCCTGCTGTGCGCCGCCACTACGACACCTCCGGGCCGGCACGGTGGCGCGCAGGGGTGACGCCTGCTGCGCGTCACCCTGCGATACCCCAGTTTCAGCTCAAGGTTTCCTCTCAAGCAACCACCAGGGTTCCCCTGCGGCGGCATGGCGTCGACTCAAGGCTTCCTCTCAAGATGGAGCCTAGAACCGATGGCCGTGGCTCGGGGGAAGTTGACGGTCACCTTCTGCCCCGTCTGGCTCAGGCCTCTCTTGGTGCTGCTGCAGAGAGGCCTCGACCTCCGCCGCAAGGCGCGGGTGCCCTGTGCCGGCGCCGAGGAGGAGCCGGCGAACGACCGCCCTTCTCCACGCTTTGTGCTCGTCCAAACAAGCACCCATCCTTCTGCTGCGACAGGGTGGCAAGCCAGCTTCAGCACATCGAGAGTGGCCATAGGGTTGGCTTTTGTCGGCAGCTGGTAACGGCAGGGCCACTCCAATTCAAAGCCAAAGAATTTGTTCCCATGCTATCTGAGCGTGGGACAGTTCTTGTGCTGGGAAGAGCCCTGCAAGCTCCTGAGGTGATGCTGGATGATGCTGTACAAGCACATCCATGACGCCTTCGCCTCCGACGACCGAGAAGAACCCCCAAGGTGGCAGTTCCACTCCGACCGGGAAGTGCATACCTTACGAATGGTAGCCGTAGGTTACTCCTTGATAGGATTGAGAGAGTTCCTCCTTTTGTAATAACGCGGTGCCTACGTGCGGTCCAAAGCGGTAAAGGTCCGCCCTTGTAAACCCGACCTCAGACTTCATCGCACAAACAGGCGAAACCAGCAAGTGGTCCAGAGCGGTAGAGATCCGACCTCGTAATCCCGACCTCTGAGGTACACCACATATGAACCAAGTGATAAAGGGGATTTGCTTTCTCAGTCTTATCTTTACCTTAACTTAATTGCCCTCATCCGTTTCGGCTTGACTATTTCCTTCTCCCGCACGGAGTTTTTCTTTTATTGCTAACGATCCAAATTGAGTTGCTGGCTTGTGGTCAGGTTGGGACACCCCTTCTAGCTGGAAGGCGGTCCGAACTCCTAGGGACCTGTCCCAGAGAAGTGGTGCTTGTATCCTGGGGTGGAGGAGTTCTGCGTAGCCGCTTAGCCTGGTAATGTACCCTAAGCCTACGCACTTCACTGCCCTGTTACGAGTACCCTACTATCCGAGGCTGCCGTGTCTAGAGGTCCGGACTCCTTTCTAGTATAAGGCATGGTTTCCTATGCCCCACCGCGAGGTCCGGTAACGTATCTCGATGGATCAATGGCCACAGCTCAAAGTCCACTCCGGTGGCCCGCTCCGGCGGAGACCGCTCGCCACGGTCGCTCAAAGTCCATTCCGGTGGCCCGCTCCGGCGGAAACCGCTCGCCACGGTCGCTCAAAGTCCACTCCGGTGGCCCGCTCCGGCGGAGGCCGCTCACCACGGTCGCTCAAAGTCCACTCCAGTGGCCCGCTCCGGCGGAGGCCGCTCGCCACGGTCGCTCAAAGTCCACTCCGGTGGCCCGCTCCGGCGCAGCCCGCTCGCCATGGTCGCTCAAGTCCACTCCGGTGGCCCGCTCCGGCGGAGCCCGCTCGCCACGGTCGCTCAAGTCCACTCCGGTGGCCCGCTCCGGCGGAGACCGCTCGCCACGGTCGCTCAAGTCCACTCTGGTGGCCCACTCCGGCGGAGACCGCTCACCACGGTCGCTCAACTCCACTCAGGTGGTCCGCTCCGGCGGAGACCGCTTGCCACGGTCGCTCAAGTCCACTCCGGTGGCCCGCTCTGGCGGAGACCGCTCGCCACGGTCGCCTGGAGCCGGGTCCGGGGAAGTGGTGCTCGCTCCCTGGGCAGTTCGAGGTCCGTGCAGCCGCTTAGCTTGGTTCCGTACCCTAAGCCTGCACCTTCGCGGCCCTGAGGAGAGCACTCTAGTACCTGAACCTGGCAACAAGTGCTACGGCCTTCAGGGGGTCCGGAGCACCCGCTCGCGACATGAGCACGCCAACACAGCCAAGTTGCGCTAGAACATGACATGATAATGGCCCCACCTGCGGGTTCGTACCTCCCCCGAGGTGGGTCCGGGGGCCACTGTCGGTACCTCTGGACTAGGGTACCCCCCTCTTGCTGTGACAAGACTCGCGTAGTTATCCGTAACTATGCCCTAAGGAGCTGAGCAGCCGGATCCCTGGGGTCTGACTCCATCTCATCGGACCAACGGTCCCGGACCCGCTTCCCGCTCAGGGACGGTTTCAGTGTCACCACGTGTCCCAGAGGTGTTGCTGTGTCTAGACGAGAGCCACGTAGTTATCCTTGACTACGAGCTGACGGCTTGAGCAGCTGGACCTCCGCGGTCCGAAGCCCTTCTCACCCGGTCAGCGGCCCCAGACCCATTCCTTGCCAGGGAAGGGTCCGGTGATGCCGCGTATCCGGGAGAAGGGAGCGCTCAGCCAAAACAGCCGGGGCCCCGGACCCCCCACTGGGTCACGGACCCCCATATACTATCCGGACCCCTCAGCGGGGAGGGAGCAGACACCCCGCCTGGGGCAGGTCCGGAGCCGCCGCGTGTCCACAGGCGCAGGCAAGCACGCGGCCGCGAAACTTCCTTAGGAAGACTCGCCCACCTACCGCATTCAATACGGTAGATGTAAGTGCGTTCTGCCACAGCAGAGCCCGAAGCGACTTTTGCCAGGCCGCACTATTTATCGCGCGTTACCAAGGTACACAGTTTAGCCGCTGGCGCCGCCCACGCCACGCATGTCAGTCTGCTACGCCAGTTAGACACGATAGCTCGGCTTTGCCCATCATAACGCCTACGCGGTAGACTCAACAGTCTACGCCGCAACCTACACTGCCTCAACGGGCACCTCTCCGATGGGACAGGTGAAGACCCCCCTCGGTCAGAGAGTCTACAGTGCGATGAAGCGTATCCGGGGAGTGATTCTCGACCACTATAGCGCCGTTAATGACTCTTTCGTGGTATACTATACATCCTAGTTGGGCCCATCTGTCGGGGTCCAACGCCTCTGTACGCGTCCCCCTTGTGCTATAAAAGGGAGACGCCCGTTAGAGAAGGACTCAGACCGGAAAGGGACTGGGAGGTAGAGGATAGACTCACCCACAGACACAAGAGCAATACAACTCTCAGTGGACGTAGGGTATTACGCTCCGGCGGCCCGAACCACTCTAAATCTTCGAGTGTTCTGGTGTTCTTGCTTCATGAGTAGATCTGACGAATCGCTTGCGCTTCCCCGAGTAACCACCCTCTGTGATTAGGCGGGTGCACTACGCTACCCAGCTGTGGCCCTCCTTCTAGAGCCGCGACAACTGTCTTCGTTACAATGCTGATTGATTTACTCCATAGGAATCACGAGTAATTCTATAGAAATCACCATAATGAACTTGAAACGCCACCTTGCTCGACATATCTGGCCATCCAAAGACATAATTTTAATTAAACCAGTTTCTAAAACCATGATACAGCTTCAATTATAACTACTAATCCGAACTCTAAGCGGTTACAATTATAAAAAAAACACTAATTATAGAATTAAAAATACAAAAAATTTAGAATGACAAAGTTGAGAAATATTGGTTACCTGCGGGTCGGATCCAAAATCCGGCAGGGCTTCGCTGTTGCAACTCCCTCCCTCACCCCACGTCTCTCCTTTTTCCCTCTATGGATATTGTTTGCTGCAAATGCAGGTGGGGGACCTCGGCTTTTATATTGGAGCCTGCCGCCCCCTGCCGGGCGGTAGGCCACTCCATGTGATAAAACACAAATTTTAATTACATATAAGCCCCTACCGCCCGGCAGGGGGGCGGTAGGGTGCCGGCCGCCCCGCAGATGGGCGGTAGGCCCCCTGCCGGGCGGTAGAGATATGTACAAATTGTGAAACTGAAAATATATTTCTATAAAAAATAATTTTGAAAAATATAAAAATAAAAAAACGCGGCCGTCCGTCTCGGAATACAATGGGCCGGCCTATATCCGATCTCAACTATTTCTTCTGAGCACCCCCTCAAAAAAAAAATCTTCTGAGCCCCTAAAATTGACCTTGTCAGTTGTCCCGTAACCAGGCCCAGCGGACCAGCTTTAGCAATTCTTATGTTTTCTTTTTAAAAATTCAGCAGAGCACTGCTATTTCATTCAAGTAGAGGACATAAAAACGAATACAACTGAGATGTTCTTACCGACACATACCCTGCATTTAGTAATTCGAGAAATGAAAAATTCATAATTTAAGTAATGACACCTTCAGGTATAGTTCATATAGATGCGGTCGGTTTTGATGATTGTTTTGAAATATATTTCATTGGGTTTTCTATTTTTCTAAATTATTAGGGTCGTTTTGAGGTTGGCAGAGACAGTCAACCTATTTTACCATACACGTCGGACCTTGGAGCTAAAAAGCTCATGTCCACACGTTAAAATTTTAGGTAAATTGACTGAAATTTGCTAGATAGGATTCAACGTGACATGAAGCTACTTATATGGCCCCATGTCAAAAGTCAGGTCTTAAACTTAAAGTCCACACTCCCACCATTAAAATGTAGCAAAATTTGCTGAAATTTGTTAGAAGTGATTTGGATGCTAGCTACATCGTGCCAACTACCAGACATAGACTCAAATATTTTTCAAGCTGGACGGGCCTGGGGCTGAAAAATCGTGCCTGTGACCATAAAGCTATCCTAAGCCTTGAACATCTAGTACTACATCAAACGCATTCCAAATCAGTAAACATGTATATCTACAATATCCAAAAAAAAGTCCAAGACCTTTGGGGCGGGAAACAGAGTTTTGCATAGCTTTGGGACGGGGAAACCTGAAGATCTCCTTTAGGAGACGTGTCTCCATGAGATTGATGCAAATGTGGCTAGATTTGATTTCTATAGCTGAATCTATTTCTTACACAGATGACTGTGATGCTATAATTTGGGCCTTTGATGGTAGCACTAGATTCTCAGTGCAGATCGTTTATAGAACCATCAGCTTCAGGGGGATTCAACCTTCTTTCACCCCTAGTATTTGGAATATTGTTGTTCATCCCCAGGTTCATATCTTTCTTTGTCTTTTATCTAATAAGAAAACTCTAACATGAGATAATCTGGCCAAAAGGAAAAAAAATGTAGAAGATAAAACTTGCCTTTTCTGCAATGAATCTGTTCTCCGACTGTGTTGTGGTGGCTAAAGTGTGCTGGTCCTGTCTAGCTGATATCTTTCATATTGATTTGGGCATTGATTTTGAATATGTGGCTCGTTGGTGGGTCAGTAACAATAGGCATAAAGTCATGAATTATTGCTCAACCGCTTTAATGTGGTGCTTAAGCCAGTCTCAATGGAGGTTTTACCAAGGATTTTATGACATTAAAAACAATCAATTTTGCTGACATGACAAGTCGAGAGAATGATGGGGTTCATGGGACATGAAGAGAGTTTCATCACCATGAAACTCATCTGACACAGTTATCTAGTTTTCAGTCTAGGCAACTGTGCCATGAAACTCCCACTAAGACCGGCCTTATGAAAATTCCGCAATGAGATGTGCTTTCAGGGCAAAGTTTGGATGGGGGAGAAGCTGCTGATAAGAAGAATGGTGAACATATTGTAGAACTGTTGGATTCTCTTCTCGAGTGGATAATTGGAATCGCTTGACCACACACTGGTGGCCCTGAATGTCAAGCTAAACCGACCGCTGGCCTTGCTCGGGACAAGCCAAGTACTCACAACGGTCGAGTTCTCCGGAGGTGAGCGTGCCACTTTCGGCAACGTCACCTGGAAGATGGGCCTCCACATGACCACAACTGTACATCGAGGCGCCATTGATATTTCTGCTGGGAACCTACACCATTTGTGGAAGTCAATCCTTTTGTAATAGTTAGCTAGTAGTGAACCTGTTGAGAGCCGTCCTGTTCCAGTGGGTGTGTTACTGTTACATTAAAAACGTTGAACCTACTCTGCTAAACTCTATGCTTTGTTTTGGAGAAATAAAGCGGTAAACCTTTTCTCTAAAAAGAATCCAAGACCAATCCCATTCAAGCTCACAAGAAGAAGAGTAAACTGCATAGCCGGTCCTTAAACTTGTCTTGATGTGTCACTCAGGTCCGGTACTCTCAAAATGCATATCTGGCTCCCTAATTTGGGCTCGTGTATCATTTAGGTCCCTATACTATCAAATTTCAGATCTTACTCCCTAAACTTGACTTCGGCTGTCATATATGTCACTAAACTGTTGAAACGCAGTGTCATTACTTTTATTGGCACATTTTCAGACTTGTTTTATTGCCGCATCAGCTTCTACCAATATTTGATCAATAATTTGTCTTACAAGTTCCTGATTTTAGTTTTAGTTTAGTCAGTGCGACAGTTATTTGAACAGTCCTCTAAAAATAACATAGTACGCATGTAATGCCCACCTAGCAATTTTGAGGTATTACCTTCAAAGTAAAAGATCATCATTCTTTCTCGGTTTACCACATCATTATTCTCCACACACGTTGAGCTGAAATTCTTTTACTAGTAAATTATATCTATGTGCAGTTAAGTTTTTATCAATTTAATTGAGATGGCAATACTTTTAGAGAGTACATGAACTTAGATGACACCCAAAGCTATGTTTAGGGGGCTAGATCTGTATTCTGAGAGTATAGGGACCTAAATGACAAAATGATCCTAAATTTAGAGAGCCACATATGCATTTTGAGACTATGAGGATTTAAGTGACACACGAGACTTTGAGGACCGACCATGCATTTTATGTCTTTACTCCAAGAAGAACCCACTCCAACTCTATCCAACTTAATTTTCTATTAAACCAAGCCCAACCCCACCCACTAAAAATATGAACCCATATTTATCTATCTTATGTGTACCCACTTGAGAACCCAACCCATTAATTAAACCCATTTGAAGTTAATTTCGAACCTTAGCTGGCACTTACTGTAGAAGAGATCTCAGTGTCAGGCCGTAATATGGAGGTTTGTAGCAAGAAAATGTTTGCCCAGTGTTAGTCTACCTGAACTAGCTGGTGGTTCCTGCTGAGAATGTAGCCTTGCATGCATTTACACCCAGATTAGGCTGATATTTAGCTGTGGATGCAGTTATGCTTCTTACGTCTTTGTCCAGACAGTTTAGGCGATATATCTGATCTGAAGAATCGAAACCTGGATCCATTCCCTGGCTTAGGAACACGCCACGTCACCCGAAAAAAGAACGGCCGTCGGATCGGCGATCCGAGACAATTTGGCAAGCGGTTTTGGGGGGAGGAAGGCGATGGTGCTTGAGCCATAATTGACGAGCGGCGGGCACGGAGCTCTCCTTGGGTACGCGGGTAGGTAAGGTGCATCGCAGGTGAGAAAAGTCACGCTAAAATGGCTGCGCGGTGAGTCCAACATGAGAGGTAAAGGTAAAATTATTTGAGAATAAAATGTTTTCAATTGTTTTAGATCTTTATAGTATAGAATAGTATAGATAGATAGATTATCGGTATGAGGCTGCAATATACTATATATGATGCTTTGTTTGTCAAATCTGTATTCCTGACAAAAAGAGGTGTCGGCGGCCTTGTATATGCTACAAATAATTCATACTATTCCATTATTTCCATGAACGCACACAAGCATTGGTTTTCAAAAGAAACCTATCCAACTACTGTCAGGGTTGTTTGGTGCGTGTAGTTGTCATCAGGGATTTATACCGCAATTTAGCGAAAGAAACCCATCCAACAACTGATGGATTTGAAGGGCGATGGAGAATATAATTCAACTAATCCAACTTTGAATTAACTGAATGTAATTCATGGCACAACAGACACCATGTGCATTGTCCATCTTCAGGTGCATTCTGTCGAACAGCTTACCTGCATGCTCGTGCTCATGCTCGTGGAGGCGATGGCCGGTCACCGCAGTGTCATCGACGAGGAGCCCGGAGAGGTCGGAGAGTGCCTTACACGCGCAGCGGAGCTGGCCCTCGTGGATCTCTGTGGGCCCCAACAGCATGGAGGCCGCGATGTTGGTGAGGCGCTCCTAGCGGCGTACCTAGTTGACGCCGTCGCTAGCCGCATTGCAGACGTCGAGCGGCTTGACTACATGCTCATGGGGCGAAGGAGAAAAGGGCGACGTGGATGGGGGAGGCGAGGCTGGAGGTAGATGGAAACGGTGGCGCATCGCTGCAGTCCCTCATCGCCCGCCCGCGGCATAGCCTCCTCCTCCTAGTTCCAAGGATCGCCGCCGCCACCAACGCGAAGCAGATGGAGGGGACAATGCAGATGGAGGAGGGAGGCGCCGCCGCGGAAGATAGTAGGAGATTGGGACGACACAAGTAGGGTGAGTGGGAGACAATTTGGCAAGCGGTGTCGGGGGGAGGAAGGCGATGGTGATTGAGCCGTGATTGACGAGCGGCTGGCACGGAGCTGGCTTGGGTACGCGGGCGGGTAAGGTGCATCGTTAGGTGGGAAAAGTTATGCTAAAATGGCAGAAACGTTCTCGTTCGATCGATTTTTTCGGTCATCCTGACTTTCGTCACTCCAAGCCCCACCTCGTTGGTCTGCGCGGTGGGTCCAACATGAGAGGTAAGGGTAAAATTATTTGAGTATAAAACATTTTCAATTTTTTAGATCTTTATAGTATAGATTGAGAAGTATAGATAGATAGATTATTGGTATGAGCCTGCAATATACTATATATGATGCTTTGTTTGTCAAATCTGTATTCCTGACAAAAAGAGGTGTCGGCAGCCTCGTAGGAGTTGGGAGGTCCCGAACCACCATAGTGGCCGGAGCACCATGCCCTCCGTTCGGCGCGCGACGTGACTGGGAAATCCCGCGGAAGGACTAGGCAGTTTCACCAGATGAAGGCGCAGCCAGGTTGCTAAAAATCTGGCAAGAGGCGCGGCCACCAGTCGAGAGGATTTTGTGGATAGCGTGGGGGCCGTTGGCTTCATCATTGGCGGGAGGTGCAGACTCCGACTCCTCATCAATGGAGGAGGGGGAGGAGAGGAGGGAGGAGAGGTCGGCTGTGGTGGGCGGGGTCCGGGAGGCGTTGCTCTGGAAAGAAAGATCCAGCACACGGCCCAGGTTTGCGAGATCCCAGACCGGCCAATCCGGTGGCCATGGAGGCCATGGCGGAGGTCAGACAGGGGAAGAGCAACAGAGAGACCTTTCCAACACGACAGTTGCCGCAGGAGACCAAGAACTTTGCGAGATTCGCATTCGTCGCTTGAGAAGAGAATATCCCGTTTCCCACTTCGAAACGAAATGGAGGGGCAGAAAAAACAGAAATTGAGCGTGTTCTTGACTTGCACCCAAGGTTTTAAATAACCGGCTATAGCTTCCGCTATAGACCGCTATAGCTTCTAGAAAGGGCAGCCGCTATGGTATTTAGCCCGCTAAAACCGGCTATAGCCCGCTAAATTCCGAATATAGCCCGCTAAACACTGTAACGGCAGCTCTACCGCTAAACATCTTAGCCGGCGATTTAAAACCTTGCTTGCACCGCAGACAGCAAGGGGGAAATAGCAGCCTCGTATCCAGAAGGTGGCTTCCGGGTCAGCAGGGGCACCACGGCGAGCAGGCACGGCCAGAGCATGGAAAATAATGGAGGACGAGGTCACTAAAGCACACACCTGGACCTGGTAGCGCTCCTGTAGGTTGTTGCCATTGCCGTGGTCCTTGTGGCGATTCCAGCAGGCGGGCAGAGGTCGCCCGGACTGAGTCCCGGCATCGACGGTGCCGGCGGGGCGGACGACGTCGAGCTTGGGGCAGAGAGCAACGAAATGGCACTGTCGCGCCGAGCGGGGTGAAGCTGGGAGAGGTGGTCGAGAGAGGAAGTAGAGGTGGAAACGAGGAGAGACGGCTATGGCGGCGCAGGGGCGGAGCCAAAAGGTCTCATTTTTTTCTTTTTCCTGCTCTCTTCTCTCTTTTCATTCTTCTTTCTCTCTTCTCCTTCTTCCTCCATGCCAAATTTTTTTAGAGGAGCTATAGTGGGAGATTATCACACACACAAAAAGGAACAAACTATAAAATCAACTAGACCGAAGAATAATTTAATTGTAGAAACTTCAGAAGAAAAATGATCTCTCTAGGTACTACTAGCACTTCGCCAAAAATAGATGTGGGGACAAACAATTTGGATTTCAGTGTATCTTATAAGAAAAGGCTAAAGAAAAAAATGACTAATCCTAAAGCACGAACTGTAGAGATAAGGTCGACAAACAAAGAAACGAGAAGTATTCGAGTAATGGTTATTTATTCTGTTTATTATTTATTATTTAACTTTGATACTGTATAACTCATCATTGGAGAAAAAAATTATTATACTCGCTTGATGGACCGTAATGGGCCTGATGACCCGAGGGCAAGTAATGCACGCTCTCCCAACATGTATGTATATGTCCCCTATTATCTCTGCTATCCGAAGAGAACACACCCGTCCCGAGCGCCGCAGCCGCAGCCAGTGAGTGCGCGAGAACTTGAGAATCCAAGGGGCGATTTCTCCACTGAAGTCGATGACAGCTGCACTGCCGAAGGTGCTCCGCGGCGGGGGCTTCGGCTCGTCCTCCCACCTGCTCCCGGCGATCGGCCGCCCGCCGCGTGATGCAGCAGGGCCTCCTTCCAGGCTTCTCTCCGGCTACCCCCACTGTGGGCAGCCGTCTGGTGCACACTGTAAGAGCTTCCTTTTACATGGTTCTCTGCATCTAGGCATCTAGGATTGGTTAGGATTCCATTTACAGTGGATTTAGGATTCCTGATGGGTTTCGTCTTTACTTTTACCCAGTTGCTTGCCATTTGAGATGGAGTTGCATCTAGGATTAGGGTTCCATTTACGGTGGATCTAAGATTCCTGATGGGTTTCGTCTTTACTTTTACCCAGTTGCTTGCCATTTGAGATGGAGTTGCATCTAGGATTGGTTAGGGTACGGTTAGGGTTCCATTTACGGTGGATCTAGGATTCTTGATGCGGTTAGGGTTTCGTCTTTACTTTTACCATGTTACTTACCGTTTGAGATGGAGTCGCATCTTCACTTGTCGTTCTTGTATTGATGGTTTAGTGATTAATTTAGTTATTTGTTAGTACTGGGAAATACTCCATCTATTCTCAAAAATTAGTGAAGAAGTCATTCTAGGATTTAAAAATTGTCAGAAAAAACTCTTTCAGTGTGCGCATGTGCTGGAAGGTCATTTTACCTTGTTAATCTATCTAGAATGAAGTTTTTGGGGATGGAGGGAATGCTGGAATTAACGGGAAATATGACAGTGACATATCTAAGAATTTCAAAGCACCTGATCATATTTCATGATAGGCCCTGACAATTCTAATTTGTGTGCCATCTGTTATTTCAGGGTGAAGGTGCCCTTATCAGAAGGATGAGTGAGAGGTTCAGACATGTCAATAGACACTTTGAGGTAGAAAGATTTAGTTGTCATGCTTAACGAGACTCGTTTGTTTATGCATGTTAAATGTTTCTTTTAGCCCAGAGAGTTAGAGTTTGTTGTGCTTCACATGAATGAAAGGCTCAGCAAATTGGAAAAATACCGGAGGACTCTAGGGAGACACTGGATGTACCCAGTGGTGACGACCCTGATCGGGCTGATAATGATGATCACCATTATGGTTGACTATTACAGGTTCAACAAGATTATTAATGTTCAAAATAGCCGGCAATAGCCACCGCTATAGCCAACTCTATTTGGGGACTCAAATTTTTATTCACCATAATTTAGTAGAACACAAGACTCTGGCACTTTTTATGTGGCTACCCTACCATAACACTACTGCTCTATATGACAACCTTGAACTACAAGAGATTAGGCCTTCAATGATAATTTTCATATGACAAAGCACTTTTTAGTCATAGAAACGATGCGTTTATGACAATTTTTCTTTAGATGACAAGCGTTTGTGACTAAGTTTTGATTTAGTCATAAACAATAGTCACCATGTGCATTTTCCTACCTTTGTGACAATAGCTCATGATGAAAGTGATGGAATATAATCATCATAAATTAAAAATAATTTTCCCTCATCTTTGTGACAATAGCTCATGATGAAATTAATGGAAGGTGATGGTCATAAATTAAAAATCAACTTTTTATATAAAAAAAGGACACCTTGTCACAGCCACGTGAGCACCCATAGTAGCTCATGATGAAATTAATGGAAGGTGATGGTCATAAATTAAAAATCAACTTTTTATATAAATTATGGTCATAAATTATGGTCAATTGACATCTTCTATTTGAGACCTCTTATGCTATAGTATGGTCATAGGGGAAGGGAGCACCCTTATTTATTGGACTCCATTGCTCATATAGTTTTGTCATGTGTCCATCTTCTACACACTTGCTACAAAATATCTAACTCTAGCATCTATTCCATCCTTTGAGCCTTGAAGTTATCGGCCAAGCATCATTTGGATTTCTTACTTTTGAAGTTTTTTTTGCGGATATTACTTTTGAAGCTTTTGGCTCCTAGACAGCTAGGTATCGCCATTAAGCAACCCATGCAACTCGTGTGGGTAGCCCCAGTAATGCAAATTTCTATCACCCATCCTTGTAGAGGATTTCGTAGTAAGTACTCAATCTTGATCTTGGTGGTCGGGTGAGAGAGAAAAAGGACTGACAGAGATTGTCCTTATTAGCTCACGTACCTTCCCATTTAACCAAACTGAAGGGCATTATGGTCATTTTCCCTCTCCCAACACGTACATCACCCACACGAGAAAAGCCCAACCAAACCCCGAGAGCCCAAGATATTCAACGGGGCAGCAGCCAGCCTCCTCTCTTCCCGCCTTAGCTCACCTACTAGGCTACTACCCGGCGGAGCTCCTCCACGTACTCCACCACGAGCCCCACGAAACCTCCCCACCACCCACACGACGCGTGCACCCACTTCACCGCCGCTCGCCGCAGCCATATAACCACCACCGAGATCGATCGAGCAGGCGCAGCACCAAGCGAGCGCGCGGCCGGCGAGGCGATGCATCCGCTGGTGGAGGCGCTGGTGGGGGAACGGCGGCACTGGGCGCCGGCGGTGCGGCACGCGGTGGCGTGGGCGGGCGCGCTCGCGCTCGCCGTGTCCGTGGCGTCGTTCGCGCCGGAGGCCGCCTTCGTGTGGGCGCTGGCGGGAGGCGGCGGCGGCGACCACGCCTGCGTCCCGGCGCGGATGGCGGGGCGGTCCGGGATCGACCTGCTCGTGCCGCCGGCGTTCGCGGGGCTCGCCGTCGGCGCGTCCGCGTGCTTCGTCAGGGCGCTCGCCATCGGCCGCCGGCACGACGAGTACTAGCCGTCCTTGAAGAGGGAATTGAAGAAAAAACCGCGCGCAGGCTGGGATTTCGCTCAGTTGATCTTGCTTCCGAAATGCGTTTCTCTGTTCTTTTTTTTTCCAACATGGAAAATACGTTCTCTGGTGGACAAGGGTAATTTTAAACAGATGCGTTTTCTTTAGATTTGACTTCCTTTTCCCGAGGTTTTTCGCTGTGACTACTTGTACATAACACGTCGGTTAACTGAAACTTTGCTGTATGGACAAAACATCATTGCAAACAGTAGTGGAAAAATGTTCATATGCATTCCCCCACATACAACACGAATAACTATCACAGATCAATATATATTACAAAGTTATTAGTGTGTAGCAGCATGTTTTGGCTGTGTTTGGTTCATGCTATGAACTTAGCACGTACATTTTCCGAGAGAAGAATCTCGTATGCATGGAGTACTAAATGAAGTCTATTTGCGAAACCTCTTTAGGGATGGGCGTAACTTTTCGCGACGAATCTAATGACAGTAATTAATCGATGATTAGCTATAGTGATGCTACAGTAACCATCCTCTAATCACGCGGTCAAAGGACTCATTAGATTCTTCAGGATTCCTAGCGCAGGGGTTCTGAAGTTGGTTTTATAAACTGATTTTGTTTGACACCATAATCAGCAGTCAAAATATTACTATTCCTAGCACAAGAACCAACCAAAAAAGGCCAAATTTGTCAAACCTGTGTTGCTACTATAATCTCAATCTAGAATGAAGCAGCTCACCGGTCATCTGACATCGAATGCAAGTTTGGTCAGCTACCTTGTGGGAGTTACAATGTTACATGGAGGAGGATGACTACATACATCATTGTCACTCCGGTTGATGATAAGTA
This sequence comes from Panicum virgatum, assembly GCF_016808335.1. Taxonomy (NCBI): domain Eukaryota; kingdom Viridiplantae; phylum Streptophyta; class Magnoliopsida; order Poales; family Poaceae; genus Panicum; species Panicum virgatum. The sequence continues at coordinate 57,024,762 of NC_053138.1, forward strand.
ATTAAACACGATTTGTGTGGTGTTGATCATTATGCAGCCAAATCTCTTAAGGACCAAATTTAATATGGTGTCTTGCCTTGTCAAGAGCACCTGATACCTACATGACAAGTAAAGTAGTAAACATGATTCATATGGTTTTTCAATTTATTATCGGTACGAGCCTGCTGCAATACTATGATGCTTTGTTTATTTGTCAAATATGTATTCCTGACAAAAAAAGTAGTAACACATAGTTTCATAAAAAAAGTAGTAATTAACAGATAGCTCATCGGTCATCTCACTGATCAGTGCAGGTTTATTTGGTTATCTACTAAAAACTAGCACAATTAGTACGTAGTTGAAAGTGATTGGGTGCTCTAGGCTAAGAGGGAGAGGGAGTGAATTAGGCACTATTAAAATCTTAATCTATGGCTCCAACTAGTTTGCACAAAACTTAAACTAATTCAACCAATCTAGATGTGCAACTATAGTTCACCATAGTTCACCTTAGTGTGAAACCCTCATCCCAAAAGAGTTTTGCAACCTATAGCCAATCCTAGCAAGATACTACACTAATAAAATAAAAGCACACAAGTTGTCATATGAAATGCGGAAGCTTAAATGGAGGGATGAGAGGAAGCAAACTCTCGACACGAGGATTTATCCCGTGGTTCGGATTGCCACAAAGGCACCTCTACGTCCACGTTGTTGAAGCACTCACAAATAGTATCGTTTCCCGGCAATCAAGTCTCTTCCGTGAACACAATCACGGTCACCTTGACCCGATCTTCACTAAGGGAGATTGCCCACGAAGGAGGGGTCTCCGTCCCCCGCACAATGTCGTCGACGCCGCTCCACACCAAGCCGGAGGGTTGTAGACTTGCCGGCGAGCCACCAAAGCTCCAAGGATGGCCGGCGCACCAAGATACAAGGATGGTTCACTCTAGAACCACAGCACAAGGATCTAAACCTTGCTTGATCACTCACTCAAGAGCTAACTTTGCACTAACACTCACAAAGCTTGTGCTAAGGACTAAGGATTTGATCTTTATGCTCTTGGATGGCTTGAAGATGTTCTTGGATGTGTGTAGGATGTCCAGCAACTCCAGCAAACTTCAAATGGCCGGGGTGAGGCGTATATATAGGCCACCAAGTCTTGTAGTCGTTGCTCCAAAGGTCAGCAGAAAACAGCATACCATCGGATGAACCGATGCCTCTGCCTGGAGTAGCGTCGGTTCATCCGGTCACTCTCAGACCCGAAGTAGCCGTTGAACTTCTGACGCACTGTCTGCGACACCACCAGTTTAACCGATGACTGTGTGTTGGTTAAACCGGTCACTCACAGCATTCAACTAGCCGTTGGCTTCTTTCTCTCTTGCTGACGTCATTACACCGGTGCTATGCTCCGATGCACCACCGGTTCAACCGGTGCTGAAGGCTTGACTCCTGCATGCTTGACATCGTCTCTGGAACATAGTACATCCAATGCACCGATGCCTAGCTTGACGCCGTCGGTTCAACCGGTGACCTGGCTATCTTGACTTGGTCTTCGCTTGATCTCCATTTGCTGCTCAGACTTGCACCAATGCCAAGGCGTCGGATCTTCCGACAACCATCGGATGCACCGATGCTATAGGCATCGGTTCTTCCGGTGTTACTGATTTCAGTAGAACTCGTCCAATTCAGCTTTTCTTTAAGTTCTTTCTTCGTGTTTTGCTTTGTATGGCCTTTTTACTTCATCCCTAGAATCTAGAAATGTTCACTTAATAAAAGCAAAAAGCATTAGTCCCATTGATTGCGTTGTCATTCGATCATCAAAATCACTCGAAATGGCATAAATGGTGCCATGTTCGTTACAATCTCTCCTTTTTTGGTGATTGATGACAACACAATCAAAGCAAACATAAAATTTGCAAGATTTGACAAATTTAACCACTTACACTCGCTTGGATGTTTACTACCATCCAATAATGGTTTGGCCTCCCCCTAAAGCCATGATTTTCCCCTTTGTTCCTCCCCCTATTTGCTACTCCTCTCTCATATGTTGACTTGATCCACTCGGCATGTCTCTCCCTTTGGAATATTTTTCCTTCTTGAGAACATCTCTTCCTTTTTGTTGGGAACATGGCTTTCTTTGATCCATATTTCTCCCCCTTTGGAATCAAATCACCTAAAAAGTTTTGTACCTAAAAGGTCTTGCAAAACAATATAGCTCAAGAGAAGATTAGTAGCCTAGGGAGTTTGTTTCATGACTCATGATCCAATTGTATGATATCAATGAAGATACCAATTGAAAATTTACTATAGTAGATCACAAAATCACGAAACTAGCATGACATGAGCTAAGCTTTCCATAAGTATGTGCACAAAATGATAATATGAAAATCAAGTGCACAACTAGATGTTATAACTAGAAAGGTTAGATCATATCATGCACGGAGGTAGCTCTAAAATAATAAGGAATTACAAAGATATCAATTGAATGAATTTAGAACCTAGCATACCTCCGGGGGTTATTTGTTTAACTTGCATGTACCAATTTGACAGTGAGACTTGCAACCAATTGAAAGTCTTTCAAAAAAAATATTTGGTACACCAAGGTTAAGCAAATGTATGAGCACATAGCCTATGAACTTAGATATGAGCATTTAAGTTCAATAGAGCATGGCTCAATATGCATGAAAGCACAATTTATCTAATCACTCTTATAGAGTTGTTTGTTCACATTGATCGTGAGAAACATTCTCTTATAGTGTTAACTCCACGTGAGACTACAAAAGATAAACTTGCAAATATATTAGTCTCAAAATCACAAGCCATATGATGAACTCCCCCTAAATGTGTGCATTTAATGTTTGAATCACCAAGAAAATGTATGCACATTGATTTTCACACAATTGGAAAGTTTACCCTATAGCTTGTGTTCATGGTAAACATATGAAATACCTACCTCATGAGATCTATATACCATGAAGGATAACCTTGTGTAGCTTTCTACACACTTTTCAAACCATGTAGGTTGCTCATGGGTTAGAATCATGACATAAGCAACCCACTATATATAACACTAGGAGATGCAAAACATGCAAACAACCTAACAAGAGCAATGGAGCTACATGATGCTTGAATTAAAATCTAACTACCATTACCTTATGGGGGACTTGGGCAACAAATGTCCAAGTTGTGAGCTTAGCTTGTTTTGGCTTAAACCTTCACTTCAACTTGTAAACAAAGCCTCCAAATCCCCCGAAGCCGTCCTTGGCTTTAAGTCTCCTTTGGAACCCACACTATTTGAGCCCGCTTCATATTGGTGATGATGTCCTTGGGCACCCAAATGGAGTGGTTCCAATTCCTTTCCTTCTTCCCAACCTTGTGAGCAACCACCTTGCCATTCGTCTTATTTTTTATCACATAGGAGGTGCTATTGCTTTTGTTCCTCCGGTTGGGGTTGGTGTAGATGAGAGAACTCTTGATTGTGAGTTTCTCCTTATTCTTCTCATCCGGAAGCTTCTTTCTTGGTTGAGGACACTTGTTGGACTTGTGGCCTTCTTTGTGGCACTTTAGTAAGTCACGGTGAACCCCTTCTCAAGCTTCTTTACCATGCCTTCACGGTTATCTTGAGAAGGTTGGACATTGCTCTCTATGCCTTTGCCCTTCAATCTATACAAGTCTTTCATGAGCATTTCCACTTCTTACTTGAGCTCATCATTCTCCTTGGCAATGAGATCATCACATGATTCTACAATAACATTCTCATAGCATTTCTCATTACAAAGGTTAGAGCAAGAATCATCAATTAAATCAATGAAAGAAGTTGAAGCATCTACCCTAGAGATGGTAGTTGCACAAGGGATAGTTTGCTTCATTTCCAAAGAGTCATTAGTATCATTAATGCTCTCAAATTTTAATTTGAGCTCTTCATGCTCCTTGCTAAGAAAATTGAATTTGCACGTCAAATCTTCAAAATTTGTAGCAAGAGAAGCATTTAGATCATTGAGAGCATTAAGATTTTTAATTTCTTTTGATTGCTTCTTAATGATTTTTTGGGGCTCATGAACAAGATCAAGAAGTTCATCAATTGAAGGAGAGTCGGAGTCATCATCACTTACATCGCTATCCATATCTATGGCCATAAAGCAAGTGTTGGATGATGATTCCATGCGGGTGGTGAATTTCTTGTTTGATTCATCACTTGAACTTGCACTTGATTTTTCACCACCGCTTACCCATTCACCAAATACGGCATATGATTCATGCTTGGGCTTCTTCTCCTTCTTTTGCTTGTTCTTCTTGAATTTCTTCTCAACCTTCATGAGTTGATGGTTAGGCTCATCTTTGAAGAAGACCATATACCCCATTGAGTTGATTTCCTTCAAGTATTTGTTCATCTTCTTTACTTGCTTGTAGAGGTTGGGGTGCATTGGCTCTTTATCATCACTTGAGGAGTTTCTTACATCCTCTTCTTCCTCATCACTTGAGCTACCTTTGATGGCCATCTTCTTCAACTTCTTGAGTTGTTTGCATGCAAGTGCGCTATGCGTTGGTGAAGAAGATGGTGTTTTTGCCTTGATGTCATTGCGTAGCTCATGGGCAATCACCTTGTTGAGGACTTGATTTGGTGTCATCGTGTCGAGCTCTTTCTCATATAGAATTGTGGTCACCAAATTATAGTCCGGCCTTCGGAGTGAGTGAAGGATCTTGCGAATGAGTTCCAAATTTTTAATTTGCTTCACACCTAAGGAATTAATCTCATTCACAAGAGTGTTTAAGCGTGAGTACATAGATTCGGCATTCTCATTATCAAGTTGCTTAAAGCTATTAAGCTTATCAAGGAGAACATGATATTTTTTGTTGGCAACATCCTCCGTGCCCTCATGGTTCTCTATGATAGTCTTCCATAGCTTTTGAGCATTTTCACAAGAAAAAACACGATTGAACACATTGTCACTAAGAGAAGACAAGATAATGCATTTAGCGGTGACATCATATTGCTTCTCTTGTTGACCATTATTTTTTACCCCTTCACTTACTACTCTCCAAACGTTTAGCCCCGTTGTTTGGAGATGGGCTTGCATCAAAACCTTCCATCGTTGGAAGCCCGTGCCGTCAAACCGTGGAGCGGGTCTAAAAGGATCCATCCTTTCCCCCTATGAGCTAACTCACTAGGCGGTGAAGCCTACCGATCTAATGAGCCGGTAAACACAAATTTACTAATGGAATTGGCTTTCTTTGTGAGAGAAGTGAGAACCTGGCTCTGATACCAATTGAAAGCGATTGGGTGCTCTAGCCTAAGAGGGGGAGGGGGTGAATTAGGCACTATTAAAATCTTAACCTATGGCTCCAACTAATTTGCATAAAACTTAAACTAATTCAAACTATTTAGATGTGCAACTATGGTTCACCTTAGTGTGAAACTCTCATCCTAAAAGAGTTTTGCAGCTTATAGCCAATCCTAGCAAGATACTACACTAATAAAGTAAAAGCACACAAGTTACAATATGAAATACGGATGCTTAAACGGAGGGATGAGATGAAGCAAACTCTCGACACGAGGATTTATCCCGTGGTTCGGATTGCCACAAAAGCGCCCCTACGTCCACGTTATTGAAGCACTCACGAAGAGTATCACTTCCCGGCAATCAAGTCTCTTCCGTGAACATAATCACGGTCACCTTGATCCCGATCTTCACTAAGGGAGATTGCCCACGAAGGAGGGGTCTCCGTCCCCTGCACAATATCGTCGACGCTACAGCAAGCTGGAGGGTCGTAGACTTGCCGATGAGCCACCAAAGCTCCAAGGATGACCGGCGCACCAAGATACAAGGATGGTTCACTCTAGAACCACAGCACAAGGATCTAAATCTCGCTTGATCACTCACTTAAGAGCTAACCTTGCACTAACACTCACAAAGCTTGTGCTAAGGACTAAATATTTGATCTTTATGCTCTTGGATGGCTTGGAGATGTTCTTGGATGTGTGTAGGATGTCCAGCAACTCCAGCAAACTTCAAATGGCCGGGGTGCGGCGTATATATAGGCCACCAAGTCTTGTAGCCGTTGCTCCAACGGTCAGCAGAAAACAGCATACTATCGGATGAACCGATGCCTCTGCCTGGGATAGCATCGGTTCATCCGATCACTCTCAGACCCGAAGTAGCCGTTGAGCTTCTGACGCACTGTCTGTGACACCACCGGTTTAACCGATGACTGTGTGTCGGTTAAACCGGTCACTCACTGCATTCAACTAGCCGTTGGCTTCTTTCTCTCCTGTTGACGTCATTACACCGGTGCTATGCTCCGATGCACCACCAGTTCAACCGGTGCTGAAGGCTCTTTTTTCGGATGGCGTATGCGCAGGACATGCCGGGCAGGACCACGAAGATGCAGCTACCCACTGGATAGGATTAAGTACAAAATGCATGCTTCATGTTAGGTGGAAATAAATATGATGTCTTCCGATCCTCATGTATGTGCTTAAGATTAAATGTTTTAGAATTTTATTATTTTTTGTTTATTTGGACAAATCTAAGAGAAAATTGATTAAACCATACCTATTCCCAGTAGCAATTTGAGATCGTAGCATTCGTGGCTTCCAGGGCTGTTGCGACAGATACTATGGGCAGGGCATGTTCGGTTTCGAGCCTTACACTCGTCAATATCTGCAGAGGCAAACCCAAAATGATTTGTTTCATGCTTCATGAAAATTGTCATTACCAAAAGGTGTGTCATGTATCTGCAGTGTATGAATAATGCTAAGAATTATTACCTAGGTAATTAAACTTATCTTGCAAGTGTTACTAATTTAATTTTGTGTTACGTCTCCAGATTAACCATAATGAAACAATAAAAAAATATTTATAAAGCAAGCAATGATTCCATGGTCTGTCAACCGGAGTTCTGATCGGAATTCAGATAAATCAATCGGAATTCTAATGGGAACCCAAACAAATTAATCTGAATGGCAATCGAAAACCGGACAATTAATACCTCGTGCGGTCACGGCATGGGTTATATATGTAGTTTCCATGAAAAAATTAGTGATCTTGTGTATATGTAAAACTTATATTATTCGTAACAATGCATGAGCACTATGCTAGTAGAAAATAAAAGAGAGAATCTGTAGAAATTCTCACTAAAAGGGCAAACATATACTAAGACTTCAACACCCCAACCGTAGCTGGAGAGTTTATTAGGTTTAGAACATCGGAAGAAGTAGCTAGATCATGTTAATTATTGATCTGCACGCTTGAATTTTATATCCAAATAAAGGTTTTAGAAAGTGTGTTTAAAGTTTTGGCAAAAGAAATTATTGGACAAAAGAATTACGTACCTTTGCAGCCATCAGGAAGGTAAGGGTTTCCCTCATAACCTTCGGGGCAGCTGCATGTATACCCAGGGCGGCCGTTCTTGGCGTTGGAGCACTTGCTGATGTCGCTGCGGCAGGCGTAGGCCGTCCTGTTCTTCTTCGCCGCCTCGCACGTCTGGTCGCCCACCGCCCACTCCAGCACCATGGGCACCTCCCAGGAGCCGCCGGCCCTCGAGAGCTCATCGGTGGTGATGTACGCCACCCGGAACTCGAATGCCTCCTTGTCGACCACCATGGCGTAGACGCAGGGGCTCGCCGGGCCGAGCCCTGCTGGGATGCCGGCGCTGCTGTTGCTGTCGTAGGGGAAGAAGGACGCTTCGAAGGACGATCCCGGCGGGATCGGCGCCTGGCAGCAGCCGCCCAAGTTGCTGCAGGAGCCGTCGGCCAGCGACCGCACGCCGCGCGAGCAGGTGGCGTTGCAGCCCACCAGGTACTTGTCGTCGGCGCCGCCGTCCCGGGACCAGATGATCCCGAAGGCGTTGCAGCCGACGACGGTGAGCCTGTTGTCTTCGGAGAAGCGGAACGTCGTCGCGGACTCGTACCACCAGGTGGTCGGGTCGTCCATGGAGCCGGTCGTGGCGTTGTAGCACCACGAGCTGACCATGCTCTTGGTGTAGATCCTCCCCCGGAGCACGTCGATGCGGAGCACCTCCATGCCGTCGACGACGGGGGTCGGCTTGGGCCGCGGCGCGCCGTCGTCGTCGGCGCGGTGGCTGCAGGTGACGTTGAAGGGCTGTGCCTTGCTGCCCGGCGTCTCGAGGTAGCCGTGTCCGATGCCGAAGGGGAACGGGATGTCCACCCCGCCGCACTGCTGCGGCGGCTGCTGGTGGCACTCTGCCGCAGCGGCTGCCGCCGGCAGCCACGGCGAGACGAGTGCGGCGATGAGCAATGGAAGCAGCATCGTCTTCTTCAGCTTCTGATCAACTGTGCTCAAGTCCGTGGCTTTGATGACTTGTGCCGCCTCCGCCTTAGCTTAAGCTTGCTGGTGTGGGTGGCAACATGTTGTACAACCTGTGGTCATATATATATATATATATATATATATATATATATATATATATATATATATATATATATATATATATATATATATATATATATATATATACTGGCCGAGAAGTATTCTTACGAGCCACTCCAAAAGATTGGCATTTCAGGAAACACCACTCCTGGTGGCTCCGTTTTTCCACGTGAATTTGACTGATGTTGAGAGACTCCATAGCTTGAGGAATTTAAACTAATCTCCTTACCTAATACGCGGTAACTGGGTCAGCTAATGGCCATGGTTAGGCAACAACAAACTTTATGAGTGAGGAAATAATACGTACACGTTGCTAGTCCAGGAGGTATTTGCCTATTTGGTACGCGCTCAATGCAAGGGGATATACAGTTACCTATACAACGACCTCATGATGGCATCCACTGAAAGCTTCAAAAGCTTCATGAAGGAAGAACGACTAAAGCGAGATTAGGCAGCAAAGGCTTCTTGATAGAGATCATTAGCCAGTAAGCAAAGAAAGGGACCGGCCATGGAGGTTTTATATCTTTGCTGGGGGCCGGGTCAGCACTCACAGTATAGCCAGCATGCAGAGCTACAAGCACATGCTAATTAATTCTGTCAATTGTTCATGCCCCCTTATGTTTAACTAATTCTCAGTGGGCATAAAGTGAGCTCCGGCTAGCTGTTTCTGTGAAACGTCCGGAGTGCGGATGGATGTTAGCTCGTAAGCTGCACGCCAGATTCTTGGAAGAGAAGCCTATGTCTTTTTTTAACCACGTGATGGATGAACAAGTATGTTATATATATCAAATTAAATAAAGAATTGAAAAAGACGAAGCATCCACAGTAGTAGAGCACTCGCCATTATTTATTTTAACCACCCATGCCAAACGGATCATGGTCATGGCCAGTTGGCCACAAGGCACGCATTAGATTTGTAGCTCCGATCCATTCCAGGCCAGTAAGGCTGGGGGCAGTTCATCAGTCGCCATCCAAACACGGAGACGCTGACCAGAGCCTGATGAACCGAAGCCACACAGATCGATTACCACTATTGCAACTGAAGCTTCACATGATTAGTTATCTTACGGGTCATTTTAAAGACTTCAAATAACACATGCATGTGCTGTTCTTGCAGCAAATTAAATTACGCTTCTCTGATTAGGAAGCGTACTTCAAACGCCCACTCTCTTTATTAGTTTATTATTTCTCTGCGGTGGCATCACGGTTTATTCTCAGATATTTATTCTACTCGGTATGAAAAAGAAATGTACTTGTTTCCCCCATACAAGACGCGTCACCAACATTCCAACAATACAAAATAGTGTATCATGCATCAGTCAATCAGATCACTACCATGATGTTGTGTTTGCCAAACATGCACTCCAAAGTACTCTCTCCGTCCCATAAAAAATGCAATTCTAAGTTTTTTCAAACAGATTAGTGATGGCATGAAAAGACTCTCGTACCCTCATTTGTTTGCCACATATGATTAGTTTTGGCATGCAATTCAAATCTAACCACTTAATTAAGCAGGCAATTGAGATCCAATCGAGATTGCACTCGTTGTGGGATTTTTTTCAAACTCAGAATTGCACTTTCATGGGACGGAGGGAGTATGAGCAACCACGCTTGAATTAAATGATTATTCTTGTAATAGAAACATGAAATAAGCATTCTACATTGCAAATAAAACAACTTGGAGAATTGTGCAAATGGAAATATCCCACATCTCAGGGATTTGGTTTCATATCAGGGATCAGGAGTAACTAAAAAGGTGTGTTGGGGTTTGCAACTCTTTCTTGGTCAGTATAGATACTTACAATCGAAAATGTTTTTGCTTTTGAGAAATTAAGGATAAAATTTTTACAAGATCATTTTAGCTAAGACGTTGGGTACCCAGACAGGGAGGACCTGAGAATAGATTATGTGTTGCTTGGAAGTCATTTGATAATGCATATATATGGCTTGTTTCTTTAATTTCATACATTTTCATTCCTAGTGCTGCACTTGCCAACAACTTGATTCTGCAACTATATAATTATGTGATAACGTATTGGTAAGACCATAATTTTGTGATTGTATTATTTATTCTTATATGAGTGGACATAAAGTGAGGTTTCTGATTCTATGGAACCAATTTGCATGCATGTTTGATTTTCCTTGTATACATCACAGTATGGACATAAAGTAAATATACGATAGAGATCGTCGAACGTCTCCAAGAGCCTAGCGATTCTAACTTGGCTACCTAGAAAAAGATAAATTCTTCCAAAACTGGATCCAACAGATTCTGCAAAGACGCTCACTAGCTATCCCGCTAGCCATCGCCGCAAGTTCGCCCGGCAAAAATGTCCCACCCCCACCCCACCTCCTGCCCCTCGGCTCCCGCCCCCACCTGCTGGAGCGACGCCATCGTCAAGCTCCCTCCCACCCCCTCCGCCGGCCCCTTCAACACGGCGTCCCCTCGGCCGCCGCCAAGCTCCCTCCCGCCGCTTTGAGCTCCCTCTAGAGGTGACGGCAGCGGCGGCGCCGAGCTCCCTCCAGAGGTGCGTCGGCAAGAACGGGCAACCGCGCGTCGCACGGTGGCACGTCGGCGGTGGAGGACAGCTCCCGCACCGTCACCTCCTGGATCCCGACCTAGTGTTTCTGGGAGCTCGGTGGTGATGGGGATGGCGCCAGGAGGAAGAAGAGGAGAGAAGAGGGAGCTTGGTGGTGATGGGAATATGGATAGTGATTTGGTTAGTCTGCTAGAATGTACTGCAATATAGAGAGGGAGTCTTAGCTAAATGAGAATATGGAGCGTGAGATTTGGCTAGTCTTTTGGAGATGTTCAACAGTCTTTTGGAGATGTTCAACTGTCATTTTTGACGAGTGACCATAACTTAGTCTCCAATACTTTGCCGTTAAAATCTTGCCTCAAAAAATATTTAGCCATTAAAATGCACTATTGACCATGCAAGCACGATAAATGTGGAGTCAGTTAGTTGCTCTGCTTGCAATGGAACACTGCACATAAAGCCATCGCACACTTATAGTGATGTGTGGATCATTAAACATATCAAGTGCAAATCAACATCTTTGTGCAAACTATGGAAACTTCAATCTGAGCCATCAAATCAACATCCAAGGGGAGGGGCACAGAGAGGTGGGAGGGGGGATTTGCAAAAGTGTGATTACCCAATCCAAAGGCGGGTCCAGATTGTAAAATTACTTAATTCCCCATACCCCTTAGATGTTGATTCAATGACTCAGATTAAAACTTCCATAGTTTGCACGGAGAGATTGGTTTGCATCTGATACGTTCCCTTTTATCTTATATAATGAGGTAGAGCACGAGCAAATTCTTCAGAGTCTTGTGTCATGATAAACTCGTGTCACTTCGCGCTCTCAACCATGATTTTCAAAGCATGCTTCCTTTCTTATTTCTCTAATAAGGTAGATGGACTCGGCATCCCTCGTCGAACCGTTGAAGAAGGAGAGAACAGTCCAGCTGTAGGCCTTCTGCGTGAGATTTTAACCTGTATACCCTTATGAAAATTGCTCTTGACCTCCAAATCTCTAAAAAATTCACTGCACCAATATGCCCTCGCGCCAACTTTTCTTTACCCATGTACCCTTTTGGACGGAATGGACTCTAACGGTGGCTAACGGAGTTGGAGAAAGACATTCCTACCCTTGAGATCTTAAGTTTCTGTTTTCTGAGTCCATTACCTGTCCACTAGCACCAGTGCAAGAACGCCAGGGTGCACGGCACCAACTTCCTGGCGTCCAGGCAACAGAGGTGGCGCCTAGATGCGCTGGTCACCGCTGCCAGCCCTCCATCGGTCGTACCCGCGCTGCCGCCTGGCACCCGAGCTCCTCTTCTTGGGTTCTTCCTCCACCTGGTTGTCACTGCCATGTCCTGCGTCTTGCAAAGCTGGGGTATGGGAGCAAAAAAGGAGGCACCGACCCTACCCTCCGCACTGCCGCCGTGCCCCTGCCTTCCACGCCGCCGCCGGGGCTCCGTGCCTGCAGTGCGCCCCTGCCCTCCGCGCACCGCGGCTCCGTTCTGGGCCGGCGGCGCGCCTCTGCCCTTCTGGTGGCAAGGCGGGAGTCCGCTCCATCGGCTTGTTCACGTGAGAACGGGGGAAGGAAACAGAGGCCAAGGGCAACATGGATATTTTTATTGGTAGATCCCACCTGTCAGGACTTTTCTGCCATTATCTTCTAATAGCACATGGATGGAAAAGTATAAGGGTTAAAAAAAGTTAGCGCGAGAGCATACAGGTGCGAGGGAATTTTTTAGAAGTACGGAGGTCAAGAGCAATTTTTATAAGAATATTCAGGTTAAAGTCTCCTACTGCAATATAGAGAGGGAGTCTTAGCTAAATGAATAGCTAAATGAGAATATGGAGAGTGAGATTTGACTAGTCTTTTGAAGATGCTTGAGGAGTGACCATAACTTGGTCTCCAATATTTAGCCGCTAAAATTTTGCCTCAAAAAAATTTGCCATTAAAATCCACTACTGACCACGCAAGCACGATAAATGTGGTGTCAGTTAGTTGTTCTGACTGCAATGGAACATTGCACATAAAGCCATTGCACACTTATAATGATGTGTGGATCATTAATCCAAGTTCTTTTATCTTATATAAAGAGCGAGGTAGAGCACGAGCAAATTCTTCAGAGTCTTGTACCATGATATATAAACTCGTGTCACTTCGCCTCTCAACCATGATTTTCAAAGCATGATTCCTTTCTTATTTCTCTAAGGTAGAGGCCAGGAGCCCAGGATATTATTCTTCTTTATTTCTATATCAAAAAGATAAAACCATTAGATGGAGGAGTAGGGAGCTGTCGCCATGGACAAGGGTTCTTGCATCAGCTGTGCAAGGTTGATGGGCTCGGCATCCCTCGTCGAACCGTGGAAGAAGGAGAGGACAGCCCAGCGGTAGGCCTCCTGCGTCCCGTGCACCATGTCCCAGAAAAGGTACTCGTCGCGGTTCCCACAGAGGCTGGAGGCCATTGTGCACACGACCTCGCCATTGAACTTTCCGCCGCCGCAGCACCCTCTCTTCACCTCACGCAGCCCTGGTCAAATGATCAAATCCAACCAACCGTTAGCAGCACAGCATGTGATTTTGTTTTTTTTTTCTTCTATGTGCACACAATTTAATTAAGAGAGTTTAGAAAAGTTTCTTTGTGCCAAAATGTGATCACCTAATTTGCATTTTTTTTAAAAAAATACTAAATACTTTAACATCACTTGTTCAAAAATCAAATTTTTTGTGCTTACCGGCTAGCGCCGGGTTGGCGATCATGTCGGAGTAGGTGTTGTAAAGGCTGGCGATGGAGTACTTCAAGAACGGCATGGATGCCACAACAGCTTTGGCCATCTCAGTCCGGAGGAGGGCATTGAACATCTGCGAGAGGGAGTTGCCCTTGGCGTCGCACTCACCGTTGGCCGTGATGGCTCGTTGGCTCGGCAGGCACCCGACGGGCACTATGTTGAGCAAGGACAGCCTCCGTGCTCCCAGCTTGTACAGCTCCTGCACATGCACTTGTTGCTGGCTTTGAGAGGCTATTTTCAGAATCAATAGTAGGATTAGTAGTTGGAGAGACAAGCTTATGCGTACGTTGATGTACTTGAGGTAATCGGCGACCATGCCGGCGATGAACTCCGGCGCCTGGCTCATGGGCACGCCGTCGTCGCCGTCGAAGGCGTCGAAGTCGTTGCCACCGGTGCTGATGAGAAACAAGGACCGGGCCAGCAGGTCGTCCAGCCTCTCGCGATCCACCAGGCCAGTCCGGATGATCGTTGCCTTGGTCTCTGCGAACAGCTCGACTTGTTTACGCAGGGTGATCGTCCCGTTCCCCTGCAATCATGTACATAAGCATGCAGTGCAGGTGGGTATTTCTGGGTCAGCTAATTAATTACGATGGCGTGTCAATCTAGTTCATTTCTTCACCCAAATTATTCATGCAGAATGCTTCTACTCCATTTTATTAATTTTTTAGATCGATCCAATGATCCAAAATATATCTGACTTGCATCCCTACATGTACATAATATATTAGAGGCATTGTAAGCAATGTATATTGCGGGGAATGAATGGATTGATTGACAGAGGTGCACAGGGTGTACATATATAGGCGGAATACCCTAGATGGTTTATAGAAACACCACCATCTAGGGGGTCCTGGCTGGGCGCCGGCCACCCAAGGCCCAATGGGCCAACTACTCATAACCCTAATTGCCTTGCTAACACTCCCCCGCAGTCTGATCGTCGAAGCCTTGAATGTTCAGACTGGACCTGAACTCCTGAAAGAGAGAAGTAGGCAACCCTTTGGTGAAGATGTCGGCGTACTGTGCAGACGTCGGGACGTGCATGACACGGACATCACCAAGAGCAACGCACTCCCGCACGAAGTGAAGATCGATCTCGATGTGCTTGGTGCGCTGATGCTGGACGGGGTTGGAGGACATGTAGACATCGTTGATATTATCACAATATACCAGCGAGGCACGGCGTGAAGGCGCATGAAGCTCCAGCAGAAGTTGGCGCAACCAGGTGGCCTCGGCCACGCCATTGGCCACGACACGGTACTCAGCCTCCGCACTGGAACGGGAGACTGTGTTCTGCCGCTTGGAGGACCAGGAGACCAGGTTGTCGCCGAGGAAGACCGCATAGCCGGAGGTAGAGCGCCTGGTGTCGGGGCAGCCAGCCCAATCAGCGTCGGAGTACACCATCAAGTCAGAACTCCGAGAAGGCCGAAGCAGAAGACCCATATGCAGCGTGCCACGGACATAGCGCAGAATGCGCTTGAGGGCAGCAAGATGCGGCTCCCGAGGATTATGCATGAAGAGACAGACCTGCTGAACAGCATATGCGAGATCCGGACGGGTGAAGGTCAGCCACTGAAGAGCTCCTGCGAGGCTGCGATAATCTGAAGGATTCTGGACGGGCGGCCCATCAGCTGGCAGCTTCGGATTAATGTCGACAGGAGTAGCACATGGCTTGCACTCAGCCATGCCTGCGCGCTCCAGAAAGTCCACCATATATTGGTGCTGAGAGAGGAACAAGCTGGCGCCACGACGTTGCACATGAATCCCCAGAAAGTGATGGAGCTCATCGAGGTCCTTCATAGCAAACTCAAACTGCAGTGAAGTGATGGTGCGCTAAAGGAGTCCGATAGAAGAGGCCGTGAGCACAATGTAGTCGACGTAGAGTATCAGGAAGATCATATCATCGCCGCGACGGAAGACGAACAGGGATGTGTCCGACTTGGCCTCCGTGAATCCCAGGGACAGCAGGTACGCAGCAAATCGACTGTACCAGGCCCGAGGCGCCTGCTTAAGTCCATGAGGGACTTGTTCACGCGGCAAACGTGGTCAGGATGTGCCGTATCCTCGAAGCCAGCAGGCTGAGCACAGTAAACTGTCTCAAAGAGAGTCCCGTGCAGGAAGGCGTTATTCACGTCCAGTTGATGAACAGGACAGCCGTAAGAAAGTGCCAAAGAGAGCACGGTGCGAACTGTGGCCGGCTTGATAACTCGAAGTCCACGCCTGGGCGCTGGGTGAAACCACGGAGGACCCAGCGTGCCTTGTACCACTCCAGGGTTCCATCAGCATGGAACTTGTGCTTGAAGATCCATTTGCCGGTGGCGATGTTGGCGCGAGGCGGGCGAGGAACAAGATCCCAAGTCTTGTTTGCCAGCAGAGCATCGTCCTCGGCTTCCATAGCAGCCCGCCAATTGGGATCGGTGAGGGCGCTACGGAAGGTCTTCGGGATTGGCGACAGGGAAACAGCGTGGTAGAGCGCCGGTTGGCGGAAGCCGGACTTCGCCCTGGTGGTCATGCCGTGCTGGTTCACCACGGGGGGAACGGGCACGGCTCCCTTGGTCAAGGGAGGAGGAGGACCAGCAGAGGGCTGCTGTCGCCGAACGTAGACGTGCTGGAAGGTGGAGAGCGGTCGGTGAAGAGCAGTTGGGCCAGCAGGCTGTGGCTGTTGGCCGGGGGACGGAGCGGCCGTCCGGGGCTGACTGGACGGCGAAGGGGCCGGCGGTGAGCCAGCCAGAGCGACGGGCGACGGAGGGGGCCGGCTGGGGCCGGCAACTGGCGCCGGTGTTCCCACCGGTCGGGGTGGGAAGCTAGGAGGCGGCCCGGCCCGTCGTGGGAGAGCCGGGGCGCCTGCTGGTGATGCCATCGGGACGCCGGGGGCCGCGTGTGGCAGCGCGGGGATGCCGGAGGCCGCGTGTGGCAACGCGGGCGTCGTCGAGCCGCCGGAGGCCGCGTGTGGCAATGCGGCTGTGTCGAGGGGAAATCCTGTAGAGGAAACAAGAGGTGACGGTCCAATGGGGGCCGGCTCGTTAGTAGTAAAATCATCCAGGAACTCGAAGTCTGCCTCGCTGAGAGGTCGGGATGGCTCAGCAAAGGAAAACGAGGCCTCGTCAAAGGACACATGACGAGAGATGATGACCCGATTCGTGGAGCTATCAAGGCAGCGGTATCCCTTGTGATGAGCAGAGTAGCCGAGAAAGACACAGAGTTTGGAGCGCGGTGCAAGCTTATGCGCGGCTGTGGCAGCGAGGTTCGGGTAGCATGCACAATCAAAGACCCGAAGGTGGTCGTATGTAGGAAGGACCCCGTGAAGGGCGAAGTGCAGTGTAATGAACCCTAGGGCTTTGGTTGGGAGGATGTTGAGCAGATACGTGGCCACGCCAAGAGCCTCGACCCAGTAAGATGGCGGCATGCTAGCTTGAAACAAGAGTGAGCGGATAATATCGTTAGTAGAACGAATGATGCGCTCAGCTTTACCATTCTGGGAGGAGGTGTAGGGGCACGACATCCAAAGATGGGCACCATGGGTTAGGAAGAACGTGCGGACGCTGGAGTTGTCGAACTCGCGGCCATTGTCGCACTGAACTGCCTTGATGGTGGCGCCGTACTGTGTGGTCACATGAGCAAAGAAGTTAGCCAAGGTAGAGAACGTGTCAGACTTTAAGCACAAGGGAAAAGTCCACAAGTAGTGCGAGCAATCGTCGAGAATGACCAAATAATATTTGTAACCTGAGACACTAGAAACTGGTGATGTCCAGAGGTCACAATGAATAAGGTCGAATTGATTTGTCGCACGCGAAGTGGATGAAGTGAACAGTAACCAAACATGGCGACCAAGCTGACACGCATTACATAAAAATGTGCTAAGTTCTTTATTATATGAAGGTATGACAGAAGATAACTTGGTCATGACTTCATGACCGGGGTGACCAAGATGACGGTGCCACGGTGATGGGGTGGCCACAACTAAGGCGGCAGCGGGAGGGAGGCGCAGAGGGTATAGTGGGCCAGCACTATTGCACCTGACGAGAACTCTCCGAGACTCCAGATCCTTCACAGAATAGCCAGCAGGATCAAATTCAACAGAACAATTGTTGTCAGAAGTAAACTGGAGCACAGAAATCAGGTTCTTAATAAGACTAGGTGAAACTAGAACATTATTAAGTGAAAAGAGACCTGGAAGTGTGGCTGTGCCAGTAGAGGTAACCGGAAGTAAAGAACCGTTACCGACAACAATGGATGAGGGATACCGCGAGATAAAATTGTGAGTGAGATTGGAAGAATCGGAGGTCATGTGAGAGGTAGCACTTGAGTCGAAGAACCAGTCAGTGGTGGGGGGCTGGTTCAGGGAGACGGTGCTGAAGGCGGAGGCAAGCAACTACTGATCCCATCCGGCTGGTGAGACTGCCGAAGCCTGTACGCCGGGCGCCCAAGGAAAATAGGCCATCTGGCCCTGCGCCGCCTGCGCCCGGGTAGCCTGCACCTGCTGCAGTGCCTGCACCTGGGCGGCCTGGAGGGCGTGGGTCTGCGCCTGCTGGGCCAGCAGGGCTTGCGCCTGGGCCTGCTGGACCAGCAGCGCTTGATGCTGCGGCGGCGGTGTCGGGGCGACGGGGAGCAGCGTCGAGGGCTGCGGGCCAGGCCATATCTGAATGGCCCCGGCCCACAGGTGGAGGAAGGACGGCCAGGTGGTGGCACCAGCACCGCCTGTGCTGGGCACGGAGGCCGGCTTGCCGCCACCAGACGGCCCGCTGCCGGAGGACGATGATTGCTCGTCGGAGCGAGGCTTGCCGCCCAGCCGGCGACGGTCCTTGGAGCGCCCGCCGGAATTCCCACCCCCAGAGTTGGAGCCCCCGTTGCGAGGAGGGTCGTGAGGGGAGTCGGCGCTTGCTGCGCCATGGTGAGCTCCTCCAGGATCAGCTAATCAACGGCGTTCTTGAACTTGGGGAAGGGTGGCCGCGGTGAATGTGGCGGCCAGTGTCGCGGAAGCGCTCATTGAGCCCTCGTAGAAGATTGAGGGTCAGCGTGCGATCCGAGACGGGTTCCCCAAGATCCGCAAGCTGTTGCGCCATGGTCTTGAGGCGCCTACAAAAGTCCGTGATGGAGAGATCACCTTGGACGAGATTGTGGAACTGGACGTTGAGGTGGAGGGCGCGGGTCTCCCGATTGCCGAGAAACTGGTCCTCCAGGGCGCACCAGACGGTACGGGAGGTGGCGACGCGGTCGATCACCATCTCGGCGAGGTCGGTGGAGATCGTGCGGCGATCCAGGACTTGACAACGCAGTCCATGCGTGTCCAGTCTGGGAAGTCGGGTGCGGGAAGGTCGGCGAGGACGTGGCTCTCCAGCGAGTACTTGCCGATGACGAGGAGGATCTGATCGCGCCACCGGGTGTAGTTCCCGGCGTTGATGTCGAGGAGGACATGGACGAGCCTCCGGATGTTCTGCACGCTGATGGCCTGAGCGTGTAGATTGACGAGAGCGGCGACTTCATGGGCCAGGACGGCGTGATGAAGTGCGTTCCCATCGGAGTCGAATGAGGGGGCGTCCTCCTCCTTCTCCTTGTCGCGATCGCCGCTGGGGTCGCCCTTGGCGGCAAGGGCCCGTTCCTTGGCCGCGCGGGCGAGGGCGTCGCGGGCGCGCTGGGCAGCAGCATCGCGCTCCAGCACGGCGGCGGCGGCCTCATGTTCCGCGGCCTCGGCCCTAGCTAGGGCGGCCTCGCGCTCCTTCTGGGCGGCGGCAGCGACGGCGGCGGGGTCGACGACGCGCGGGGAGGAAGGGGGTCCCAACCATGGTGGATGCGGCGGCAGATCGCCGGCGCACAGGGTTGGGGCGCAGCCGAATCAGCGCGCTATGGCAGCGGAAGAAGCAGGGAAAAACCCTAACTCTTGATACCATGTAAGCAATGTATATTGCGGGGAATGAATGGATTGATTGATAGAGGTGCACATGGTGTACATATATAGACGGAATACCCTAGATGGTTTATAGAAACACCACCATCAAGGGATCCCGCCGCCGTCTACTAACAGGGGGGCGCCCCCGGCCAGGAAGGCTGGGCGCCGGCCACCCAAGGCCCAATGGGCCAACTACTCGTAACCCTAATTGCCTTGCTAACAGGCATGTTTGTTCAAGACAATAGTGCTTGGTAGGGATGTAAGTTTTGCAAATTTTTTCAACCATTGGGTCGACTGAAAATGTAGTTAGTTGAACTAGTTCAGATTTTCCGTGTGTGCGTGTGTGGGGGTGGGGGGGGGGGGTTGTTGTGGGGGAGGATCGACTAACTAGCCGACCACCATTGCTGTGACAACTTGTGAACTCTTTTCATACCATTGTAAATTAAAAGAATAAATTTTTGAGAAATAAATTTGAAGGATGAGAAAGGTTCATGCCTCTTTTTGGCTTGACTTCAATTCTGACACTGCTGGCTCTAGTTAAAAATACTTCGTTTTGTGAAGTCTATCAGCTCAAACTTTTCCGTTTCAAAAAAAAAATATCAGATCAAACTTTTAAATCTTCAACTAACAAATAAAATATTTTCTTTGCAATGAAAACTATCAATACGTTTTGAAGTATTTACATTGGACAACTGAAAATCATATATGTAGATTTATTGGACTCCACTTCAGAGACCGTATCATTTTGGTGCACTAGGACTAAGTGACTTACAGTGATGTCTAGAATGCCAGATCCACCGGATGCGTAGTTGGCGCCACCTCGTCCTCTAAGGAGATCGATGCTTGATAGCGGCGTCAGTGAGAGGTAAGCAGGTGGGCTCATCTTGAATCCTAGGTGCTGTGCTGCAATTTATATGTAATAACATTAGTAAAAAAAATATTTGTAGAGAATGCTGAGTATACAATTTTCACAATGATAACAAGATACGCCAACTTTTCGTAAACGTAGCAATTTCACTGCAACAATTGTTGTGATCTGACGACACAATTCTCCAGTGCAATTGATGTGTTTCTAGAAATACCACAATAATTGTACCTAAAGATATATGTGACACCCCAGCTGCTAATTGAACCTGTCGGTCCCTTTGTTGTTCTTTCGGTAAGTACCGCATTGCTCTCTTTTTTTTCCTTATCTGGAATTTTTTTTAAAAAAGTATTCATTTCTATTACTATTTTTTCTTTGGGCGGCCTAAAGTTCCCTCAAGTAATAATTGGCATTAGCTAGCTTGTTCATCTTCTATTACGATTACTGTTTTGGACACGAGCTGGTTTCAGTACTCCAACCCAGCTCATTTAATCCAGCGAGTTTCAGCAGGTTTTGCTTGAACCATTCAGCTGGCCAAAGAATTTCAGGTAACAGAACAAGCCCGGAGCAGTGCAGAGGAGAGAGGCAAGAGACAGCCTTGGGCTGGGCTGGAGCGCACCTATGATGTCGGCGAGGTTGTAGCCGTTGGTGCAGCGCCCGGCCCGCGGGAAGACCGTGAGCGGGAGGTCGATGCCGTTCGGCGGCACCGCCTTGGGCGCCGGCGGCGGCAGGAAGTTGTTGTTGCCGGCGTCCACCAGCGAGTCCCCGAACACGTACATCGCCGGGACCACCGGGCGGCCACGGCCGACGGCGGCGCTCTCATCCTCGCCGGTCGCCGACGAGCAGAGCACGGCCGCGGCGGCTGCCAGTACCAGCAGAGCGGCGGCGATGATGGCCGTGGCCGTGCCGACAGCCGGAGTGGTCATGGACAGTGGGGGTTGAATTATTGAGCAGAGAGCAGGTGTGTGGCGATGCGTGTCGCGTGTTGCGGTGCTCACATGTAGGTGGTAATGGGCCATGGCTCTAATGACCTCTTCATAGCCCACTAAAATTTTTAAAATTTTTAGTTCAAAAATACATATGTTTAGAGCCCGATTCTTTTAAAGCCCGATCTTTAGATTTTCTAGTTCAAAATGTTGGGCACTTTACCACCCCTATCCACATGTGATGGCGACGTGCACACCGGCACACTGCACTCGGGTTACCTACCTCCATTCCAAAAGTGGAACATGAGGGATTGAGGGGATAGGAACTTTGGTACGTCTTGAACACTGATTGCGTTTCCCCTGTACATTCAGGCTATGGGCCGCATTTTTAGCTTCTGCATCTCCTACTTTTGGGTATAATACAGGTTGTAGTTTTTGAAGTAGAAAATCGCAAGCTAATCGGCAATCACAATCACTCGATGGTGCTTGGAAAGGCAAAATAAACTATACATATCATATTACATTATTACTACAAGATTAAGGCACTGATGGACCATCAATGCATTTTTACAGTAAGTACATGTGATGCCAGTTTATGTGCAACACTAGATATTTCCTCTTCCAACCAAACCTAAACACCTTGTTATTCGCAATGGAGCTGAAATCTCATTTTACGGATCAGGTACACTGCATATATATATATATATATATATATATATATATATATATATATATATATATATATATATATATAGGGGCGGATCCAGAAGCTGACCATTGGGAGCTCATTTCTCTTTCTTCCTCCTCCTCCTTCACTTTCTCATCTTCTTCTTCTTCCTCTTCATCTTTTTTTTCTTCCTCCTCCCCTTCAACCATGGCCGAAAATTGTAGGGGGCTCCATGGACTTCATGGAGGTAGGGGGGCTGGAGCTTCGTTAGCCCCCCTGTTGGATCCGCCACTGTATATATCAAGATCCATCCTGACATCTTTCTATGTGCTCTTTTTTAGGGTTAACCGGGGAGCATCTCCCCATCTGATTTCATCGATGGGCTTTTAGGCAAGCTAAAATGCTACAAATTTGAGATTCAGCAATTTTACAAACAGCTCAACACAACAAAACACCTAGAACAGGGAGGACAATTTTACAACTCAAGAGATAAAGCTGAGACACCAACTAGAAAAGATGACCACCCAATGTCGATGGGAGCCACCACATTCATAGAATGAATGCTCTTTAATGGTCGTTTATATTTTGCATCTTGCGCTCTTTAGACAAAAAAAAAATCCCAATCCACTCGGTCATCTTGAAGAATAACAGGATGCCGGGTGCTAATGGCATGTCATGAAGACAAGTTTGCCACATGGTTGCTCGGAAGTAAAAGACAAATCACACAATAGCCAAATTGGGCACAGTGGAACGTAACCACTAAATTTGACAAAAGGGTAAAGAAATTTTGCAAAGTCAGATTCAAATGCTGACTAACCAAAGGCTGTTTTTACTTTATTACATCCATGAATGCCATGCCCGGGGTTTTCGTTCTGCAGTGGAGTGGAGTAGGTAGGCGATGGATGGACCAGCAAAATCATAGAGCCAGCCAACGCATGCCAAACATGGCCAGGACGTTTCGCTCGAACCATTAAGCTTGTTTCCCAAAAAGTTTCAGAGAATTGATCAAAAAAAAAAGTTTCAGGGAACAGAACAGAACCTCACCGCCCCGCTGGAGCAGAGGAGGCAAGTAGCGCTGGCGAAGGCACCAGCGCCATTCTGCAGCGCTCTTTGACAACGAATTGAGTTTTCTGCTCGAGTTGAACTGTACGATTCCTCATTAGCTCAAGTTTTATGGTCAACTCCTTTCAAAAAAAATTATAGTAACTCCTTTCAAAAAAAAAAGTTTTATGGTCAACTAGTTGAAGAATGCAATTTCATATAGTGCCAGGTGCCAATTTCCAGAAGATTAAAACATGGTACAATATGTTCCATTACCCCCACTCAATATGTAGCATTTTCAAGCCTTTGGGAACACGAGAATTTCATGATAATCATCATTTTGTTGAACAGAAAAGCATTCACTCTCATTGGATGCCAGAGGTTTACAGGGAATCCTGTGGTCCAAACGAAAGAACATTTCTTACAACGTAAACTTTTCCTTTCACCTACAACATTACTGCAAAGAAGCAAAAGGAGAGGGCCAGTACCAGCAAGCTACAAACGAGGCCAATGGAAAGTTTCCCCATTTTGTGGCCTGCTACAACTTCGCTCAGCAAATGGCTGAAACAAATGGTGTAAGATGGATTCACAGATCGCACCTGGTGGGTGCTGCATTTCCCATTCATCTCACCTGTGTATACTGATGGGGATGGCACAAGCCACTGGTAATACTGACGAAATCACATTGGCCCCTGGTTTGGACGTCGGCTAATGGAATTGTACCTTAGGGTCTGACGGTCGATGTCCTCTCGACGACATGGGTAAGGAACAAGAACGAGCCAAAGGAGATGAAGAGGGACGTGGTCATCAAGATAAGCATGGCCTGAAGTGTGATGTTTGGGCTAAGGAAGAAGATGACTGCAATGGCACCTGATTGCCACACCTTCAGCTGTGCAAAGGCAGCCTCCTGCATTTTCCATGTTGTCAAAATTGAGTATTCATCATTAAAGCCAAGTGGTTATGCCAGGAAATAAAAATTTTAAAATTATACCCTTTGAATATCAAATTAATTGACTCATAAGCCAGCTAATGAGATCAAAGCATAGTATTCATGTGTACACGAAACACTAAATAAATGCACTAAAATAAGGTTACCTTGACATCTTCGAACAGCAGCCCAAGGAGTGCACTTAACTGTGTATTCAAGACACCATCACCAACACCCCATAAGGCACCTATGAATAGTGGTATTGCTGCACCAAGCAGTCCAGACATTGGACTGTTGGCAGAATAAAGATGAGTAAAATACAGTAAAGCCACAGGCATAACTGAAGTATAATTTACAAATACCATACCTGTAAAAGAAAAGCAACCAGAATAGGACTACAGCCTGAAGAACAGCTCCGACCGACACTATAAATGCTGCTGAATGAAGTCCAGAAGTCAAGCGTCCAGCAATCAATGAACACTGCAACTCCAGATGTGTTCCAAGAATCAGGTAAACATGCAGTACGTCTTTTTTCAAGCAGCTTCGAATGGTATGGTACTACTGTACTAGGTTGCACATATCTTTCTTTTTTTTTTTGATAGTGGGTTGCAGATATCTAGATAACAGGATATGCTGTCATTGCTAGTGTGACTAGTACACTTTGGCGATTACTGCCTAGTGCAATGGAAACAACAGGGCAAAATGAATATAGAATGTAGCATAATAAATTAATAATGGTACAACAAATGGAGAATATCTGTCAATATTTTCTGGGCAAAAGAAGGATAAAATAAGTTATTCAACAAGTGGGTCATTTTTATTTTACGTACAACTACATCAGCTGCACCATAAATTGCCATGGCTCCACCAACGCCACTGATGCCAAGAACAGGTGTTACAATACTCTTTGTGAATACCGCCCTTCAGAAAAATCCACACAACTGTCTTAGAAAAATGCTTACTAAAAAGTGAACCACCATGGATGTTGAAACAACATGAGCTACTTACCATACAAATGCCTGCTGTAAACCTGAATATGCAATAAGAGGGATGGTAAGAAGCATCCTTCGATCCTTAAGTGGGGCAACAATGTATTTCAGCATAGCTCCAAATGAGGAATGTGTTGGAGCATTATCTTTTTTCTCATCTCTTTTCGAAAGTAAACACATTAATACAATGCCCACAATCATAAAACCAAGGAACACAGCAAACAGCAGATTTTTCCCCGTGACACTTTCACCATCCTGAAGTGATACAAGAGACAGAGGGTCAAACAAAATGGCACCTTACATTTAAAAAAAATGACATTTAGAAAATAACCTTAATTTAGCTTAGCTACTAATATCATTATAAAGAACAGAATGACATATGTAAAAAGATTATGCAGTTTGAAATATTATAATGTGACGCTAACCTTTCCATTTCTCAGTAGAGCAAGCGAGATCAAATTTCCAATGACCTACACAGTTCAAATGTAGTATTAGTCAGAAACAATTGCACTGTAGAGGAGACATCTCAAGAGAGAAATAGATAATGCAGTTTAGGGATGAAGAATAAATGCTAGAATATCTACTAGCATGTTTTGACTAAGCAGAGCTCCTGGACAACTGTACCTGTGTGCTAGCAAACATTCCCCAAAACTCCCCATTGAAGCTCCCTAAAGTTGGACCCTCGGGCAAATTATTTTCTCTTGCATGACTAAGGGCAGCTGATGTAAGGTATGTACCCTGCAGTGCAGTGTATAGCTGTGAGATGGAAAGAAACAGGGACTAAAAATTTAAAAAAGAGAAGCTGTTACCTGCCCAACCCAAATGATTGATGCAGTAAAACCAAGGTAGAGTGAAGCTGGCACCATTGTGTACCTGAAAATTTGTCATTCAAGTTAGATTACACAATAGGTATCATGTTGAATGTACAACTTTCTGTGGCATTTTACACAACTGAAACACCCACTGCATAACATCGGCTAGGATCAAGCTATCCATGTCCAAACAACTTATGTGTATCAACAAAAAAAAGAACAATCCCTAGTGGAGAGTTCAGGAGAGAGTCCCCACCTGGCACATGCTGAGAAGCCCACTAAATACAAATACATTTTCTTAAGAACACAGGGACCTGAGTCCCTTCCAGCTTACTTACTGCAGACCATAAAACAGGTAGAACATGACACGTACTACCTCTCTACGTCCAAATCACCGGGGGTAACACAATTGCTAGTTTGCTACAGCTATGTCTCAAATTACCGATCACCAGGACAGGGGGAATGTCAGCATGTATCCTCTACCCAAACAGGAACTACAGAACACTATCAAACAGGAGTTCACCATCGACACTAATCTCTAATCCAAACTACCTACGCATTTTATCAAACAGGGGAGCACGCATCTAACTCCAAACCAGAATGGCACTACGGCATTAGCAAGGGTCGCGATCCGCGATCAAGACGCGCGCTACCATGTCGGGACGAAGTTGGAGAGGATGAAGAGCAAGTAGCCGCTGCTGCCGACGACGAGCGCGCGCTTGGGCCCCATCCGCGTGACCACGGGCGACGCGGCCACGCAGAAGAGCGTGAAGGAGGTGTAGAGGATCCCCATCGAGACGGTGCCCAGGTCGCCCTCCTGCACCGCGACCGCACCGATGAGAACGAGAACGAGAAGAGGGATCGGGAACCCGCGGCAGTGGAAGGATAACAGGGGAGGATCGCGCGCGCACGGTGTTCACGGAGGTCTCGAGGTTCTGCGCGGCGCTGTAGGCGGAGAAGACGAAGAGGAAGGCAGCGGAGACGAGGTGCGCGTCGGCGGCGTGGCTCCGGCCGCCCGCCGCCGGCGCCGGCGCGGCGAGGAGCGGCGAGGCCGCGGCCTCCTCGTCGCGGTGGGCGTCCATGGCTGCCGGCCTCTCCGGGGATGCGGGGCACGAGAGGTCGAGACGAGAGCGCGGCGCAGTGAAGTGAGAGGGGGAAGCTTCTAGAAGCTCTTATAGTCGGGGGCCTCGAGGTGGGGGGAGGTCCGGCCGGTGGCCGGCGCGGTAGCGGAGGAGACGAGACGAGGACGGCGGCCGGGCCGAGCGTGCGCCGGGAGGTGGGGCCCGCAGGGCAGTGGCTCACTGGCTTGTCCGTTGCGGCTCGGTAGCTGATGATTTCCTGCGCCTTTTGTCCGTGTGTTCTTGGATGTTCCTCTCGAAAGCTTTCCAAGTGGATAGAGGCCTCTGCATCATCATTCTAATTTCTAATCTAATCTAAGCTAAAAAAACAAAGAAAGATACTTTGGATCACCAGACGGCTGTCGTACGCCAACCAGGATCTGAAAATCGCCGCCAATTTCAAAAAAGAAATGTTCTTTTTTGTGTGGTTTATTGTGAACTCCATTCCAATCTGGAATTTAAAATACGAAATGAGACAAACGGTATCATGTTGCTATTTTTTTTGTCTCATTTGTGCTTTCAACCCCACTTGAGCTTTTATCTAGTATCCTAACATGATTTTTGTCGTCCTTATAAAAAAAACATGATTGTTGTCGATAGTAACCTATACTATGTAGCAGGTCTTGCATTGTCAGCAATGACTCGTGGTGGACTGTGAGATCATTTCTGCAGGCTGGTCTTTTCTTTTGGTTTTTTCGTTTTTGAAGCACAGACTCTGCAGGCTTGCAGCGCTAGGTAAAAGCAGTGGCCTGCACCCGTGTTGGCGTGCTCTTGGAGCCTTTGCCAACGCGACGGTGACAGTTGTTGGCCTTTGATGCCGCTAGTAATAGTGTCGTGTACTCGAACGGATTCCGCCATTTGTCAGGTGACGCGTCTGATCGGATCACGCAAGTGCCAACCACCAGCAACCGACGCGACTACCCTGCTCCGACCGCTCCAGGCCTCCACGGACTCGCACTCCTTGTCCTTGTCCTTGGCTCCTTGCATGATTCAAGTATTCACGGTGTTCTGCTGGGACAGGAGCTGGCTGATTCAAAGCCAGCTGATTTCGGCTAATTCAATAATATTATGTGAGAGTGAATAAGTCAAAAAAAAGCCGGCTTGTGCTGCTACTGGCTAGCTAAATAGAGTGTTTGTTTCATGTACTGTTGCTAGCAATGGAAGGGTTCGATAACGGCCAAGCTAGATACAGCAGTGGAAGGGTTCAATAAGCTAGATATGACAAGGTACATTATACATAACAAAATAGTTGTAGGCTCCAATCAAGAAATGATATCCAGAGGGGCTCGATTTTAAGTAAAAAAAAGGACTTAATGAATTTTTTTAGAACAATTAATTAGGGGATTTCATTATTTATTCTCTTCCATCTACCGCATCTCCTATTTTGGTCCACCCAACGTTCAAAAACGAAAAAAACGTTTTTGATACAAATCTAACTAGATCTATATGAGGCAGCTTAATTTGAACCCCGCTCTAGTTGGATTTATTAGGTTTTGGAAAGAGGAGATGTTTGTTGATACATCTAACTAGAATATCTAGTTGTGGCAACTCAAATCTGAGGTCTGCATAGATTTAGCATTTGGTGCTGATCCATATAATGGTAGATTTGGTGTGAGCTACGCTTCTAATTAATAGATTTAATTTTTAACAAGTTGAATCTAGAATTGGACGAGGATTGGCATGGGAAATGATGTTGTTCCCCTGCTAAAATTAAGGAACATGTTTGTTGGTATAACGGGGCAGATCCAATGACTGAGATTGATTGAAAGCATTGTGCCAACTAGCTAAACACAGGGACCGCTTCACGTTTGACCTTTTTCATTCGTTCAATAGTTTTATTAGGAAAAAATGTATTTTCCATCCATGAAGTATTTACAAAAATATGGCATTCACCCCTCATGTTTCATTATTCAAATCAACCCCTTAACTAAATAAACAGGTGCATTTATCATCCCCACCTTAGTTTAACAATGGTTTAGTGCAACCTAATGGTGGTTTATGCCGTGCAATCATTTGACTAATCTCCTCTTAGCAATGTAATATGCTGAGTTGAAGATATAAAGTCTAGAAAAAAAGTAAATCCTCTAAATTGGGTACCCAAAAAATTTTATCCGAAAAAACTAACTTAACCAATTCACATCAAATTGTTATAGTGATTGACTTAACATTAGACGTGGTTAGGCCATGATTAGTAAGATAATTACACGACCTAAACCTATATTATATGGCACCAAAGCAATTGTTAAATTAAGGTGGGGATGATAAATGCGCCATTTTACATGAAAATATGAGGGATGAATGTCACACTTTTGCAATACTTAAGGGGTGAAAAATACACTTTTTTCCATAGTTTTAATCTCCTCTGCATAGAGCCCACCGGAGCAGCTATCAAGTTAGAGCGAGCTAGGTGGATTCGAGGAGGCTAGCCACCCAGGAATGAGATCCTCTACAGTAGCTGCATAGATGATTTCGGTCATTGACGCGTGAGCCCAACCTCAAGTGTTGGTGGCCAAGTCCCTCTGCAGTAACTGCAGAGGGACTGAGCCACTGACATATGGGACCAGGTCCATACGTCAACGACGGAAATCACTTACGCAGCTGCTGTAGAGGATCTCAGTCCCTTTAGGTACACCCTCGATATAGCGGCAGATCAACTTGATGGCCTCGTTCAATGCGCCTGGTCTCAACTTATAGGTCAAACCCAATAGCAAATGAGTGAGACATCCTAGGGAGGGTCAAGAAAATGACGGTTCATTCGGTGGGTTCCAAGTGGAAATGATTAAAATGTAGAGGTAAAACCGTCGACTATGAAAGAGTCCATGTGAAGTGCCAAAACCTGAACAAATCTGTCATAGCGAGTTTCACAAAAAAAATACGAATCCGTCACAAAAAAAGAAACATGAATTACAATTTACTAGGTGCAGACCCAAGGCCTTGTGAGGCCTCGTTTGGAAGTTGGAACTCATGAGTAGCATAGGGTTTCAAGTATTTTAGGTGATATAGGAATTTTGGAGAAAAGGAGAGATGCAATACAGGACGGCAGCGGTGGTTGGCTCTAATTTGCGTGGATACCACATTGTTTTTTTTTTCTTTTCTCGAACACGCTCGGGAGCTGCATATCTTTGTATTAAGAAGAGGAACTTAGCCAATTACAATAACCAATCACACACCTTGGTCAGAACCTTGGGCCAGAATGGGTGACGGTAGAATAAAAACACAAAAAAGACACTATTACGAAAAAAAAGGAAGAATGTAGGACCTGACCACAACACCCTAATGTAAATTATTGTGAATTTTTGTCTGCACGTATTTGCCAGATGGGCTCGCAGAGCTCACCAGACACCGGCAAATGACACGGGACACGCGGAGACCTGGAAATATCCTTAGCGATCGGCAGTTCGGCACTTGAGGTAAACACTCCTCGCTTCCCGGTTAGGCGGGCTACCATGGGCACATTGCAAGCAAATTCTTGTGAGGAAATGTAGACACATTATTTCGAGAAGAAAAGGTGTCCGGGTTTGGAACTGCCCAGGTTTGTTGTGTCTCCACTTTCGAGGAGACCCATTACACATTCTTACCAGTAGATTCCCCCCCCCCCCCCCCCCTCAAGTTGATTTCGACGTAAATTGTTGTGAATTTTTCTTCTGGCAGCCTAGCATGCCCTCAAATTTTTGCATCTACTACCTCAGCACGGCATTCAGGATTCAGAAGGACACGATTAGACTTGTCAAAATTGTTCCTAAGATTCAGCAACCGCACTAGACTGACTGACAGAATCCATATGCTCTGATGCAAAGTAAGCATCCCAGATTGGAGATTCCCAGGTCGAGGAAGTGAACCGCGGTGAGCATTGCTGCTGCCGGCTGCCGCATTGCTGTTGCAGAGGAAACGAACAGAGAGAAAGGGGAAGCGGCCGGAGGCGCGTGCGAGCGTACCAGGAAGGGACGAGGTTGGCGGCGATGAAGAGGAGGTAGCCGGAGGTGCCGACGACGAGGGCGAGCCTGGACCCCATCCACCGCACCACCGCGGAGCCCACCGTCGAGAACGCCGTGAAGGACGTGTACAGCACGCCCAGCGAGATCGACCCCAGGTTCGCGTCCTGCGAGCGGCGACCCGGCCACACAGGTGAGGAGTGAGGACGCGGGCGCCGCCGCAACTCCGGCGGAGCAGCGGCCGCGAAGGGAAGCGGGGGCCACGTACCGTGTTGACGGTGCTCTGGAGGTTCTGCGCGGCGTGGTAGGCGAGGAAGACGAAGAGGAACGCCGAGCTCAGCAGGTGCACGTCGCGGGGGGTCGCCGCCTCCGGCGCGCGGCGGGCGCCGGAGCCGGGGATCAGGGGCGCGTCGGCCTCCTCGACGTCGCCGGCGGCCGCGGCGAGCTCTGCTTCCGGCGGGGCCATGGAGGCGTCGGGCTGGGCTGGCGAATTTTGGGGGGGGGGGGGGGGGGGGGGGGGAGGAAGTGGAGTGCGCTCTGCCAATTCGTCGTCGGGCTTGACTGCTTGTGATTTGGGGAACGCGAGGACAGCCGGCCGGGGATTAGAAATTAGAAATTCATATATTCAATCATACCCCGCGGGTACGACAAGAATTTGCAAGAATCAGAACGATGAAAGAATCACAAATGTGAACTTTAGAATATGCAGACGAGCTGGATCCGTTTAAATTAAATTCAAATTTCGATTCGCCTAAGCATCAGCAAGATTTGTGACGCTGCTACAGCACCATTGCGTTTGGGACAATGAGACCGTGATGCCCACCGAGCATACTTTGTCAGCCTCCTTGCTTTTAGTCATTTTTCTCCAAATCTCCCTAAAATTCAATATTTATTAAGGCTTTCCCTCAAAAAAAAAAAGACAATCATGAAGACTGATGATCACAGACACATTAACATTATGTGGATCTCGTGGACTCATGGCATGTATACAACTCGATAAGTTCTATTCCCATAATCCCGTTTCGGTTTTAAAACTGTACAGGTATGAGATATTGTGAAGTACTAGCAATAAATAGTTTTTTTAGTACACAAAACCATTTTGTTGTCTAACACAAGATCTGCAAGATCGCCCAGCTCAATGTAGCAGCAGCACATCCATGAAGCCCAATTGTCGGCTTCCCCATTCAGTAGACCTGCTATAACTTCAGCAATATCTGAACCGAATAGCACAGCAAAACATGGTGTCAACTCATATAGGATGGATGAGGCATTTCCCTTCCATGCCGCTGGTGAACACAAAACGGGGCAGTGCTCTGCTGGTAACACCGACGAAGATGCAGGGTCTGGCTCCCGTTTGGTTGGGCAATGGATAACAGATTTGCCTCAGGATCCGACAGCCGATGGCGATGATGACTTCTCGACAGCAATTGTGAGGAACAGGAACGCGCCGAATGAGATGACAAGGGACGCAGTCATCAAGATGAGCATGACCTGTAGCACGATGTGCGGGCTCAGGAAGAAGATGACGGCAACGGCGCCACATTCCCAGACCTTGAACTGTGCAAAGGCAGATTCCTGCGTTTTCCATGTTGCCAAACTTAAGCATTCATCGAAGATACATCAAAGTGTATGTTTGAAATATTATCAGAAAGAAATTGCAAACCAGTAAATGAGACCATGGCATCGTCTTCATCCCATAGGTGTAGATTACCTTAGCATCTTCGAACATGAGTCCAACAACTGCATTTAACTTTGTATTCAACATCCCATCACCAACACCCCATAAGGCGCCTATGAGTAGCGGAGCTGCTGTGCCAAGCACTCCATCCATTGGGCTGTAGAAAGATAAAAAGATGAGTGTATAAGTTTTATCCTAAAAAAGGATGAGTGTACAACAGTTTGACAAACATAAATGAACAATGGCATTTTAAAGAAATCAACCTGTAAAAAAGAAGCAACCAGAATAGGACTACAGCCTGGACAATAGCTCCAAATGACACTATTAATGTAGCTGAATCGAGTCCGGAGGTCAAATATCCAGTAACCACTGCACACTGAAATGGCAAGCATGTTCCAAAGGTCAGGTAAAATGTGTGGATAACTGCAAACCTTTGACTAGTCACTAATACATTTCAGCTATTCCTGCCTGTAATAGCCCCGTCAGGACACTCAGCATTGACAGATGAAATAGAGATAGAACTCAGAGTGAAATGGTACAGTAATTCAGGATAGTTAACATGTTAGTGGAGCAAAGGAAGGATACAGTAACAATTTGACAATCAGGTCGTTGTGATTTCACCTACAACTGCACAAGCTGCACCATAGATAGCCATGGCTCCACCAACTCCAGAAATGCCAAGCACAGGTGTTACAATGCTCTTTGTGAATATACCCCTTTAGAAGAATCCACATTATTATTTTTCTTTAAAGAATATCATAATAAGAAAGAGAACAACTATGGATATATAATGGGCTACTTACCAGACAAACGCATGTTCTAGGCCTATATATACCATAAGAGGGATAATAAAAAGCATTCTTCGGTCCTTGATTGACTCCATCATAGCTCCGAATGAGGAATGCAATGGATCATTAAATCCTTTCTCCTCTCTTTTGGACAGTAAACACAATAATGCAATGCCCACTATCATGCAGCCAAGAAATACAACAAACAAAAGATTTTTCCCTGTGACACTTCATCCTGAAGTGTATGAGAACCAAACCATCAAGAAAAATGAAAATTACATATTTCATGTATAAGTTCAGGAAAAACAATTAACAGTAAGCATTGATCCATTTGCATGAATGCATGATTGGTACTCCTGTTCACAATATATTTTTGTGTACAAAGAAAGCACAATATTTAGGTTATATACAGGACAATTGGACAATGTTTGGCCAAAATAGATAGAGTAGAATGACCACCTAATAAAAAGCATGGTCAAATTCTACAAGAAGTTACTTTGTGTCTATGTTACTTTTGTATGTGTATGTGGGATAAGTATTTTTGCATCTCATTCAATTGCTTTAGAGTTTATGATTACATCAAAACTAGGACAGCCTAGATAGTTAAATGCTGGGAAAACTAGAGGAGTAATGTTAAATTGATTCATTTTCAGTATTAGCATAAATGTCTAAAACCGTAGGCCATAACAATCATGACCTTAATTCTAGTTTTATTTCATAACTAGGTGTAGCAAGAACATAAAATCAAATGCCAAGAAATTGGCACTTTGGAATATTCTAGCACGATCTAACCTTTCCATTTCTCAGTAGAGCAAGTGAGAGCAAATTTCCAATGACCTACAATATTCAAATGTAGTACAAGTTAAAAGTTGTGGTACAACTATAGAAGACATGAGTCCTGAAAGAAGTAGACGCTGCATTTGTGGTGTGAAGAAAAAACACTTAGAATCTATCCATCATGTTTCTACTAATAATAGCTCGTGTAAATCTGACCTGCGTGCTAGCTATAATTCCCCAGAACTCTCCGGTGAAGTTCCCCAAAGTTCGACCCTCGGGCAAATTATTCTCTCTTGCATGGCTCAGGGCAGCTGATGTAAGATATGTACCCTGCAGAGCGAGCAGAACATAGATGTATGTGAGGTGGATGGACTCAAAGGAGACACAGCAGTTTATGGAAACTTAGTTCAGTTACCTGCCCAACCCAAATGATCGATGCACAAAAACCAAGGTATAGTGAAGCTGGCACCATTGTGTACCTGACAATTTGTAAGTTAACATTATAGGAAAGGCGGCATGTTCTGAAACTTCTACTTAGTATTTTGATTTTTGCACAACTGAAACTTAGTATTTTGATATTGGCACAATTGAAACACCAAGTAGAATAGGAGGCTTATTACAGGAGTTGCATGAATCCAATAACGTCCCGTCCATATTAAAAAGAGAGAGTCCTTGCTCCTTATTAAGCGTCAGTAAAACTGTGCAATACATACTAAATTTGCACATTCTGACATCCAAAGAAGCTGCCCTGGTGAGTTGGTCCAAACTCAATTATTGGCTGAAAGGAAGCCGCAGAGCTTGAAAACTGATGGCAATTAAACACCTATACTACCACTATGCCCCAATCATAGGGACAAAACGTTTCACTTTTCTGAACTTTTATACTATCAGTATTCTGAGCACGCGGAGTGGTCAACGACTAATTGATCTAAGAAGTCACCGAGTAGAATTACTGAATCAACACTCAGACTCGCCCCGCCAAGCTAGGAATTCTATCGAACAGGCACTGGGCATCCAGACCGAGGTACGATGCACGCACCATGTCGGGACGAGGTTGGCGAGGATGAAGAGCACGTATCTGCTGCTGCCGACGACGAGCGCGCGCTTGGGCCCCAGCCGCGTCACCACCGGCGGCGCGACCACCGAGAAGACCGTGAAGGAGGTGTACAGGATCCCCAGAGAGACGGTGCCCAAGTCGCCCTCCTGCACACCGCGATCCCGCCGCCAGAAGCTGAGAACCAACACGATGAACGAAGAGCGGAAGGTAGGAGAAGCTCGATCGAGGAGCAGGGGGCCGTACCGTGTTGACGGTGCTCTCGAGGTTCTGGGCGGCGCCGTAGGCGGCGAAAACGAAAAGGAAGGCGGCGGAGAGGATGTGCCCGTCGGCCGCGGGGCTCCGCGTGCTGCCCGCCGGCGCGGCGAGGAGCGGCGCTGCTGCCGCAGCGGCAGCGGCCTCCTCGTCGCGCTGGGCATCCATAGCTGCCGCTCACGTCTGTGTGCTTTTTGTCCGAGCATTTCGAATTGATTTTTTTTCGGGTCCACGTCATTTGGTCAGAGCATTTCGAATTAGGCTATGTTTAGTTTCAAGTGCAAAATTTTTTTGTGTTGGAATCTTACTAATTTGAAGTACTAAATGAAGTATATTTATAAAATTTTCTGCACAGATGGGTTGTAAATCGTAAGACGAATCTAATGATGCTAATTAATCCATAATTAATTAATAATTAGCGGATGGTTACTGTAGCATCATTGTTGCAAATCATGAATTAAGTAGGCCCATTAGATTCGTCTCGCGATTTATAGCCCATCTATGCAAAAAATTTTATAAATAGATTTCATTTAATACTCTATGTATGTATCAAAATATTAGATGTGACGATTTTTTTTGTATTTACGGGGTTTATGGATTGGGTGGGAACTAAACAGGCTACGTCACGATATGGGCCCACCGCCCACGAGAAGTCGAGGCGTCGAGGACCAGAGGTTCTCTCCCAAAACGTTCAAACTTCCAAGTGGGCAGGTTGTTACTTGAGTCATGTAATCTGAATATCTGATGCTCTTACTATTACCTAAATATTTTTTCTAGAAAAATTGTACTTAGATCATTTGGTCAATAGACAATATTAGGTGGGCATCACAATCACATGGTGTCGTCTAGCATTTACTTTTGGGTTTGCTTTTCAATATAGGGCGATGATGATAGGAATCCTCACTAAAAAATTGTTACATTACAGCAGTTTTTCCCATAAAAACGATAATAGATTAAGACTAGCACATGGAACCAATACACGTTGGTCTAGTTTGCTCCTTGTAGTTGAAATTTCAAGTTGTCTCAACGATCGTACATTTGATTATTTCTACGCAGCCACACACATTTGTTGGGTTTGGTGTAGTTCATGCCTCTTTTTATTTTCTTTTAGCTAGGGTGACGATTTCTTAGAGCAAATTCTGTAAACCCTCTAAATATGCCTACATCTTAAATTTAGATAGTAAAATAAAAAATCATGCTCCGCCAGACCCTCTACTAGAGCTCCTATTTTAGAAAGGCCTCTAAATCTCTTTCTCCACACAATTCCTGGAGAGTCTCTAGGAAGCACCCTATCCACCAACAAATGAGTCCCATCGTTTAGATAAACGAAGAAGGTGAGATTTATCGATATTAAAAACTATGCTCCACCAGACCCTCTACTAGAGCTCCCATTTTAGAGAGCCCTCCCAATCTCTTTCTCCATACTCTATTCCTAGAGGGTCTCTATAAAGCTCCCTATCCACCGACAAATAAGTCCCATCGTTTAGATAAACGAAGAAGGTGAGATTTATAGATATTATTGGAGTTGGGGTTAAAATACTAACCCTAAAAAACGCTACTGAAAAAGTTAAAAAAAGTCTACTGGGAAGGGGGGTTGTTGTGAAACGAACTCCACCATTTTTCATTAAAAGAAAGCTAACCGGCTGCCTGGTAAAAAAACCCCAAATCTAGGCTCTTGCTCAAGAGGACCATGCCAGTGAGAAGAATTTTTGTACTCCAACAGCCGAAAATTCACTTCACATGGGAATCGAACTCTAGACCTGTTGGGATGTGACCGAGTCAGGCTAGCCAACTCAGCCGCCCGACCTTTTCGCGCCACTAATTTATAAAAGAATAGTGAATCTAATTTGAAGACCATTGCTAAAGATGCTCCTACAAATCTTATTCGACGTAACGAAACTTGCACACCAATCACGTTTCATTCTAAAGTGTGGCGTAAGAGGATTACATACCAAGTCCTTTTCTTTTATCAGTCCCATCGTCCACGTCCTCGACACTCCTAGCGATTTTACTTCATCCTCTCTCGTTTAAGATGGCAATCAAATCGTGACGAGGGACAAGCAGTGCTTCTAAATCCAACAACTATGGGTCTAATTGGTGAGCCAAACTTCTAAAGGTGCATCATCTTCTGCACTTGGCGTGTTTGGTTGCTCAACCTGGTTCGTGTGACGCACGCTGCGCTTGTTTGGAGTACTGCATCTCCGGTCCCACCTTTATCTCAGGTGATGCGATTAAAAATATCAATCAAACCTAACTCGAAGTCCATCCGCGTTTCTGCAGAGCTTGGCTCGGGAGAGGCTGTTCTCCACCGCAACCAAGCTGCGATGATGCAAGCTAAGCTAGGATGCCTCGTCTTTGAAAGTTAAAACCAATAAGACTGACTCCAACAATGAGAGGTAATTTTAAGAGGCACAGTAATGCAACTGGCATGTATTCAGTCACATCTCCATCAGCGATAGTATTTTCCATACGTGTCCTCCCGTGGTGCCGCCTGCTTGCCTCCGGCTCCTCTTCCAATGCTCGGTGTTGTCCACTCCTCAAATGCGTTGTAGGTGAGAGGGCATGTATTTTTACTTCGTCTCTCTTCGAAGGCAAAGTGACAGCTCCTTGTACCTACTCTGTTGGAGACAATTTGGTCATGCACAATATGGATTGAAGGGGCATATTCCAATTGACTTTCGTGATGACAATGCTGTTGGGGTCGGTCTAAGAGCATTTCCAAGAGATTAGGTAAAATTTCTAACTAAATAACTAGCTAAATGACTAGGTAAGAAAATAAAAACTAGCCAAAAGGTGGGAGATTCAACAGCCTCTTCATCCTACGCTGCCGGAGAGGCCGCCGCTGCCCGTGCCTCGTCCTCCTACGCTGCCGCCGCTGGAGGTGCCCTTGTCACCGTCACCGTCGCCCTCGCCACTGGGCGAACCGTCCCTCCTCGCCGAATCCAACTTGAGCTCGCATGATGGGAGCCGTCGCCTTCGCCACCGGGCGAGTCGCATCGGGAGGAGGACGCCGCCTCTTGCCAGATCCGCTCGGGAGGAGGTCGCCGCTGGCGGGGACGAGGTGCCACCGCGGATGGGAGCTGCCGGGCCGCCGCCGCCAGGGAGCTGCCATTGCGGGGGAAGGACCCGAGTAGGGAAAGCTCCGCCTTGCACCGCGGGGGAAGGGTCGCCGCCGCCGGGGAATCTCCGCCTTGTGTCGTGGGGGAAGTGTCGCCGCCGCTGGGAAGCTCCGCCATGCGCCTGGTCACCCTTTGCCGTGCGAGACGGGGGAGATGGCAGGAGGGCACGTGGGAGGAACGGTGGCGCCAAGGAAGGAGCTCGAGCGACGGCGGGGAGGGAGCTCGGAGCGGTGGTGGCGGCGCCCACGCGGACGGCGGCGCTCCGGCGGGTGGGGTAGGAGCCGAGGTGCGGGAGGCGCAGGGGGAGGCCGCGGCGTGCGGGAGCCCGGAGCGGCGCGGGAGCGTTTTGCCGAGCGACGCGACCTCAGCTTTCTCCCGAGCGGGGGCGGAGTTTTGCCGAACGGAGTACCGAGAGGAGGTGTTTGACGAGACTGTTGGATGCTTGTTTTGTAACTTTATCTAAAAATTTAGCTAATCAAATCCTTTTAAAGAGAATGTTGGAGATGCTCTAACACTCTATGTGACTTCGCTGGACCTGTCGCCTCAATCATAAAGGTTAACATGCCCCCAATAATTATATGATAAATGTGGAGTACACCGATAAAATGACATTGTTCAACGTCCAAATTCAAATTTGACTTCTCTTTCTTTGAGGTGAATTCGAATTTGCGTTTACATACAACAAAATAATGGAACGACTACAGGGAAGTTTGAAGTTGGAATGCAATGTCAGCGGCCAACCAAACCCTCACACACTTGAGTCAACACCTCAACGTCCATACGCTGCGCAGAGAATCCTGCCTCATCCACGTGGGACCAAGCCTACTCTCACTGACCGAGGGCCACACCTTGGTTATGGGCCCACCTGCATTGAGTCAAAGGCTCCGCGTCATTTACTCGTACAGCGACCGCGACCCTCCGCCCCGTAGGCCCCGCCGAACGCCCGAACCCCTCCCTCGCGCACCCGCACCCGCACCCGCTCTTGTGGCAATGTCGCCCGCCGCCACCACCTTGTTCGCCGCCG
Source organism: Panicum virgatum (assembly GCF_016808335.1). Lineage (NCBI taxonomy): Eukaryota > Viridiplantae > Streptophyta > Magnoliopsida > Poales > Poaceae > Panicum > Panicum virgatum. Next base: position 57,064,297 of record NC_053138.1, read on the forward strand.
CAGCCACCGTCGCGGCGCCCACCGCCCCGTTCCGCGCCTGCGTCCGACTTCCGCTCCGCGGGGGCCCCGGTGCCCCTCGCCGCGCCGTCACCTCGATGGCCGTTTCCACCCCGAGGTCCGCCGCCGCCGCCTCGTTCCTCGAGCGCCGCGAGTCCGAGCGCGCCCTCCACTTCGTCAAGTACCAGGGCCTGGGGAACGACTTCATCATGGTGCGGGTTTTTCGCTTTTATTTTTTTTTGTGTGTTTGGACTTACTTCAGCAATTATATCCCGAGCCCGAGGTGTTTGTTTTGGGGGAAATCTGCCGTTACGAATTCGTGGAATCAATGTCGTTTTATATGCATTTGGGTAGCTGTTTTTGTTGTTTGTTCTCTGATTTCTGCGTGGATTTACAGGTGGACAATCGGGATTCGTCTGTGCCGAAGGTGACTCCTGAGGAAGCGGCAAAGCTGTGCGACCGGAACTTCGGCATTGGCGCCGACGGCGTCATCTTCGTCATGCCGGGGTCCAATGGCGCGGACTACACTATGAGGATCTTCAACTCCGACGGAAGTGAGCCGGAGGTCTGAGTCCCCCAAATTTTATCACAACACTGAATTCTGTAGTAGAAAGTGGAGCTATTCTGAACTTTAGTGCTTTTTGCCAGTCGAGGGTCACCACTTAACCAGTCTGCTGACAAGTTGGTGGTGATATTTTTATCCCCTGAGCTTTAGATGCTAAAGGAAAATGATATGTGTAGTTATGGGATCAGGTTCCTCAAATGTTAGGTAGAAGAAAACTTTGGCCTTCAAATGAACTTGCTAGCTCGGGCTTTTTATGTTTTAATAATCCGTGTATTTTGGGATATCAACTAATATAATCATTAAAATATTTCCTATGCCATACATGCCTCTCTCCCTAGCATGTACCAGGGTGATGATTGTTTAATAAGCTCTGATTTGTGAATTGTACGTCTGGACTGACTCTGAAACATTTGAAGTGCCATCATGTTTCCAATCCAGATGGTTACTTTATGATCAGATATACTTGTTATTTTCTCCGCTCTACCAACTATCAAAGTAGACTGAAGAGTCCTCTCTTTTGTTTGCTTTTTTTTTATCTCCATGCTATTGACAATCATAAAATGTTCAATGGCGTTTGTTCGTCTGAATTTTTCTCATACACTATGTTGATCCTTTATTTATTTTGGTTTCAGATGTGTGGTAATGGAGTCCGTTGCTTTGCTCGGTTTATAGCTGAGCTTGAGAACCTGCAGGGAACTCATAGGTATGACATTGCAGCATCATTTTAAAACAAGTAGAATGATATAGACAAAAATTGTACACGAGGTCTTATGTTAATCTATGTCTGACACTTTCTTTGAGGTGAATCCAAGCCTAATCCTTTTGGTCTTCTTTCGGGTTCCATCTTCTTAAAAGTTGCTGGATTCCATGTTTTCAAATCGTCTAGTCGAACCTAGCCGCCATGGGACCGATCAGACGACTAGTCGCGATTAGTCGTCGATCAGGCCGATTAGTCGAGCTTAGTCGGTCCTAGTCGTCTGCCTAGTCGTCCTATGTGTCCTAGAACCGATATGATATATGTACTACATATTACTTAATAAAAAGCAAGTATGAAGGCAACAATAATAGTCGATTTTTCACTTATTTGTGAGAGATGATTTGTGAACTGTCCAGAACTCTGTATTCCTGTCCCATAGTCCATATTCCTGTCTCTCAGCCTCTATATACCAAAAACCTAATGGGCCACCTTGCCAGCCCATCACCGGCCGAGGCCCACAACTCAAACAGCCCACAAAACAATCTCAAGTCTGATCGTTTTCCAACCTGATCGTGCGACTAATCGCGACTAGTCGACGACTAGTCGGACGACTAGAAAACTAGTCGCCCAGACCTACTCGGTGTCCCTTATCGGGGTCACCGGACCGATAAGCCCGACTAATCGCGACTAATCGCGATTAGTCGGACGACTAGATAACATGGGCTGGATTATTTATTTTGGCTCGCCGAGCCTATCACAACCCTGCTCCTTACCTGGTCATAGGACTGTCAGTGTTGAAACAACTTCGGTAGGCTTGTTGTTGAATCTGAGTCTAATATTAATGTATTTAATGATTGGTTCATAAGAATGGTAGAAATATATACATATAATAATGTGGACGCATCATTATTTGTTATCCTCTTTGAAATTATTTCCTTAAATGTTTCAGCTTCACGATTCATACTGGTGCTGGACTGATCATTCCTGAAATACAAAGTGATGGTCAGGTAAATGCTTTCTTTTTAGTCATTTTTAAATCTTAATATGTTAGTGCTCTTTAAGTCTGTAAGACTATAACCATGCTTTGCTATTTACGTTGCTTGGTCCTGAGCGAAGGTAGCATCTTTTCTTTGGTCACTAGTTGTCTGGTACAGTTCATTCCCTCGGTTTCAACTGAATTCCGAGATATGTAAATTCCATTTCATCTTGCATTCTTCGGGAGTCATTCAACATGAAATTTCATGCCACTAAAAAAGAACGAGATAAGTGGTCTGTTCAGATAGGACACTTATTTTGCCACTGCAGCATGCTTAACTTCCATGGCAGCCAATTTGTCCTCCAAAATATGGGAAATTTGTTGGAAGCATATGTCTATGTTACAGGCAGAAAAATGAGATCCAATTGTTTTACATTATTAAGAAGAAGAAATTGTCACCAAAATTGTTGAGCTGCAAAAAAATGATGCGAACCAATTGGTAGCCAAAAAAGGTCGATGAGCTTGAGTGTAAGAGTCCAAAACCAATTCAGTACAGTAAACCGCAAGGCCCTAGTTGAGTTCTCTAGTGAGAATTCTCTACTACTAGTGTTTCAAAAAGCTCTAGCCGCTAGGTGCTGCCTAAGTGATCCTAGGCGTTGCACTCTTTCCATCAAGTTAGAGTTTTCTGTTTGTAAATATATGAGATATGGCATATTAATAGAAAAAAATCCACATTATCACATGTACATGAGTCTCCATCTCCAGTTGTCCCATGTTTCAGTTATGCATCAAGTCCTAAACCACTCTTGAAGGAAAAACGCCCAGATGAAGCGCCTTGGTGCTAGGCGACTGTCTAGCGACTAGGTTCCACCTAGCAAATGCTTTGTGAAACAGAGCTTTTAAGCTACTGAAATCCATTATCTTGAGTTTTCTTGGCTTTAGTAGCCTAAAATGTATTTGCTTCCTATTATCCCTTTTCAAGTTCAAAACCACTCACTCATTCTTGTCCAACATGGCAACTTCCAATTCTGAAGTTATGCTGCGAATAAAATTTTATACACATATCTTGTTTTCAGGTAAAGGTTGATATGGGCGAGCCCATCCTTTCTGGACCAGACATCCCCACAAAACTGCAAGCTACCAAGAACAAAGCTGTTGTCCAAGCTGAATTGGATGTTGAGGGCAGACCATGGCATGTAACATGTGTTAGCATGGGCAACCCTCACTGTGTCACATTTGGTGCAAAGGACTTAGAGGTAATAAACTTGCAAATTCATACTCTATTCATGTTAAAAATGCTTTCTTTTCAAAGTTCTGAATTTGATTGTTGATTAACGAACTGCATCCACGCATTTTATGAATCCGTTTATGGAGATATTGTTTCTTGTTAAAGCAATGGAACCTTGAGTTGTTTGTTTAACGTGCTTCATCATTACATTTTGTACATTAAACATTTGGGTCTGAAACTTGCTAATTGTATAAAGTAGTGACCCCTGTGATCTTTGTTGTTCATTGCCCTGATCAGCACAACCTGTTGTTTTAACTTGTGAATGATTCGTGGTAGCATCATATATGATATACTTTTGGAGATTAAAAGAGGTCTCATTAGGATTCTTCAATATGGTTCTGTTGTTGTCTAATTTGAGGTCCATTTATGCAGTCATGTAATACCTAGCTACCCTGCCCTGACTGTCGTGTGAATTAGGGTTTACTGATAGGTAATGCCTAGCTACCCTGCCCTGACTGTTGTTGGAATTAGGATAGGGCACAAGTTAAGAGAGTTCTATGCTGGTTGAACTATGTGCATCATGAATAGTAGTATAACCAATCTGTTCAGACAACTATAGATTATAACCATAGGTTATTGTGTTGATTGGATTCCAGCAGGTCTTGCAGGTTGATAATCTAAAACTTAGTGAAATTGGGCCTAAATTTGAGCATCATGAAATGTTTCCTGCTCGAACCAACACAGGTAAATCTTACTCTTGTGTTACTATATTGTTCCATCCATACATCCTTGTGTTTGGACTATGTTTAAATAACTTTCGTTTTGCAGAATATGTACAGGTTTTGTCTCACTCACACCTCAAAATGCGAGTTTGGGAGCGCGGTGCTGGTATGACTGGTCTCCCTTAGCCTCCTTAAATGTGCACATGCCATTTGCTTGAATCGCAAAACATCTTCTCTTCTTCTCTTGTATTCTTCCTTATGCATCTATGTGTTTGAATTTTACTCGTATTTTTGGTTGAGGTGTCAATATGTAGTACCACGCAGTCCACATTATACTTTTTAGTTTTTGGTTGAGGTGTCAATATGTAGTACCACGCTGACCATGGTTGAGACCTACGCATGGCTTTGTCGTCGCTCTTTTTACTTTTTAGTTTTTTTTTGTGGCACATATGTTTTAAGTTTGAACTGGTGGGGTCTATGTACTTTTCTTCTTAATGCAATGATGTGCAACTCTCTTGCATATTTGAGAAAAAAACATCATATTGCAAATAGATATAATATATGTCTGTCTTTAATGTTATCTTCTTTTATATTTGTGCATTGTCACTTGGAGTGGCTATGCAAAATGACCTTTATGGTTACTGTAGGAGCAACTCTCGCTTGTGGTACTGGTGCTTGTGCAGTTGTTGTTGCTGCTGTTCTTGAGGGCCGAGCTGAGCGGGTTTGTGTTTCTTTTCTTTTCTTTTCCTTATTTTCACACATTGACTCATGCTCACAATACTTTGGGTTGTATATTAATTGTTTGTCATTTAATTGCAAAACAGAAATGCGTAGTTGATTTGCCTGGCGGACCATTGAAAATAGAGTGGAGGGAGGATGACAATCATGTTTACATGACTGGTCCAGCAGAGGCTGTCTTTTATGGATCTGTTGCTCACTAGGTCAGTTTTATGAGGTCTAAGATTTATGTACCTGCAGCTCAGATATAGTCAACATTAGGCATTGATATAAGCAGATAATAGTAATACCTGCCCAATACTATCTGAAAACTTGCAAGCACCTGTACACTTTCTAATTGCATTGAGCTGAGGATGGAGCATGATAGGATACAACTCAGAATGTCAAATTCTGATTGTTACTAGCAAACTTTTGAAATATCAGCATTTAGGGTTTTGGAGATGGGCCCTTTATGTTGTCAGATGTTCCTGCTCACATTAATTTAAGCCACTAATGTGAAATCACAGGTAGTAGAATCAGATTGAAGCTATTGACATTGATTTGATTTGCATACATATTTCTATTGCGCAAAGAAATAGTGTTTCGTTATCAAGAGTTTTTCCTCTTTTTGCTTGTCTATATTGGTTAACACCACAGGTTGCGATGTGGTTAGCATAATGATCCCTATCTTTTATATGTTCATGCATTATCATCAACTAATTTTCTTGTTATGGAATGGGTGCCATAGTATTGAAAATCCTCTGTATGATGGTTAATTGTACAAAAATGATAGTTGTAGTGACATCCGCAAGGAATTACTAACCCCGTGCCAAATAAAAGTCCATTTAGGTTTGCCCTAAGTCAACCTTTTTTTATCTTTGACCATCAGTGGCTAAAATGATCATATAGATTGACAACATAAGGTTTTTATTACTAGATTCATGATGAAAAACACTCTCATAATACATGATTTTTGTATTTAAAACAATGTACAAAATAGCGGACTATAGCGGAGCTATATAGCGCCGCAATAGCGTTTCGGCAGCCCTTCCGCTACGATACGCACAATTGTTTCGATATTGCAGCTAAGACCGATTTCGCTGGTTTAAGCGGCACTATTTTGGTTAGCGGTAAGGAAAAAATAGCAGCACTATCCCTTTGTTCGGTCGGTGCTATAACAGCTGTGGCGGTTTTGGTTGGGGGCCACAGCCGCATAGGCATCAGGAACACAAAGCTTGCATACGAGACTGCCAGGCAGCTGCTAACCTGCTATTGCGGCCGCACTTGAGCTCTCTACCACTAAGCCCTGCCGTAGTGGTGTTTGGTGAGGAGCCTCCGGCTGTTGCGTGGCCAGGGGATGGACCTGGACCTGGGGAAGAGGAGCAGAAGGAGCGAGGATTGAAGACATTGTTGCCTGATGTCTGTGCAGCGCCGGTGCTATCTTGGGGAGTGTGATGGTGATCAGTATAGGCTGTGGGGGGAGTGAAGCAGCCGAGGGGGTGCGAGGTGGATGGGAGGATGAATCATTGACATGTATTTAGGGAGGGGATGAGGTTCTCTTGAGGTGTTGAAAAAATAAAAACGCTAAGTGAACATAGCACTGCCATAGCGGATGCTATAGCTGAGATAGCGTTTAGAACACACGATTTTGATATTGCTAGTCAAAGTGCCTTATTATATATATTGCTCATGGACAAATTGGGATCAGTGAGAGTACCTTACAAGTGAAATGATGTATTCATTCTGACCTAATATTTAGCATTATATTAATATTTAACCAATTGTCTAATTCCTTTGTTAAGCCATGATACGTTGTGCTGTTTACTGTTGACTCATGTGCTTACCAAATATTATTAGGTACTGGGGACCAAGACAGAAGGGTTAGCTACCCACTGAGAGCTTGTGAGATTGGTTAAACAGAATGTTCTGGTACCAGTACACCTGTTTCAGATATTCTTAATTATGGTTTCTTAATTTGGGCAGCATTAAAGGCTTTATTGTCAAGTATTCTAGTGCTGTTCACCTTTTGTACTCTTACTCTGTCAGGTTTGAACACTACATTGGTAGCATACCTGCCGAACCATTTTCTGTTTCTTTTCTTTGGCAATAAGCGGATGTCAATGCATAGTTTCAGTATTGTTGTCTACAGATCTACCTTGATATACTGCAGCATGATTTGGCTTATACTAGTTAATTGCTGAGATGAATGTTGCCTATTTAGCTATTTCCAAAAATCGCTATCTTCTAATGCGCTTCTGACTGCATGCATTATTGGTGTGAGTTGACAGTTTAGAAGCAGAAAAGCTTACTTCATTGCTAGCCCAAAGAGGCATATTTATAGTGCTACAAGTATGTAGACTTACTACTTGCTTGAAGTGGAAAAAACTAAGTTGACTACTGCTACCACACAGCAGATATACTTGCTAGTTAAGGAAACTATATGTCACTGCTGACCTCATACACTAATATAGGTCATGGGTGACATCACAGGATTCTATGTGCAGCTTATACAATGCTGCTAGCTTTGGAGAGTGCCTTAAGCTAAGACTTATTCATCAATCACCCCCTAAGTCTTGGTTTCTTCTAGTTTTGCAATCTTGATCATGCCAATTTTGCTGCGCAGCTCTTCAAATTGGATCCTTCCCAATGCCTTGGTTAGGATGTCAGCTAGCTGATCTTTAGTGTTGATGTAGCTCACCCTTGTCTTCCCTTGATCAACACAGTCCCTGATGAAGTGGTATCTTGTGTCGATGTGTTTGCTGCGCTCATGGAAGACAGGATTCTTGCACAGCTCGATTGCTGCTTTGTTGTCCATCCTTAGCTCAAAGGGAGCAGGTTCTTCATCTTGGAGCTCCCCGAGCAGCCTTGACAGCCAAATGCCTTGGCAGGCAGCAGATGTGGCTGCAATGTACTCTGCCTCACATGAGGAGAGTGCCACAACTCGCTGTTTTAGCGAGTACCAGCTGATAGGACAGCTGCCGAGGAAGAAGATGCAGCCACTCGTGCTCTTGCGAGTGTCAATGTCACCAGCCATATCACTATCAGTGTAGCCGACCAGCTTCATGTTCTCCTTTTCTTCTTCCTTCTTGTACTGGAGCCCATAGGACAGAGTTCCTGCTAGGTAGCGCAGAATGCGCTTTACAGCAGCAAGGTGTTCTGCTGTTGGGACTTCCATGAAGCGACTGACATAGCCCACAGCAAAGCTGATGTCAGGTCGAGTGTGTGTGAGATAGCGCAGGCTCCCCACAATGCTTCTGTACAAGGTTGCATCTGCTGTAGGTGCTGAGCTAACCTTGCTCAGTTTGAACCGTGGCTCCATGGGCACTATGCAGGGATTGCAGCCTTGCATTCCACCAGCAGTGAGGATCTTGGCAGCATAGGCAGACTGAGATAGGGTGATCTTGTCCTTCTCCTGTTTCACTTCAATGCCAAGGTAGAAGGAGAGCAGTCCCAAGTCACTCATCTTGAATTTTGCCTTCATCTCTGCCTTGAATCTTTCAATCTCCTTTGGATTGCTGCCGGTAATGATGAGATCATCCACATAGACCCCAATTAGGAGCCTTTGATCTCTGCAGCCACGTGTGTATATGCCATGTTCAGAGGCACACTGCTTGAAACCAAGTTCCAGCAGGCTGGCATCGAGTTTGATGTTCCATGCGCGTGGTGCTTGGTGTAGGCCATACAAGGCCTTGTCCAGCCGATAGACAAGGTGTTCCTTGCCTTTGATGGTGAATCCCGGCGGCTGCTCGACATAGACCTCTTCTCGGAGCTCGCCATTGAGGAAAGCCGACTTGATGTCGAGGTGGTGGAGTGACCAGCCGGCGTGTGCAGCTGTAGCGACCAAGAGCCGAACAGACTCAAGTCGGGCTACCGGCGCAAACACTTCATCGAAGTCAATGCCGGCGCGCTGCACATATCCCTTGGCGACGAGCCGGGCCTTGTGGCGAACAATGTTGCCAGCAGCGTCCTTCTTCACCTTGTAAACCCACCGGAGCCCAATTGGCCGATGTCCTGGTGGGATTTCAACAAGCCGCCATGTCTTGTTCTCCTCGACTGCCCTGATTTCTTCATTCATTGCTTGCTGCCACTCCAACTTCTTCTCTGCTTCAGCAAAGGATGCAGGTTCCAGTGATGAAACCATGTGCAGCTCACCTTCAGCCAGCTCACGCTCCGCCATGCCGGGCAGTGGTGCGTCATCGCCAAGGACATTGTCCAGGCGGCGGAAGCGCACAGGCGTGTCGCTGTGCTCTGCATCAAGCTGGTCTTCAGCATCAGGTGGTGGTGTGGCGAATTCCACCGGAGCTTGTTCTGCAGTAGGTGCTGCAGATGGCGCTGGTGGTGGTGTATGAGCTGTTTGCTCTGCACCCCCATCAGTTGGAGTCGGTGATGCTGCTGTTATTGGTGTTGGAGCAGCAGGTGCTGGAGCATTATACATCATGGTGGTTGACTCGACAGTGAACTCCTGGGTCCGCCACTCGCCATCTGCTGATTCTTCCATCTTGCTCCAGTCCCAGCCCCTCTTCTCGTCGAACACCACGTCTCTCGTGATGTGGACGCGCTGGGACACAGGGTCAAACACCCTGTATGCCTTGGTTCCAGCTTCATAGCCGATGAAGACAACAGCAGTGCTGCGATCTTCTAGCTTGGACTGATGAGGCCGCGTCTTCTTCATGAACGCCAAGCACCCGAAGGTGCGGAGAAAGCTTACGGCCGGCTTCTTGCCGTACCATGCCTCATATGGCGTTTTGCCATTGAGCGCCTTGGTTGGCGCTCGGTTCAAGAGGAACACAGCAGTTGACACGGCTTCTCCCCAAAACTTGGCGGGCATGCTGCGTTGTTTGAGCAGGCTGCGCGCCGTCGCCATGACGGTCTGATTGCGCCGCTCCACAACGCCATTCTGCTGCGGCGAGTATGGCGCCGAGTGATGGCGCTGCACCCCCTTCGCCGCGCAGTAGTCACCAAACTCGAGGGAGGTGAACTCCCCACCATAGTCAGTGCGTAGGATCTTCAATTTCCTCCCGCTTTCAAGTTCTGCTGCAGCCTGGAACCTTTTTATGGCTGCTGGTGCGTCGCTCTTCGCTTCCAGTAGAAGCAGCCACATGAAACGGCTATAATCGTCGACTAGCAGCAAGAAATACTTCTTGCCGCCGGGAGTTGGAGGCGTGACGGGGCCACAGATGTCGCCATGAACCAAGTCGAGGGCGTGCTCAGCGCGGAACTTCGCCTGAGCCGGGAATGGTGTCCGCTTTTGCTTGGTGAGGACGCAAGTGTCGCAGAACTGATCTGCGTGCTCGATTGCTGGCAGGCCGTAGACCATCTGCTTCTTCGCCAACTGCTGCAGGGCGTTGAAGTTGATGTGGCCGAAGCGTTCGTGCCACTTCCAGGCGTTGTCGTCGGCGCGGGCAGCAAGGGATAGAGGCCTGTCGATGTCGAGGTGCAGGGTGTAGAGCCGATTGCAGCCCCGCTCGATCCTGGCCAATAGCCGCTCATGCTGATCCCAAATGCGCATGACCCCACGCTTGATCTCCACCGTGGCATCACTCTCATCAAGCTGCCCAACACTGATGAGGTTGCTCTTCAGGCGCGGGATGAAGTAGACGCCTGTCAGAGCTTGCTGCTCGCCGCTGGAGGTGGAGAAGACGACCGTGCCTTGGCCCTCAATGGTCACCAGCGAACCATCGCCAAAGCGGACCGTGCCGGTGATGCTTTGGTCGAGCTCGGAGAAGACATCTCGCCGGCCAGTCATGTGGTTCGTTGCGCCGGTATCAAGGTACCACCTATTAGCATGGCGGTCGCCATCAGAGTTGAGGTGGAGTTGGGCGCGAGGTTCCTCCAGATGGATTTTGAACAGAGCAGGGGTGCTCTGTTTTGGTGAAGAAGCGTCCGCCTCCTCTGTTTTGGAACAGCAGAGCAAAGTGCTCTGCTCCGGCGGTGCGCAGACCTCCACCATGAGCAGCGCTGGGCCATCATCTTCCTCTTCGGCAAGATTGGCCCGATCCCTGCGAGGCTTGCGGCAATCCTTGGCCCAATGGCCGTATTTGCCGCAGTTGAGGCACCGATAGGACTGCCTCTGATCGCGAGGTGAATCGCGAGAGGAATCGTGGCGGGGCGGCCTGTATCCTCCTGAGCCACTTTGCTTCTTTTGCTTGCGTGGCGGTCGGTGATGGCCGGTGTGGGTGGTCCTCCAGCCTCCAGCAGAAGACCCCTCACCGGAGTTGCGTTCCTTCCAGCGTGCCTCCCACTGCTCCTCAGTAAGGTACAGCTTGCCTCCCGCTTGAGGTTGTTCCGCCGAGGAAGAGGTTGCTGCAGGGCGCTCATCCACCATCTTCAAGCGCCCGGTCACCTCCTCAATGGTGAGTGTGTCGGTGTCAAGTAGCGTAACGATAGACAGAGCTATCTGCGCATACTTGTCTGGAACCACTCGGAGCAGCTTCTCGACGGCGTTCTGCTCCGAGACTTGCTCACCATAAATGGAGAGCGAGCTCATCATCCCGGAGAGGCGTAGGGCGAAGTCGTCAACCTGCTCGCCGTCGCGGAAGGAGAGCAGCTCCCAGTCGCGGCGGAGGCGCTGCAAGGTCATTTTCCTTGCACGGTCAGAGCCAACATGGATTGACTTGATCGCCTCCCAAGCTTCCTTCGCTGTGCGCTTGCTGGCCAGCGGCCGAATCATTTCCGCCGGCACAGCAGAGAGGATGGCGTCTACAGCCATCCGGTCTTCCTGCCGGTCAGCATCGCCGTGCTCCACTGCATCCCATAACCCTCTGGCCTCCAGCTTCACCCGCATCAAGAGGCTCCAGTCCTCATAGTTTGTGCGAGTGAGCTGCGGGTAAGGGGTGCTGCTGGCTTCCTTCACGACGCGCTGGACAACCACCTCTTTGGTATGTCTCTGCGTTCTGCCACGCCGGTGTGGTGGAGAAGGGGAACGGCGGCGATAGGTGCGGAACCGGACATCGCCTGGAGCTGAAGTCATGGCGCCTCACTCTCTCAGCAGCAAGACAGGGAAGAAGACAAGACGGCAAGGAGCACAGGTCTCAGAATTTTTTAGCTCTGGTACCAAATGACAGTTTAGAAGCAGAAAAGCTTACTTCATTGCTAGCCCAAAGAGGCATATTTATAGTGCTACAAGTATGTAGACTTACTACTTGCTTGAAGTGGAAAAAACTAAGTTGACTACTGCTACCACACAGCAGATATACTTGCTAGTTAAGGAAACTATATGTCACTGCTGACCTCATACACTAATATAGGTCATGGGTGACATCACAGGATTCTATGTGCAGCTTATACAATGCTGCTAGCTTTGGAGAGTGCCTTAAGCTAAGACTTATTCATCATGAGTCATGGTTATTTGCCAACTACAACAATTCATAAGTGTCACATTCAGTGGTTTTATAATTACTGGGTTTTGCTCTTACTAACTTAAGGGAACTTCTTAGTTCCAACTTGAAGTCAATTTCTGGTTTCTTCTATTTTTCCATTATTTTAAATCAAGGGATCAGCGATGCTATCCTGTCACCATGTCACCTCTGTTGCCCTGAGTTATCTTGGATTATTTCTGCCCTGCACTCCTGCTTTGCTGAGATGTTATTGGTTCTCCTTGAATGGCAAGCAAGTTGACAACGAAATATCATGTTGATATGCAATAGTGGACAGGGTCACACATAATCACTTGAGGTTTTAGTTCTAGAATCTAGATGAATTAATAGTTGGTATTTGCAAATTTTAAGAGGAATATAACTGTTTTATGTCAATCCGTATTATATTTTGGAAATCAATCATGTTTCCTAGTTAACACCTCAAGTATTAGGAGCTACAATCTGATTTCGCAGAATTCAACTTTGTGTGGTTAAGAGCAAACACCTTGTACCCCCTATATCCGCAAATGCCAAAGATGCATTTAGCATCAATCATGAAGGAGCTTGATAATGTTGTTATCCTTTCTCAACAGAATAAAGAAATGTAGTTATTGTTTCTCACATTTTGAAGGCAAGGGTAGGAATTGGGTTGTGTTTGCTCCTTGGTGCTGGGAACACCATTATATGTGATAAGTAGATCCATCAGAAATGAATGGCATGTATTTGTTATCTCATGTATACCAGTTAACATAACATCAGTGATGTTTTTCTCCCTTGGTACTTAATAGTGTTACCTTCTAGGTTTTGCCAGTAAACTGTGGATGCTATTTTGTTATCTCATGTATACCAGTTGACATAACATCGGTGATGTTTTTCTCCCTTGGTACTTAATAGTGTTACCTTCTAGGTTTTGCCAGTAAACTGTGGATGTTATTTTGTGTGTGTGGGTGGGTGGGGGTGGGATAGAAAAGGAAATGGAAATCCCAGAATCTTATCCCATCGATATTACCTCAGTTGTTCATTACTTTCCTGAAGCCACCATATGCCAGTAATGGTTGGGTCCAGGTGGTTAAGCACTATCCTTTTATCAATTAAAAGATGACGTATGGTTAATTTGTTGCATTGTCACTTATCAACACCTTTTAGTTCCCGTATCGCAGTGAAGTTTCTTTTCCCCTTGGTGCTTGACCTGCAAGATTAATTACTAGTTTGGAAAATTAGCTTTCTTATGAATTCTAGTGCTCATTCTTTTTTAAAGAGAAAAAAAAATAAAAGGAAGCCCACTCACTTTTTTCTCCTTGCAAATTATAGACCCTGATAATTGTTTCATAGTATGAAATGGCATATGAGCCAGAGTTCCAATGCGCAACTGGTAGTGCTTTCCACGAAAGCAACAGCTATCTTTTCTGCTGCTATTTCTTGTGTTTTTTGAATATTTCCTATGGACATGGACTTAGATCTGGCATGCTTAGATCAAAATCTTTACGCCTCCATTTTGGATATAAGGTCTGATATGCATTTCTTGGTCAATCCTCGAACACTTTGTTATTGTTCTTGAAGAGCTTTAAGAAAACTGTCATTTTAATTGACATCAAGGTTGTCAGAATTCATTTTCAATCTGTAATGTATTCAGAAGTCTGGTGCTTATACTGTCTTTAAGCTTGCTTGAATCCTCTCCGTCACTTGAGGTTCTATCTTGTTTCGATTTTCATTCTTAATTGACTTTTTCTATGTTACTATGCACTCAGAAGTTTACTTTATCCAGTTGTGATTATTATAGAACTGGAAATGCTGTGCACAATACAGCATGAATGATTTGGATTTTACAGAAATCCTTCTCAGTGTAGAGTTATGTCGAGAACACTTAAATTAGAGTTACTATTTTGCCCTAGCTTTTTTTTGCTGGATCAAACAATGGTACCTTTTTACCTTAAGACTTGGTGGCTGCTGAGAACTGTCTTCTCTTTCCTAATTCTATGGCTTGCAAGTTGCCAAGTTGGTATGATTGAATAATATAATTTTTGATAAAGGTAGGCAACCCTCTCTAAGCACTAATTTGGTCATGCCAATTGGCTTCTTTCTTGTGTTAGTAGTTTTTGCTTCAGGCCATCATCTAGCCCATCCACTTGTACACACAGTCTTCACTGGTTTATATGGACGGTTCAAAAATAAACCATACTTTCAATTTATATCAGCTTAGTCTTTACCTTAACAACAGCTTCTTTGGAATGAAGCTGCAAAATCATTCAAATTAAAGCATCTAACCAAGTTACATTTATTCTTAACCACCAGAGAAGTCTCACATGAGATAGCTAATTATACTGTGAGTACAGAGTACCTTTGCCCTTGTATTCATAGCATCAAGGACAAAGTTGATAAGTTTGTCTTGCACACTAGATAGATACATAGAAAACATGCATAGAGCCACAGACCTGCAATTCTAAGTGGAGCTAAATATTCAGATCCATGCTAAACTTGTTTCCACAAAAGCACTTCACTTCTGCTAGATAGATATGTAACATAGTAATCTGACCCAATATGTATGACTTCAGAAGCAGGGGCCAACTCCTTCACTGTAACCAAATTGCGGTGCCATCTTGATCTCCTCATCCATCTTCCAGCAGGCCTCTGGGTAGTAATCCCACGCTGTAGGTGGCAGCAGAGGGGCGGTGAGGCTGCTGCATGCATTATCGTTCCCTCCATCAAGGCCCATCCCTGAGGGCACCTCAGGTGCCTCAATTTCCATCCATATCTGGTCCATGGGATATGCATCCATGTCCGAGGGGTTGCCTTTCAGGATGCTTGTGATGCAGCCACTGCCACCATGAAGCTCCTGCCCCTCAACTCCAATGGTTGAGGGAGTATCTGGGTAGCAGGACTGGTAAGTCAGTGAAGATGAGGACGATGATGGGGACATGTTTCTCTTCCTCTCCTGTGCTTTCTTTCTCATGTGTGTCCTCCAGTAGTTCTTGATCTCATTGTCAGTGCGCCCTGGCAAGCGGCGTGCTATCCTGGACCACCTGTTGAAGATAAGTTATCACTTTAGTACTGGAGAAAATCATATATATCCTTTTTTTTGTATCTTCTTTTGGTGATCAAACCTGTTTCCCCATCGAGCATGAAGCTCAAGGATGAGACGCTCTTCATGGGGAGACATGCGCCCACGCTTGAGGCCAGGGTGGAGGTAGTTGACCCAGCGCAGCCGGCAGCTCTTGCCTGTCCGGTTGAGCCCTGCATGGAGATACAGAGGGGAAGGGGAAGCAAGAAGAGAATTGGTTAGAGAAGCTGATACACCATGTTGCGACTTAGCGCAAAAGATTTCAATATAGCTACCTAATTTTGGATTCCCCACCCCTCAAACCTGATACTTTGGCAATGAAATCCCAACGACGTTCACCGAACAGACGGACAGTGCATACCAGTTGCAGGTCCTCCTGCTCTGTCCAAGGCCCCTTGCGAGTCTCTTCTCTCACTGTCACCATATCAACCCTGTGATACGATGACTCTGCCCTAACGCTGCTCGCTCCTACCTTTTATCGGCTGGGAGCCGGTCTTCCTGCCCTTCTTTCTCTGTATACTTGTTGGCTCCAGTTTCAGGATGACCTTGATGAACTCCAGTCTGTTTGAAAGGAAGAGGAGGGGAGGAAGAAGAAGAAAGCTAGTACAGGGAAGAGTACACTACTTTGTCTTAGTTGCTTACTGGTTTGGTGGCTTTTACCTCTCATTTATAGGTATGAGGAGAGGGGAGGGGGGGGGGGGACCGGGGGAGGGTCTTGGTGGCCAGGTGATGTGGTGTTTGTGATTTGGAGCTCCCTAAAGATCCTATATTCCACCATTTGGGTTGCCCTCAGATTCTAACTGATAAAGTAGCTTTTTATTGGCTCATGCTGGGCATATTTTATTGCAAATTCGTAGGTGTGCATGTTAGGACATTCACTTTATTGGCCCCTGGAATTTATAGTGGTATATTTTTGCTTTGTGTTAAGAAACTATAGTGCACATGAATGCTGATGCATCGTGCAAGTAAATTTTTGTTAATAATGAACACATTTCAAAATTTATGGTCCCTGTCTGATCCATAACTCTACCCGAAACTTGTCCTTGTTGATTTCTTGATATATCTGTGATACAGTAGAAGCTTTATCCATTCTTGTCAAAGCTTCTTCATATGCATAAAGGCTAAAACGATGCCCTGATTTTTACTGTCTACTAAACATCAGTTACTAATAATACTGCACTGGACCAGTATACAGAACACTGTCCAGTTTAGTTGAGAGAAAACATGTTCACTATCTGTACACTGGTGGTTGCTAGTTATCAGTTAAAAATTGTTTTATTGTCGGCCACATACACTTTTCTCACATGAAGCAACTCTTCAAGTAAATACTAGTTTCAGGCTTTGAGCCAATATCAGCTATGCCTGTACCATGGTGCTGTCCAGAATTTTTTCTTCTTTTTATATATCAGCGCACTACAAATATGGTGTTCTGAAGTTATATTCTTCTTCCTCTTTTTGTTTTCTCTTTCCCCTTCAATATGATTTACTTTTGTTTCTTGACAAAAGAAAAGTTGTCGTGCTTATCAACTTTTGCTTGATGGACCACTATGTGCATAGACTACAAATAACATCTTATTTCTGTTGATCAATCAAATGAAGTATACAGCCATCATTAGATCAGATGGAAACATAAAGTGCTTCATTCACGTGCTGGATGTGAGTTTTCGTTTTCAGCACAGTAGTTCTAGATTCACTCATGTCAATATGAAGTTAAAGAAACAGAAGAAAAGCTTACCATTCAGTATAGAAGTTCTGAGTTCATTGCTGATTCTCTCTAACTTGGAAAGTCTTTGCCTATGTACCTGAATTCATGGTTTTTGGTGTTGTACATGAAACATAAGCCAAATTTGTTTGCTAAGGCAGATGTCTACCAATTTTTTTTTACCTATTGGGCTGAACACTTGAAATTATAGTAGCCTGTGGCTTGCAACTCCCTGAAACTTGGATTGTTAGTATGCTAAGTTTGGAGTAATTTACAGTGGAGTGAAATTCCACTTTATAGTAGATCCATAAAGCAGCTGTATATTCTAGCAATTCAACTGGGCGATTACCATTGACAAAAAAAAAAGTTGGGCATCTCGCTAAAGTTCCCATCTGGTTTCTTCCACAATATATTTTTTTTTCTGCTGTCCTGATGTGAAAAGCACTAGCCTTTCTGCCACTCATTATCATTGGCACAGAGGACTCCATCCTCCTTTTGTGTCAGCCATTATCAGAGGCACAGGAAAAAGATCTCCCCAGTTCACTGCACGCCCACACACCAGCACAAGATGTCCTTGGAAAGGGGCGACCCTCTAGAGCTGCTGGAGCCAGCAGCTGAGACTCTGGGGAGCAAAGCTCTTTCCTGTGAACCTGCAGAGGCCTCCTCAGCTGACCTTAGTTTTGGACAATGGCTCATCATTTCTCTTGTGCCCGTACAGCTGATTGAGACGACGAGCGGCGTCGTCTAATAAAGCTCCGGTGGATGGACATGGTCTTTTCCTGATGAACGTTCGGTGGTCAGGTCAGCAACACACACACGTCCTTCATTATCTCCAACTGGTAAATCCTCATCAACTCTTGCTTGCTGGATTAAGAAATGTTTTGACTGTGGGTGGCAGTGGCACGCGTGTCACGGCGCTGACATGCCGATTGATTGATTGACGACCGCGGTGTTAGGACATGCCTCCCCATTTTTTAGCCCTTGCATAGTTTGTTTCCCCCTCCGTCCGATAAGCTAACAATCCTGGATCATGCTGCATGTCAAGGTGAGTGAGTGAGCTGAGTCCAATTGGTTTTCTCTTTTGCTGCTGCCATCATCTCCACCACCACCTGCTAGGTGATTGCTGAAGTCTTGGCTTCACCAACTAAGAAAATGCTCTTGCCTGCCCGTCGTGTTGGTGCCACGGCACAGGGGGGCCCGGCCGGGCCTTTCTGGAACAGCCACATCTCCAGCACAGTAGGGGTGTAGGGCCTCCACGAGAAAATTTCCCATCTCACATCTCTGGGACCTAACTTCTCCATTACTGTTCACTGTTCAGAGCGCGTTTAGTTCCCAAAAATTTTCACCTCGAAATTTGTGACTTTCCCTTTAGACACATGTATGGAGCACTAAATGTAATTAAATAACAAAACTAATTACACAGTTTGGATGTACACGACGAGACGAATCTTTTGAGCCTAATTAGTGCATGATTAGCCATAAGTATTACAGTAACCCACATGTGCTAATGATGCGGTCAAAGACCTCAAAAGATTCGTCTCACGGTTTCCAAGTGAGTTCTGAAATTAGTTTTTAATTAGTGTCCGAAAAGACTTCCCGACATCTGATCAAACTGTTGACGTGACATCCAAATTTTTTTTGTTTGGGAACTAAACAGCCCCTCAGCTATTTGTCTGCATCTTCCCCCATCTTCTGAAAAGGTCTTTCTCAGCAGCTCGCAGAAAATGATTATGCGCAGCACGCAGGAGTCTGACGGGGAAAAAAAAGGGTGGAAGAAGGCCATGGAAACGGAGACCGGAGCTATAGCTCTGATGTGGAGGCCACCGAGCTCGCCCGCCCGATCGGCTGCGATCTGCGCCGCGCTGCAGCCCACTTTAGGGCATGGGCATGGGCACGGCCGCGCCTTTTTATCCTGGCTTGGCTTGGCGTCTTGCCTTTGGAAGCCTCGGCCGGCTTCTGCCCCGAGCCGTCCCACTACAAAGAAGCCCTTCATTTCCCGCGCCGCTTCTGCTTGTTGTTTTGCTGCGCCCCCGCGGTGGTCTCCCACCTGCGGCCGCCCTGGCCGGGGGACCCCCGCCACGGCTTCTCTTCTTCCTCCTCTGGCGGGGGCAGCGCCATCAGCACCGCAGCGAGGCGGCACGCGCCGCCGTCAGGGCCGGTCGGCCTGGCTCATCATCGGCGCGGCGACGGCGGCGCCCCGCGCGCGGCGGAGGCACGGAGCGGCTCTATCTTCTTCCGACTCGGTCAGCACCCATCGAGTGCCCCGTGGAAACCTTACCCCCACCAGAAACCCCTATTGACTTGGGGCTGTGCGGCACCCCGAACTGAACAGCGGCTCCCGATGTGCAAGCGCACTCACCCAACGGGCACCAGTGGACGACGGACGACGGATCATCATGGATCACGAATGCCTTTGCCCTCGTGCTGCTTGGACGACACTGGAATAGCCAGCCGGATCTCAGGGCTCGTTTGTGCCAGCTCCGGCTCCCTCGGCAGCTCCGACTAGAACCCTACCAAACGCTCTAGAGGTAGAGCGGCTCTATTTGGAGGCTGTGAGAATAGCATGAATGACTTTGCCTGCGAGAAGGTGGAGCATGCGGAGCCATAAAAATTAGCTCCACCTGCTCTAGCTCCGGCTCCGGAGCCATCCCCAAACGCGCCCCAGTATTCCACCGCGTTTTCTTGGCACCCCGCACTGTGCATGGATGGCCACTGCCCACTGGGCACAGCTGCGCGCGTTGGTCAACTGTTCATCGTCTACTACCTTTTAATCCGTCACCTGACACGGACTGTACAGCCCCTGCTCGCTTTGCTTTGCCATGATTTTCTTTGCCCCCTTCTTCTGAGGCGACTCTCACAGTGAGCGGCTGGCGGCTGCTCGGGGCCAGAAGGGGTCAGCGTGGCCATCAGTGCCCCTCGGACCCCAAGCTTTTCTTCCGATCCCAGACCTTTGCTCGCCACCTGTTTCCTGCGTGTCAGCGCGTGCGCGTTATCCTAAACTAGCTACCGGTGACCCCGTCCAAACTAACTCCAAAGCTGTGGATTTTGTTATCGTGTAAAACCGTCGGTGACCAGTGGTGGATGATCGTCACGGGATGGAGTGAGTAGTCTCGTACAGGTACAGCCGTGCCGCACTACCGATGTTTTGTTTTTCCTGCTCCGGTCGTCGATTTATCGGAGAGGGTTGTGTGTCGTGCGTGAGGGCACTGTTATCTTTTGACAAAAACGCCTGCTTTTCAGATACTTTGTTTTTGCCTTCTTGATATTTTTTTTGTTGACGTTTAAAAGCGACCTGGGTACTGTGCTCGGGAAAGTTATTCGATCGAATGGTACCAAAGTTTTTTTTGGACTTATATGCCCCCTTTCCTAGATCCTTTAGCTATTCCTTTCATTCCGTAGGCTGCTGTGCAATACATGTAACACCCAGGTGTTAATCAATCCTAATTAAATTTAATCGGGGTCATTAGTTTCGAACCTAAATAATAAATCATAAGTTAGCAATCTTCTGTCAGACTAGCCGGACCGGTCTGACCGGTCGGAGTAATCGGTCTGACCGGTTGAACCGATTCAACCATTTTGGGCCCCACAGTATTTAAATCTCTCTTTTTTTTCTCTCTCTCCCTCATCAGTTTACTCCTCACCACGCCAACTCTCTTCCTCCCCGAGCTTCCTCCTCCCCAAACTCTCACTCCCAAATCTCTTACCCCAAATCCATTCCAAAGCTTGGGGAGCTTCGAAACGGGGTCGAGGATCATCCTCTCCATGTGCTCCTCCCCAGGGTGACATGGATACAAGCCCTTTGCGGGGGAACCGGCTCACTTAAGGTATCCTAGCTAGGGATGGATCGATCTCCTTTTCTAGATGATTTTAGGTGATTTCCTCTGGTCAGAAACATCCATTTGTAACCATGAACTAGTGCCTAGAAGTGTTTTAGGATTGGTGGGCGATTTTTGTCGCGCCAAGAACTCTAGCTTTTGATCTGGGTAGGACCGGTCTGACAGGTAGTTTAGTCGGGTTAGATGGGACCGGTCTGACCGGTCAGGTGGACCAGTCTGACTGGTGTGGCAGTGGCTGAGCAGGGTTAATAAATCATGGTTAGTGCAAATAGTTAGAAATTAATTTGGTTATTGGTTGCTTGTTGTCGGGTACCATAACTATGGGGCACCCTAACCCTGGGCTAAAACACGTGCAAAACATAATTCGGCACTCGGGCCGGATCCTTCCCGAACTCGGACGCTCGAAGCCTCTTTAGGCACGGAAAGCCCAAGACGCGCTTGGCCCACGGCCAGCACCACGATTCGGCCCCTCTAAGGCCTCGCTAACCGAAGACGAAATCTCCGCCTCGCTCAAGGGTCGCCCGTCGGGGCCCCTCGATGCGAGGACAGACTCCGCCTCGCTCGAGGCTCCCTTGGCCGAGCCCTCCACGGGGCCTCGGTGTGGGGGAAATCTCCGCCTCGTTCGAGACTACCCTCGGCGGACGGAAGCTACGGCTCAACCACCCCACTGGACGGGACGCATTTACTCGCCAACCACTCCGCGGCAGGGGGCGGGTGGCGGACGGTGTCAGGCAGCATCGGCTGGCGTTGGCCATCATGCCACACAGCGGACGTGACCGGCATCTCATCAGCCTGCACCCGCCACTGTGCCGCTATTCCCGGCGCGGGGCGGGACTGTGGAGCTCTGTGCGGACTTGCCTGACACCCCCCACCACTGTGCCGCCTACCCCTTGTACTTTTCCTCTCCGCAGGACTTTCAGAGGGCATGGGCGGCGACCCTCGAACGCAGTACGGCTCTTGACTAGGGCAAGACTTGGGCGGCGGCACCCTCGACGCCTCACCTCATTCGACGTGGGATTCTGCGCACTTCTACAACCATCACCACCCTCGACGCCTCACCTCATTCGATGTGCTCTGGACATGGGCGGGAGGATTTGCAAGGACGATGGCCACGACCTGCGCCATGCCCCACAGCGCTCGGCGACAGGGAGGACCAACTGTTCTCCCCCGGACCACGGGGGGAGAAGTAGACGTCCTCACTGATCCCCATGCATGTAACCCTACTTCCTTGAGTCTATAAAAGGAGGAAGGGGGAACAGATCGAACAACAACGACGAGAGCTCACACTCATCCCTACACTCACACCCCATCCGATATTGGCACTTACCTCAATCAAACCCCTACGCACAATGGGACTTGGGAGCTTTCCTCCCTCTCCCGCCACAGCTTGTACCCCCTACTACGAGCACTTAGGTGAAAGTAATACAGTGCATCCCCCTCTGCTGGACGTACGGCCTCGTCGGCCGGAACCAGGATAAACCCGGTGTCATTGTGTTTTTTCTTGCACCAACCATCTGGAGGCAGGGACACGCAGCATATTCACTAGTTGGTGCTAGACCGCGAGGTCCGGACGCCGACAGTTGGTGCGCCAGGTAGGGGACGCTGTGTGACAACTCTTTTCTGTTTCCCAGTTGATCTCCAGATGGCGGACAGACCAAACCCGTTTCCGATGGGCGTGTCGGATCTGTTCCCAGCTGGGTACGTGATCTGGTTCGGGAGCCTTGAGTTTCGGGCAACCGGCAATAGTTACCTCATGGAACGCCCCCCACCCAGAGCCAACTCCGACGTCCCTACACTACCACCACGACACCAGAGCCGCACGGGTCGACGCGCGTGGCAAGCGCGCGCCGAACGGCGTAGGGTGGCACCCGTTAGCGCCCCCCCCCCCGCGCGGGTTGGGGCGAGCGTGCCACGAATTGGCACCACGGGGGGAGACGCCGCCCCCTCGCCGGCAACATCGACAGCGACGCTGACAGGAGGCGCGTCAAGGCCACCGCCCCTCCCTTACAGGATGCGGTCCTCTGCCATGACCTACGCGTCATCTGTCAGCACCGACATGAGCGCGTACGAGGATTTGCCTGGGCATCACCTGCTCTCGATCCGCAACCTCATCGCGTCTACGCCTAACAGCTCATACCCTGGCTCCTCGGACGAGGAGTCTATCCCCGCGCGAGGTCGCATGAACGCGGAGTGGTATTACTCCGGGGTCCATGATTTCGAAGCTTTCTTGTCATTTCAGGCCGTGGCGGACTATTGCCTCGCTTGTTCGGACGACTCCAGCGAGGGGGACTACGATCCAACTCGGGAGTGCTTCGTCACTATGATGGGAGAGCCCGGCGACGATGACGACGTCGCGGCTGACGCAGTCCGCGCAGCGATGACCGCGGCGGGTCCAGCTGCGGCACCGGGGCCATCCACTCCGGCAAACGTGGCGGAGCAGCAGGCACAGCTGGCACAACTCCGAGAGCTTGAAGCCAAGCTCGACGAGGAGCGCCGGCAAACGCAGAAGCTGCGCCACACGCTCGAGCAAGCACACACCGGTCACGGAACATGAGCTCGGTAGTCGGGACGTGTTGCCAGGGAGCGGATCCTGGCGGAAGGCCGCGAAGGAAGCCCCCTGGCGTTACCCAGGGCCAGCCAGAAGATCACCGCGGCGGCACTCCTGATCTGCGCAATGCCCGAGCCATCTACGCCCGAGGGCCGCAACCTGCGCAAAGAGGCGCAGGTACTCCTCGAGGAAGCTGCAGTACAGCAGGCCGAGAGTTCCGCATCTCGGCTGCGCTCAGTGGCCTCGGCGAGAGCTGATGAGGCGACGCGGCAGGACCATGAAGCCTCGGTGCATACCCCACCGGCGAACAAGGCGAAGGCACCCTCTGTGCACGATCGTGTCAAGCCGACTCCTGTGAAAGACCGACTTCGGGACATGCGCGGCAACGCCCACGACGGTGACGCCCGCAACGTCCTGAACCAGAAAAAGGAGGATGGTGCCGCTCACGGTTACCACCCTTGACGTGGCGGGCGCTACGATCGCAAGGAGGATAGGAGCCCTTCACCGGAGCCTCCGGGCACCCGTGTGTTTAGCCAGGAAATCTGTGCCGCTCCCTTCGCCCCACGCTTTCGGCAACCCACCACACTCACCAAGTACTCGGGGGAGACGGATCTCGGGCTCTGGCTCAACGACTACCGCCTGGCGTGCCAGCTGGGCAGCGAGACTGATGACGCGGTCATCATCCGCAACCTTCCTTTGCACCTCGCAGACTCTGCACGAACATGGCTCGAGCATCTTCCGGCCAACCAGATCTACGACTGGTCCGACCTGGTCAAAACTTTCGTGGGAAACTTCCAGGGCACATACGTGCGCCTAGGGAACTCCTGGGATCTTCGAGGGTGTCGTCAGCAACCTGATGAGCCCCTGCGAGACTACATCCGGCGCTTCTCCAAGCAGTGTACTGAGCTCCCTAGCGTCAAGGACTCTGAAGTCATTAGTGCCTTTCATCTGGGCACCACGTGCAGGGATCTCGTGCGCGAGCTGGGACGGAACCCTCCCTCTAGCGCGAACGAGCTGTTTGACATAACGACCAACTTCGCCTCTGGCGAAGAGGCAGTTGGTGCAATCTTCGACAACGAAAGGGGCAAACGCAAGGTGGACGCGCCCGCGGAGGGCAGCAAAGCCAAGGAAACCTCGAAGAAGCCCAAACGGGGCAAGAAAGGCAAGAAGAAGGGCACGCCTAACCAGCGCGGTCAGGGGCGAGAGGAGGACTCTGATGAGGCTCTCATTGTCACCCCCGACGGCAAAGGTCCTTGAGGCCCCCCTCGAGGCAGCGGCCTGTTCGACGATATACTCAAGAAGCCGTGCCCTTATCATAAGGGCAGGGTCAATCACACCCTCGAAGAGTGTGACATGCTCCGCAAGTACTTCAACCGTCTCGGCCGCAAGGACAAGGCCAAGAAGGAAAAGGACGAGGACGACAAGGGTGGTGACGGCTACCCCTCGGTGGAGAATGCGTTCTTTATCTTCGGCGGGCCTACGACGAACATGACCGCTCGGCAGCGCACGTGGGAGCGACGAGAAGTCTTCTCCGTCACCAAGGCTACGCCATCCTACCTCGACTGGTCGGAGGACACCATCTCCTTCAGCCGCGACGACCACCCCGACTACATCCCGAACCCGGGTCTATACCCACTCGTTGTCGACCCCATCATCGGCAACACCCGATTCTCCAAGGTGCTCATGAACAGGGGCAGCAGCCTCGACATCTTGTATGCCCACACCCTCGAGCTCATGGGGATTAGTCTGGACAAGCTGCGTCCCAGCGTGTCGCCGTTTCATGGCGTCACGCCGGGAAAGCGAGATCAACCACTTGGGCAGATCGTCTTGCCCGTCTGCTTCGGCGCGCCTTCAAATTTCCGTAAGGAAGTACTCACCTTCGAGGTGGTTGGGTTTCGTGGGGCATACCATGCCATACTCGGACGACCATGCTACGCCAAGTTCATGGCGGTCCACAACTACACCTACCTCAAGATGAAGATGCCGGGTCCGAAGGGTGTCATCACCGTCGGCCCGTCGTTCGAGCACGCCTATGAATGCGACGTCGAGTGCGTCGAACGCGCCGAAGCTCAGGCGGAGGACGAGACCCTCGCGGCCACCCTCGACAAGATGGCAAGCGAGGCCTTGGACTCCACGCACCGGCACGCAGGCAGCTTCGAGCTAGCCGAGGGTATCATGAAGGTGCCCCTCGACCCAAGCCATCCCGACGGCAAGGCGTTGAGGGTCAGCGACACCCTCAGCAGCAAATAGGAAGTGGTGCTCGTCGACTTTCTCTGTGCCAACGCCGACATCTTCGCGTGGAGCTCCTCGGACATGCCGGGCATACCGAGGGAGATCGCCGAGCACTCCCTTGACATCCGACCCAACTCCATGCCGGTGAAGCAGCGCCTGCGATGCTTTGATGAGCTCAAGCACCGGGCAATCGGCGAGGAGCTACAAAAACTTCTGGCGACCGGTTTCATCAAGGAGGTATTTCATCCCGAGTGGCTAGCTAATCCTGTATTAGTTAAGAAAAAGAATGGAAACTGGAGAATGTGTGTAGATTACACTAGTTTAAATAAGGCATGTCCGAAGGTTCCCTTTCCTTTGCCACGTATTGATCAAATCATTGATTCAACTGCAGGATGCAAACTTTTGTCCTTTCTTGATGCTTACTCTGGTTATCATCAAATCAAGATGAAAGAGTCCGACCAACTCGCGACTTCTTTTATCACACCCTTCGGCATGTACTGTTATGTCACGATGCCCTTTGGCCTCAGAAATGCCGGAGCTACATGCCAGTGGTGTATGCTCCACGTATTCAGAGACCATATCGGGCGGAACGTAGAAGCATATGTCGACGACATCGTGGTAAAATCCAGGAAAACGGGCGACCTGGTAACCGATCTCAAAATCGCGTTCGATTGCCTAAGGGCCAAAGGGGTAAAACTCAACCCAGAGAAGTGCGTGTTCGGGTTGCCTCGAGGCATGCTCTTGGGTTTCATTGTCTCCCAGCGAGGCATCGAGCCCAACCCTGAAAAGGTCGAGGCCATCAGACGGATGGAACCAATCCGAGACCTGAAGGGGGTACAGAGGGTCATGGGTTGCCTTGCAGCCCTCAGTCGGTTCATCTCACGCCCCGGTGAGAAGGGCTTGCCTCTGTATCGACTCCCGAGAAAAACTGAACGCTTCACATGGACCCTCGAGGCTCAAGATGCCCTTGACAGGCTAAAAGCGTCACTTACTCACGCCTCCATTCTCACGCCATCGATAGACGGCGAGCCCCTCTACCTATACATAGCTGCGACGACCCAAGTGGTCAGCGCGGTGATTGTAGTGGAAAGACAAGAGGAGGGTCATGCTCTGCCTGTCCAACGGCCGGTGTACTACATCAGCAAAGTGTTGTCCGAGACCAAGACGCGGTATCCGCAGATCCAGAAACTGTTGTACGCAATAGTTTTGGCTCGGCGCAAGCTGCGTCACAACTTCGAGGCCCATCCCGTCACCGTGGTCTCGTCTTTCCCCCTGGGAGAGATAGTCCGCAATAGGGAAGCTAAGGGTAGGATTGCTAAGTGGTCAGTAGAACTCATGGGAGAAACCCTCACGTACGCGCCCCGCAAAGTGGTCAAATCCCAAATCCTAGCTGACTTCTTTGCTGAGTGGACCGACACCTAGCTGCCCCCACCACAGATTCAAGTAGAATGTTGGACCATGTACTTCGATGGGTCTGTGATGAAGACTGGTGCCGGCGCCGGCCTCCTCTTCATCTCCCACCTCGGAGAGCACATGCGATACGTGATTCGCTTACACTTCCCAGCGTCCAACAACATGGCAGAGTACGAGGCGCTCCTTAGCAGCCTCCGCATCGCCATCGAACTCGGCATCAAACGCCTCGACGTGCACGGTGACTCACAGCTTGTCATCGACCAAGTGATGAAGGAGTCCAGCTGTCATGATTCGAAGATGGAGGCATACTGCAACGCAGTGCGCCGCCTCGAAGATAGGTTCGACGGCCTCGAACTCAACCATGTCCAGCGCAAGTATAATGAGGATGCGGATGAACTAGCTAAGATCGCGTCAGGGTGGACCACCGTTCCCCAAACATCTTTGCTCGCGACATCACCAAACCCTCTGTCAACTTCAAGGATCCAGAGGAACTAGGCCCCTCAACTGCCGAGCCCTCCGACGGGAACCCCTCGGCAGACGAGGCCGAGCCTATGGAGACAGAAACCGAGATCTCCTCGACGGACGAGGGTGAGGCCATGCAGATCAACGAGGCTCCACTTGTACCTCGACTGGATCAACCGAGGGGTACTACCCTCGGAGCGTGCTGAGGCGCGATGCGTCGCCAGGCGAGCCAAGTCCTTCGTCGTGATCGACAGAGAGCTCTACAAGCGCAGCCCCTTGGGGGTCCTGCAACGATGCATCCCTATTCCCCGAGGGCAGGGAGCTGCTTCGAGACATCCACGCCGGAGTCTGTGGCCATCATGCGGCGCCACGCACCCTCGTGGGCAACGCGTTCCGATGCCACAGAGATCGTGCGAACATATGAAGGTTGCCAGTTCTACGTCCGTCAGACGCACCTCCCGGCTCACGCTCTGCAGACCATTCCCGTCACATGGCCCTTTGCCGTGTGGGGACTGGATCTCGTCGGACCGCTACAGAGAGCGCCGGGGGCTACACCCACTTGCTAGTGGCGGTGGAGAAATTCTCCAAGTGGATCGAGGCACGACCCATCGCCAAGATCAAATCCGAGCAAGCCGTGCAATTTTTCACCGACATAGTCTACAGGTTCGGGGTCCCAAACTCAATCATTACGGACAACGGCACCCAGTTCACAGGCAAGAAGTTCTTAAGGTTATGCGATGACTTCCACATATGCATGGATTGGTCGGCTGTGGCGCACCCATAGACGAACGGTCAAGTAGAACGTGCCAACGGCATGATCCTACAAGGCCTCAAGCCAAGAATCTTCAACAAGCTGAACATGTTCGGCCGAAGATGGCTCACGGAGCTACCCTCGGTCATCTGGAGCCTGAGAACAACCCCGAGTCGAGCCACGGGATTTAGTCCATTCTTCCTAGTCTATGGCGCCGAGGCCTTCCTTCCCACTGACCTAGAATACGGGTCCCCGAGACTCAAAGCCTACCAAGAGCACCAAAGCCAGCAAGCCCGCGAGGACTCGCTGGACCAGGTGGACGAGGCTCGAGACGTAGCGCTTCTATGTTCGGCGTGTTACCAATAGTCTCTGCGACGATACAAGGCGCAGAGGGTTCGATGTCGTGACCTCAACAAGGGAGATCTCGTGTTGAGGCTGCGGCAAGACAGCCGAGGGCGCCACAAGCTCACGCCTCCATGGGAAGGACCATACATCATCGCGGAAGTCTTAAAGCCCGGCACCTACAAGCTAGCTAACGAAAAGGGCGAAGTCTACACCAACGCTTGGAACATTCAGCAGCTACATCGCTTCTATCCTTGAAACTCCAAGTCGTTTGTACAAACTTTGTACTCGTATCTTAAATTTCCCAGGACAATAAAGAAGTATACTTTACTTTTGAATTTTCTTGGGAGTCGCCCGAACCCTCGAGGGCTCGGACGCGCGCACAACACTGAGTGAGCCTCGGCTTTGCCCTCGACAAAGCCGAGCCTCCCTCGGGCGCTACAATGGGGGGAACCCCCAAACGTCCCCAAAAATGCCACGTTTTTTCCGAAAATTTCTCGCTTCCAAGTCTCTCGAGCACTTAGAAAAAACAAACGCAAGGCGTAAACGACTCGAGCGCAGGATCGGCTGAGCCGCGGGATCGCCTACGCCTCAAGGATACGGCATCCTCATTCACCTCCCTATGCTCAAGTAGTTTATGAATGCAATAATCCTTGCAGAAGTTTGCCTAAGTTACACGCGAGCACGCGAGAGAGCGAAGAAATAAGTAGGAAAAAACAACACACGAATATACACGCAAAGGCCTCGAACGGCCACCTCGTTAAGATATTGTCTTTACACAGCAAAGCAAAAGTAAAGCAAAATCCTAACTCATCTACTTGGGCTTCGAAGCCCAGGCTATCTACAGGTCGCAGCCTCCCCCCTCGTTGCGCCCTTCCTCTTCGTCGTCCGCGGCGTCGGGGAAGAGGTCACCTTCGAAGAGCCCGGCTAAGGTGGTGGCAGCACCTTCTGCACCTGTGTCAGCCTGCTCCATAGCCTCGATCTTGGCGTCATCATCGCCGTCGGGGACGATGTAGCCTGTGGCCAGGTGCTCGAAGTCGACAGCGTAGTGTTTCGAGACGACGCCAAGGGCCTTCTGGACGCCGAGGCGGAGGGCGCCCTTGAGCCGCTCAGTCACCCGGTCACCCAAAGATCTCAGGCGACTGACCAGCGAGTGCCCGACTGGCCGCCCTCTCCCTCATCACCCTGGCACGCGGCTATGGCGGCTTCCTCCAAGTCGTTGTGGTCCCTCTGTAGGGACGCGTACACGGCCTGGAGGGCCTCCTTCGCCGCGGTCTCCTCCGACACCTTCTTCCGTAGCTCTGGACACAAACAAGAGATAAGCCTTGGCAAAATCCAGTACACTAAAACATAACCATGGTACTTACCCGCAATACATTTCCTCCCCTCTTCTATCTCCGCCTTCGCAGCGGTGAGGGTAATCTCGGCGGTGAGGATGGCGCTTTCCTGCCTCTCTATGAGGGCCTCCTTCTCTGCGAGGGAGACGGCCTATGCATCTCGAGCCTCCTCTAGCCATGCACACTGGGCCGCCCTCGCCTTGAGAGCCTCGTCCTTCTGCCGCAGTGTGGCGTTGAGTAGCTCGACTTCTTGGGCCTTCTGCCCCGTCGCGGTCCTCTAGGCGTCGCGCTCCTCGATGGCTCGGGCCAGCTCCTCCTTCCGCGCACGGTCTTGCGCCCCCAGGTCAGACACCAAGGTGTTGGCCTCACCCAGCCTCTCGATCAGAGTGGCATTCTGCTGTTCGAGCCACTGCACCTCGAAGTGTTGCTGGGCCAGCTCGGCGCTCTTGTCGCGCGAGATTTGCCTCAGACGCTGCGGGTGGAGAGTGTAAGCGGAAGATGCACAAATGAGATCAGAAATAGACGAGTCCCGGGGAAGGGCACTTACACTGCTGATTTCGAAATCTGTCGTCTTGTGGAGCTGAAAGGCGCTTTCGAGGGTGGCTTGGATTTGGGAGCCGACTTCGTACTGCGCCTTCCAGACCTCCTCCTCCTCCTGTTCGCTGCGATTAAAACCCAGGGCGCCCCCGTGCTAGACCATCACCCGCTCGGCTTCCGTCGGGGGCCCTTGCCCAGCATCAAGGCCACCCTCGAAAGCAGCAGCGATGCCAGTAGTGTCGGGGGCGATGTTTGGGGCGACCCGCTCTAGGTCCTCGGACTGCCCCAACACCCTCGCCTCCGGCTCGTCTTCCGGCGGCATCTCCACCACCGGCTGCACCACCGACTCCACCACCGTGGCTCCTTCGTCCCTGGCCTCCGTGGGCTCCGGGACGGGGCCTGTTCTCTCCACCTGACCGACGGGCCGCTCCGGCGCAGCCCCGTCGGTCCTCTCCTCTTCCCCGGTGTCCGGCCGGGCGACGCCTTCCTCACCGCCACGGCCAGTCTCTCCCTCGGCACCCCGGCCGGACTCCTCCTCGGCGCTTGGCCGGATGACGTCCTTTGTGCCGTGCCTACCGGAGACATTCGCGCCCAATTGTGCGCGGGCCGACGCAGCCCCTCGGGCCATCGCCACCCGGAGCTCCTCGGCGATCTCCTCCGCCGTCCGAGGCCCCCCGCTCGGGGGCTGCGGCGCCGTGCTTGGCATCGTGGACCTCCCTGTCTTGAGGGCCTTGGCGGGCGCTAGCAGAGCGGTCCGGGCGGCAGGGACTCTCATGCTGAGCTGAGGGAGAAAAGCGTCAGAATCAGAAAGGAGTAGTGTGCAAGAAAGCAGAAGACAATCGAAGGGAAACATACCCTGATGCGGCGCCGAGCTTGCGCTTCTTCGAGCCGCTCTTCGGGGCCCGCGACGACCCGCTGGGTCCTGCCGAGCGACCACCGGATGTCGCGCCCGTGCCGGTTTGTGCCCTCGGCAGCGACGCTCGTTCGAGGGTCCCCGCGCCCGGCTGCGCGGGTGACGCCGCTGTTTCTCGGTGTCCTTCCGCTCCTTCTTCCTTTCCGCAAACTCACGGTTCACGGTTCGGATCTCGGGGAGCGGAGGAACCAAAGGGTACCCTTTGCGGCTCAACCCCTGCGAGCGAGACCGGGGTCAGGAAAAGGGGGGGCAATGTCAATAATGAAGCCTAGAAATGAAACTTACCACTTGAATGTACCCCGCCTCGGGGCGCATCGAGACCCTCCAATAGTCCGCAAGGTCGCTCGGGGGCTGGGACACCGCCCGCCCTGCTCGCTGCGCGGACACGCCGTCGGACAAGAACTCCTCCACCATCCGGGTGCCTTCGTACGGGGCGTCCCCCGTCATCTGGAAAAGAGGAAGCTTCCTCTCCGTGAGGGGAAGCACCCTCCGCCGGTGGAAGTTGGCGATGACGATGGCCGCGGTCAGCCCCTTGCTCGCCAGGCGCTGGAGCGCGTCGGTGTACACCTCGAGCCTCGCCTGGCGCTCGGGGGGCCACACCCCGTACGACCAAGCATCCGGCTTCTCCAGCAACACCTTGCCGGTGTACACCGGGAGCCGCCCGTCGTCGTTGCGAAGGTAGAACCACCCTCGGTCCCACTCGCTGTTATTGGTTGTCACCTTGCATGGGATGTAGAGGTCCTTCCTCGATCCTCGCAGCTGGCGCGTCAGGCCCCCGGCGCGGACGGGCCTCCTCACTCCCGCCGAAACGGACTCGGTGTAGAGCTCGCCCCAGAAGAGATGCCTCCACAGGTCCCAGTGGACCGGGATCCCCAGGTAGCCCTCGCAGACGGCAACGAAGACCGCCGCCTGCGAGATGGCGTTTGGGGTGAAGTTGTGCAGCTCCACCCCGTAGTGGTGGCAGAGCGCGCGGATGAACCTGCCGGTGGGGACGCCGAAGCCCCGCTCGTACAGCCACGCCAAACTGATGACGTAGCCGCTCGGAGGGTTCGGCGTCGTCTCCGACTTCGGCGCGATCCACACTGGGCCCGCCGGATCAGTGTTTGGCGCAAGCAGCCCGGTGGCGACCAACGATTCCAGATACTGCTGATCGGCGGTGGACCGGCCCCATGGCACCGGGTCGACAAGCTGCACCCTCGCTATCGTGACGATGGAGGACACGGGGATAAAAAAAGGCTTAAAGAAGGGGAAGGTGCGCCCGCTCTCTCTCTCTGCCTCTCTTTCTCTTTCGTTTGTTTGCTCGAGCGAAGGGCGGCGAGAGGAGGAAGAAGGCGACGACAAGGTAAGCCGAACCACCCCGCCCGTGCCTCAATATTTAACTGCAGCGGTGAGGCGGATTCCCCGTGACGGTTCCCAATCTACCGCATTCAATGCGGTAGATACCGCTGACACCGACAGCTGGGCCCCACGATCACGAAAGCACGCGTGCGCGCGTAGTAACTGCAGCGGGACGGCTCCCGAAGCGGCGCAGGCGCACTGTTGATGGTGTCCCATCCCTCTGCGGCCGCCCGCACTGTTCCATCTGCCCGGGAGCGCCACCTCAAAAGGCGCGCCCGCTCTGCGCGCATCGAACCATGACGCGCACCACTCCCCGATTCCGTGCGCTACGCCGAAAACTGTGACGAAATATTCCCTTCCAAGGGGGGGGGGGTTCCTTACCAACGAAGGAACAGCTATTCCGAGCTCTACTGAATCAGGGGTTCGAAGGATGGCCCGTCGAGGGTTCGACAGCCGCCCCAGATCAACAGAGTCAGGGGCAACGCAGGCATGCTCATACAAAGCCTAAGCCTCGAACACGGAGTTCGAGATGCCTGATGTTGTGTTCGAGGTCGGACAGAGGTGGCTAGTTCGAGGGATCCCATCGAGGGAGAGCATCGAGCCCTCGGGCCCAATCGGACGGGACCGAGCCCTGCCTAGCGAACCTCTGCGAGCGCTTTATGGAACGTGTCTCCGATCCACGAGCCGACCCTCATCGAACGGGGCACGGACGTTCACTCGAACTACCCGCTAACAGCTCGCTGAAGCATCCATGTCTCGCGGCCCGGGCAAGACTAGCATGGCTTGTTTCACACCTCCTCCTTGCGGAGAGGATGACCGAGGGTCGTACCAACACGACGAGGGTCCCCTTTGATCACCCTCACATGGGCTAGGGCTCGGGGGCTCCTCGCACATCCCGGCAAGAGCCATACCCTCGAACGAGCTAGCTGCCGCCCGGCAGTGAAATCCTACATGTCGGATGTACCCCCTTGCACGCTCAGTGAGCCGTTTGAATCGGTCCAAAGGGAGCACTGGTCGCATTGCCAGCTGAATGCCGATGCCGACTGAAATAATGCCGAGGCTGGCTGAAACGAACGCTGAATGGCCTTGCTACCCGGTCAACCGTACAAATACGATGCTCATAGCCCTTGGACGAGTGTTCCCACTCCTCCAAGGCCTCGGGGGCTACACCCGCGGATGCGCGCTGACGCGCCCCCATGGAAAGAGCTTCACAAACTCGAGGAACAAAACCCCAAATAAACAAGCAAAAGGCACGCTGCGCCAAAAAAATGAAGACTTCATTGCTTTTTTGCAAACCAAGATTACAAAGGGTCATTGGCTCGAAGCCGTCGAAAGGTACAAACGTATTGCCACCTACGTGGCAACTTTTTCTGTCTTTGGGGAGGAGCGGCCGCCTGTAAAGGACACCAAGTCCTTGGCCGACATGTCGGCCGGGCTACGGGAAAAGCACGAGAAGCAATCTCCAGACCGCACGGGTCCGAAGGGATGCCCTTCTCGCAAGCTTTCTTCTAGCTTCTCCTCCACCGAAGACCTTGCGGGGGGTCAAGCTGGCGGACAGCACCCTCTACGCCACCTCCCCGAGAGCGACATTGTCGCCAAGAGGGACAGTGCGAAGAACGGCCGCTAAACCTGGCGCCGACGCCATGGGCAGGCGTCTCAACGCCCCTTCAGGCTGAGGGACATCGCAGAAGCAGGACGCCATGGGCCTGATGTTCTTCTGCTGATCCCACTAAAGTTGAGGGATGGTAAGCACGCCCTCTCCAGCATTCGCCCGCCGCTCGCAAGCATTCTTCTAGCCTCAAACCTAAGTACTTTGGACCACCCAGTCTAGGGGTCGGCCATGGGAAATGAGAGAAAACATTGCAAGTTAAAGGGTAGTTAGGAGCAAGAGTAGGGAAGCTGGAGTGGCAAGGGAGACCCTAGACCCTATTTATAGCCCCATCGGGCGCTAAACCTTAGCCCAGCAGCATTAGCAAGGTCTGTAGCACCAGTGAAGGCACAACGCCTCACAAGCAAAAGATGTCCTCGGCGATTGTGCCGACGCATGACCAAACAAGGCAAAGCCGAAGCCCCTGGACGCTGGGTAGCGCAGCACTGGCGCTGGCCGACTGCCCTCGAACGGCGCATCGCGAGGCAGCCAGGGAAGGCAGAGCTGAGACCCTGCGCGCGGGACAGCGCGGCGTCAGCACTGGCAGCGGAGCAGCAGACGTCATCATGACCCTGGCCCGCTCAACGCGCTGATGCGTCTCGTCACCGAAACAAACAAGAAGGGGCGCGTGCCTCGGAGTGTTTTTTTTGCAGGCGCACTACTCCGGCGCCTGAGCTATCGCATCCAGCAAGAGCGCTACGCCGATCGATCACGTCAAGAAGTAAAATTGCCAAAATACCCTCTGGCCGAGTCCCCCGACTCAACCAAAGGCTCGGGGGCTACTGTCGGGTACCATAACTATGGGGCACCCTAACCCTTGGCTAAAACACGTGCAAAACATAATTCGGCACCCGGGCCGGATCCTTCCCGAACTCGAACGCCCGAAGCCTCTTTAGGCACAGAAAGCACCACGATTCGGCCCCTCTAAGGCCTCGCTGATCGAAGACGAAATCTCCGCCTCGCTCGAGGGTCGTCCGTCGGGGCACCTCGATGCGAGGACAGACTCCGCCTCGCTCGAGGCTCCCTAGACCGAGCCCTCCACGGGTCTCGGTGTGGGGGAAATCTCCGCCTCATTCGAGACTACCCTCGGCGGACGGAAGCTATGGCTCAACCACCCCGCTGGACGGGACACATTTACTCACCAACCACTCCGCGGTGGGGGGCGGGTGGCGGACGGTGTCAGGCGGCGTCAGCTGGCGTTGGCCATCATGCCACACAGCAGACATGACCGGCGTCTCATCAGCCTGCACCCGCCACTGTGCCGCTATTCCCGGCACGGGGCGAGACTGTGGAGCTCTGTGCGGACTTGCCTGACACCCTCCCCACCACTGTGATGCCTACCCCTTGTACTTTTCCTCTCCGCAGGACTTTCAGAGGGCATGGGCGGCGACCCTCGAACGCAGTACGACTCTTGACCAGGGCAAGACTTGGGCGGCGGCACCCTCGACGCCTCACCTCATCCGACGTGTGATTCTGCGCACTTCTACAGCCATCACCACGCCGACTGACTGGCACCACAGGACAAGGATGCGCTGCGGGCATGGGCAGGAGGATTTGCAAGGACGATGGCCATGACCTGCGCCATGCCCCACAGCGATTGGCAACAGGGAGGACCAACTATTCTCCCCCGGACAACGGGGGGAGAAGTAGATGCCCTCACTGATCCCCATGCATGTAACCCTAATTCCTTGAGTCTATAAAGGAGGAAGTGGGAACAGATCGAACAACGACGACGAGAGCTCACGCTCATCCCTACACATTAACACCCCATCCGATATTGGCACTTGCCTCCATCAAACCCCTACGCACCAAGGGACTTGGGAGCTTTCATCCCTCTCCCGCCACAGCTTGTACCCCCTACTACAAGCACTTAGGTGCAACTAATACAGTGCATACCTCTCTGCTGGACATACGGCCTCGTCGACCGGAACCAGGATAAACCCGTTGTCATTGTGTTTCTTCTTGCACCAACCATCTGGAGGCAGGGACTTGCAGCATATTCACTAGTTGGTGCTAGACTGCGAGGTCCGGACGCCGACACTTGTAAATTTTTATAAATCATGCATATATTTCTCATGTCATATGCATATGCATACGTGTAGCAGCCGCAGTGGAGGAGGTTGTATACGAGGTGGTTGCGGAGCCACAGGGACCGCAGGGGCAAGCCCCGCAGCAGGAGGTTCGTGAGGAGTCGGCCCAAGGCCCAGCTGACCCTAGCACTGAGCAGCAGTCTCAAGGCAAGCCCCGGTGCACAACCTACTAATTTAAATTAGTACACATATATATGTATCTATTACTTGTGCATTAAGTTCTAGGAGTTGTTTGGAACCCTAGTTGCATGATCCCTAGGTTTCCTTGAGTTATACTAGTATGTATAGGACGATAGAAATGCTATGTTTAATAGATCCCGGTAGAAGTCGAGTGATTTCTGGTCACTCGCGAGATATAGGATGCCTCTATATTTTTGTATATATGGAATATTGGATTATGTAGGAAAGGAAAAGAATTTGGAGACCGGGCGGGGAAAGGTTAGCCCCGTCTGTGTCGGTTAAGGACCATTCGTTGTCTGGCCCTGTGATCGAGATTGAATTGTACTAACCGCATGCCGGGAGTAAGAGGTAGTCGAAACCGGTAAGCCGAGTACTGCCTTACTTCGAAAATACAGGAATCCGCACCCAACTCCTAGGATAGTCGAGTGGCCGCGGAGAAAGGGGTTGCGTATGTTTACTTTTGGAGGTCTCACGTAGGGCTCGGCTGACTATATGTCGTTGGGCTGGTTCCTGTAGTTCGAGGCGGGGAGGATAATGGTTGGTGCGTGTGGTCCGACGGGGCATACTCGTGCCGTGTTGGTTAGGTTCACCTTGCAAGGTTAAACCGGATCGATTCGCCATCAGTCGCTCTCGGATATGAGCACCTTGATCGCAACACCGCATCGTAGTAAAGCTTTATGGAATTTAAGTGATGATTGGAAATGATTATCTTGATTTAATGTTCAATGTTTGCTATGGTTGCTTAGAGGATGCAAATACTAGTTGATGATTAAGCATATAGAATCTGGAGCTAAAAGTGGAAAAATAAGGATTTACTTTAGAAGCTTTATCTGCAAAATAACCACCAGCCAAATGCCTTGAATGTCTATGTATGTGGGCTAAGTATAGTATACCCACTGGTCGGGTAAGTCTTGCGGAGTATTAGTTGCTCAGGGTTTGTTGCCACCCAAAAATTATTTCCGGACACCCAGACGTTGACTTCTGCCCCTGCTGTATAAAGTTCATCCGCCGGGATGCAGAGGGGTGGGAGGTGGTGGAGCGAGAC
Source organism: Panicum virgatum (assembly GCF_016808335.1). NCBI lineage: Eukaryota > Viridiplantae > Streptophyta > Magnoliopsida > Poales > Poaceae > Panicum > Panicum virgatum. Next base: position 57,101,986 of record NC_053138.1, read on the forward strand.
CCCTAGACTAGCGAGTTGGCGGGTTGCACACTCGAGGGCAGAGTGTGCAGCCCCTCTGTTTTGCGTAGACTGGTCTGACCGGTCGGTGGACCGGTCTGACCGATGATCTCGGGGGTTTCATGCAGGCCGGTCTGACCGGTTAGACTAACCGGTCTGACCGGTGGTGGGCTGGCAGTGCAGTTGGGAGTAGTGTTCTGTTGTAAACTCTGGGCTTATGTAGTAAAACTTGTAAATTATGTGTGTATTTGAACTAGGATGGTATAACTATTGTATTTGAACTCGGTTTGTAAAGCTAGTTGTTTATTTTCGTATGTTTTTCCTGTATATTTTCAAGTAATGTCGTGCTTGTACCATCTGCGTCCACCTTCGCGTGGGACTACCAGTGTTGTTTCGATCAGGCCGTGGGTTGAGAAAGGACCGTCAAATTAAACCATTAAGCTAATGCGCCCGATGTGTTTAAATGACGGCCATTACGCTTAATTTAGAGTTTTAATTTGGCGGTTCCGTCACAATACACGGCCACTCGTGTATGTTCACATGAACGGATGATGGATCATCACGGCTCGGGGTCATGGATCTTGTTGATTGATAGATATTCGTTAGGCTCGTTGCACTTGTTTCCATCATCAGTCGTGGCATTTCTCCGTTGGATATACCAGGGTATATAGCTTATTAAGGGCAGCCTGTCGGTTTTGCGCCTAAGGCTGTCTGTTTTGATAAAAGTCATTCGGAGTTGGCTCGCATACTCCCTCCGTTCCAAAAAAAACAAGTTACTCTAGGATACAAAACTTAATTTAGAAAATAAGTCATCCTATCCTATTTAGAAAGTATATGTGCATGCAAGAATCAATTAATGCCAAATATAGATAGTAAATAGAAGCAAACATGGTCATTTTACCTTTTTATTTATTTGTCACAGAATTCTTAAGATAACTCGTTTTTTGAGACGGAGGGAGTATGCAACAATGATCCATGATAAATGTTTGTAAATCAGTATAGCCGGTAATGGATTTTTCAAGAAAAGTTGTTTACAGTTGGGTTATCTCTGTTGTAACATTTTATTTGTAATAGAAATAATAATCCACAAATAGAGGATATATAGCTGGAAAGCATATATATAGAAGGCTACTTATATGTCTCACGCACATGTTTACACAAAGTATTGCCCACGAAATCCTCACATCACCACCAACCGTCCAACTTTACCTTTTTAAAGTAAAAGGTAAGGGAGTATTTTGCAATTCCATGGACTCGATGCAAAGGCCGCGCACGACTCTTCTTGTCAATCCTGACACTAGTACTTATCACCAACCCGACAGTGGACACGTATGGCTCGACCCAGGCCTGACTAGCCACCGGTTCGCGGCGGCACGGAAAACCCCCTCCGGAAGAGGCGCGTCAAGCCCCCCGGGACGTCCTCTCGTCGCGGGCACGGAGAGCGACGCCGGCTGGCACTGGCCTCCGGTGATCATATCATATGGACGACGCGACGACGGTCGATGCACGGTCGAGTTCGAGTGATACCTCCGGCCAGCTGGCCGGCGGTACGGTGGGCGGTGGCCGCCGGCCGGCCGCTTCTTTCCACTGCGCGAAGGAAATGAACGCAAGCTCATCATCAATTCATCATCATCCCGTTACTAGCTCCGGCGTCACCTGGAGATGCTGATGTGAGAGGACGAGGTCGATAGACGAGACGATGTAATTAAGGAGGGATAGATGGCGTCACATTGGGTGAGGTTCTTCAATTCCGTGCTGGTTGCACTCTGCTAGTGCGTGCCCACGGCAAAGCAAAGCGGCCGGTCTCGTTCCGGCTCGGCGGCTAGCTGCGATCGATCTCCACCGTGGAGGCAATGCATGGTGTTCCTCGTCCCTAGCTAGCTACTAGTGCTCTTATACTAGGCTATAGCTGTGATCGATGCGGACGCGTGGGAGGCTGCCAACCGTCCGATATCGTGCGCCAAAAGTGTTGATGGCGATGAGAAAGAGAAAAGGGGAAGATTTTTGGGTTTTCTTCTTAATTCCGATTTGCCAAGCTATTCGGCGGCGACGATGGTGATGGTGACGACGGTGACGGCCTGTCTCGCTTAATTAGCAAAACAAATAGCAAGTGTGTATACACTTATGATGACTAAACACAGAACTCCGCGGGATCGGATATGGTCCGTTCATAACCATATTGTAATCGTATTTTTATATCAAAAAATTAAAACTAACTCTAAGTGCCCCCTAGTAAGCTAGCTCCCAAGCTAGAGGTGCGATCATGTTTGCTCTGATCCAGCTGAGATTGTATAACACGGGACGAGCAGTGGTTATTTCATTCCGTATAAAAGAGAAAGTGTGCGACAAGTCAAAAGAAAACACACGACGACGTCATGGGACGTACTGCTGCTGTGTGCGACCAGGTGGCCACTTTAGACTATAGCCGCCACTACCAGTTGCCGTGCCACGGGCCGCGCGGGCTCAGCTCGTCGATCGATCGATCCATCGATCAGTGGGCGTAACGTTCGTACGTACGTGCGCTCGTGCTCGCCGGGCCCCTCTTCCTCTTTTCCGCCGCATGGTGCGTCGAGATTTCTCAACGCTTTCTTCAAAAAAAAAAACAGAGAGAGAGATTTCTCAGGACGACGCAGCGTGTGGCCACGAGCGGAACATGTGGTGGGCGCACAGACACGTACGGGACACGGGCACCCAACTAATGAAAGGCGAATCTTGTGGTGAGACTAGTGGAATGGTGTGTTTACATTTTTTTTAAAAAAAATATACAATACAACTAAGATACTCATAAGACACGCACACTCACATCCCTATGAATACACATGTCAAATCATATCCCTATGAGCATCTTGGAAGACTGAGCCGACAAATCTTCGAGATTGATGAAGACACCGCAAGCGCCTCACTGTCGACGGAAATACCACCTACTACTGAATGCACAACGCCGTTGAATATCAAAATATTCGCTCTCATGAGAAATCAAACCCAGAACATCAAATACTACCGAGGCTCCTGTAACCACTAGACTACGGGCCATTTCATACACAAGTTTTGTGATTGGGCAACACTAACTCATGGTCGCCCAGATTCCCGGAACGACGGATAGAAGAAACGACACGAAAACGTTCCCGCGTTTCCATTCCAAAATGGCGTTCCCGGAACGTCGACGCAGAGGCGTTCCCAATCTGCGGTGACTATGCACCAAGTAGACACTGTCAGACTCCCTTGATTGGGGCGGAAACAAGTGGACTACATTTTTTTTCTTTTTTTCTGAAGGGTAGCGAGTGGAGTACTGTGTCCTGGCGTGTGGTGTGGGCCTGCGTTTTTAAGCCTGCTGACACGGTCGCAGGTCTACTACAGCCCAGGCCGTGGAGTGTACGGCCGGCCCGTGTGGCCGTTAGCCTGCTCTTCGTGGGCCGATAGGAAGCCGCATCAATGCCCGCCCAGACGTGCCAATGCCATGGCCCGCTTCCTAAAGTCAAAACGCGTCAGGGCAAAGCCACGCCACCTCTGGTCAAGTGACAACTGACAACACGTGCGGCAAAACCAATGGCTCAAGAGGAAGAATGGTGAGGGACAGAGGGAGTATTTGGGCCATCGGGGGGGGGGGGGGGGGGGGGGGTTAAATTACCACGAACGGATTCATTCGGTGGAGTATTTGGACACAGTTCATACTACTGCTACGGCTACAATCATTCGAGGATCGAGGCTACCAACCTACCATTGTTTATCAGAAGGAGAGCTGCAGCTGACAGCCTGACAAGCATGGCGCTTGGAACAAATTTTTATTATATATCAAAAAACTGAAAAAAAGCAATGCAGCAGGGTGGCAGCAGCTTTGTCGGCACGTGTGAGCCTGCGGGGTGGCAGCAGCTTTGTCGGCACGTGTGAGCCTGCGGTTTTAAGCCCGGCTGACAACTGGAGGTCCACAGCCCACACGTTGACTACCCCACCTACCCCCAGCCCGTCTGGCCGAAAGCCTGCTCGGCTGGGCCGGAAAGGAGAAGCCACATTAACGTTCCCGTTGACCTGCTTGCTTCTTCTTCCACGGCACGTGGGGACCACCGGCCGCATGCGGAGGATTTTATGGAAGACCATCGTAGCTCATGTTGCCATACCCATCTCACCAAATTTGTAGCAATGCAAACAAACTGTCGGCAGCTAGCTGAATTTCGGTCGGACACGGCCAAATGAGCCCCAAATCGGAGCCGATTCAATTTATTTACACTTGCTCGAACGGAAAAGCACCAACTCTCAGCACATCTCGCGCGCAGAGGAGTATCGATGGCGGCTGGCGTACGTGGAGGAGCTGTCACAGTCAGGAAGGGGGTTATTAGGGGGGAAGAAGTAACCCACGGAAAAATCAAGCTATGGCGCGGAGGATCGGAATCTTGTAGCTAGGTTCTTTTCCCCTCCGTTGCATGTTCAGAAAGACCAGGACCAAAAACATACGCCATATATAATTCTACAACACTAAAACCATGGCCACAAGAAGGCACCCTCGCCCTCAGATAGAAGATGCCATGGCCCATGGGATCCATGGGAGTTCTGCCTGAGGTTGAATTTATTACTATTGACAGTGTTCGGCTGGCCTTCATTAGACTGCTCTAGGCTGGAGCCAGTCAGGCCAGCAGCAGCCGTGCAGCGGCCCGGCTGCCTGGTTCTATATATACTACAAAAATTATTTTAGAGGCGGGTAAAAAATATAATTTTAGGAGCGGGTGCGATGCCCGCCCCTTGTTCTTATAGCTAAAATTTGATTTGTGGGAGAGGGTGAGCTAAATGAATAATGTATAAACTATAAAATTGTAGATCTTACCACTAAAATATTGATATAGAACTATTCTATTCTACATCCAAGGTTGTTTGAAAACAAATCAAAACTTGTAGATTTTAAAACTAGAGAACTTATAATTTTTTTGACCGTGAATGACCTTAAATGAAAGCGTTGTCAACTACAAAATTTTAGATCTTATCAAGCTCTACAATTTTGATATAAAGTTTGTATTCATCCGAAATCACATGAAAAGTTATGGAATTTTTTGAGTAAAAACATTTGTAGAGACGGGTCATACCATCGCCCGCCCAAAGAAATAGTGATCATTTCGAGGGACGGGTGACGCACCACCCGCTCCTAAAAATGTATTTTTAGGGGCACGGGTCAACTGGATACAGTAGCTCCGCTCTATTTGTAGGAGCGGATGCTACAAATTGTTTTTATAATAGTGTATACACGTGCGATGATATAGTATGACAAATTAAGCGGATGTTACTGCATATTTACTTGGTCGATGGAACAAATGCCAGCCAGGTTTCCCATCGACAGGTCCAAACCAATGCCGGCCATAACCTCCTAGATAGATCCTCCAATGGTAGCAGGTCGGTGTTACAATGTTACTTCATTGGTTTTATTTGCTATCCTAGCTATAATCAGCCACAGATGAAAGTGGTGCACGTCGCTCATTAATTGCCATGAAAAAGAAAAAAAGAGAAACAATAAGTAAATTAACATTGTGCTTTTAAAACTCCTTGAGAGGCCTTGTTCCTCTCGAGTCCAAATATATTGTGAGGGATTGATGCCTGAAAGATTTTTTTTTTTGAAAACTAGGGCAGAAGTATTGTCATGTCATATAAGAAGGAAAAGAATGTTCGAGTTGTACATAATTGCCATTACATAAATAAAAGGGGATCTCGGTACTCTAAGAGAAAATAACATGAAAGATTATAGTTCACTTTTCGCTTCAATAACACATCTAACACATATATTAGGAGGGGGGTAATATAGGCAAAAAATTCCCATGAAGTGACCGCCCGTGTATCATTTGGGAGATCTATCAAGGGAGTTCTGGCCATCATTGGTTTGGACCTATCAATGGGGTAGTTTGGCTGGCATTGCTTCTATCAACCAAGTAAATATGTAATGATGACCTGTTTAATTTGGACCATGTATCATTCAGTGTATATATAAACCCTTTTGCAATGGCTGCCTGCCTATAGGCATGCAATTAACGTATCCGAGAGGAAGACCATTAGTGACATGGGTGGCGACAGGAGGACGATCCTTGCCCTCTTCATCTGGGCCATGGCTGCGGTGATCTTCATGGCGGCCATCCGCCCGAACCGTACGTCTGCACTACCCACCACCTCTATTTCTCTCTATATTTTTTTTCTGTTAATTTCCAGATTGTCAATATTATCGTTTGAATTATAGTATAGTTTATCTTTTTTTTACAGCATGCATAGAGGATTACTGATCGATCAGTGGTCGGTGTTTTTCCTCCTCTTTTTTCTTATTACCATGTTGTTTGTGTACATACAGTGCTGGCCGCTGCCGATCAAATCTACTGCATGTGCTGCGCTGCAAAAAGAGAGTGTACCTTCGACCCAAACTGCTGCACTAATGGTTGCTGCTCAAGCTAATATCGTACGCACGGCCAGCAACCAGCAGGCTCTGTCGTCGTCGGTGGTTGGCATTCATCTTAGTTCTTATACGGGCTACATGCACCGTAAGTGTTCAGCTTCAGCAGCCTGCTGATCTGATTAGCTACGGATGCGTCGTGAAGAACGAATGAAAGATAGCAACGCCCCAGCATGGATGTACTATAACTTCAAGAAAATTATACTGAATAAATTCATCATCTTGAAACAGAACTCCCATCGATCCTAGGGCTTCTTCGATCTGCAGCACTTTCTGATGGGTCGATCGAGAAGCTCGAGAGAACTGCTATCACGCATGGGTCGATCTTGTGAACCATGCATGCGTGATTTTGTAGCTGCATACTCGAGAGGCTCGAGAGCTATCATCAGCCTATCACATGAATGGAGTATATCGCCACCACCAGCTCAGAGTCGAGCTCTATCTCTTAGTTTGTGCGTACTACGAATTACGAACTGCCGCAGCTCGCTAGCCAGTGATTATTAGCCACCTGGCCACCTGGGTATCACAGGTCCACACATGTGATATCGTGTGGGGGCCAGTGGGGATGGGGTGGGGGTGTTGACTACCTTTCATTAGGCCGGTCCCAACGCTCCACGCCGATGGTGTCCATGTGGTGCTAACTAGGCAAAAATTGACGTGGCATCGCATTTAAAAAGGTGAGAGAGGGGAAAACGCAAGAAATGGTGTCTCCCGCACGACACTGTTTCGACGCGGCGATCAAGGCGACCCCGCTCACACTCCGCTGGAATGAGAGAGATAGCGCGCTGAAACAAAGAGAGTGATAGCTAGGCGAGCAGGAGAGAGAAAGAGTCAGAAAAATTTATTGCGAGGTAGACGAAGACACCACGAGTTGGACCGGTGATTTCTAGATGCGTCGTCTCACCTATGTGGCAACAACGATACCGGTCCGCGTTGGGACTAGCCATATCTAACCAAGAACGTCTAGGGTTACATGTTACAACCATCGATCCCAAGGCATGTATAACATATGAGCTATATATTTTTTTTGCGGTAAATATGAGCTGTATATATTATATCACAGTGAACTTCCAACAACAACGACAACAAACTATTCAATCTCCGTTTAATTTTCATAGTACAGGATGAGCCAGAGCCCAGCAAAGCCTATATTCGTTCTTTATTTACTGAAAGCATACAACAACCAAACAACAAACTTGCATTACTCCTTGACTCGATTGATGCTATCTTCATCACGTCCTTGTACTCTTGTTCTTCTGTGCACCATGCGGATCACCCATGACTGCCCAGATTCCTCGGGTCCCTCAGTCCAAGTCTACTTGCGTTCATCATTTGCCGCCATTGGTCTATCGGCATGAACTTTTTGCTTGACCTTGACCGTATACCATCGGTCATCATGTCACATCCTACACCTGCACATCATGAGCCAAGAGATATCAAATCCACACAATATCGCATGTGCCGCCTCATGTGCCACGCAAGCTAAGTGCCGCCGTGCGCTGCTGCGCGCAGACCTCCGAGCGCCGCTTGCCCCGCCTCGGATCGCGCACCTGGGTTCTCCTCTCTGCTCGAAATGACATGCGCACCAACAAAAGCAAAAAGGGAAAGATAAGACCAAAATCGAGATTTCAGATGCAAATTACTCCCTCAAAACACAACAAATGAGATGAAATTTTAACCATAGATGTGCGACGAAAAGAGAGATCTAGAAAAAAGATCTCGAGAAAATCAAGTATTCGCTGCAAATCTATGTTGTGAGTCATTTCTGTTGATCCATGCTGATTTGTGACTCATCCTTATTGAACCTTGTTGATTTGTGTTCGATCTGCTACTACCGAATGCCCACCTTCCACTGCCTCATATCTTCAAGTAATTTGGATATGAGGGTTTCGAATTTGGATCTGCTACTACCGAATTTGCATACTAAATAAATCATGTGTTCTCAATCCCTCTTCATCTCTGATATGACACTCTCCTTCTAGTGCTAATACATGTCATCGAAACTAACCATGGGGAAGTCATAGAACATGATTTGGGAAAAACTCGAAATCCAAGCCGATTCGCAAGAGATTTGAGGGGGAATTTAACCAATATTGCTCACAAAGATCCTAACAACAAAACCCCTCAAGAAATCCATGAAAATTTGCTCCTAAATCACAATGAACAAAAATCATTGGAAAATTTGCCTGAAAATCATAGAAAAAGAAATACATTCGAGGGCACAAGATTGAAAACAAGATTGATCTTTGGATCATTTTATGAGGTCCGGTTACAAAGACACTCCTAGCATCACACAAAGCTTGGGTGGCAAAAAGCTCAAACAAAGAGCCACTCCTCTCTCCCTCTCTCGAACTCTAAAAAATCTCCCACAAAATAAATGAGAGGATCTCCACCAAAAGAGATAATATCTGTTGAACGGTCTATCCACACCACACACACACACACACACACACACACACACACACACACAGATATATATATATATATATATATATATATATATATATATATATATATATATATATATATATATATATATATATATATATAAGCACCTGGCAAATGTCCAAAATGCCCTTACAAGAACCACACAACCCAATACCCCTTCAGGGGTAAAACCGTTAAAGTTTTTCTTGTAGTACCGGATGGACACACCATCTTCGCGACTTTTCTTCGTCTCGACACAAACTTTGTAATGACACTATGTGTGTCAACGCCATCCGACCACACCGTACGCGCCCCCAAATTTGAGGCCCAAACCAGCAAACCTACCATCTCTACATGGCCAGCTCGCGACCACGATGTCGATGCATGTCCGGCCTCCGCTAAGTGCCACGACATCTTCAAGTCTTTCGCACTCCCGCCGCAAGGGCAACCTCTCGAACTTGCTATCACCTTACTCCTTGACTCGATTGATGCTATCTTCATCACGTCCTTGTACTCTTGTTCTTCTGTGCACCATGCGGATCACCCATGACTCTGCCCAGATTCCTTGGGTCCCTCAGTCCAAGTCTACTTGCGTTCATCATTTGCCGCCATTGGTCTATCGGCATGAACTTTTCGCTTGACCTTGACCGTATACTGTCGGTCATCATGTCACATCCTACACCTGCACATCATGAGCCAAGAGATATCAAATCCAAATAATATTGTTAATCACTCGTCATCCAAGGGTGACCACCATTGGTCCTCATTTTTTAATGTTCCATCACTACATTGCTTGTGGTAGATAGGTTTGGTTAATTAGCAGCTTTAATGCACATAGGTCATTTCTGAAGACCACAAGTTTGATTGAAATATTCATGAAATGTACTTATTTTGAAACAGATGGAGACGGAGAATAAAGGAACTTGATCACATAAAGCTTTGGTGAAAAATCTGAAAACCATGGCAAGCATGGCCTTTTTGGTTTTTGGCCAATTTCTGTCATAATTCGAGCGATCATTGATTGAGGATTCTATATTTCTGGACATTAGGCTCCACTTTGAAATTCTTCTGCTCTTTCCATCCCAAGTTATTAGTTGTTTTGATTTTTCTAGGTTCATAGACTTTGCTATGTACCTAGATATAACATATATGTAGGGAATGAGTATTTTTTATTAGACTGAGCTGACAACATTCATAGGTGTAGTCTTAGAGCTGGGACCTGGAAGATTCTTATAACTCAAATTATAGAACATATATATTTATGACAAATCCTCACCTTATATACAAAATCTAGACTTTCCTCGTGAAAGGATAAAAAATACAAAATAGAGACTAAAACATAAAAAAGTTGATCGGTTGGTCTCATCTTTGTGCAGGACCTATATGAGTTGCAGATGCAATGCCTACCTGCTGCAACTCAGGCAAAGCTTTCTTTCCTGGGTGATCACTTAGTTGGGCATCATCGCTATACACATCAACACTTGTTGCACTGAGATTGAGTGTGCTGCTCGGGGCTGAGCTATAGTAGCCCATTACATAGGACACCTGCAGCTCCAAGCTCTCCTTGAGCTCTCCTACAATATCAGCAATAGCCAGTCGCTCCCTTGATGGCTGTTCTTTGCACTTCAGCGCCAACTCTGCAACTTTCCAGACAGAGTTGACATCATACTCCCCTTGCATCCTTGGGTCAGTAATGCTTGCAATGTCACCCTCCGAGAGCTTCTGGCGCACCCATAGGGCAACATGGATGCTCTCGGTGTTGCTTATGGGGACTGCCGGTGGCTGGCCTGTGATAAGTTCCAGAAGAACAACTCCGAAGCTGTATACGTCGCTCTTCTCGCTGAGCTGGGATGTGTTGTAGTATTCAGGGTCAAGATACCCCAGGGTACCAGCAGGCATGGTGGTGACATGGGTCTTGAACTCGTCGGCAAACACTTTCATGAGCCCAAAGTCAGCTATCTTCGCCTCAAGGTCAGCAGATAGCAGAATATTCTTTGTCTTTACATCTCGATGGATCAGTGGAGGTTGACATGATTTATGCAGGTACTCCAATCCTGCATCGATGATTATGAGGCGGTAGAGTTTATGGTTAGTTGGATTTGTGAAAATTTTGTCAGATTTAGGTAAATAGGCAGCATTTCATATATGCATGCAAGCTTTATCAAGTACTCCCTTCGCTCCAACTTATATATCATTTTAGCATTTCTAGGTGCATTGCTATTCACCTAAATATACGCTATGTTTAGATACATTTTTTAGGGGGACTATGTCTAGAAACATATTAAAATTTATGCATCTATAAATACGAAAGCGATCTATAATTTAGAACGGATAGAGTATAAAGTATGACACAGATGCACTTGCATCAGGAATTCAGGATGCATCGCTTGCTACAAATTCTCTAATTCGGGCAAGTCTAGTCTTACTAACCTTGGGCGGAGTTGAGCGCGATCTTTAGACGTTGATGCCAAGTGAGGGGTGTAGCAGCAGAGGCCTCTCCTGTGATGAGTGATCACAACAAAATGGTTATATACCAAGGTCTGTGCAAAATGATGAAAAAGATGGTTGGTGAAATCTGGTCACGTTGCATGTCAAAAGTGTGTCATGACATAAAAGTTAGGGCCCTTGAGATATCTCGACAACATATGTTAGATATGGTGGAAAATAAATACAATACTCTACACTTTATGTTTTAGAAACATCCACCTAACAAATATCCCTATCACTAACAATCATTTTTGTTTTGTTTTCTGCAATGTACGTATCAAAACATTTACCATGGTGGTGAGTAAAAGAGCATGTTAAACCAACTAGGCACAAAGGTTTTTTTTTTCCTTTCTGAGGGTCCAGGAAGTTGGTAATTTACCCCTTAGACGGTCCTCTAGATTTCCTCCGTGCATGTATTCATAGACAAGGGCCATATGTTTCTTGTCCTTGCAATATCCGATCAAGGAAACCAAGTTCTTGTGATGAACTCTGGTCAAATGTTGAGCCTAAAAAATGTAATAAGAACATTTTGTTTCAGTTTTCAAAATGCATAAAGAAGATAAAATACAACTGAATCGACTACCTCTGCTAAAAACTCTTTGTCCCCTTGAGAGGAGGTTTTTGAACGCATTTTAACAGCAACTGGACTTTGGTTCTCCAAATATCCTAGGAAGATAGAACCGAAACCTCCTCGCCCTATTTCTTCTTTGAAGTTAGCAGTCATAGCTTTTAGCTCCTTGTATGTGAACTTTCTGTTCTCAAATATGTTTGATCTGTCTTCTTTGCTATTAAGTCTTGAGTTGGTTGCCACCCATTTGTCTAGAAAAGAACCACATGTCACATATGAACAGTCTTCAGTAGATTCAAATTTAGATGTTTGAATTCCTTGATGTTTCTGAAACTAATTCCCAAAAAGAAATGTTACCTTGCCTATTTCTTATTCTACGGAGGATGAGAAATGCAGCCACAAACAGTAGAGTTGCTACTGCTATTGGAACCACTATTGCAATAACAAGTGTTTTGCTGCTTTTCTTCTCTAACTCACAGGTCGAAGCGTCATTATCACATAGATCTGCGTTGTTACCAGTCCTAGCATTGGAGCAACATCTCTTGAAATTAATTCAATTTAGAAAGAGAAAATTTGACAACGTACTTGTTTGATTCAAATAGCAGGATCTAAGACATGATTTTCTACTTTATCTCCTTTAATTTATTAAATGCAGTGAACTATTGAAATATGAGTTGGTTATACGATGCAAACCACAATTCAAGAGATCCATTTTGATGCCTTTCTAGTAGAATAGCAGGTACCCGTCCACTAAGTTTGTTGCTTGACACGTCACTGCAGAAATTCAGTTTTCTCAATATTGTGATGCAATTATCATAAAGTAACTTCAGGTAAACAAAATACTTACAGGAATTTCAGTGATGGCATTTGCGCTAGAAAATCTGGCACTGGACCGGATAGACTATTATTTGACAGATCCCTGAAAGTTTCCATATTGTTATTAGAAAACACCAGAGTAGATAATATACTCGATTAGCAAAAGTTGAATTTTTTACTGCTTTAAGTTTCCATAAGCAGAATTAACAGGTAAGTATTATATGTATGGAGGTGAGAACTTGAAGACTTTTTAATATTCTTATGTATGAACCACTATACTTTGAATGACAATATTGGTCGCTTACAAGTATTTGAGGGATTTTAGATCCCCAAAAGAAGAATCAACTGTACCAGTCAACCCACTTGATGATAGACTCCTGGAACAAATCCAACATCAGGTTAATACCAGTACATGGAAAATTCCATTCGTTTTAGGTTTTTAATGCTTGCATTTATTTGTCTTTAATGCTCTCGAGATTCATAGTAGGATGCTTTTAAGTGTGCTACTTACAGATTTGTTATCCATGCAGGACCAGATGATGGATAGCTGCAGTCCAAGCCATCCCATGCAAATGCTTTTGGTGCACAAGGATCACCCTTCCAATTTTTCTTTAGTGTATATGTTGTGCGGATCATCATCATAGCCTTAGCTGTTCATATGGAAAGACAAAAAGAAGGCAACTCTCTGATCAATGCAAGTGATTCGCAGCAGTTTACCAAGACAAAAACAAGGCAACTCTCTCGTTTGAATCATCAATTTGAAATTTTCTTGTTTCAATCGTCTCGAAATAGACAAAATTATCATAGGCATCCCGTGGTCATCAAGGATAATAGCTAGGGCTGCCTTCTCCGAGTTTTATATAAACGTTCTTAGTTGATTTGATATATGCTCAACATGAAAGCAAGGTCGAGCAGGGAGCTTTGCCAAAGATACCGCTCGATTTTGACATATAATACGAGGGTAGTTTCAATGTAAAAAGAATACACCTTGGAAATAAGAGCATCCCAACAGGTTACTCATATCTCTTATCTCTCTCCGTAATTAATAACTATTCATTTTTTTGTGATATTTAGCAAACTACTAATGTCCAATCACTAGTTAAAAAACTCGACGTGCGGAGGGCACAATTACACAGGGTGCCGTAGCCCATACGGTTATCGTGTGAGAGCTGGCCGGCAGCCGAGACCACTTTCCATGTGCTTTGGCGTATAGCCAAGCAAGGGGATTTTTTTAACCTCAATCTAAAATTCACTC